>NC_091698.1:51951250-52690000 GCF_041296265.1 Equus caballus | reverse complement strand
CTTCCCTTGCTCTATCACCACACATTCAAATTAGAAATACCTTTGGCTTTGCCTTTGTTGAATAAAAGTTTAACTTGGATTTGGAGGAAAATGTACCCATCAGCCTTTTTACACTTTCTGCAGGTCACAGTCCATCAGATCACATCGCTGACTATTACCGCTCACTAAGCATCCTACAGACAGAAAGCATGCCATTACCGCTCATTTTATACGCGTTATAATGCCCCGATGGTGGAAGTCTGGCAGTACCTAGAAATACAGCAAGGCTGGTGAATAAGGAGTCGAGGGGCGGGGGAAGAGGGAGCGAGAGAGGGAGGGAGGCAGTCGCCACCTCAAATCCACGCCGGACCAGGAACCTCCAGCCCACAACGTGATCCCTGCCCTCCCCAAAGTGGACCAGCTACACCATTTTCCCAGAAACCCACCAAAACCCATCACGGTACTCACCTTTCTGCGAAGAAGTCGGCACCGGGTCCAGCTCCGAGACGGGTCGGGGTGGCAGCGAGGGAGGGGACGTCTGGACTGTGGGCGGGGGGTGTCGGTGCGTCACTCGAGCGCAGGACGGTGAGTTCGAGGGGTGGGAGCGGAGAGGAGCGGGGAAATCAAGTCACCGCCGAAAAAGGAGGGGAGTGGAGAGCCCCCTCTCTAAAATAAACCCACCGGCCCCTGCGACCTCCTGCCCCAGGGAGGGAAAATAAAATCAGGGGAAATAATAGACTGACAAATCTCTAAAACGCCGAGGAGCGAGGAACAGACTTTAATTTTAAAGGGGGGAAATTGAGCGAGGGCTGGAAGGGAGACAGAGAGAAGTGGCTCTCGGTCTATCCCATGCCTTTGCAGTCCCCGAGCGGAGGAGGAGGCTGGCTGAGGGGAAGTTGCAGCGGCTCCTGAGGAGGAGGAGGAGGTTACACCGTAACAAGTACAGACAGACAGCCATGGATCAGAGGGGCGCTGCGAGCAGGGGCGGCCGCGGCGGGGCGAGCAGCGCGGCGGCAGCACCGCCTGCTCTGCTCGCTCAAGACATTTAATTGGATTGATGGGTTGTGCAGTGACTCACAGACTTTACAGAGTCGTACAGCAGTCCCCGCCCAGCTGGACAGGGGAGATGCGGCGGGGAAGGGCGGGGAAAGGGGGCCGTGGAAGAGCCGGCAGGGAAGGAGGCGACTGAGAGGGCGAGGCGTTGGGGGGGGCGGGGAGCGGCGCGGTGTCACCCAATGGCGAAGCCCGCCGCCTCGACGGGCGTGGGCGTCGGCCAATGACGGCGCGGCTCGATAGGCGGCTGGCTTCGCCCCTGGCCCAATGAGTCTTCTAAGGACACTGCCGCGAAGCGGGCGGGGGAAGTGGAGTGGGGGGTGGGGAGAGGTGGGTGGACGTTGAAGTGGGGGGTGGAGGGAAAGATGAGGCGCCGGAGACCGGCGGAGTCACTCTGCCCTCCTCGCTCCAGAAGTGCGCCTTCCGCCAATCCGAGGGCCGCGTGGGGGTGATGGACGCAAGCCTGTGGCCAATGAGGAGGAGAAGATACCGCAGCGAGCCAGAGGGGAGGGAGTGGGCGGGCCAACGCCCTCCCCTCCCTCCGGCGGCCGGGTCCTCCCTCCCGCCCTGTTCGGGTCAGTCACGCAAATAACAGTGTGAGGGCTGGGGCCGCGCGGGAGGGGGGCGGAGGGGCCGCGCTGCTGGCGGCGTGACAGCGATAGGGACTGGCTGTGCTGCCGACTCCGCGCCGGCAGGAGGAGGCGGCGGCGGAGGCTGGCTCCTTACTCAGCTTGCAGGCGGCTGCTCAGCTCCGCCTTGCGCTGCCGGGGAGCCCCTTCGGCCAAACCCCGCTCGCGAGGGGCAACCGGATTCGGAGTGAATCAGACCAAAACTTTGCCCCACGCCGGTGCAGTGCCCACTCTCGGAGACAGCTCCGTGTGACGTCCTCTGGGGCTGTGCTGGGGCTGGGATGTGAGGAAGCTGGAAGCCAGAGACCGGAGGCTTGGCAATGGCATTTGCCTGCTTGCTTGCCTGTTTGGGGGGGAAGTCGGAGTAGGGTGTGGACAGGTTGAAACAGCTCCTGAATACATACCAGTTCTTTATTGAGTTTCTGGAAAAGGCACTTCTTAACCTGGCATGAGCGAAGCTGTATGGGCTTTGCTTTTTTAATACATGTGCATACTCTAGCTTCCTCCAACCCTCCCTCCCCCACCGCTCTTTCTCCCACTTCTCTGCCCACCCTCCTCGCCTTGTACCCTGACCGCAGTGCTCAGGAGCGCTCACTATTAGATCTTCTCGCTGCTCATTCCCGGGAGCTATGGCTTTTCTCAATTTCTTGCCTACTGTCCAGTAATCCTTTTACAGACCTTAACACTTTCCATGCACTTGTACTTGGAAGTAATTGCAATCACCAATAAACCTGAATTAGAGATGCCCAGAAAACCAAATACACTGGCAAAAACCCACCTTCTTTCCCACAAGGTGTACTTCTGCGCATTATTTGAAATTTACAATTGCTTCCTATCGAAACCAAAGAGAGGCAGATCATATATCACATCCCTACAAAAAGAGATTTCAAGTCCACTTAGAATGCTCAATATCCATTTTCCATAGACAAGTCAACTTGAGAGAGCTAGGGTTGATTTAGGGTCCTGAAGCAAGCAAGATCATTTTTTTTTTTTTCATAAGTAAAAAATTTAAAGCTACAGTGGTCTGGAATTCAGAGAGACACTGAGTGAGCGTGAAGACTTACTCTAGTTATGTTGAGGCTTTCTTTGATTATTGTCCTTTTGGGGTTTGGATCCTTCCCCTGACCCGTGATTGTGACCCTCAGCCTGATACCTCTTCCCTTTCTGATTTTAGCCTTTCTCCGTGGTTTCAGCCTGTGGTCCTGAGCTTGTAGTACCCAGCTTGTGTATGCGTCGCCCCTCAGTGTGTTCAAACTCCTTTGGAATTTGGCAGTGTAAGGAAGCCCCTGTCCTCACTCTAGGACATAGTGATCCACAGGAGATGGACAGTGTTCCCTTAGCCAGGTCACTTTGTGATAATCTGAACAGCTAGATCCCTCGTGTGGGAAAAGTCAGCTCCGTTTCTAATGTGGGCTGTTGTACTACATTTAAGATGTGCTAATGATACATTTTAGAAAGCCCTTTTTTTATTTATTCTGCTGTGAGATCATTTTATGGCTCAGGAGAATATAATTGGTCAGAGTCTTACCTTCCATACTGTGGAGGGTACTAATCACACAGGAGGTTTTGAGTCTAGACACACACTAGTATGTTTCAGAGAATCTCCAAATACCCAGAGTTAGCCTCCTGTGGCAGAAGGTGCCCCTTGTCAGTTGTTATTGGCACACTTCCAATCCCACCATGTGTCATTTTCTAATTCTGTGCTCACCCTATTCCAGTATTTCTTAAATGGTTGTCCAAGGCCCGCCCAAATTCCTGGGTCTGCTCTCAGATCTACTGAACCATCAACTTTGTAGGCTGGACTTGGACATCTGCTTTTTTAAACAAATACCCCAGGTGACTGGAATAAACCTTAAAATATCAAAATAAATATTCCATTTGAGAACCCCTGTTTATTCCTTCCTTTTGAAAATTTGAGAACACCTATTTAGTTCTTAGTGTCTTCTTTCTTTTTTTCCTTTGTCACACATATCTTTCCTTTCTCCTATATATTTTCTCTTTCTCTTTTTTGTGGTCACTTCCCTTTCTATATCTCTTCTACAAAGACTTGTGTTATACACTGGTAGGGTGATCCCTAAAAAAGAGGATGAAGGCGCCAGCTCGATGGCGCAGCGGTTAAGTGCACACGTTCTGCTTCGGCAGCCCAGGGTTCACTGGCCTGGATCCCGGTGCGGACACGGCACTGCTTGGCAAGCCATGCTGTGGTAGGCGTCCTACATATAAAGTAGAGGAAGATGGGCACGGATGTTAGCTCAGGGCCAGTCTTCCTCAGCAGAAAGAGGAGAATTGGCAGCAGGTGTTAGCTCAGGGCTAATTTTCCTCAAAAAAAAACAAAACAAAACTGATGAAGCTGGCAAATTGTCTTTCATAAATACCACAGGCATACCTTATAACTATAACATTTAAAAGTATGGGGAAGGGCTGGCCCCGTGGCCAAGTGGTTAAGTTCACATGCTCTGCTGCAGGCGGCCCAGTGTTTCGTCGGTTCAAATCCTGGGCGCCGACATGGCACTGCTCATCAAACCATGCTAAGGCAGCGTCCCACATGCCACAACTAGAAGGACCCACAACGAAGAACATACAACTATGTACCGGGGGGCTTTGGGGAGAAAAAGGAAAAAAAATAATAAAATCTTAAAAAAAAAAAAAATATATGGGGAAGTTGGGGCTGGCCCTGTGACCGAGTGGTTAAGTTCGTGCGCTCCGCTACAGGCGGCCCAGTGTTTCGTTGGTTCGAATCCTGGGCACGGACATGGCACTGCTCATCAGGCCACGCTGAGGCAGTGTCCCACATGCCACAACTAGAAGGACCCACACCAAAGAATATACAGCTATGTACTGGGGGGCTTTGGGGAGAAAAAGGAAAAAAAATATCTTAAAAAAAAAAAGCATGAGGAAGTCAAATAATTTTATAAGCTTAAAAATATCACTGTAATTGATGTTATGAATCTACCATATGTGTGAAACTTACTAGTTTATGATTTCAAAGTACACAGAGATAGAATTTTTCATATGTAGGAGCCACATTTCAAAATGCAAATTTCAGTATACAAATAATACATTTATATTGTTACTGTCATTTTTTTTCAAAGAGTGGAGTGAGACAAATGATGTACTAAGAACTATAATGGTTACCAAAAAAAAGTACCATATGAGATTTTTATTGTCTCACAGAGCTTACAATCTATTGAAAGGCTCAAAAGTACTCACATGCAATATTTAAATAGGAACCTGAGGAAGAGTCTAGGAAGACTTTAAGTGTGTTTGTCATAGATAAGCAGGATTTGGTTCATTTTTATCTATTTTCCTTTTGCTTATCTTACTTTCTAATCTGTTATGATTATGAATTAGATGTATAACTTTTTAAATCTAAAATAAAAAATATACTAGCAGTATGTGACAATATAATATTTCCCTTTTTGGGCTGGCCCAGTGGCACAGCAGTTAAGTGCACATGTTTCGCTTCTCGGCGGCCCAGGGTTCACTGGTTCGGATCCCGGGTGCGGACATGGCACCGCTTGGCAAAAGCCATGCTGTGGTAGGTGTCCCACGTATGAAGTAGAGGAAGATGGGCATGGATGTTAGCTCAGGGCCAGTCTTCCTCAGCAAAAAGAGGAAGATTGGCAGTAGTTAGCTCAGGGCTAATCTCCCCCCCCCAAAAAAAAAATTTCCCTTTTACTGTTATTTAGATACTATATGGTTGAAACTGATCTTCTCAATTAGATTATGAGCTCTTTCAAGCAGGTTTGAATATACATAACCTACATGGACCAGGAAGCAAAAGCACATCCTTTATTGAGAATAGAGGATTCAACCCAGGCCTCGTTAGAATTCCCACAGATAGAGCCTAAACAGACATGAGGCTACAATCCAAATTACAAAACAAATGAAGAAAAAAGCCATCATGAGCAAGAGGAAGCAGAGATAGAAAAAAAGAAAAATAGCAGAATTAGATTCTAGATTTGAAAAAGGGCAGTTTGAGGACAGAATAGGCCCATTTCACTTATGAATATAAATGCAAAAATTCTAAATAAAATATTAGCTCACTGAATCCAACATGCTTACTCCAGTGAACTGGGAGAAACATTGAGACTCATTTCCCTGTCTTTAGTTTAGAATGTATCTATCTAGCTACCTGCTATTTATCATGAAAACATAATAAATCAAGTAGGGTTTATTCCAGAAAGTCAAGTATGATTTAACATCAGAAAACCCATCAGTGTAATTCATCTCAAAAAGACTGAGAGAAGAAGCAGTTGAGAAAGTGTATCACTTTTTAATAATGAAAACTTCCAGGAAAATTACAAATAGGAAGAAATTTACTTAACTTTATGAAGGACCAAAAAAGTACAGTAAAAATGTTACTTAATGGATTAACTTTAAACACATTCCATTTAAGTGTGGGGTCAAGACAAGGTTGCCACTACGGTTTAATATGATACTGAAAGTCCTTGCTTACAGAATAAGATTTATAAAAGGAAGGAGAAATTAGGGGCCGGCCCTGTGGCCGAGTGGTTAACTTCACACGCTCGGCTTTGGCAGGCCAGGGTTTCACGAGTTCAGATTCTGGGCGCGGACAGGACATGGCACCGCTTGTCAAGCCATGCTGAGGCAGCGTCCCACATACCACAACCAGAGGCACTCACAGCTAGAATATACAGCTATGTACTGGGGGGCTCTGGGGAGAAGAATGGAAAAAAAAAAAAAGGAAGAAGGAATTAAATAGAAGAATCAGAAGGAAAGAGGTAAAACTGAGACTGGTTGCAATAATATGATCAGCTACCTAAAACACTCAACAGAAACAATAAGCTATTAGAAATGATAAAAGAATCCAACAAGATGACAGGGACACTTTTCTCCAGTTTTTCCATAGTACTACATATTTTTAATAGGGCACATGGCCAACTAGAAGAAAGACATCTGCTAGCCTCCCTTGTAGCTAAGTATTGCCATCTTCCAGGCTATGGGTTAAAAGCAGAATTGATGCACACATCCTGAAAGAGAGAAGATGTGCCTCATCCCCTTTCCTGCCATCTGAAATGAAGACATAATGGCTGGAGCTTCAGCAGTCATCTTAGGCCATGAGCTGACCTTGGGTATGGAAGCCACACACTGCAGAGCAACAAGACAGAAGCCACCGGCTATACCAGCACCAGCCCTAAAGTGTCTACCTCCAATCTTCTTGAACTTCTTGGATAAACCTCTATCTCATTCATGGTACTGTTACTTTAGTTCCTGTGTGTGTGCATGTATGTTGTTACTTATAGCCCAACCTAATCCTAATTGATACAGCAGTACTCCCAATACAAAATCAATTCATGAAAACCGAAAGTATTCTGGGGCCAGCCTGGTGGTGCAGTGGTTAAGTGCACACGTTCTGCTTTGGTGGCCTGGGGTCCGCCGGTTCGGATCTCGGGTGCAGACATGGCACTACTTGACAAGCTATGCTGTGGCAGGCATCTCACATATAAAGTAGAGGAAGATGGGCACGGATGTTAGCTCAAGGCCAGTCTTCCTCAGCAAAAGGAGGAAGATTGGTAGCAGATATTAGCTCAGGGCTAATCTTCCTCAAAAGAAAAAAAAAGTATTCCTACACACTAGTACTACTAACAAAGTGGAAAATAAGATGCCATTTATAATAGCAACAAAACTATAAAGTCTCCAGGAATTAACCTAAGAAAGAATGCACAAAATCTTTATGGAAAAAAATGTTAACTCTACTAAAAGACTTTAAAGAAGACCTAAATAGGGGTATATATAATGTTTGTGGATAGGATGATGTTACACTATTAAGATAACAATGATCTAAATTTATTGATAAACTCAATGCAAACCATTCAAACTGGTAGCAGGATCTGAGTAATTTAAACATTCTCAAATGCATATGAAAGACTAAATTCCATTATAACCTGGTCATTTTTGAAAAAGAAAATCAGAGAGGGGAAATTTACCCTCCCAGATAGTAAGACATATTATAAGTTATAGTAAAAGACATGAAGTTCAGTGGGGACAGAACAGAGAACTCAGAAACAACCCATTTACTTCTGAGAATTTGGTATGTGATAATGGGAACATCACAAATCTATGAGAAAGTCATGTTGAGATAGTCAGCCATTGCTGCAATAATAATACTACATAACAAACAACCCCAAAATATCAGTGGTTTATAGCAGCCGTTGTTTTTCTCCCTCATGGGTTTATGTGTGAACTGAGGTTCTGCTGATCTCTTCTGGGCTCCTCAAGACTTGGTTGGGTTCAGCCGATTTAGCTGAACTTGGCTCCAAGACACACGTCAAGTTCAGACCTTCATCACGTGTCTCATTCTGGCAATGACAGAAGTTCAAGAGCTGAAGCCAAGTCACTCAAACACATTTGACATCCCTGCTCCTATCACATCATCTAACATTCCATTGGCGGAATAAGACACACAGCCAAGTTCAACATCAATCGTGGAAGGTCCTACAAAATCACATGGTAAAGGGCATGGCTGTATAATTCTGTAGCAGGGAGGACATGAAGGATGGGAACAACAATCCTATCTAACACAGAGGTTTCGTTTCATTGGTAATGTTGGGAAAATTTGTTCATCATGGAGAAAACTAAAGTTGCATCCATATCTCATACATATGCAAAAGTGAGCTCTGGATGAATAAAAAAACCTGAAGTTGAAAGGGAAAACTATAAAGCTAACAGAAATTAAAAATAGAAAAATAGGTTTGGAATCTTAGGCTAGGAAAAGACTTCTTAAATAAGACTCTGACAGCATAAACTATAAAACCAAAAGAACGATGAACTTGACTATGTCAAAATTAAAGTTGTCTGTTCAACAAAGAACATCATAGACAAGTTAAGAGAAAATTGATAGATTGAGAGTTATTTCCAAAGGCTAAAACTAATAAGAGATTAATATGTAGAATACACTAGGAATTCCTGCAAATCATTGAGAAAAAACTCCCCAAAACAGGAAACACAATAGAAAAATAGCCAAAGGATACGAACAGGCAAATTTAAGAAGGGAACCTTGAGAGACTAGCAAGTAGATGAAGAGATATACAGCTTCACTTATAATCATATAAATACATATAAAAACAACAAGACACTTCTTTACATCCATTAAATTGGCAAAAATGTGAAAGTTAGATAACACCAAGTGTTGGCTAGGACAGGAGGAAGCATGAACCCTCATGAATTGCTGCTGGGAGTTAAATCCCTGGCAGAGTCATTTTGGAGTTGTCTGGCAATACTTAATGAAATGGCCCAGAAGTTCCACTCCTGGGAATATGCACTGCTAAGAAGCTCTTGCGCAAGTCCCTAAGAGGGCACATTGAAGAGCCTCATCACAGCAACACTTGAGGTAGAGCGTATTGTAGGCAAACTAAGTCTACATCACCTGTACGATGGGTAAGTAAAATATAGCAGATGCTGTGGAGCAACATGCAGATGTTGGAAATGATGTGCTCAATGCACATCTTGCAACAAGGATAAATCTTTAAGATGTTTTATAAGTGAAAAAAGGTAAGAAACAGAACAAAGTCACACAAGCCCTAGGTCTCGGATGTCTTTCATTATAGGGTGCATCAATGTGTTTTTCATTTCTGCTCTTAGCTGGGGAACTCTGAGGGAAGGATACAGAAGGTGCTGTTACGACTCACTTCAGAGTCAAATATTTCCTTCCAGTTTTCACAAGAAGTTGTGAAAGGTTTTCATGTAGGCCCTCCCGACATGCCCCAGGTCGACTCCTTCTGCAGGCCCCCAGAGTTTCCACCACCGTGGTATCCCCTAGCACCTCCCTGTTGCCCCATACATGTTTGAGATCCATATGCCTGGTTATAAGTTTCCTTCCCAGGCTGGTTGGGAGATGGGCGACGGCTGTTGAGGAGTGGGCCATGGTCAGAGACACTACAATCCTGCCACTCTGGTAGTCACACTGGCCTCTTTCCCCATTTCCAAGTTAGAAACACCCAAAGATTACTGGATTTTAAAAAGGTTTATTTCAAGACTGACCTAAAACATGTTTTCTTACATATTTTTATTTACCTCCTAGTGTGCTGTCAGTGCTAATAATAATCATAAGGATGAAACAATGATGGTAATGGTAATATTAGCTTTGTGTCAATAAGCAGTAGACATAAAGGCCTTTTAAAGTTGACTGAGAGGAATGAGATGAAAAAAGATAATTGGCTGTAGAGATTCAGGTTATATATCAGAAATAGCTCCCTGAAACTGTGGTTGACAAGTGAAGGTTTTGGGATAGATGGGGAGTTTTTGGAAAAGATTTAGGGGTTTTCTAACCTAAGGACGGGAATGGATACAATGGCTCTTGAAGTTTCTCTCAGCCCCTCAGGTTATGAACCTCCCCCAGAAGGCATGTTGGAAACAATTGTTTCCCACAAAGGTACACTGAGAATAGCTTCTGCTTGGATTATACTGCCTTAAAAGCCTTTCTCTGCCCCAAACTTTCCTTAACGGCTCATTACTAGGAGATTAAATTCTGACCTTTAGTAACGGTTACAATTTCATGGCCCTCAAACTCCTGTATAAAGAAGCTCGCCTGAACCCAGTTAGGGAACTTGGTAGGACAGCACATAAGGCCCAGTGGTCCACCCTTCTCAGTGGACTGAGCAGCAGCTGCAGTCTTCTCTCTGGCTAGCTATGGGTCCCTGCTTTCTGCAGACGCCAGAATGTGATCCTGCAGGGGTGACTGTTGTCAGCATCACATATCTTATGATTCCCATTTAGGGTCTAGACACTCATCACTAGCTCCCAATATTGGGGCATTGATGTTAACTTGCATCTATTACATAAACCTAATCCTAAAAGGTCTAATGATTTTTCCATCTGTAGTTTCTGTAGCTCCTAGGAGCTGTATGAGCCAATCATTCCGCATTTGTTCAACGATTACTTACTGAGTTCTAAGGAGTCTTGGGAGATGTACTTGGAAAAGTGGATTGAGCTCAGATTATACAGCCTTAAATGCCTGGTTAAGAGTTTCAATTTATAGGATAAGGCAATAGGGGGACTTTGAAGGTGTCTGAGAACTGGAATCACATGATTAAAAGCGTGTTTTAAATTTACTCGAGCAAACACTTATTGAGGAAAAGGACAAACAGCTATCAAGTTTCTCTTACAGAAAAGCACTGGGGTAAGCACAGGAGAGAGAAAGAAAGTCTTTGCCTTCAAGGAATTTATAGTTTCTAGATGTTGTTCTGTTTTTGTTTTTAATATAGGGGATAGCATTTTGAGATATTAGCCAATGTGATTTCCCTGCGTTTCCTATACCCCAGTGCCGTCCTTCAGGGCATGGATACTGCACAGCCTCCGGGTAGACACGCTATGGGGGCTAATTGGAGCAGCTTTATATACAACCATTTTTATTCTAATAGTATATACACAATATATTGTATTCTAACATTACATCCACAATATATTTTATTCTAATAGTATACATGGATAATACTTATCACTGACACCTAAAAGCCATGACTATTGCTTAGAGCAAAGCTAAGCTGACGTATAGAGCAAAGTTAGCTTGAATTAATGTTTTAAAAAGCTCTCTATAAATAATAGCATAGCTGGTGCCTAGAGATAGCACAAATCATGAAAGTGGTTCTCGTTGGTGATACTTGAAGGTGGGAAACATTGCACGGGACTTTGTGGTTCTTAGGAAAGTGGATATGGGCTGTGGGCAGCCCTACCCTATGACCCCAAACACAACTTGTTGCCTAAGAGACTACTGTAAACCTCTCCCCATTCCAATAATAGTTTTATTTTGAGCCCTTTTTATGTGCTAGATGCTGGCAAAGTGCTCTACGTACATTAGCTCATATATACATAAACTCACAATATTTCTATTTATTTAAAGATGCCTCCTCAGGCCAGCCCGGTAGCATAGTGGTTAAGCTCAGCGCACTCCACTTCAGGGGCCCCAGTTGGTGGGTTTGAATCCTGGGTGTGGACCTATGCCACTCATCAGCCACGCTGTGGCAGTGACCCACATACAAAATAGAGGAAGATTGGCACAGATGTTAGCTCAGGGCCAATCTTCCTCAAGCAAAAAAACGTAAAAAGGAGGAAGATTTGCAACAGATGTTAGCTTAGGGCTAATCTTCCTCAGCAAAACAAAACAAAACTAAAACAAAAGACAAACATGAAGATACCCCTCCTCCTCTTCCTTGTCTTTATCACCATCTTCATCACAGCCATTGGTGCTGGGTTCTCTGAAGGAAACCAACCTGGCAATATCAACCCTGCACCCATTCCTGTTGTTATACGGAAGAGTAACAACATAAACTTACATGAACTTATGTAACAAATACCTACAATATCATCTTGCAATATGTAAGTGTATCAAATCAACACATCACACACCTTAAACTTGCACAATGTTATGTGTCAATTATATCTCAATAAAGCTGGAAAGAAAAAAAAAGAAATACCTACAAGGGGATTAAAAATATTAATAATTTGGCTAATTCCTGGCATAACTCCATAGTGCACACCCCTGCTCTACCCCAGTGCCTGTTTATTCACTTTAGTAAGGGAGGCAGAAGCACTCTGTGCACATTACCCTGTTAGAATATTTTGAAATCTAACCACTTGATCTCTAGTATAGAAGTCATTGTAGGAAATATGAATTCTGATAAACAGAACTTTTTTTTTGAGGAAGATTAGCCATGAGCTAACATCCACGCCCATCTTCCTCTACTTTATATGTAAGACGCCTACCACAGCATAGCTTACCATGCGGTGCCATGTTTGCACCCAGGATCCGAACCGGGAACCCCAGGCCACCGAAGCAGAACATGCGAACTTAACCACTGCGCCACCAGGCTGGCCCGGAACTTTAAGTGATAATCTAGTGCAAAAAAAAAATGGAAGAGTTATAAATCTCTTTAAATAATTATTTTACAATAGATACTCAATAGGCCTTTAACTCTGGCACTACTCCCATTCATAACATGCCAAAAAGTAGGAAAAAAATCAACAACAGAATGCCTTCTTCAAAAGTGCTGGTAATAGAGTTCTAGCAACCTCTGTGCAAAGCATTTCTATGATTCATAGATCGGGGAGAGCTAGGTTCAAAGGTGCTGGGGATAAAAGCTTAGCTTAGCTTTTTCGTTCTGTTTTGTTTCATCACAGTAAACTTCTCTAAAACGACAATAATCCCAAGTATAGAACTTCTACAAATTAAAGAGATCTATCATATGTGGCTAAATTTAGAAAGAAATTTTTTTGAAGATTTTATTTTTTCTTTTTCTCCCCAAAGCCCCCCGATACACAGTTGTGTATTTTTAGTTGTGGGTCCTTCTAGTTGTGGCACGTAGGATGCCTCAGCATGGCTTGATGAGCGGTGCCATGTCTGTGCCCAGGATCAGAACCTGCGAAACCCCAGGCTGCCAAAGGGGAGCGCGTGAACTTAACCACTTGGCCACAGGGCCAGCCCCTAAAAAGAAATTTAAAGCTATTTTTATTTTAAAAAACTTTCAATACATGATACATGCTCATGGGACAAAGTTTAAAAATACAAAAGGATAGATAATAAGAAATAAGTTTCTCTCCCATCCTAGCCTCCCAGGAGGCAAATATTGTTACCAGTTTCATAAGTATTTCCAGATACATATACATTTGATACGTATAAAAGTTAAAATATGCATGTATACTTGTGATAATATTTTATACTGTTTCTGCATCTTTCTTTTTTCACTTAACAGTATATGTTGGAGAGCCTTCCCCATCAGTACTAAAAGGAGTTGCTTTAGTCTTCTTCAAGGCTGTGTGATAGTTCCTTACATAGAGCTCTCCACAGCAAAATCATGTTATAATAGTGGTATTACAGACACCCCTCACTTTATAAACTAGGTGCTAGCAAGAACGACACATTCACTGTCACCCTGCTTGCATTTTGCAGTCTTAGAACTACCTCCATGGTAACCAACCAATGCCTTAGCTGGACTTTTAAAAACAGACCTATACAGAGCTCAGAGGATTTTTAGGGCAGTAAAAATACTTTGTATGATATTATAAAGACAAATATATGTTATTACACATTTCTCCAAACCCATGGAATGTATAACACCAAGAGTGAACCTTAAGTAACCTATGGATGTTGGGACTATGATATGTCAGTGTAGGCTCATCCTTGGTAAACAATGCACTATTCAGCTGAGTGATGTTGATAATGGGGGAGGCTATGCATGTATGGGAGCAGAGGGTTTATGGGAAATCTCTGTACATCCCTCTCAATTTTGTTGTAAACGTAAAATTACTCTAAAAATGTAAGTCTTTTAAAAAGGCCTCTATCTACAAATGTATACCCTTTTTCTTAATAAATCTAAAGGGTAGTATTTCTTTGGTCGACTCTGGAGTTTAGAAAGTGAAACTGAATAGAAACCAAGATGAAAGATAGTCATCAGCCTTCCTCTTTAGTGTTGACTGCAGCACAAACGACCAAATGATGAGAAATAAATTACAGTTAAAAAAAAAATTCCCTGTTTTAATTACTGCAAATGTTAATGTGACTAGGTAAGAATTATTTTTAATCACCTATAATTACACGAATAGTGTACATCTAAAAGCATAAAGTCAGTATCCAAAAGCCACAATTAAAAAAAAAAAAAAACCCTAAGACAAACTTTGCTTTTGTTCGAAATGTGTAATACTTTCTCTTTATATGCTGCTTCTCCCAAATAAATTCTACGGTTAGAATTGCTGGTTTTTAGCAAATACAGAAAGCCAGCTGCAAACATCCTCTCCCTGAATTCAACGGGTTTGCCTCTTAACCAGTTTGAGCAAATTCTTGGCGAATATTTCATGAACTCACAAGAGACGAATTTATGTGACACGTTTAGGAGACATGTAAAATAAAGTCGTGAAAGTTTTAAATCTTCGCAAAATTGGGGAACTCCCTGTGCCAGAGACAGCTCACTAGACCTGCAATTAATACTTGGGATTATAAAGGAATGCACATATTCTTCCTTATCATTGTGTATTAGGATCGTCCATTCTAGGAAGGATTTTTCGTTCCCTCCTTCACAATGGAGGGAAGGAGACCGAGGGCGAGCTAGGTCTGCGGTCGGAGGAGCGTCTATAAATAGAAGGTGAAGTGTTCTAATACTGGGAGGGTGCGTCATAGCGTCCCTCCCCCGAGCCGAAAGCGCCCGGCGGCCGCGGGAGCCACAGCGCGGCACCCAGACGCCGGCCCGGCTTCCTGCTCCCGGTCCGCACCCAGCCGGGCCCGTGCCCGGCTCCCTCCCAGGGGCTGGAGACCTGCGCGCAGGGCCAGGGGATGGGCCCGGGAGGCGCCGGGCGGTCCCCGCAGAACCCGAGCCTCGGGCTGCATTAGACCCGCGCCCGGGCGCACGGTCCTCAGCGGAGAGGCGGGGCGCCCAGGAGCGAGGCGCCCCCGCTCGGGTGGCAGACGCGCGCCGCTGCCGTCCTCCTGCCGGCCGCTTCGCCACCCCGTCCCACCCCTCCTCCCTGCCCGCGCAGGGAGAACAATAACTCCGAACGCGCCTGGGAAGCGGAGACTCCCGGGCAGACAGACAATGCGAGGGGAGTTCCGAGGGGGCGGCCCCCGCGCCGCGCGCTCCCGCGGGTCTCCCGGCCCGGCGGGACCGCGGCCACCGGCCGGCGCCTCGGGCACAGGAGGAGGCCACGTGGAAGATGGGTTAGGTCTGTTGAGATCTAAAATCTCAACGTGTCTGTTCGAGGCCGGGGAGAATTTCCTCTAGTCTAGATAGATCAGCAGCAGTTGGTTAAAATACACGGAGACAGCGTGTGTACTTGGGTCCTTTTCTATTTCGGATTTGAATCTCTAAAGTCACTGTGGAATTTCCATAGGCCTGTCTTTTTGTAAACAGATTGTTCTGGGATTCCCCACCCCGTCTCCTGTCTTACCCTGCCTGTTCTTCCAGCTTGACCCAGTCCAGATCTCCAGATCTCCATCTCTTTCCCCTCTTCTTCCCTCCTCCCTCCCTCCTACACACAGTTTTGCTCCCTTTGCACCTTTTCTTTAACGAGTGTATGTGTGTGCGCTCGCACGCGTGGCCTACAGTCCTTGCTCCCTTTTGATTGGCGCCTCTGTGGGGTCCCCCTGCCCTTTCCCAGGTGTTGATTTTATTTGTCTCTCTCATAATAATTTGCTCCCTCCAATTCCTTCCTTCTTTCGTTTTTCTTGCACAGCTAACCACATCTGCATGATTTTTTTTCTTCCCATTACCTTAAGTTCTGTCCCCTGAAGGACTCAAGACTTCCTGAAAAAAAAAAAAAAAAAAAACCAAGAGGATTTCATGGCATTTTATCTCAGGGAAATGTGTGATGGTTTCACTTGCAGGGAGTCTGGGCTAGCCAGGATTGTTATATGTGTATATAGGTCAAGCCATCTTAGCTGAAGAAATTACAGTAACGTCTTGGGTGCAGGGTGCTTGCTTACAATAAAAAGGCATGCAGGAAAAGCAGGGGGAAACAGTACTTTCAAATTAAGTCTCTGAACATGAATTTTACACCTCCTCACTTACTTTAGGGCAAAATTTTGATCATACAGTATTTGAAAGTCAGGACACTGGCATCTTTCATTCACCCATGAAGTGCCATCTCTTGGTCATCTTTTTCCCCTTGTTCCCATCTGTGCAATGTCTGACCACTTGGCTCTTTCCTCTGAATCTGGTCTGGAGTACAAAGTACAATTCTTTATCAAACCACACAAATCAGAAATATCTCCTAGACTTGGGACCTGAAAACAAGCCAGGCAAAGAATGGTTAAAGGGTTTTAACAAAAAGCATACCTTTTGTGGCTAAACTATTTGGAGGTGAGAATGTGGCTGGAGGGAAGATGGAGTGGAGGCTGTGCAATCATTATGCATTTCCAGGAAGCAGTTTGCTTTGCCAGGGCTGCAGGTTGGGAAGGGCCTGAACATGGCACAGATCACATTTCTCTTCAGGTGATACGAGAAATGAACTTGGCGCGGCCATGACAGGGAGAACAACCACCACCAC
The DNA here is from genome assembly GCF_041296265.1 of Equus caballus. Taxonomy (NCBI): domain Eukaryota; kingdom Metazoa; phylum Chordata; class Mammalia; order Perissodactyla; family Equidae; genus Equus; species Equus caballus. The sequence goes on along the minus strand of NC_091698.1, from coordinate 52,673,345 downwards.
CTCATCCAGAGGAGAGGAAGACTCGTCCGACTGAGGAGACGAGAGGAGAGGGTAGCTGGCAGGTGTGTCTTTTTCAGCACCAGCTGTGGATGGGGGCCTCTCCTCCATCCTGCCACCACTTCCGCCTGCCTTTCTGAGTTACCAAACCCACTTTCCTCCAGCCAGGACTTAGACTGGTGTGGATCAAGAGCAAGCTGCAGGTCATGAGCAATCCTATTCCAATAAGCCACCCTCATGCCCTTCAAAAAACTGTAAGGATTTGGGGACCCAAAGATCAGGCCCAGCCACCAGGGTTAAGACTCTAAAGTAATAATATCATCATTTATTGAAATTTATTTTGTGCTAAGCACTCTGCTGAGCTTTAACATTGCATCTCATTTAATCTTCACAACAAGACTTTGAGGTAGCTATTATTACCCTCATTTTACACCTAAGAAAACCAAGGCACAAAGTAGTGGCTAAGAGCATATTTGCCCAAGTCACAAAGCTAGTGAGGGTAGACCAGGACTCAAGTGTTAGTCTAGCTCAAAAGCCTAAACTATAATTTCTTCTCATCAAGGGGAGGAGGTAAAGGCTGGCCCACTATGAGGACCTGGGAACTCATTCTGAGGTGGGGGAGGGTTGCGGTATCCCTCCCTGTGTGCCTTTTAGGGGTCCAGGTCTGTGTTTAGGGGGGTCTGCACAAGTCTACACAGGGGGCACTATAACAATCACCTTTTCCCTTTGGAACTTGGTTCATGTTCTTCTAAGGAGAACCTGTCAACCTGAAAGAGCAAGGCTTCCTTGAGAGAACAAAAGCCTTCCTCCCTAAACCATGTCTTCAAGGTTGGGGGGCAAACCTCCATCTGTGTGGGGCAGAATAGTTGGCTCTTTACTGTGGCAAGAGGGCAGATCCGTTACCAGAAGCAGCCGCAGGAGGAGCATCTGCCAGGAGTGACTGAGCAGGCCTAGGGCAAGACGTAAACAGCACAGGCGGCCGTGGTAAGACGTCAGGGTGGGGAGCAGTGGAGTTGCAGTGGGAGGGGCCTTGATGGTTGACAGGTTGGCAACAACTCCAGAAATGACCCAAGTCTAGGTCAGTGGGCATCCAAGGAGTCCTAGACACTACCAGGGCTTAGTGCAGACAGCCACAGGCTGGAGGTGTTTAGTGAAGAGGTAGTGCATTGCGAAGTTGAAGAGTAAGGGCTCTGGAGCCACACTGCCTGAGTTCTGCCTCCATCCCTTCCCAACTCGATGACTTTAGACAAGTCAATTAACCTCTCTGTGCCTCAGTTTTCTTATCTGCAAAATGGGGATGATAATGCTACTGCTGCCTCTCTCATAGGGCTATTGTGAGGGGTAAATGAGAGAATGTATACAAAGCACTTAGAACAGTCTCTGGCATGTGGTAAGTCCTCTCCCAGTGTAAGCTGTTATTATCATAATCATCCAGCTTGACACAGGGTGAGCCCCTGGGACTGACAGAGGTGGAAGACAGCAGGGGGATTCCCACTTCAGGTGTACATTCCCCCAGTGAGAAAATAAAGCAAAACCAGACAACAGAAAGACCAGTGGAGTTAGAACTCCAGCCAAAGACTGACTAGAAGTTTAAGCATAGCATAAGTCCCTTAATTCCACCCTACACCCCACGCCCCTGCCTTTCCTGCGGCTGAAGAGCTTGAAATGAGGATTCTACAGAATGAGCAGCAGTATGGGGGGTCACCCAAGCATTTGACTGGGTGCCAGAAGAGTTGAGTTTAAGTTGTAACCTTGAGTAAGTCACTTAACTTCTCTGAGCCTAAATTTCCATATCCATAAAATGAATCAGAGTGGATTTTTTTGAGGGGGGGACGAGAGAGGAGGAGGCATGGGGGGAGGGTCTGCCCATCATCTCCCCCCTTCTTATGGAATCTGTTTCTCTCCCGCAGGCTAACTATGGGAAACTCCATTTTCTTACACGACTCCACCTCCTTGGCCATAGTTGATTGGTCCAGGAGGAGGCATCTGACCCAAGCTTGGCCAATCAGAATCTTTCCTTGAGATCTTTGCTTTTGTTGTTAAACTAAAACTGGGAAAAGAGAGTCAGCACCTCTGGGTAGAGTGTATAGAGTGGGGCTCAGGACCACTTGGCGGTCCTGTTTCCACTTCTGAAGTCTAAGAAGCTAGCATGCAGTGAAAAGCAGAGAGGAGCGAGATCATTCTCCTGGCATTGGGATCAGGTGTCTCTGAGACCCATGTGTACCCTGCCTTGCCTGCAGCTAACTGAGACACTCAGATTGATTCCAGTTGATTCTCCTTTTTGCCTAAACTGGTTCTAGTTTGTTTTCTGTCACTTGCAACCCCAAAATCCCTGATTGATACAGACTAGTTTATTCCTTAGATCCCTTTAATTCTAAATGTCTATGCTTTTATACAAAAAATAAATGATGGTGTTCAAAAAGGGCTAAGTCTCTGAACCTTGGAAAGTTGTATGCAAAAGTCAAAGATTAAACGAAAAAAAGGAACCCCTATTAACACACTCAAAAGTGTAGAGTAGGTTCAAGACTCTTTATAGCCTTTTATTATATCTAAATGCAAGAAATAAATAAGTCAAGAGCTGGTGTTTTGGTTAACTGTAAGGAAATTGGCCATTATAAAAACTGATTTCAAAACTGTTGACATGGTGACCCGGTTTTGAAATTGAATCCATTTCTTGCTATGCTCAGTATAACACAAGAGGGAGATTAGTAACTTTGGTTTGATGAAGACCAAGAATTTAGAAAGACTGGGTCATAGTCTGGCTATTTTAGCCTAAATTCCCTAATTTGTCTCCACTACCCAGTTAGCAATGAGTGAGTAAAATCTTTTCTTTCTTTTAGTTTAAACAGTTCATGTAAATAGCTAAGTCTCCCACTTCTGATTTCTACTCTAATCCATCTGGCTGTCTGTGTTTTATTAGAAGTACCTTACATTTTAGCTTTCAATAAGTAAAATTATAATATATTTTTTATTTAGGCTTCTTGGGCATTTATGGATTTCAGTATACAAAATTTTGCAATTTTGCCCGTGGTAAAATAACTCAGAAATGTCTGGCAACAATAAATCTTTCTATTTCTAATGACCTCTTCTCAATATTAAATTTGAAATGTAGGCACATGTGTCTATACATCTGTAATTGTGTTTCATTCTTCTCATTCTACTGTAATTAATTCTTGATAATTAGTGTTGTGGGGGATGGTGCTTTCATAGATAGTGTTAATTGAAATCCATAGAAAATTATGAGATCTCATTTTTTGCAATTATTGTCATTTTAATCTCCTCCCCAGAAAAAACTTTAAACCAGAGCTTACATGTATAGTAGTAAAACCAGCTATTTTGAGTTTCACAGACTCTCTTAGCCCACTTTTTTTGAGTTGAGGACCTTACAAGATGCAAAATCATATGTAAGGGAGAAGTGAGAAGAGGTGGGGGAGGCTGGAGCGTGTATAAACCAATACAGGGATATTCATACATTTGAATAACAAAACCCTGGTGAGGTGGCGTAGGCCGAGTCAGTGGTGTCTGATGACTGGTCCTGACTCCCTCTCTCGACTGTCGTCTGGAGCCCAGCAGGAACCCAGCTATCAAGATCATCCCTAGTGAAAGATCAGAGCCATGTAACTGCTCACTTTCTTCCCACTTGATAACCCTTGTATAATCCTTCCTGTCAGGAAACTCCTAATGGCCTGACTGAACTCAGCAATGAGGCGTGCAGTCTAACCCATATGCACTACAACCCTGTCTTCCTCTTCTTTGTCCCTTGCCCTCCTCCACTTTAAACTCCTGCACAGGCACCTCCTTGCTCTGCCCTCATGTCCACCATGTCTTGACTACAGAATATCCTGTCTCAGTTGACCATTTCTTTCCTATGTCTTGGTACCACCTCATTAGAGGACCATCAAGGAATGCCTTCCTAGAAGACAGCAGGCGGGTGGAGTCTGTGCAGAGAACTCTCCCAGACACTTGGCTGACCTTGGCTTTTAATCTTCTTTCGCTCTGATTATTGTGTGTGGCGACCAGTGCTGATCAGGTGTGCCTGTTTTTGGTACAGTTCCTGCTCTGGCCCAGGCCAATTTGGCTTACTCTCAGTTCCCTCGATCTATCCTTTGCTACTTACACAGCTAGAGAGAAATACCCAGCTCTATCTGACAGAAATATACTCAGTAGAAGACATGAAACCTCTGTATACAGCTATAGAGAGTTCCACACCCTCACTTTATAGATAGATATTTAATAGAAGAGACAGAACCCCCATATGTGTCAATAGCGGCTCTCTTACATTTGGTTCAAGTCAAGCATCAGACCGACTAGTCAAGAGACTAGCACAGTGATGCGCAAGTGATGGGCTGCAAACCCTACACAAGTGGATGTGTTCAGAATAATGTGAAAATGTATTTTTGCTACAATGTAACATATAATCAATACTACAATGTTAGTCAATGAGTATTGCAACTTAGTATAGACCTCCGTACAACTTGCTGAAAATACGTTAAATACTGAAGAAGTTATGTCTAATGCTAGAATACGGATAGATATATGGTCAGGTAAGTAAACTGACGGTACCATGGTGAGAACTGTAGATAATTTTATAGCGACTGTGAGACATTGCTTTGTAATCATTGTTCACTTCTTTAGTCCTGCTTTGAATCTTTTCATCTCTTCAAGTGTATGATCAAATTTTCAGGAATTTGAAAATGTGTCATGAGCACAAAAAAGACACTGAATTATGAGAGCAACTGTAATTAGTCATATGGTGTGGACTAAGAACATGTAAAACGAAGAGAAATAGCGTTAAGATCGATGAAGAGGAGCAGGGGAAAGTGGAGACTGTGGCAGTGTTAGGTGGACATCACTGCAGATCTATTGTCTGCAATGACAATGGACACGCAGACGACGTCCCAGACCCAGGAGGGAAGGCTCCCTAACCTCTGATGAGAGTGAGGATAATGTTTGAGAAATTATTCATTCATTTAAAAAATTCAATCAATAGATGTTTACTGGGCACGTAGGATATGCCATGTAATACGCCCTGGGAGACGGAGATACAACAGTAGGAGATACACTGTCTCTGCCTTCATGGAGTTGTTATTCTAGTTGGGGAGAAGGACAAAAATGAAGTAAACAGAGAACACAACTACAAGTGCTGATGTGTTATGAAGAAAGTCAGCGAGGGGCTGAAACAGAGCACGGTGTGTTTGGGAGGAGAGACTGTCTTCATAGAGAGGACAATGAGACCTTCTAAGTTTTATTTCCCTCTTCGCAGCCAGCAAAACAGCCTCTGAAGGTCCATGGAGACTTCAGAGAGAGAAGCTCTGCGTGTTGCCCCGGATGAAGTAAGCTCTATTTTTCAAATGAGTGAAGAATGGCTTGGGATCACCGCTGAAGTATAGAATAACTAATGAGGAGAGCCTACAGTCTCTCAGAGATGAAAGAAGGAAAGTCTACTTAAGAGAACCAGGAGTGGGCAGTGTCAAAGAGGAAAAGGAAGGAATTTCAAAGATTAGCACAAAGTAGGACATGTTGCAGGGAATACAAGGGGATAAAATTCGGCAGAGATTTACTAAGCATCTACTGTGAGCCAGGTACTGCTGGGGAGCAGATACCAATGCTGAAGCCTGAACTGGCCTCCTAGCCTGCTGACAGGGGTCAGACCTGAGTGCCACAGAAGGCAGCTGGACACCTGAAGCTCAGGGTGGGCACCCCAGACAGCGCAGTGCTCGCCTGGCTGACAAACCCAGCACTAATTTGCTTGCTAACATGGGACAGAGATGGTGAGCAGGGTTTTTGCTTTTAAAAGACTTACCTCGTTTTTTCTCCCCCACCCTCATCCCCCATAGCCGAGATTCTATGATGCATCAGGCCCTTTTGGCATAGAAAAAAATTTCCATTCAGTGCTGAATCTCTGGGCCTTTAGTTTTTATTTCTCCTTTAACACCAACAAGTTTCTTTTTTTTAAAGATGGTGCCTGAGCTAACATCTGTTGCCAATCTTCTTCTTCTTCTCCCCAAAGCCCCCCAGTATATAGTTGTACATTCTAGTTGTAGGTCCTTCTGGTTGTGCTATATGGGATGCTGCCTCAGCATGGCCTGTTGAGTGGTGCCATGTCCACGCCCAGGATCACAACCAGTGACACCATGGGCCACTGATGCGGAGGGCGCAAACTTAACCACTTGGCCATGGGGCTGGCCCCATCACCAACAAGTTTCTTGCCCCCATTGGGCTTACTGTCTAGTAGGGCAGACCAACAGGTATCAAGACATCACAAAAAGAGATAAAGGCCAATTTATTCTGACCTCATGTGAACAGTGGCCATCTCAGGGAGCTGGGGTTCAGGTGATTTTTAGTTTCCCCTGTCCTTTTATGTAATGTTCAAAAATGTTGCAATGGGCGGGTATTATCTATATAATCAGGGGATTAAAAGTTATGTTTAGTATTTTTTAAAAGAGAAAACTCACGCAAATAAATGTTGTATTTTAACTGTGGGGAGAATTATGAAAAAGAGGCTCATGGTGCTTGGGAAGGAATGCAAGGAAGGCATCTGCTCAGGTAAGTCTGAGAAGGCTTCCTGGAGGAGGAGCCCCTCCACAAACAAGGACTTGGGAACAGGAATGGGTTAAGTGATAAACCCACATATGATAGACGCAAACAAAGATATACACAGCTATCCACTTAAAGCAAGGCTTCTTAATCTGGAGGCTCATGGAGAAAATTCAGGGGCTCAGTAAACATAAATGGGAAAAAATTCTATATTTCTTTTCCTTAACCTATAAATGTTATTTAGCATATCATTCCATTTTGAGTGTAAACAACAAACTACAGTAGTATCAGCAGTATCTGTAACTTTGTCAACTATAGAAATCTCAGATATGTTCAAATCATATTCTAGTTGTTGCGTATATCTTGAAATACCTTTAACTCTCACCATCTTTTCAAAATTATACTAGTTATTAGACCCACCATTAGATCATGTTAACTAATCTTTTTATAAGCAAGTGCTTACATTACCATATCACAATTTATGTGTTGATATCCATATTTGGTTTCCTTTGTAATCCCATGCATTTTACTTTATGCGTTTAAAAATATTATTCCAAAAAGGAATCGAAAAAGGGGGATCTATAGGATTTACCAGAAGCCAAAGAGGCCCATGGCAAAAAAATGGTTAAGCATCTTTGCCTCAAAGAGCAGGAATGGTTTCAGATCTGATAATATATTGTACAGAAAGTAGCAATCAGTGGGAGAATTGTGTCCAGGTAGGGGCTGGCCCCGCGGCTGAGGCTTAAGTTGTGGGCTCCGCTTCAGCAGCGCAGGGCTTCGCTGGTTTGGATACTGGGTGTGGACCTAACACCACTCATCAAGCCATGCTGAGGTGGTGTCCCACATAGCAGAACCAGAAGGACCTACAACTAGAATATACAACTATGTACTGGGGGTCTTTGGGGAGAAGAAAAAAAAAGGAAGATTGGCAACAGATGTTAGCTCAGGTGCCAACCTTTAAAAAAAAAGTGTCCAGGTAAATTCCTCTTGTTCAGCTTTCCTGTTTGCCCAGCAACCTGTTGGTTTTCATACAGCCTCCCATGCAGGTTTGCATAAAGGGAGAGAAATCCAATTATCAGCAAACATAAGACTATGGTCAGCTTGTGAGGGATTCATATTTTTTATTTCAAATTCAACTTGAACAACACCAAATGCTGGTGAGGATGCAGAGCAACAGAAACTCTCATTCATCGTCGGTGAGAATGTAAAGTCGTGCAGCCATTTTGGAAGACAGTTCGGCAGTTTCTTATAAAACTAAACATATTCTTACCTTCTGATCCAGCAGTCTTGCTCCTGGGTATTTACTCAAATGAGCTGAAAAATTATGTCCACACAAAAACCTGCACAGGAATGTTTATAGCAGCTTTATTCATAATTGCTCAAATTCGCAAGCAACCAAGATGTCCTTTAGTAGGTGAATGAATAAATAGCGGTAATCAAGACAATGGTATATCATCTGGTGCTAAAAAGAAATGAGCTATCAAGCCATGAAAAGACACAGAAGAACCTTAAATGTGTATTACCAAGTGAAAGAAGTCAACCTGAAAAGGCTACATATTGTATGATTCCAATTATAGGACATTCTGGGAAAGGCAAAAGTAGGGTGACAATAAAAGGATCAGTGGTTGCCAGGGGTTAAAGGGAGGGAGCATGAATAGGCAGACCTCAGAGGATTTTTAAAGCACTGAAACTACTCTCTATGATATTATCATGGTGGATACATGTCATTATACATTCGTCAAAATCCATAGAATATATACCGCCAAAAGTGAACTCTAATGTAAACTATAGACGTTGGGTGATAATGACGTGTTGGTGTAGGTTCATAGATATGACAAGTGCACCACTCTGGTGTGGGATTTTGATATAGGGGAGGCAGTGCATACGTAGGGGCAGGAGTTACATAACATACATAAATCTCTGTACCTTCCACTCAATTTTGTTGTGAATCTAAAACTGTTCTAAAAAATGTCTATTTTTTTTTAAATTCAAATTGAAACATTTACATCGGTCATTAGGAGTTGGGCTAATGTGAGTCCACTGCTGAGAGATGGAGCCCCCTCTAGAGTGCCAGGAGGGTCAGCCTGTCTCCCTGAACTGAACTGAGTGGACCCAGGTTGTTCTCTCGGCCTCCAATGTTCTTCTTTTCCAGTGAGGAATTCTCATCTGTTAAGGTCCGGGAATAATGTAACATCCTTCTGTCTCCTCTCTTGGCCTTGCTAAAGGACGGTTCTTTACTCCCAGTGTGATTGGCAGAGGTTGGTGCCGCACTCTAGGGTGGCACGTGTCACTTGATGCTGCGGGTCTTTGCTTCTGTGGGTCTTTCGTTAGACTGTGAGTTCCTCAAGGGCAGGGATCATCTCTTTACCATGTTTCAGTCTCTCCAGCATCTGGTACAGCAAAGTTGTCTAGAGAGATGACAATATCTGACCTGTGTTTTAAAGCAATTACACTAACAGTGATGTGAAGGAAGGCTTGGGGAGTGAAGGATAAGGGACAAGGAGACTCTTCCAAGGGGCTTGGCAATGTTCCCACTGAAAGATGATGAGGTTCTGTAAGAAGTCAGCAGCAGAAAGAATGGCAAGGACAGAATGTTGGTAGAATCATCAAAACTTAGCGATGAGGCCGGCCTGGTGGCACAGCGGTTAAGTTCGCACGTTCCACTTCGGTGGCCCGGGGTTCAGATCCCAGGTGCGGATCTATGCATTGCTTGTCAAGCCATGCTGTGGCAGGCTTCCCACATATTAAAGTAGAGGAAGATGGGCACAGATGTTAGCTCAGGGCCAGTCTTCCACTGCAAAAAGAGGAGGATTGGCAGCGGATCTTAGCTCAGGGCTAATCTTCCTCAAACAAACAAAAAAACTTAGCAATGGATTAGATGGTGGGGAAGACAGGAAGGAGGACTGGAAATCTGGAAGCTTCTAGAGCCTCTTAACTGGTGTTTCTGTATCAGCCCTCACTGTCCTAAGAACTATACAGACCATAGTCTGATCTCAACACAGTGGCCAGCGAGCTGATTGAAAATTAGAATCCTCTTCCTCCTCCACTCAAACTTTCCAATGACTTCTCATTTCTTTCCTGGTAAAGCCACAGTTCCTTCAACGACCTGTAAGGTCCTACTTGCTCTGGCCCCATCCCTTGCTGCCTTCCCTCTCTGAGCTCACTCCCCACTCTCCTCCCCTTTGCTTCCTCTGCTCTAGGAGCACATGGCACATTCCTATCCCAGGTTCTTTGCTGTCCTGTTGGCCTGGAATCTCTTCCTCTAGCTGGTGCCCTCACTGCCTTCTAGTCTTTACTCACTTGTCACCTCTTCACTAAGGCCTTCCTAGACCACACTGTTTAAAAATGCAGAAGCCCCCACAGATTCCTCTGTCCCTCCGCCTCATTGGATGGCTTTTTTCCCTATTGCTGTCTAACATGCTATAGCTTTTAGTGACTTTTCTTCTCTGCCCCGTTGGACTCTACGCTCCACGAAGGCAGGAACTTTTGTCTATTTTGTTCCCTGCTCTATCCCAGGGTCTGGAACTGGCCTCATCCATCACATATTTGAATAAATGCTCAATCAACAGTTGTTGATTGACTGACTGGTTTTTCATAACTTGCCTCCTGAATAGGCCATGAGCTCCTTGGACGTGCGGATTCCCTCATGTCCCATACAGCACCTAGTAGGTGTTGGACATATGGCAGATGACCAAGTGGACCCTGCAGAGAAGGGCTGTCTTTCTAGCGTCATGGACCTGAATCACCCCAGACCTCAGGGGTCTTTATATCTCCTGTTTGCCTGCAACTCGCTGTCCTGCTTACACCCAGATAGGAACACAGTCTGGATGGATGACAAGTTGGTGTCCTGTAAGAACGACCACATAAAACACAGTTCAGCAAGGATGCCACTCCCAAGTAGTTGTGCAGGCAGCACTGAAGAGTAAAGTCACTTATAGGGCCAAGATCATGCTGGATTTCTCCCTTTGTGGAATGAAGCAGATAGGTCTACTTTGCAAAGTTGTAAGGATCAGGCAAGGTGAATGTGATGCATCCATGGCGATGCTTGTACATAGTATGTGCTCAATAAATGAGGACTATTAGATGAAGCAGGGTCAGCACCCCAACTCCCCTACCCAGTGCGGCCACAACATTGATGTTGATGAATACGTGACTCATTATAAAACCCAAGGACACTTGGCAGCCTTACCTGTCGCACGTTCTGAGGACACAGTTATTTCCTAAGGCTGCAAAACCTTGCCAAGATCCACTCAGGCATTTCACGCAGCTCATTTCCTTCCTCATCTAGCAGCATCAATGACTTTAGACATTAAACATTAGAAGAATATATCTGTGTCATACTTTAAAACTGATTAGGACTGGGTCCAAAAATAATGCCAAAGAATTCCCCAGTTCCCAGATAATAGCCACTGCTGTGAGCTGTTATAATACCACAATTAAAACAAGAGGGGTGCCGCCATCTTTTCGGGCAGAGTCAGTGCTCCTCTTTATACATGGAGAAAGGAATTGTTGTCTCTACTCTTGATGAACTTAAAAAGCGAGCAAATCGTTGATCAACCCCATGAAAGCCCATATTTTGACACTGCCTGACATTTCCCCTGAAAGTTTTACTTTTCTTTCCTCCCCTTTGCATTTCAAAATTTCCTCTCCAATTATTACTTCCGTTTGGCTCCTCCCTATTATTCCACCTTCCTGTTTGCCTCCTTTTTGTTTTTTGCTCCTCCTGCTTCTTCGCCTGGTGTACTCCGTCTTCAGTGAATTGCTGGAGTTCTTCACCTGCCTGGCCCTCAGGCCTTCTGAGTGGGATCTTAGGTTCCAAAGCTCCTTTCCCTTCCTGTGTAGCTCCTTTGGCTTCTAGGGTACAGTTGATGCCACCCTGGCTCAGAAAGCTCCTAACTTCCCTTTTCTACCAAGTTCACTGAGGTTAGAAGCAGGCTTGGTTTTTTCGTTTTAATGGCCAAGGGCCTAGAGAGACTCTCGGACTAGGAAAAAGGCATGCTCAGTGCATCCTTGCTCTCTTACAGCTTGAAAGAGTTAACATGCAAATAGCATTTTACAACTACTAAGGAGAGACTGAAATATGGGAGAAAAGAAAATGGTTGTCTGTTGCTGTCTCCTTAAGAAGAGTCATGAGGCGGAGAGAGCTCAGAAGCCTTGGCTGGTGTGGAGAGCCCACGGCAGGGGGCCCAGGAGAGCCCACTGGCGGCGGGCCACAGGTCTGTTAGGGGGATCCTGCCACTCCTTCTCCGTACCCCCCACCTCCCCTGTGTGTCCAACTCACCTGGCCTCTGCTCCAACCCCTTGGCAAACACAACACACCCGACAGTGCTGGACCTTGGCCCACTGCTTCTCGATTGCCAACCAGCCAGGAGAACACCTGCTTTTCATTCTCTTCAGGGGAAGTGTGAATTTTTCCCCGGGGGCTGTAACCTGTGCCTGTGCTATAACCTTTCTCCCTGGTTTCTTTTTCAGCATCTTCTAGGCTGACTCCAAGCTGTCCGAGTGAGCCCCAGCATCTGCTCTTCACGGCCCAGGGACACCCTTGAGTCTCTGCAGTCGGTGCGGGAGGGTCTGTGGCGGACGACTTGCCTGTGTGGTTTTGTTTTCCTTTGTCTACATTTGGTTGGCATAAACACTTCTGAAAAATGGGCTGCAGCTGATGCCTTTTAGTTTGGTTCCTTTAACGAGGGGTTTATAAAACGACTCTTACCATGCAGAACACATGTTCTCGGTATACAGTTACTTGATGGATTGAAACAGTGCTGAGGGAGGCAGAACACATGGTTTAAAATATTCCTAAAATGCATAATTACCCCGTGGACCAATCGGGTACATAATATACATTTTAATACACCATTTAATTGCTGTTTACCTAGGAGACAGGAACTTTTCTGGTCTCTTGGGTTAAACTACAGATTTTTAGAAACTGTCTAAACACATATTTACTTGATTCATTCTGGTCTCTTGGGTGAAGAATCCTTTTCCAATGAAGTGGCTTCACATGCGAAACAAGAGAATTAGATGCTCTGAGGTGGTGGCTACTAATGAAAAGACAAAGGCTTTATCTTTCATGATTCAGGAATAACAATCCCAAAGCGCAGGCTGAACCCGAGAGGCCTAAAAATAATTCACTCCAGTAATTCCACATCACTGAGACTCTCCCCCTCCCAACACGTGAATATTGTTTCATCATAAGCATTTCTGATAGAAATGTTTAAACTGCATCATAGTGGCTTCTTTAAAAGAGAATATGAAGGAGAACCGGCTGGAGAGCTCCATCTCTAAAACCCCAGTCCAAGGGAGAGCCATTATCTCCCTCCCCACAAAACCTGCTTCTCCCTCCGTGTTCTCCATCTGAAGAAACGGCACCAAAAGCCACCCAGTACCCATGTCAGAAACCAAAGTGTCACCCTTTACTCCTTCCTCTCTCTTCTCATACCCCCATCCAATCAGAAACTATTTGGGCATATTACTTAGCTTCTCTGTGCCTCAGTTTCCTCATCTGTAAAATGAGAGTTATAATAATACAGACCTCATAAGGTTGTCACTGTAAACTTTAAATGTCAAGTGTCCAGAACAGTGCCTGACACATAGTAAGTACTATGTAAGTGTGTTCTTTTTCCTTCTCCCCACCATATTTAGTATTTCTAGAATCTGTCCACTTCTCTATCACCACAGCCAGTGTCCTAATTCAAGCTGCCATTCTCTCTCACCTGTGTCCCTACCTGGTTTCTGAGCATTCACTCTTTCTGACCCCACCCAGCCCCACTCCAGGCCATTCTTTGCAAAGAAGCCAGAGCTGGCTCCCACATTCAAATCTGAGCATGTCCCTCCTATGCCTAAAAGCCTCCAGTGGTTTGCCCATCATTCTTAGGATAAAGATCAACTTTTAGAAATGGCTTTCAAGGCACTCCATGATCTGTCCCCTGTCTCCCACTCCAGCCCTCCCTGAGTTCCAGAAGGCTGTGGCGCCTGGAAGTCTGACTTCAGCATGAGTGGCACAAAACTCTATGCAGGAGGCATTATGAAGTCTGGTCCCCTTTCTGGGAACAAGGGGACCCTCTCAACGTGATGGTTTCAAGAGAGCCAGGAAAACGGTGCTGGCTCCCCTCAACACTTCCCCTACCAAATCCTGAGATTTCTTGGCCTCAGAAAACAACAGTACCCCTGAGACGGGCAGTATTTAAACTTCCTTCCTTCTTATCTTTGGTAGATACCTGGCCTCTCATAACAGAGTATAGAAAAGTTTGGTTCATGGCCCAAGATGAACAAGGGTTGACCACCTTGTCTAAAATGACAGACCCCAACTACCCTGGAAAAACCTCAGTCTTGTGAGGGAAGTGGACCTGTGTCCTCCTAGGAGAGACAGAATCAGAGGGAGTCATAGGACAGTGGTTCTCAAACTTGAATGTGCATCAGACTTACCTGGGGGCTTGTTAAAACACACTGTGGCCCCACCCCAGAGACTCGAGTTCAGCAGGTCTGGGGTGGAGCAGGTGGAAGGGTCAACAGGCCTGTGAGGAACCACCTGGAACCTCTACCTAGGCTTCATCCCTAGACAGTGGTGTCTCTGTGGTGGCCCCTTTGCTTTCTTTGCTTTTTCTGCCCTCAAGTTGTTGGGACCTCAGGAAACTCCTGGCGCAGCTTGGTCAAGCATGAAGACTGCAGCCTGACAGGCCTGCACACAGGGAGGCCAGCTTTGGTGAGAGTGTGACCACGGGCAGTGCTCACCAGAATAGTTGCACCAAGGGAGAGCTGAGGCAGCTGGGGCCTTTTATCCTGGCACCTCAGAGCGATTCATTCCGCTCCGGTAGAGCCCTTAGCTTGCAAAAGTCCAGGATCTAACTCACCAGCCTCAAATTCTCTGAAGGGACCATTCACCTACCCCACTAACAACCGCCAGCCTCTGTGTCTCATGTCGATCAGCAGGGGCTGCTCACCCTCACATGGGAGTCCTGCTCTCCATGAGGAAGACTAAAGTCTGTGGGCTCAGGGCCACATTGTCAGCCGTTTTCACCTGCGTGTGCAGGAGAGAAAGTTTAATGGTGGGAATGTAGGCAGGGGGGAAGTGAGAAGGACAGAGCCCCCTAGAAGGTGAACACCTGGGAAATGGGAACAGACAGGAAGGGGGATGCAGCCCCTCTAGGGCATCTGTTTCCATGGCAATGGACCTGAAGGGGACAGAGATCTCACTGGTACCAGGCCCTTGCTGCCTGCTCCAGGCCCATGGGGAGGCCCAGGAGGAAAGGTTGACTCTGGCTGCTGACAAAGACTTCCTGTCTGTTGTAGCAGCAGAGGGGAGCCATGCCCACTCAGAGCCCCAGGGAAGAGTCAAAAACCACAGTTCATGACTGTAGATTTTCAGGCAGAAAATGCCAGGCAAGGCCAGTTAATCTGAGCAGGGGCAACAGATGCTGGACCAAACCCACTAGGGCTTTAAAGGGTGAATTTGGAGGCGGAGAGAAGGTTAGCTGAGGGGGGCCATGGCAGTTGCAACTGCTGAGATGGAATTGAGGGCTCGTTCCCAGCACAAGCCAACTGGGACAGCTGAAGCCACGTGCTCTACGAGACAGCTAGCAATCCAGTAACCAGGGAGACCCTTCAGTTTCCAGGGAAGTCTAAGAGGTGGGGATGCAAAAGTGAAGCTTACCTGGTACAACAGCTGACTAGGTCTCCAGTGGAAGAGCTATGTAACAAGACTTACGAGGATGTCTATGGCAGAGACACCATAGCGAAGGATGCTAGCAGACTGAGGTTCAGGTTCAAATCTGGATTCAAATCCTAGCTCAACCATTCACCAAATGTGTGACCTTGGGCAAGTCATTTAAGCTCCCTGGGACTATATGACATCATTAAGAGAGGAAAATAATAGTATCTACCTAATAAGGTGTTTGTGAGAATGACCCGGAATAAAAAACATGTAAAGTGCTCAGCATCTTGCATGGCATATGGCAGACACTAAAGTTATTATTATTGACAAGCAATGATGTCTATGATATATTATTAAATGAATAAATAAAACACATGCATGGCACAATCCAATTTATGTAAAAAGGAGCCACTATATTTCCCTCTGTGGGTGTGTTTATAAACACATGAAGACAAGTCAGGAAGAATCAAACTGTTAACAGTGGTTCATTCTGGGAAATGGAATTGGGGAAGTGGGTGAAAGGGGATTTTGCTGTGTCATTAACAAGCATCTGGACTGTTTGGGTATTTTGGGGGGTGGGGTGAGAAGGGTGAGGGATGTGGGGGTGGAAGGCATCTTTCTGTCTTATGGGGCTGTGATCTGCCAACAGGGCTTTGCCAAGGCCTCAGTATTTACTTTTTGGTCCAAGAACCTCATGTGAGTCCTTGGGTAACACTCACTGAGCTTTCTCACTGTGGGTGATACTGTCTCCACAGCACACACCGCCAGGCTGCCTCCTTCCTTTGCTTAGTGGCCCTCCTCGCTACATGGCCAGGCCACCTGTCTGACTCTGCTCCCTCTAGGGCATAGCCCTGCCCAGGCTCCACACCAACCTAGAACCCAAGTGGGAAAATCTGAAGAGCTAGAGACTAATTCTTTGGTGCTCAGCATTGGCTGAGGCTCGTTGCATTGACCAGTCTCTGAACTCTGATTGCTGGGTGTCGCACAGCCCATTCTCTCCTTCTTCCTCTTAGTAATTGAGTACCACTGTAGCAGGCTGAGCAGTGCTCCTCGCCCCGCCCCGCCTCATATCAGGTCCTACTCCCTGGAACCTGAAAACATTATCTTATTTATTTGGAAAAAAGATCTTTGCAGATTTAAGTTAAGCATCTTAATTATCTGGATGGGCCCTAAAAATGCAATCGCATGTATCTTTATGAGAGAGAGAGAGAAATTTCACACAGACAGAAGAGGAGAAGGCAATGTGACCAAAGGGGCGGAGATTGGAGTGATGTGGCCACAAACCAAGGAATGGCAGCAGCCATGAGAAATTGAAAGAGGCAAGGAAGGCATTCTCCCCTAGAACCTTTAGGGAGAATGCAGCCCTCACAAAGCCTTGATTTCAGCCCGGTAATACCGATTCGGATGTCTGACCTCCAGAACTGTATGAGGGTAAAGTCCTGTTGTTTTCAGTCAGTCACCAAGTTTTTGGTAACTTGTTACAGCAGCCACAGGAGACGAATACAATCCTTCCTGAATTTTAGGACTCACGGAGACACAGGTAAAGATACGGTTTCCAGTTTCTCTGACAACTAGGAGTAGCCGTATGCCTAGGTTCGGCCAATGAGTAGAAGTGATGTGTGTGACTTCTGCTTCCTGAGTTTCAAAATGAAGTTTCTTGCCCTCCACATTCTCCTTCCCCCTTCCCACAGACTGGAACACCAACCTGGTGCTGGTAAGTCAGATGAGACCAAGAGGAGAGAACAAATGGAGTAACAATCTCAGACACAAAGATGGAAGCGAAGAGCAGAGGATGCATTCCTGGGTCTCTAGATAACCTCATGGAGCTGTGGGGGTCCTTCCTGTTTTACAGAGAGGAATAAAATTCTATGTTATTTAAGCTGTGTTATATTGGGTCTCTTTGTTACAGCACCTATACTCAGCTTATGTAATGTTATAGACCAATGTTGCCTTAAGAAAAAACAAACAAAAAACGTTAGGCTTCTGTCTTGTTCTGGTAATCTGGGCCTCTACTTGCCTATAAATCCCCCCCATAGCCTATGCCTGGGTCCTGGCTCCTGCTGACCTACCTCCCCACTGTAGACAACCATCTTCCTGGATTTCCGAATGTCACCCACTCCAGGATTATTATCAAGTGTCCTACTTTGCCTGCCTGTTTGGACACCTTGATTGCTCTGCGTGGAGCTGCCTAATGCTGACACTACTTAAGTTTCCTCATACCGTACCCTCCAGATGCTAAGCTCCGCCTTCACTGCCCCTTCAGCTAGCTGTGTCTCCCAGGAGTCTGCCCACTCCAGGAGGAAAATTTGCCTCTAGGTCCTGACTCCTCCTTGTCCATCCTGTCCTGCAGCAATTCGCCAGACCATGCCTGGCTATGTCCTCAGATGTGTGGGGAAAAGGTTGTCTGGCTCCTGGCAGGAAATACGCCGTATAAGTGCCAAGTCTCCCCCCGACACCTCCCCTAGCTAACCCCGAAACCGACTAGAATTTCCACTTGCAGTGTCAAACCAGCAAAGGACTACTCTGGGCTTTGGTAACAGAGATAAATTTCATTGTTTGACGGCTTACACTTAATGTTTGTTTTCCTTCACACAACTTTACAGTTGATAACGCATCATCAGACACTGATGTTGGCCTGAGAATGTGTACTGCTTCAGGAACACAAATTCCACATTGGGAAGGTGCACAGGTCTAACCTCAGGTTAAGAATCACTGGGGCTCATGGTGAGAAATGCGTGTGATTAACTCTGAGCTGCCGAAGGAAACTCACCCAGTGTCCTGGATCAGACAGCAGCTATTTACTTATGCAAAACATTAAGACAAAGTCATTAAAGCCCCCATTCCTGGTAATTGTCTCAAAAATTGCATTCCCTGGCCTCGCAATTAGTTTTACACAGAGCAAGAAGATATTTGGGTTAATAATCTTGAGTTTTTATGACTCAATCAATATTTTGGTTGCTGCAGGCTGCTTTGCTACTGTAAATTTTGAGTACAGTGCTTGTGGGGTATATAAATATTTAGCTAACCATTGAAGCATCATTAATGAAATCATTTCTTCTGTTCTTTAATTTAGAAGATTCTGTTGGCCATGTACGGGTACGAGGTGTTTATTTTGGCTGCTGTCATAGACTAGGAAACTAACCTGCTGTTGTGCTGTGTGGTTTGTTACTTTGTCGCTTTGCATATCCGTACTGCAGGCATCTCTTTTAGATTCATCTCCTTCAAATAGATCTTGAATAGCCTAGTCACTTGCTTCAGATGGTTTTGACCTAATTTTAACTGTATAACCATGTTCCTCTAGCTGTTTTCAGATTTGTTGTAGTTTGCATGTATGTGCGTGTGTGTGGTTATAAGTACGTGTGTGTTTCTTAATATTACTCATGTACTAGAGGTCACAACCAGAACTGATTACTAAGCCCTTCCTTTTAGAATGTGATCACTTTAAAAAAAACCTACATAATCAGAGTCAAAAGCTATAGCTATTAAATACTGAAACAGTCAAGTAAAGTGAAGCCTACTTTCAATTGCCTATTTTGTCTAAATCAAGATTTCCCAAAATGCATTCCTCAGAATATGTATTCCTGGGATGCTAAAAGGATTCTGTTTTGTTTCTATGTGGAAAGTCAAGTGGAAAAAAAAAAAAAAGAGGTGGTGCAATCCAGTTATTAGTGTCCTCACTAGCCACAGACACGTTGAGGGTGAAGGACTGCGCACCCGCCAGCCTGTATTTTTTTTTTTTTTTTGAGGAAGATTAACCCTGAGCTAACTGCTGCCAATCCTGCTCTTTTTGCTGAGGAAGACTGGCCCTGAGCTAACATCCGTGCCCATCTTCCTCTACTTTATACGTGGGACGCCTACCACAGCCTGGCGTGCCAAGTGGTGCCATGTCCGCACCTGGGATCCAAACTGGCGGACCTCAGACCACCGAAGCGGAGCGTGGAAACTTAACAGCTGCACCACCGGGCCGGCCCCCCCATCCTGTATTTTTCAGGCTGAATTATTAAGAGGGTTTTAACTCTTCAGCAGTGTCCTAGAAAAGAACTATCAACTATTGTACATTTTTCTAACTGTGATTGATTGGTATTGGCACTTGGTTGTAAAACTAAATCAATACAATAAGCAGAGAATCCCAATGGTCATTATTAGGAAAGGGACTCTGAATTTTTAGATAATCAGGGACATTGAATGTGAACTGGGTATTAAGTTATGTTGAGAAAATATTTTAATCTTGTTAGTTGTGATAATCACACTTTATGTAAGAAAATCTCCCCTTTTTTGGAGATGCACAGTGAAGTATTTAAGGGTGGAATTGCATGCCATCTAGAATTTCCTTTAAAATACTTCAGCAAAAAAGGACAGGGGATAAAAGTGAGCATAGATGAAACAAGTAGGACAAGATAGCAATGATTGTTGAAGCTGAGTGATGAGTGTATAAAGGTCCTTCTAGTCTCCACTTTTACTTACATTCAACGATTTTTATAATACAAAGTTAAAAAAAAAAAGTCCTGTGGTCAAATCCGTTTGAGAAATCCTACCTTTAATAAAATTAAATTAAGCCTGTTTCTCTACCATAAGGCTTCTCAGGACCTTTGTGTGTTAATGTCTGTGTAAATCTCTTAATTTTTTTTTCTTTGCAGATTATCTCGAAAGACTGCTCTTCTGCCAAATATGCTAGCATACTTTAGGAAATTCTGGGCTAATTTCTACCTAACAACTGGTTTGGATTGAGTTGCCTGCATTGACCACTATTAGACTTGTGATCAAGTGAGTGGCTTATGCGTTTCTTCCCATCTCTCCCTCCATTTCGGTCCCAGGCAGCAGAGTGCTGGGGTTGAGTTTCTCCTTTAGAAAGGTCAGGTGGGCTGACCTTCAGACCTTGGCTCAGCCACTTACTCGCTCTCTAATCTCAGGCAAATCATTTAATCTCTTTGCCCCCCAATTCCTTCATCTGTGAAGTGGGGATAATCATAGTGCCTACCTCACAGGATTGTCATATAGAATAAATGAGATAATGCCTGGGAAGCATTTTGCACAATGCCAGGAACATGGTAAGTCCTCAGTAAATCTGAGTTACTGTTGTTATAATTCATGCTTTAAAGGTTAGCTTAAATTGTATCCTCTTTGTGAAGCCTTCTGGGCGTCCCTCACTGAAAATTAATACCCTTTTCTTCTGCATTCCGGTAGTTTTATACTTTTAATGTGTGATCAATTGTAAATGCCTTGAGGATAGAGACCATGTCTTATTCGTCTCCATATTACACCAGCATTCAACACAGGCCATGAAACCCAAAACGATGAGAAAGGGGCTCATGCCAGCAGATTCAGCTTCCTTTAAGTCCTTGAAGACCCAAACAACAATATCATTTACATGTCATCATTTAGCCATATCTAGCTGCAAGAGAGGCAGGGAAGTGCAGTCTTCATTCTATCCTCTCCTTAGTCAAGGCAATGCTTTATGTATCTATGTGTCTACCTATGTATCTATCTTCTATGTATGTATGTATGCATGTACATATCTGTCTGTCTACATACCTGAGATGAAGCCAAAGGGTCAAGGCTGGTCCTGCACAGAGCCCATGGCTCACTCTCATGAGTGGAAAAGACTCTCACTGCCTTTAATATTCTGCTTTCAAAATAAAAACACAAGAGCTTCCTGATGTCATAAATATCATTGGGCCTTTGTCACACTAGAAAACATCTTAGGCATTGACACACTTGAATACTATTTAGAAAAAAGCCTTCAAATCAGGGCAAAAATAACAAGTGCTTCTGTAGCAGTAATGCCCCCACTGAGGCACAGTGAGCGCACACTGAGCATTTTGACAGGAAAACATGCAGGTATTTACTTTGGCAACAGCCAGATTTCGGTTATTACTTCCCAGGTCTAAGCCGTATAGTCATACATCTTCCAAAAGAACATGCAGGCAGCAATGTGAAACCTCAGATTTAACCAAATTAGACCTGTTTCTTTAGCATGAGCAAAGCTCTCTGCCAATTCGTAGGCATCTTTTCATTGGATTTTCCTGATGTGGTGTGTGAGTGAAAAATCAGATTAATTCATCAGCGAAGACTGGCGAATAACAGACCTGAGCTGAATAAGCTTTGTGCAGACAAAGCTTTACTGAGTGTCTTTTCTTACCTAGCTGAGGTAGAAAGGAGTTAACATAATCAAGAATACACACACCTCTTCAATTCCCATGGGAATAGTTAACTAATTTCTGGAGAATAACAAAAAGTCTACAGATGATCTAAAACTATCATATTGACTGTCAGATTTCATTTTCTCCTTTGGTGAAATTTCACCCGATTGGCAAAAAGGTATAAACGATGATTACTTGTCTATTTTCCCTTTATCCTTCTTTCCCTTACCACTTAGGACATTTCTTCTTATTGAAATTAATTTTAAAAATATTGAGGGGGCCGGCACGGTGGCGCAGCGGTTAAGTTAACACATTCTGCTTCTGTGACCCAGGGTTTGCCGGTTCAGATCCCAGGTGAGGATGTGGCATCGCTTGGCAAGCCATGCTGTGGTAGGCATCCCACATATAAAGTAGAGGAAGATGGGCATGGATGTTAGCTCAGGGCCAGGCTTCCTCATCAAAAAGAGGAGGATTGGCGGCAGATGTTAGCCCAAGGCTAATCTTCCTCAAAAAAGAGAAAAAATATTGAGTATTTGTTGTGCAATGTAAGAAAGACAAACTATATGAGGGTACTGCTCTCACTAAGTTTAGTTTACAATCCGGTTGGTTTTATTTGTTGTTTTTGTTCATTTTTAACTCAAATGGTGGCATACTATATAACTACTATGCACGTTAGTTTTTTACTTATATATCATGGAAAAGGTTCCATATTAATATATGTAGAAATATGGAATATGGACTATTCCTACAATAGGAATATGGAAGAGTCCACATATGGGAATACAGAATTCGAAAGAACTGAACTACCTCATTCTTTTTTTAACAGCTACATAATATTCTATTGTATGAAAATATCATAATTTACTTCGCCGGTCCCTAAATGATGCACATTAAATCTTTTGCTACCTTAAATAATGCTGCAGTAAATAACTGTACGTTCTCTATTTCCCACCTGGGCAAATGCATCTGTAGGATCAATCCCTAAGAGCTGACCTACTGTGTTGAATTGCAGAGAGCATGTGCTCTTGTGATGTGGTATCTACTGCAATCAGATAGCTATTGTCAAATTGCCCTCCATGAAGGAAGACAACTTACACACTCCATAAACACTCACATCCTCACTCTCATGTATTTGGTACCTTACAGTGGAGTGCCCTCATCAAGAGAGAAAATTACCAAATTTTGTCAATTGGAGAGAGAAAAAATGTCACCTCATATTTTTAATTTGCATTTAATTTATTATGAATGAGGGCAAGTACTTTTCATATGTTGAAGCAAGTATTTAGGTCTATTTCTGGATTCTCTATTCTGTTTCATTGATCTGTCTGTTACCTGTCTTTTTTAGAATGAAGAAGGATGATTCTTAATTTAGAAGAAAATAGAAGGTACAGCTGAGCTCTACCGCTGACTAGCTGGCTTGAATGAATCCCTTAATCTCTTTAATGTTCGCTTCTCCTTCTATTAAACGAGTATGCTGGCTCCGATGAGTTCATTTATTCAGTGTATGTTTGTTGGGTGTTAGGCCCTGTGCTGAGGCTACAAAGGAGAGCCAAAGCACATGCTGCCTCTGCTCTGATGGAATTTACAGTCAGTGGGGAGGGGGCAGACCCTGTCGGAATCCTGACACAGGTTGTTGAGAGTCCCTAGGAAAGGAAACTTAGGAGACGTGGGAGGAGGAGGGAGCAGGGAGAGGCCATGGAGATTTCCTTGGACAGAAAAGTGACGTGGAAGCTGAGATCTAGTGGGAAAGGAGCCAGCCAGGTGAAGCCAGGGATGGTGGAGAGAAAGAGTTTTCTAGACAAACTTTCTGGCATGTGAGAACTCAGCGTGAATGAAGAACTTTCTACTGTAGCTGGAGATAGAAAAATGATGGGAAAGTGGTAGGAGATGAGAAAGGCTAAGGGAGTAAACAGGAATGGATCCATGTAGAGTCTTGGATAGATGTTTTGGCCTTTATTTTAAGCATTTGTCTTGCCCAGGACCTCTAGGAAGCAAAGTCTGAGCTAGAGACTAAAGTAGTAACACTTTATTGGGAGGTGAAAGCCCAGGACAGTGACAGTAGGCAAGAAGGGAGGTGAGGCAAGGAAAGATGTGAGGCAGTGCAATGCTAGGCATTATCACTCTGGTCACTGGGTCACAAGCAGCTGCAGCTGCAAAGAAACACAGCTGATGAATTACCCGGTGTGTTAATTCAGTGCACGGGATTTCTCCAGAAAGCTTACAAGGAAAACCATATTTCAGAGCAATTCTTAGCAGGAAGAAAGGAGGGAATAATTTATCTGCCGAGTATTCTCCCATCTTCTATTGCCTGTTGTTTGTGTTTCACTCTACAGAAAGCTTATTCCCCTGTGCTTCCAGAGTGCATCAGCCAGCCCCTCAGTGGTCATGCCCAGGGTGTGGCATTTCATCCAAACCTGGAAGTTGAAGTGTGGGTGGAACACTAACCAAGAGGAAAAGAAGGATGCAGTCAAGGGAATCTGAGAAGCACATGGAATTTGTGTCCAACATCCTATTAAATGATTCCGTGCAAGAGAGTGGTATGATTTGACAACATTGTGGAGAACGTCTTAGAGACGGTCGAGAATGGATGTATGGGGACCAGCTGGGAAGCTATTACAACAGTTCAGAAGAGTTCAGATAATGTCTAGTGTTGGGCTGGTAGATGTGGAAATGGAGAAAAGTGAATGGATGTGAGACATTTCAGGAGGTAAAACTGCCAGGGCTAAGGGAATGGTTGGATTTGAGAAATAGGAAAAGAATCAAGGATGTTGGGTTTAAGACCTGAGCAACCCGATGGGTGGTGGCAACACTTGCTGAGATAGGAATCTGAGGTAGAGAACCAAGTCTGAGAGGAAGGATCCTGACAGGGTTTGGACTCGTGCCTATGAGAAACCAGCCTGGAGATTTTGAGTAGGCAATTGAAGATATGAGTCTGATGACTGGAGCTGTGGATGTGGATGGTAGGGATTGAATATAGAGAAAGGGAAGCTTAAAAAAAGTAAACATTTTATGGCACTGTAGAGAAGGATGGGCTTGGAAAGAAGATACAGACAGAGCAGGCAAAGAGGAAGGAGGAAAACAAGAAGAGCCTCAGGCCATTAAAGCCCAGGAAGGAGGGTTTCGGGAGGAAAGGGTGCCAGAGGGGCCAGGGGAGGGGAGGACCAAGTCCTTTGCTTTAGCAACATGGTAGTCATTAGTCATTTTAGCCAAAGAGATGGGGCTGAGGAGTGAGGGAAGCTGATGAAAAGGAAGAGGAGTATGAACAACCCATTTGAGAAGCTTCACTGGAAAAGAGAGAAGAAAAAATAACAACAGGAAGGGTCTGTGGGTTGAGATAGGTGTTTTTGTTTTCCCTTAAAAGAGACTTGCACGTGTTTAAATGTAACTGGGAAGGATTCAGTGTCAAGGAAGGGTTGAGTATACAGGGGAGAGGTTACAGTGTGAGGCTCCAGAGAGAACAAGAGGGGCTGGATCCAGAACCCAGGGCCTGACCTCAGGGTAGGAAGCAGCCGCAGAGGGACCGGAGGAAAGGAAGGGGGATGGCGCCAGTGGAGGTGGGGCCGCAGCAGGAAGTTGAGGGTCTGGTTCAAAGGCTTCAATTTTTGAAAAGTAGGAGGCAGGTCATAGGCAGAAATGTGTGGTGGGGGTAGGAACGGTAGGAAGGAGAGAGGAGAGGGTTTGCAATAGAAGAAACTCCCAATTGAGTGATCTCAAGAGAACTTCCTTTATGGGCAGCTTGGAGGAAAGAGACCTGGGCGGAGGGATGAGGAGAAACGCGGAAGGAGGAAGGAAGGATGGAAGGAAAGGAGTCCCAGCCAGCGCCCCAACTTTGGCCTCCCTGCCTACCCTTGACCCAGTCTGGGCTCTGGTGGTCCAGCTTATAGGCAAGGAAGCAAACAAGGTGGGTCTGGTAGAGCAACTCGCAGTTTTTGGCTTCCAGATAACTAAGAGGGTGTCACTTTTATGACTCACAAATATTAGCTTAACACGAGAACTGATCCCTTTTTGAAAACTCTTCTTTTATTGTGGCATCATGGTGGTACTTCCAAATGTTGACTCTGGAAAATAAAATAGTATGAGCATCCACTAACATTTTAACACAGGAGTATGTTAAAAGTCTTTTGTTCCTTAGGCTTTTCTTTTCGGCTAGAACAGGACCTAACTGTTTAACTTGTGGTTAAGGATTATTCGTGCGGGGCACCTTGGTAGGTGAAATGTAGTGGATTTGGCATTTTGCCCGTGGAACACTGGGCAGGAGCTCCAGTTACAAATTGCAGCTGTATAAAATAACAGGAAATGTGGGGCTTTGAAAGATTCCACTGGAAAGATTAATTATTTGGAAAAGAGTTATGCAGCAGCTCCATGTGTTTTTGGAGAAAAGGTGGCCCACGCCATTTTTAATAGTGCAAAAGAAAATTCTGCTACCAGGCGAAAGAGGGGAAGAGAAGAGCTCTTGTTTCCTGGAAGGGCTCACATTTAGTTTTAAAACCATCTTTATTCTCTTTTTTAGAAGACAAGGAGTTAGAAATGAAAGCCAGATGGAAACCCAGAAAGATCTGAGGCTTATAAATGAAAAGATCTGGATTTCCTACTTCTCAGAGATGACCTCCCTGTTTGTTTTTTTTTTTCAACTTTTCACCCCACCATCCCCCATCCTGCCCCCCAACATCTTAACAATTTCCTATATATCAATCCACCATGGAGTCATTTTCCCGTTGGCATAAGAATGTTATTCAAATAAATTCACAACTTCTGAGTGGACATTGACTCTGGATCTAGTGTCACTGTGATGTCCAGAAGGATAAACCAACATTTTTTGCACAGCTGGGACAACCCCAAGACTTCACTCAGATAGACTTGAGCACAGTGTTCTGAGAACAACTTGTTTCTCCACATTTGACATAAAATAATTCAGTCTCGGTGCCCGCCGGTGGCGCAGTGGTTATGTTCACACGTTCTGCTTCTCAGTGGCCTGGGGTTCACCGGTTCAGACCCCGGGTGCAGGCATGGCATCGCTTGGCAAAAGCCATGCTGTGCTTGGTGTCTCCCGTATAAAGTGGAGGAAGATGGGCACGGATGTTAGGTCAGGGCCAGTCTTCCTCAGCAAAAAAGAGGAGGATTGGCAGCAGATGTTAGCTCAGGGCTAATCTTCCTAAAAAAAAAAAAAATTCAGTCTCCCTAGTGTACTCTGATTGTGAACTGCCAAGGAATTGTAGTGGAGTTGGTATTTTGGGGGGAAAAGGCGTTTTCTTGAGTTCCTGAGACATCCATCTATAAGTGTATACAGAAAAGGGATATATATTTCCATGTAGGTTCATCACTTTATTTCATCTTGCACATCACTTATCTGAAGTCAGCTCTGGAGAGATTTATTTGACGTAAAGGTTTACCCGAGCAATGAGGGGAGGACATTTTCTTCCTCCATTTCTACATCTCTCATAGTTGAGTCTGACCATCAAATAGGAGAAATATTTGTTATCTGATGTGATCAGGGAATAGGACGTTCAGGTTAATTGGTGACTTGAATTGATAAAGAACCACCATTTGAAGACTTTGTGTGCAGTAACATATGTTTCACCCTCAATTCTGATGCCGTGGAACTCAGACTTTCTGAGATGACCTGGACTTCAGGCCTTCAGAATCTTCCAGTGCCTTGGGTCATCATTGGGAACAAAAGTTAATCTCACGGGAAGTAGACGGTGGTAAACTGGATATTTCCAGTTAGCAGAAGGCCAGAAAAACACAGCTTTTACTTTACTTCTGTTAGGTTTCTAATTGAATTTTTAAATCAGAGAAGTGTGGTTTTGAAGAGATTATGATGGAAATGCATGGTTTCTCCTCATTCCTAAAATCTAGCAGCATAGTCTCATGGCTGCCTCGGACTTGAAGGGAGCAGATGAGCGTGAACCTTGTCTATTGTAGCTGTTGTCTCTGTTTTCTGTACTCCCTCCTGCAACCCTACCATCATCTGCACACCTTGACTCTGGTTCCAAGGGTCTCTCATCCTCTTTAATAGTGAACTGATAATGGCCTTGGTGCTAAGGGTTGGGGATGAGAAGAGAGATAGCCCCCACCTCTGGGGGACGTTCATTTTAGCTGGAGAGACAGAAGCACATGTCGTTCCAAGGAGGCGGATGCTTGGAACACAGAGTGCAGCCGTGGGTACCTTTTTCGGGCCGGGACCTGGAAGGAAGGAACTTAGCGCAGGAGAGACCAGAAGGAGCATTGTCAATTGCTGAGGACATTACTCTGATGAGTCAAGATGGGCCCACGAGCTGTGTTGGTCCCCCACCTCTGGATGATAGCAGAAGGACAGATCCTACAGCTTCTCCAGGCTTACTCAGGTATTACTCAGGAGTTTCCTGCTAGCCCAGCCTCCATCAAACCCTCACTCTGTCACTCAGTTTAAAGCTTGTCTCCCTGCCTGAGGCTTGGAAAACCTAAATACTTCACATTTTTCTATCTATTCTTCTGTTTCTCCTCCAGCCTCTGGCTCCTCCAGGATGGGGCGTGGGGAGCAAAGACAGGTAAAGGGCAGAAGCTGCCTGTCTGACTGGGGCCGTTCTAAAGGGCCATTGTGAAGCGGCACAGGGGGCGCCTCATGCTTTCGGTAGGCTCTTTTGAGACCCTGGGGTGGGGGGCAGGGGGCAGGAGGCTCAGTGTTCCTTAGCAACGGCTGTGCCCCTGCAGCCCACCACTTAAACCGCGCTTCTGGGGGGCTCCTGCTTTTGTTGATAGAGCACTCCCACACACACACACACACACACACACACACACACACACACACACGCCAACCCCCGCCCCCACCCCAGGGTCATCTGCCCTGGCGAGCAGAGCTTAAAAGATCTTGAAAGAAATTTGAAAACAATCCAAGCCAACTCTTTTTCCCTGCCATGTCCCTTCTGGCCCCGTTCTGCCAGGGAGACCCTCTGAGACCAGGGGTGGGACACGGCCTTGTTTCTCTGCGGCAATCCCCTCCCGCAGCCCTTGGGAGCAGAGACAGCCAGCGCCTCTCCTTTGAGCTGTTCCAGTCTTCCTAACTGTAGGAAACCCATGGCAAGCTCTCTGGGCCTACGTCTTGGGTCCCCTCACTTGGCTTGAGGGGAAGGGAAAGGCCCGGGACTCCAGGACAACTCTCTCCCTAGTACCTTCACCGCTAATATTTAGAACAAATTGCTTGAAGGTGAGTGAGTGATAGGCTCAGAAAGGCAGAACTCTAATTTTTGGCTTTTTATTTTTTAATTTAACGGGTCCTACCCAGAAGGTCCAGCACCTTTCTTTAAAAAGGGAGTGTTCTAGTTGTCTATTTTATCAATGTAGGAGGCTTCAGCTGTGTGTAACATAAGGAGAAAAGTCCTGTATTATCTCCTTGTTATTCTGAATAAAAGTAATATCTAAAATTTGTATAGAGCTCTCTCAGGGCACCAATAGACATTGTGTTCGACGTGGTTGGCACCCCTCGAGTTGTGCAGTGCACAGCTTGCACAGCTGAGCTGGCAGCCTTATGCTAAATGGATTTGTTTTAAGAGAAATAGGCCCTTTCACATATATAGTAGCAGTAATTATAACCATCACTACCATTTTCTTTAGGATATAGGATGTACCAGTATATATTATACAGTGGAGAGTATATACTTAATCTTCACTAAAAGCTTGTTTTCAAATGAAGGAACTAAGGCTTAGCTTCCAGCCTGGCAATAAGCAATCAGGATTTGAATCCAGTCCTGTCCGTCTCCCCAAGCCATGCTCTTTTTCCTTCTTCCTTTTGGATCCAACCACTCATTTTACAGATGAGCAAAACGCCAGCTCAGAGAGGCCGCACAGCTTGCTCTGAGTCATACGCGGTCTGCCACCTTCTTTCACAGAACGTTTGGGGCCTGGGTGTGTGTGCAGGAACGTGGACTGAAAGGACAATCTCGGAGAGACATCGTAATGTTGACCACAAACACAAAAGGTGTAGGTCGAGCTCTTTGGGGGCATTTTTCTGTTCCTTTTCCTTCAGGCATCATTCTCCTGGCATCTTGGGGGCAGGTGGGGTGGAGCAGCAGGTGGACCCTGAGAGAGGGGAGCCCTTCCCATGTTACCCACAGGCGGGTGTTGGGTTCTCCTAGCCTGGGTTAATGAGAAGGAGAGAGGCTAATTGTGAGTCAGGCT
Source organism: Equus caballus (assembly GCF_041296265.1). Lineage (NCBI taxonomy): Eukaryota > Metazoa > Chordata > Mammalia > Perissodactyla > Equidae > Equus > Equus caballus. The sequence continues at coordinate 52,643,867 of NC_091698.1, read as the reverse complement.
CAATGCAAACCCAGAAAGTGAAATTGAAATTCTGGAGCCTAATAGTTCTGTGTTTTCAAAAATGAATATTTACTGATTTCTTTTCTAATTAAAGATGATACATACTCATGTAGAAAATGTATGTGATACTGCAAAGAATAAAGAAAAAAAGTAAAATCCTGTTACCCAAAGAGACAAATGAGACTAGTTTGTTTATTATTTTAAAGCTGACACAGGGAAATAGCACGTTTATTTGCTCCTTGAGCTGTCCTGTTGGGGCTGAGGTCACAGGCATTTTTTAATCCTTCTCAGGAAGTAAGCAAGAAGACAGAGAAGGCTAGAACTCGAATTGCGTAACAAGGAGAATGGCCTACAAAGTCCAAATCCAGGGCTATTCTTAGCCAAACTACCCTTTTTCCTCAGTCTTAAAAGTCAGCCTCTTCTCTCTTACTTCAGTACTAAAAGTGATTTACAGACTTGAAAAATAATTCCTCCATTGTGTTGGGGGCTCAAGAAATGCTCAGAGTTGAAACGGAATGAAATAGATGGACAACGGAGGCAGGAACCATCGTCTCAGATTTTATGAAATCTGGTCTGATTGAGGAATTAAGGCAAATGCGTGAGTGGGTCAGACAGATCCAGCCCTGCTTTTCCTCCTTGTCTGACTTTGGGCAAAGGTTCCACGTGCGCCCAAATAGAAGTTGGCAGCAAATATAAAGCAGCCCTAAACTTTCCAGTGGGGAAATCCTCCCATAATATTTTGGTCAACCTGAGCACATAGAACTTTTAGTGACATAGATGAAATTGTGATCGGCTTATTCAATTTGTGAATTTAGTTATACTCACATGTTTGATACCATTTATATAATATAATAAGTTAATTTATAAATACTTTTTTCCCACTCTCATATTTCATAAAACAAATCTATTCAAATTCTTCATGTGCCTCTTGGTCATCAGTGTCCTCATTGTCACGAGAGCCATTTCTTAGGCATTCTCATTTCCATCTGGATTGTTGGAGATTCTCTTGGACCCGTATGGGATGCTGTCACTGGAAACTTTATCCCAAACCACAGAGTGCCCATTTGCACAGCATTAGTCAGTTCGTGTTTTCACTGGTCTCTCCAACATAGCTACTCACTGTTCTGCTTTTTAAAGTGATCATAAAAGGCTTGTTTATAGCAACTTCCAGCATTGCAAATGTGAAGTCATATTCCCAGGAATAACTAACAACTCTGTGCTACATTTTCTCACCTCCTTTTGTACTGAGTCGGTGATCTCCCTAAGCTTCCAAAGCTAGTATTAATTGAGGTCATTTCAGGCTGATGTCTTCCTCAAACTGTACTAGGGTTGTTAAATATAAAGAAATTTAGAAAGCATTGGTGTAACATGAGAGACATTGCAAGGACCTATGATATTGTGATTTATATTAAGAAATATATTTTTGGTCTTCATCTCCATTTCTGGCACAGAGTTCCTAAAACCCTTGAAATTTCCTAAGTGATGAGTCATAAAGGTGAAATGGGTATCTTTTGTTGTTCCAATATAAGCCCCTTTCACCTTTCAAACGCACCTGAGTTTATCTTAATGTGATTTTGGGGAAGCCCCAAGATAACCTTAGGATGGAGGCTGGTTGCCAGCAGAACCAACCACGTGATTAGAGGGTTGGACCTTTCAGTCCCACCCCCTGACCTCTGGGGAGGAGAGAGGAGCTGGAGGTTGAATCCATCGCCAATGGCTGTTGATTTAATCAGTCATGTCCATGCGATGAAGCCTCCGTAAAAACCCAGAGGACAGAGTTCGGAGAGCTTCCTAGGTGGTGAACACATGGAGGGCCTGTGAGAGTGGTCTGTCCAGAGAGGGCATGGAGGTCTGGGCCTCTTCCCATGTAACTTGCGCTATGCATCTCTTCCATCCTGTTGTTCCTGAGTTAGTACATCCTTTCATAATAAACAGGTAATCCAATAAGTAAAGTGTTTTCCTGGGTTCTGTGAGCCACTCTAGGCAAGTAAATTGAACCTGAGAAGGGGTTCACAGGGACCTCTAATTCATAACCAGTTGGTCAGAAGCACAGGTGACAACCTGGACTTGAGATTGACATCTGAATTGCGGGGGGCGAGGCAGGGAGGGCAGTCCTGTGGGGCTGAATCCTTAGTTCATGAGACCTGATGCTATCTTTGGGTAGATAGTGTCAGAATTGAGTTAACTTTGAGGACACCCAGATGGTGTCACAGAATTGTTTGACATGTGGAAAACCCACACATCTGGCCACCAGAAGTGTCAGGAGTGTTGAGTGTGAGTAGTAAAGGAGACACACAGGAGTGTGTTTTCCCTTTACTGACCCAAAGAAAAACTATCTCCCTCCTTTCTGAGCAATAACTGTAGGAAAAAACCCTAGGCTTATTGGTGGACGCGTAGTGGTTAACATCTTTAGACTTTACATTCGCAGGTATAAAATATGGATAATAACTATTATAAGTAACCATGGTTCCCTGAGGGCAGGAATCATCTAATTTATTCACCCTTGTCCTCTGTGCCCAACACAGTGACCAATTTATAACAAGTGCTCAATGTATGGTTTTGGACAAGTGAGTGAATCCAAAAGCATTACTCCGTCTACGAGGCATGTGTCCACTTCCGTCTGCAAGACTGTCCTGACACCGAGCTCCTTTCACGAGAAGTGGGAAGTGAGAAGTGGGGAACTCGGCCCAAACTGACTGGTGATTTAGGCTAAAGTGTCGCACCGCTGCCGGTCCTCCAGTGCTGGGAGCATGGTCCACACTCCCCACACACGGATTTCAAAACCCGCCTAAGTTCAAATGTGTTCAGACAGGATGCTGATTTTGGATGTTGCTACCTCCGCTCCCCTGGGTATGGCCCTGTAACTTCCGGTTCCGGGGCCTGCACTACTGAAGTCCCAGCTGGGGTACAGCTGGGTCCCACGCTGGGCCCGGCCTGGAGGTGAGGCATGCTGGGGCTGGGGGGCCTCACCAGAGAGGGGAAGGGCCCCACGCTACAAAGACAATGTCTGAGAATAAGGACTAGCAGCTAGAAGAGGGTTTGAGTCAAAAAGACAAAAAAGTATAGAGGTTGGGTGGCCGTTCCATGGATGGGTCAGAAGCCAGGTAGAGAGAAATCCCAAGGAAACTAATACCCAGTCAGAGCATGGTCAGAAAATCAAAACTGGATTTATATTTACTTAAATGAATAACTCTCCACCATCCCGTTTATTAAGGGGACTTTACCACAAGCCCTGTGTGCATGTGAGCATATGTGTGAGAGAGGTTCCTGTATTTAAGGGGGTACAGGGGATGCCAGCTTCCTGCCCTTAAGGAGTTGAAAAAATGGGATCAATGGAGAAGGAGAAAACAAACATCTGCCGAGCACCAGGCTTGCCAGGCACAGCAGTGCTCTGGCTCCACTGCCAAATGGCCTAGATTAGAAACCCAGCTCTCCTGCTTACCAGCTGGCTAAACTTAGCCTGGTTATTAACACCTCTGCTCTCAGTTTCCTGCTTTCAAATGCGAATACCAGTACCCTCCTCATGGAGCTGTGTGAGGATTACATGAGTTAATGCATATTATGGGGGGTTAAAGAGAGCCGCAGAAGCTTTGCTATTCCTCCTGTTAAATAGTGGAGTCTGTTTCCCTTCCCTTTGAGCCTAGGCTGTCCCTGTCACTGCTTTTGACCACATGACACACACACACCTCCCCCCCCCCACCAATATGCGCATGTCCTAGTCTCCATAACCTGTGAATATATTACATTGCATGGCAAAGAGGAATTACAGTTGCGGATGGAATTAAGGTTGCTAACCAATGGACCTTGAGGTGGGGAGATTATCCGGGGTGACCAGGTGGCCTAATGTATTCACAAGGGTCCTCAGAAGTGAAGAGGGAGGCAGGAGAGCCAGAGCCAGAATGACACAGGGTGAGAAAGACTTGACCGTCCATTGCTGGCTTTGAAGATGGAAGGGGCCACAAGCCAAGTAATGTGGGCAGCCTCTAGAAAACAGAAAAGGCTAGAAAATGGATGCTCCTCTAGAGCCCTAGAGGAACACAGCCCTGCTGACAGGTTTGGTTCTAGCTCAGAGTTCTACTTTTGACTTCTGATCTCCAAAACTATAGGACAATAAATTTGTGTTGTTTTAAGCCACCAAATTTCTGGTAATATTTTGCAGCTGCAATAGGACACTAATATAGACCAACAGAATGGAGCAGAGTTATGCTGCGTAATATCTAGGCCTTAAGAGATCTGTAGCTTCCAATTTCATCCCTCTTGGAAGTCAACTGTCATGTAAGCAATCCAACGATGGTGAAACACCATGCTGTGAGGGAGCCCAAGCTTCCCCGGGAAGGAGCACCAGTTTGTCAGACACGTGAGTGAAGCCTTCTGGGTCCTTCCAGCTCAGCCACCAGCTGAATGCAGTGGAGTAAATGGCCAGCTGACACATGTGGAGCAAAACCAAGCTGGGCCTGCTGGGATTCCTGACCCACAGAACCGTGAATAAACAAAATGGTGGTTGTTTTAAGCCCCCAAGTTTTAGGATTGTCTTTTATGCTACAATAGAGAACCAAACTCCTGTAAAACACCATAGAAAGGTGCCTGTCACATAACAAGCATTCAAAAAATGTTTATCATTAGACTAGTTTAGTTATACATACACAAACTTCTCAACTACTCTGCTAAATAGGTGTCGTGGTCCATTTGGGCTGCTAAAACAAAAACCCCATAGACTGGGGGGCTTATAAACAAACAGAAATTTATTTCTCACAGTTCTAGAGGCTGGAAAGACCAAGATTAAGGCCCCAGCAGATTCTGTGTCTGGTGAGGACTGGTTCCTGGTTCACAGAGGGCTGTCTTTTTAACTGTGTCTTCACGTGGAGGAACGGGCGAGGGAGCTCTCTGGAATCTCTTTTATAAGGGCACTAATCCCATTCAGGAGGATGATTTAATCACCTCTCAGGGGCCTCACCTCGAAATACCATCACATTGGGGATTAGGTTTCAACATACGGATTTGGGGGGGACACAAACATTCAGTCTATGGCAGTAGGTGTTCTCCCATCTGTGATAGCTGGGATTATTGTTGAACAAACATTCACTCCTTTTCCCCTCCTGCTGTGAGCAGAGGGTACTTCCTACGCCATTGATGTTGGGCGTGGCCTTGTGACTTGGTTTGACCAATGCGACGTTAGCAGATGTGTCACATGCAGAGGCTTTCAAAGTGCTTCCACAGTGGGGCTTCCCCACTTGGGCTCTGTCGTAAGAAGATGCCCAGGAGGCCTGTAGGTCTCAGAAGAGTGAGAGACACGTGCAGCAGAGCCACCCAGCCCCCATGCAGACCTGTGGGCCTGCTAACACATGCTCCTTGTTTTATGCCACTGAGTTGTGGGGTGGTTTTAACGAGGCAATAGGGGACTGAGATGCAGTTTTTAGGTGGGACAATTGAGGCCCAGAGAGTCTTGTGTAAAAACAAGACAAAGCCCATGGAAATGTTCATAATAAAGGAAGTTTTTTATTTAAAGAGCCAAACGAGAGTCCCTGCACTAGTTCCCCGGGCTCCCATAACAAATTATCCCCATCCGGCTGACTCAAAACAGCAGCAATGGATTCTCTCACAGCTCTGGAGGCTGGAAGCCTGAAATCAAGGTGCCAGCTGGGCCGCGATCCCTCCAACGGCTCCAGGGGAGAATCCTTCCTTGCCTCTTCCTAGCTTCTTGCATTTCCCAGCAATCCTTGGTGTTCCCTGGCTCATTGACTGACGCCTCGCTCCCATCTGTGCCTGCATCAGCCTTCTTCCTTGCCTCTGTCTCCTTCCCCTCTCCTTTCACTAAGGAGGACACCAGTCACTGAATTTAGGGCCCACTCGAATCCAAGATGACCTCATCTTGACTTAACTAATTACATCTGCAAAGACCTTATTTCCAAATAAGGACACATGTTGAGGTTTCGGGTGGACGTGAATTTTGGAGGAACACTATTCAACCCAGTGCGGTGCCTCTGTTTAATACTAGAAAACTGGAGAGAGCATTAGGCGGACTAGCTCAAACGAGAGCTTCGGGCAAAACCTCAGAGGGGGAACAGTTTAAACCTTGAGGGGAACAGGTTGGGAAGACCTTGGGTAGAAGGTAAGACTGAACCTCCACTTAGACATTTCATAAATCTCCGCCACTTTTGGAGCTAGGAAAGAGCGTTGTTGAATGCTATTACTGCTCGAGGTCAACCGTGAAGGTGAACGTTGCTCGCTTTGGATAAAACTCTCGAGCCATTTTAGGTGCTCACAGGATGAGGCATCATTTTCTACCCAGTGGTTTTTCTTGCCAATGCCTTTTACGATGTGCTTCTGTCCTGATGAGCCCCTCACTGGAGGTGGGGAGCCCCTGGACACCTTCTCCCTAGTTCCTGCTCTTTTCTGGGAGTTTATTTATTTGTGGAGGAATGTATTTCAGAATTTTGGGCAAACCAATGTGCTAGGTGAGTCTCAGCAAAGCTACTTTTAAATGTCTACAGTCTGGCTATTTCAAAATCTAATCTATGTGTGGACAAGACAAAGTTTGCAATCCTTAGTGAAGACATTGTGCATGCCACGTTCAAAAGTAGAAAACACCACTTCTCACTGGTTGATCCCAATACAAAACAGAAGGTAAACCATCATTACTATCCAAAGTCCCACTGGCTCAAGTTTTCTCTAACATGCCTGGGCTCTGGGGCCAGGCAGACCTGGGTTCAAATCCCATTTATACTACTTAGTAGGACCTTAGGACCTTGATGTGTACCTGCTCTGAGCCTCAGTTTGAAAACCTACAGAGTGGTCCCAATACCCACTTCAGAGGGCTGCTGTGAGGATTCAGCGAAGAGTAAAGTGTAAAATGCCTAGAACAGAGCAAGGTCTGTGTCGTGGGTCCTCACAACGTTAAAGTGTTCAGTTCTGTTGCCCTTATCTTCTTGCACAGACATGGGTGCCAGTGGATTGAGATGTGCTAGCTGTCCTTGACCTCAGTAGAGACCCAAGTGTCAGGATGGTTCGTCCTTCTCTTCCAACACCAGACTTTGTCCCCGGTACATACAAAGGGTGGGGGCAGGGAGATGGCAGAGTTGGGAGGTTGGAAGGAGAGTGGACGATGCAAAGTCTAGGGACAAAAAAGACTCAAAAGCACCATGGAATGTAGCTTTTTTCTTTGGCTTGCAGTGGGCTTTCTGCCCCTCATGAAACTGGGGCAGGGCAGTGACAATCCTGTGGAAGAAGAGTGGAAGAGCTAAGGCGGCAGACAGGAGGAAGGGGCAGGAGGGGTCTGTGGGAGGCCAAGAGAACGGCTCAGGCAGGAAAAGCCTGAGCTGTCCACGGGGGCCAAGTCGAGAGCAGGGCAAATCAGAGGAGGAGAAAGGGAGCGGGGACAGAGCGACCCTGGTCACCGATAAGAGGAAGTGGGGCCACTGCATCTGGGCCACCTCATGCAAGAATTAGAGCTAACATTCACAGAGCACTTACCATGGCTGTACCTCAACTCATTTAACCTTTGTGACAACTCTAGCACGTGGTTACTATTATGACCTTCTCCGAGGCCCAGAGAAGGTGTGGTTGCCAGTTCCAAGAGGTGATCCAGTGATCTTTACTCCTGGTGTCACACCCCTGAGGGCCTCCCTCCTACACTGAATTAGGGCTGCCACTGTCCCTCATACTTGCCTGTGACCCTGCCTTTGGAGGACACGTTTCTGCAGCTCAGCCTTGGCACCCCTTTGCACAAGCTGGTGGCATTGGCCCCTCTGCTGTAGGTAACAGATACTGAGACACTCTTACCTCATCCTGGGTCCTGAGCCAGCCAGGCCTGCCCCTTCCCGCCTGTCCTCTGAGGGCTGGGAAAGCATAGGTGGGATTCCTGGAGTGATGGAGGGAGGTGAGGAGATTGCCCCGACCCTTAAGAATACGATTCTTCCTGCTGTCAGGGAATTGAAAAGTCTTAAGGAGATAAAGCCTTTTGTTCCACCATTATGGTTGGTAAGAAATATAAAGGGCAAATACCCCTAGGAGAAAGAAGTAGGCACTGACTTGAACTCACACTGGATCTAAATAATTCTGAGAGCTGAGTTCAGAGCAGGGAGAACCCCGGGGTTGGGGGTGAGGGATGAACAGAACCCACAGCAGGAGGAAAAGGCAGGCAGAAAGGGGAGGCTTGGTCTAATCCAAACCAACAACGGTCCCTCCAGCTAGTCCTATCTGGAAGCACTCTTGAGGTCCATCTTCTGAAACCTGCAGCTTTCAGCCAGGACACGGCGGGCGAGCAGCGGCCTGAGGGGGGTGGGGCGGTGAAAGTAGTTGGATTCATTCACCGGACACCGATTTGCCAGAAAAGGAAGTGGGGGTGTCGGGGACATTATTTCCACTTCCTGGATACATATTCAAACATGGAACAAGTGAGTCCTAACAGGACAAGGCAACAGAATAGGCGACCACCCCCGGTGATACCACACCCAGGGCATTTCTGAATAGAGTAAGAACTTGGAGTAATATTTTTAAGGCTTCCAGAGAGCGGTGCCTGGTTACCGCCTTAAATCTAGAGGACAAGAATGATACCTCAAGGATAATTTTTTTCTTTCTTTTTTTTTTTTTGAGGAAAATCAGCTCTGAGCTAACATTGGTGCCCATCTTCCACTACGTTTTTTTTTTTTTTTTTAATATGTGGGACACCTGCCACAGCATTGGCCTGACTTGCGAACCCCGGGTGGCTGAAGCAGAATGTGCGAACTTAACTGCTGTGCCACCTGGCTGGCCCCAAGGATTCTTTTTGTTTTTTAAAAAAGCCAGCTTGGGGGGCTGGCCTGGTGATGCAGTGGTTAAGTGCGCACGTTCCACTTTGGTGGCCTGGGGTTCGCCGGTTCAGATCCCGGGTGCGGACATGGCACCGCTTATCAAGTCATGCTGTGGTAGGCGTCCCACGTATAACTTACAGGAAGGTGGGCGTGGATGTTAGCTCAGGGCCAGTCTTCCTCAGCAAAAAAGAGGAGGATGGGCAGCAGTTAGCTCAGGGCTAATCTTCCTCAAAAATAAATAAATAAATAAATAAATAAGCCAGCTCCAAAAAGGTGGGGTACAACCTCTTTGCCTTTTAATAAAATTAAATAAATTGTGATACATTCATACACTGTGACCAGTAAAGAAATCTGGCTGCTTTCTGTGTAGTGGTATGGAACGATCACCAAGATGAATGTGAAAAAAGCCAGAGGCAGCACAGTCTGGAAAATATGCTACGTAGTGTGCAAAATACATTTTACTACATTTGTGCAAAATAATAACATATCCATATTTTTGGATATGCGTAGCATGTCTCTAGAAGAACACACATAAATGTGTATGAGCTACTAAAAGTAATAAGGAGGTTATAAGTTAGGAGAGTGATTCTCCTTGTTGGGGGGACTTGGGGGTTTTCTGGGGCGCTGCTGACATTCTGTTCTTGACCTGGGTGCTGGTTACTTGATGTGTTTGGTTTATGAGCACTCATTCGCCTGTATTTTTTCCGTGTTATATTCTGATACAATTTTCAAAAAAGTTATTTTGAATAACAAATTAATTAAGCACATAAATAATACAAAATAATAAAATAAATTTTAAAATAATTTTGAATAATGCTGAAAACATAACTCCAAATTCAGGCAATCCAGGAGGTTCTCTTGGTCCCCTTCCCAGCGATCAGGCCTGCCTATTAGCCAAACACCCAGTCTGGGCCAGGGGATGAAAGAGGCTTACGTTTCAACGTTCCCCAATCTGGCCTAATTTACTCTTCCTTCACACTGACCTCAGCCTCTTGTTTATCAATTGCTTTAGGACTTTTTTTTTCAAAACAGATTAAGCCACAGTTGTTCATCTGTTCAACAAAGTCTACCCGCTGTGCCGTCTGTGGCTCTCCAAGGGCTGGGGTGTTGAAGAAAACCTGCTGGCTGTGAAACAGAAGGGGAGTTGTTTTATTTCATGCCGGTACTTTTCAGGGTGAGCAAGCATATTTCTTCTGAAAAAAAAAAAAAAAAGGGTGGCGAAGACTTAATTCCTTGATCCCTTAAATTGAAGAGGAAAAAAAGCACATGCAATTTTCCTCATACAAGGTGGTGATATTTTCCCTAAAGGGTCACAGACTGCCCCAGAAAGAAAAAACCAAATTTGACCCTCGGCATTCCCTGTGAGGAGAGTTGGGTGTTTGCCCAGGAAGTTCAGAGCAGCAGCCAAGATTCACTCACACCTGGGATATACAACCTCGTGGAGAAGGGGCAGGAAGCAGCCTGGCATTTATTGAAGACCTACTGTGCGCCAGGCACTGTGCTGGCACTTCCACCATTATTACATTCATATCACAATAACTCCATGAAGCGGCGCCTACTGTTTTGCCCTTCTTACAGAAGGGAACTAAACCTCTGAGCGGTTAAGTATTTCACCTGAAGTCATACTGTATGCACACCCCAATACGTAGTGACTGAAAACAACACTTTATTATTATGGCTTATGGTTCTCTGGAGCTTGGTCCCGTGGTTGTCACTTAGGGTCTCATGCAGCTGCAAGCAGATGCTGGCTATGGCTGCAGTTAGCTGAAGGCTCTGCTGTACAAGCAGAACTCTATTGAACAAATGCTGGCTGGGGCTGTCACCCAGAGTGCCTACACGTAGCTTCTCTGGTCCATTCCAAGAACAAGCATTCTGAGAGACCCAGGCAGAAGCTTCAAGTCTTTTTCCATCCTAGCATCACTTCTGCTGCATCCTCTTGGTCAAAGTGAATCACAGGCCCAACCTGGACTAAAGGACAGGGAGAACAGATTCCATCTCTCAATGGGAAGAGGACTAGGAAAGAATATTCCGCCGTCTTTAATCTACCATACCTAGGAAGTGGTCAAGCCAGGATTTGAATCCAGGTTGGCCTGACTCCTTCCCTTAGAGTTACAAACTTCAGGCTTAATTATGAACCCGCCCAGCTATTGGAAATGGCCATTACTGATTCTGGTGTTTGAAAGGAAATTAGGTGGCAATATGAGCACCACTTATATACATCTTGTTCAAGATGCCAATGCAGGCTTCACCAAGCTCTTCCAAGAAGGGCCCCAGTCACCCCACTACCCACAGGAAGCTGCTCTTTTCTAACATGAAGTGAGTGTCTTGGGAACCACTGAGCCCAATGCCTTCAAAGCTTCAGGGGTGCCAGACGTCCCTCCTTCTGAGGTGGCTGATCCTTCCACCTAAGATGATGGGCACTGGGTGAACCTGGACATGTAGCATAGGAGTTCTCTGGAGGAACTCTAATAAATGCTATGTGGAATCCTGAGCAAAGGTCTGTGTGCTTCAAAAATAACTTTTTACCGTGGTTCCTTTTAGAAATGAGAGCTCCAGCCATGTTCCCCTGCCACCCATCCTTGACTACCGTCCACACCATAATCCACCCTCTCCAAAGACCCATCTGCACACCCATCTTTGGCTCATCTCTGCTGCTGTGTCCTAAGCTTCTCCAGATTTTTCGATGTGCTGCCTGGAGCTATGACGCTAAGGTGTGAATGGCCTTTACTGGGGTCTAAGAAAAGTCCACTCATCCTGGAGCACCAAAGTTCCGTGAAGGCAGGTGGGGGTGGGGGGGGGGGGAAGCATTCTATGGAAAGCTGAGGCATCCTCCCAAAAGGGACAGGTGAGGGAGTTTCATCCCTTTAGCACCATTGCGGGTTTCAGTCATTCCTCCAGCATCTCATCGGTGCCTGTGTCACTGACTAACTGCCGCCAGTAACTCAAATGAGGTTTCAGAAGCACTTAATTATTTCTTTAAATTGTTTTTTTAGTGATGTTAAGAGATGCAATCACCAACCTCCCTGAACCAGTCCAAACCCCACTGCAAGAGGGCTGCCTGCATGCATGGGCCCAGAAGTGCCTGAGAGATTACTTTCACTTCATTTTAATGTTAAGATCTCCGCCCCAGGAGGGGCTTAGGCCTCACTCCCGTAACACGTGCTGTATGTGGAAGCATGTTTTCCAACTTTCCCCAGGCGAGGGAATCCCCTCCTCTCCCTTTCCAATATTCATTCCCCATCCAAAATAAAAGGCCCCTGCTTTCCCTTGCTCTGGAGCCATGGCTTTGGGAATAATTCCCTGTGGGCTCCTTATTTGCTGCAAATAAATCTCACTTCGTGTGACAACTACTTTTGGTGAAGGCTTTGATTTCAACTCACCAAGAAGCGAGCCCACTTTGGTTCGGTAACACCTGGGCAGTGCAGGCATTGCCTCCACCTTCTTCTCATTCCGGGCACGTCTTCCCTGGCCTCAACTACCTTCTCTCCTCTGAGAGGCTCCCAGACCCCACCTCCAGGGCAGAGAGAGCCTCCTGCTTCAAGTATTCATTGAATAAAGACACTTTACCCTTAAATTTTACAAGAAGATTTTCAAGTTGAGGAGAGGCGGCGGCTTAAAGAATCTGAAAGCTGCAAATTGGAGAGTTTAAAACCTAATTACTCTTTAGACACAGGCCTTGAAATGGCCTCAATCAATATTTATTGAATGATTAAGCAAACTTTACATTCACACTGTTGGTAAATAAAAGGGTTTTTCTAATAAGCTAATCATTAAAAGAGATTGCAAGAGAGAGTTTGACTTAATTAAGAGGATAGTTCCCAAACCTTTTGTTTGATCCGTTCCAAATAACAGGCTTCTTACAAATTTCAAGGGTGCCTTAGGTATTTGTTAAAGAGAAGTCTTAAGATTTGTCTCTATTTGACAAGATTTCGTATTAGTCAGTTTGTGTAGGTGATTAAAAATAGTAACATCCACTGTCTTTTAAATAGCCCTTCTCCTAAGTTTTTACCAATTCAAAATGACCTTTACTCCTTTCACCCACCATACTCAAAAAGTGTCGTGGCAAAGTAGATCTTAAGACGATAGCTTAATGTCTTCGTCTGTCAAATCGAGATCGAAATGGCTCCTGTATCACAGAGTGCTCACTGAGGAGTAAATGAGATTGTGACAGGAATATATTTTGAGAAACTTACGAAAAAGTTTTTTTACCCTATATTTATTTCCTAGTGTCCCTTGCCCTTCTCACACACAGTCCATAGTCCTTCCTTATCACCTTGAAGTCAGTAGCATTTATTGCTTCAGGGGAGGAGTGATAAGGCAGAAAAGCCACTACTTAGGAGTGGTAAGAATGAGCCCTTTGGAACTGCAAAAATTTAACCCTTGAATAATTAAAGCATCAAATTTGTGCTGAAATATTAGAAATGGAAAAACAGAGAACTAGGCATATAAGGATTATCAAGACTATGGAAGGGAGGAGAGAAGCTGAGGAGACGCCAAACATTGGTAGTAGGGCCCTTTCTGAGACAGGGGCTTGCCCCTCTGGGAGGTGGGGTGATGGTGCGCCTCCTGGCTCCAGGGCAGAGAAATTTCTGGGGCAGAAGGTTGAGCAGGGAGGTGGGAGAGTTTCGCTCTCTCCAGGTGGGAGAAATAGTAGTTTGTTCTCCGTGAAGTGGGAGGTGGTTCTGAGGTAGCAGAGAGAACCACAGCCTTGAGGTGTGGAGGAAAGGAGCAACCCAGGCAGGGCTCTGAAGGAATGTCAAGTCTGGCAATCTGGGGTGATAAAGTTCACACAACCGAGGCTACCCCCGTGGCCCCGCCCACACCACAAATCTAAACCTGTCAGCCTGCACTTATGGGAAACACCTGTCAAGGAAACCTAACATATACCAGTCACAATCCTCTAACTCAGCTTCAGCTGGCTGACCTTACCCTAGAAAACAGTCCCTGCAAGCCTTATAAGGAAACCCCTGACCTCCTAGCCAATCACGACCTATGTCTGTGTTGCCTCTGGGGGCTGGCCCATGGCCAGTGGTTAAGTTCACGAGCCCCCCCTTCGGCGGCCAGGGGTTCGCAAGTTGGGATCCTGGGCGCGGACCTACACACTGCTCATCAAGCCATGCTGAGGCAGTGTCCCACATAGAAGAACTAGAAGGACCTACCACTAGAATATACAACTATGTGCTGGGGCTTTGGAGAGAAAAAAAACCCTCACTCTTGTCCCAAATCCTGAGGGAGCAGTGCTTCACTGCTTGTGAGGCCCGAGATGAGAACATCCATGGATTGTTCTCCCTTGAATAAAGGACATCAAATGCACGTTGTTTTAGTTTTCTCATTGACTGGACACAATGGCAGATGCCACTATGGGTAAATGAATGCCAGAGCATGGAGTCCCAGCTACTCCCATCACCTGGGAACTTAGACAAAACCTGGGCTAGAGCCAAGTCAATTGAAATTAAGTTCCTGCCACCTAGCAGAATGGGCATTTGAAATAGAAATTAAAGCCATTTATAGAAAAAGTAAATTAAATTGCATTATTCAACTCCACTTATCTCATCCAGACCTTGAGATTTGCCCCCACTCAAAGATAATGCATGTAAGTGCCTGATATATAATATGTGCTCAATCAATGCTAACTCCTACTATTATTTATTAACTTTGATCCCAGGACAAGACACTGAAGAAAGTCCTATTACCTTCTTTTAGAGAACCAAAGAAGGAGAGGGGGTTCGCTTTATTCCTGCCAAGGGACAGTCAGGTTAGTACTGTCAACCGTCATGGTGGGAAAATGGACATGGACAACCCAGAGAGGCCAGCAGCCGACAGTCTGCATAACTGATAGGGTAAGTTCCTCTTTACTTTTCTTTTTTTATGATTGACTTGACTACTTAGGGACTTCTATAGAGACTACTAGGTATTCTTCAAAGTCAGCTTCCTTTTGGGCACTCAGTGAGACTACACTTCCCAGTTTCGCCTGGAAAGGTAGGTGGGGTCATGTGAACAAATCTGGCCAATGGAATGGGGCAGAAGTAAGAGATGCTACTTCTTGTACCCTAAAAGTCTCTCATGTGATCCTCTAAAACTGGAAGCAAAGTACTCCGAGGACCTAGGAGACAGGCAGAGCCACAGGCAGGGGGAGCCTGAGTCCCTGAGAAGCCCCTTGGAGGAGAGCCAAAGAACTCGGACCCTTGGGTGGGACTGTTTCTAAGTGAGAAATAAGCTCTCCTTGGGTGAAGCCGCTGAAACGTGGGGGCTGGCTGACACAGCAGTCAACCTTAGTACACACTGTATAAATGTGCGTTCCTTCCAAACATGATTGTGATTGTGGCTCCCCACCTCTGTACCCCCGCCTTTGACCCCGTCACCGCACTCAGCCATTTCTAGCAGCCTCGCCAGAAGTCAGAGGGTAAGCAAGTGCAGCCACAGCGTACTCACCTACTAAATCTTCTTTGGGATTTAGGTATTCAAAAGAGGGAGCATGAGATGGTTTCATTTTAGGAACTTGGAAATCCTAGACTGAGAGAGTTTTAGAAATGAAAGCTACCGTTGTAGTCATCTGGTTCAACCGCTGAAATAAGCGAGGAGGAAACCTTGGGGGCAAAGTCCTGACTTAAGGCCACAGGCTGGATAGAACTGGAACCCAAATCAGCACTCAGTTCTTCAGCGCTCCCTTCAACGTGCCTGTCGAGACATCTGGCTGTGCGGCATAGCATCACATTAACAACTCAAGCTTTAGAGTTGAACCAGACTGGGTTAAAATTCTGGCTCCCCCTCTTACCAGGTGGACCATCTCAGGAATAGCATTTAACATCTCTAAACAGCATTTAACCTCATCTGTAAAACAGAGATAATAATAATAGTACTTTCCTCTTAGTTTTGTTGTATCTACTAAACAGATTAATGCATTTAGAGTGCTTAGCACACATCTGACCCTAATAAAATTTTATGATGTTAGTTTCTGCTGTTATTTAAAAGAATACCAAAGTTATATAAAAACAATGCAGCATCCTTAATAGGACAACATCCCACAGAGCTTGAGGATTACTTCCTCTGTGAACAGAACTTTGCATTCTCTACTCTCATGCTTTTGACGGAGTTGAGGACATGCCACCCCCAAAGTGTGCTGTTTTGGTATATTGATTATTTGGAGCCAAAGGCACTTGAAAAACAGCAAATGCAGGGAGAGGCTTTCTCTGAACTGCTCTTATCTGCCTAAAGACAGATCCTGCACAAGGAACTCCATTGTCCTAAATCCCCTCCCGGGGAGTTTGTCAACCAGGGAAGATCAACCCTTATCACTGGAGAAGAGACTAGAAGTCTACGCCACACCCAGACACACTTTGTCACAGACTATCATATCTCCCATCTCTTCTTCTAAAGGCCCATTCATCTCTCCTAAAAATCATTTACTCTCCCCTAAGAAACCCACATCTCCCCTCCCCTTAAGATGGCATATAAGCTCTCAAACCCCATCACTTTTTAGGTATTCACTTTCTTTTCCTGTCATGCCTCTGTCCACTTTGCTTTTTGTAATATTAAAAATTACTAAATGTGTATACCTTTTTTCCTGTTAATCTGCCTGTTGTCAATTTATTTCATAGACCCGGCTGTGGACCCTAGGAGAGTCGAGGAAAGTCTTCCTTCTCCTACACTTTATCCGGGGCATCGATTCCTTACCTTCTATGCCTGGCTGTCTCCTCTACCACATGGTAAGTTTCTTGCTCCCTCATCTCTTTCTGTATCCCTCAGGGTGGAGGAATGTGACTTGCACAAAACTGATGCTCCCTGGAGCTTGTTGGGGAGCAGAGCCCAGTGTGGGGAAGATGAATCGAAGAATTCATGAGTCTCTAAGACCCCATTCTCGGCCAGGATTGACCAGGCCCCACGCCTGCCTCCTTCTTCAGGGCTTCTGCTCCTGCTTTCATGAAGAAGGCAGCCACTCCTGAATAGCTGAATGGTCCTTATCAGAGAAAACCCTGACCTTGATAAGCTCAAGAGAAGGTGGTGGGCCCCAGAAATGCCCGGCCAGTTCTGGCCACCAGCAGCTTCTAATTTACTGGGCTCTTACTCTCTCTCAGCTTCATCCTCAGGATGAGAACTGCTTTATGAAAACCAGAAGGCTGGAAAGTCTGGTAAGTCTAGCTCCTTGTGCCAGGGCTCGCGATTCCCATTTGCATACACCCTGCCTCTAGAGGCTGGCCTTGCTGTCAGAATCCCACCCATTTCACTCTATATCAGCACCCCCAGACCAGAGCTGGAGAGCATGAAACTCAAATTAAACTGACTATAGCTGTAGGTAATAGGAAGATGCGAAACTACTTCTCTTAAGAATTAGTCTCACTGTTTGTTGATTGGAATTTGAGGACTATCCAGAGAAATCAGAATTTCCTAAGGCCTCTTCAACCTACAGGCCCTAAGAGGACCCCGTTAGCAGTAAAAATTCAAATTTCCTTGGCTTAGGCCCCCACTTGGAGCCTCAGCCTCCTCTGGTGCCAATTTTAGGAGGCCCCAGGAGCACATGAGCTCACGGTCTTGGCCCTTGAAGCCAAGGCAAGCACTGGTGCTGCCACTCCTGCCAGACACAGTGAGGAGGCTGAGGTCCCAGCCCAGGGCACTGACCTCGGGATCCCAGGCTGCCAGCCCTGGAGATGCCAGCTTTACAGCCTTCACTCCCTGAGGTCCTCACTACCCAGTGAGCTGTGCCATGTACCCCTTGCAGTGGAGTGAAACGGACCTCTTCCCAGCCCACATGGCAGGGTGGTCCCTGAGCACCCGAGTAACCTCCACCCATGCGGCTCCACGCAGTCCAGACCCAAGGCCTGACCCTGTCACCTGGCAGGCCTGTGAATACAGTGGGGTGCTTGGCTAAGCAAAACTGATATATTTTTAGCTCTTGAAGCAGCAATTTAAGGGCTGCCAGCTGCTTCCGGGGCTTGGTGGAGGCAGGAAGTCATTTTGGAGCAGATTTTCTCTGTTCTAGGAAGACACTTGGAGTGGCCCCTCTTCTTCGTCATGTAAATGTAAAGGCTCAAAGGTGCTCCCTGCCCTGGGGAAGGAGTGCAGCAAGACCCTTTGTGGGAGACAAAGGCCTCTCCATCACCCTTTACATGCAGAGTTGATCTTGTAGAGGAAGAAGAACTATTCCTCTATCCTCTAGGTTCTTCTGGCTGGCCCAAGAATTAAACTGAGGGGCCGGCCCTCAATTTGGCGTATTGGTTAAGTTTGGTGTGCTCCCTTTCAGGAGCCCAGGTTTGCAGGTTTGGATCCCAGGTGTGGACCTATACCACTCGTCAACCGTGCTGTGACACCAATCCACATACAAAGTGGAGGAGGAGAAGGATTGGCACAGATGTTAGCTCAGGGCTACTCACCTCAACCCAAAAAAAAAAGAACTAAATTGACATGAGACAGAATAACACAAGAAAATAAAACAAAGTTTAATAACGTATACACGGGAGAAACCCAGGAAAACTGAGTAATTCATCAAAATGGCAGAAGCCACCACCTTAAATACCATCTTTAGTTAAAGACAAAGGAGGATGTTGGGGGTAGTGGTTTGGGACTTCAAAGAGGAGAAAGGCAATTCACATGGAGATGGAAAAGCAAATGTTTGATAAACAAATGTTTGCTGGGCCATCTATAGACAATGGGACCCAACAGAGAACTTTGATAAAAAATAGGCCTTGCTAGGTGCCTTCCTGCCCACCACACCTAGAGTTATCTATGGTGATAGCTCCTTCCTGGCACAGCCCTTCTATCTTAAATTCTTTTAGGCAGTTAGAGGGGGAGGGTCAAAGTTTCTGTCTGAGTCTTTTATTCTTAAAAACAGTCAAGCAAGAGACATTTTGTGGTGGCAAATACTGATCCCCCACAATCTCAAGGAAAAGAAGGGGCCAATTTGCAAAAAGGCCCAGAACTTTCTGGAGTTCAGGGATGCTGAGGTGGCTTATTAGAAAGCAGGTCAGGACCACCAACAGGAGCCCACCTCCAGGGAGGCAGCACTGGATGTGACCTGGGGTCAATAAGAAACCATGATGCTGTGAGGGCTTGCCTGAGTCTGCCATCTCTTGGCTTCCTCATCTGCCCTGTGAGGAAGGCAGAGTTTCAACTCTGCTGCACCTTAGAATCAGCAGAGGAGGATCTAAAAACTACAGAGGCTGCAGAACTCAACTATTCACACACCGATGGTCATAGCACATTATTCACAGTAACCAAAAAGTACAGATCATCAGTGTCCCAGGTGGATGGATGAACAAAATGTGGTATATCCATACAACGGAATATTATTCAGCCTTAAAAAGGAGTGAAATTCTGACACATACTACAACATGGATGAATCTTAAGGACATTATGCTAAGTGAAGTAAACCAGACACAAAATGACAAACATTGTATGATTCCACTTATATGAGGTACCTAGGGTATGCAAATCCATAGAGACAGAAAGTAGAATGGTGGTTGCCAGGGGCTGAGGGAAAGAGGGAATGGGGAGTTATAATTTGATGGGTACCAAGTTTCAGTCTGGGATGCTGAAAATGGTCTGGAAGAAGGAGAGAGGTGATAGTTGTACAACAACGTGAATGTACTAAGTGCCACTAAATTATACACTTAAAAATGGTTAAAATGGTAAATTTTATGTTATGTATGTTTTACCACACACAAAAGAACAATACCAAGGAGGTAATATGGGACTTTTCTTGTTGTGTCAGGCACAGCTGAGGGCCCCATATTGAAAAAGTAGGTGACAAGAACACCCTTTTTAAAGAAAGATGCTGGACCTTCTAGGCAGGTGGGGGAACTGGAATTGGCCACCCAAAGATATGTCTCTTTGGCAGGAGGATTATTTTGGGCTCGTTACTTTTAAAAACTGCAGACAGGAAAGAAACTCTGAAAAGTAGAATTTACTTACCCTTTGTTAAGAGACATTTACATTGTAAAGGAAATCTCCATCTGCAAATGTGTCTCCCTCTCTGTCCAGGAAGAAGGGGGTTGACCTTATCTTTAGAAACTCTCAGCAATGCAGAAGGCAAGGACTTAAATCTGCATAATAACCTTACCCTTGTTTACTGTGCTTTTCTGGTAATCTCCCATGACTGACTCTCCCCACCCCCAACATCCTCCTTTGTCTTTAGTTGAAGATGATATTTCAGGTGGTGGCTTCAGCCATTTTGGTGAGTTGCTCAGCTTGCCTGAGCCTCTCCCAGGTATACATGTTATAAAGCTTTGTTTAATTTTCTCCTGTTATTCTGTCTTATGTGAATTTAATTCGTTCTCCGGCCAGAAGAACCCACAGCAGGTAGAGGAAGTGTCTTCCTCCCCTACACAGGACTTATTAGATTGAAAAAAAGAAACAACTGAGGCAAGGGTGGGCCCAAAACCCTAAAAACAAACAAATAAACAAACAAACAGCTCACCAGAGTTCTGCCTTTCTGAACCTATGGGGCACCCATCTTCAGGTGATTTGTTCTAAATGTTGGTAGTGACGATACTCTGGGGGTAGAGTTGCCCTGGAGTCCTGGGCATTTCCCTTCCCATCAAGCTAAGTGAGGGGACCCAGAGGGCTTGACCTGGGTTTCCTGAGAAGGTAGCAGGATATGCCACCCCAAATATGCCACCTTGGCATAAGGATTATTTTGAGTTGAAGGCCATTGAGAAGAAGCAGAGACAAAAAAGCCCTCTGCTCTCTCCCTACTTGCCTAAAAGAGCAGGATACAGGTTTGTGAAGGTGTCCCCCTCCTCTCTCTATCAGGAAGGTCAGAAGTTAATCACTGAGACTCCTCTAGACTCTTATCAGCCCGGAGACAGCACCAGAAGAATCTCCATCACATAGAACCTTGCTAATAGGAGCCCTTATCTACCACTAGTTTCCCCATATATTTGCCTTCCCACAATTTGCCCTTAGAAGCTCAAAGTCCTTTTCCTTTGTCTTGTCACTTCTCTAAACATTTATTGTCCTTTTGTTCTTTTGTCATCTCTGAGTGCTCCATGTGTATGTGCAATGCACATGTTAATAAACTTCTGTTTGCTTTTCTCTTGTAATTCTGTCTTTTGTCAGTCTAATTTACACAGTCCCAGACAATGAATCTAAGATGGATAGAAGGAAGAAAGAATTCTTTCCTCTCCTACCCCAGCAGTTGGGAAGACTAGAAAAGTTCAGAAGGAGAGGGCTGGCTGCCCCTGCTCCTAATCTGATGGGCCTTGACATTGCACAAAGGAGCCTCTGGAGGGACTGGAAGCTTTCCATGTCTGGAATATGGATCTCGGTGGTAGTTCCCCAGGTGCAAAAATTCACCAAGCTGTATACTTAGGACTTGTATGCTTTGTTATACCTCAATAAAAAAGTACCAATGGCCAAGCTTACCCTCCAGAAAGTCTCGATTTAAATGGTCTGGGGCAGTATTTCTAAAAGGCATCAGTATTCCTAAAGCTCCCCAGTTAGTTCTAATACGTAGCCAGCATTGAGAAACACAAGTGGGGCCCTCGCAGCGTATCATTGTGGGGGCTGGCTAGTGACTGGTCTATGCCTGGCCTTTGGAAGCAGGACAAGCCCCTGTGGACTAAGTGAACTCCAGGGACAATTCTTGGGGTGGAGGGGAGGAGCATTATAATTTGTGAACTCCCACTTGTCCCCCTATATCCTTCTAAGACCTCCATCCCCCCTCTCCCTACAAACCAAATTTGCAAATCCACCCGGCAGGCACCCCCCAGGGACTCATCAGTTCGGCCTACACATCTGAACCCTAGAGGCAAGGGCCTCCCATAGTAAAAGCCACAAGTCCAAGGCTTCAGCCCCCAGTGCCTCTGGCCAGAGTATCACCTCATGGTAAGTCAGAGAGCCAGAGGCTTAAACTGCAGGAAATCGGGGCCCACAGCATCTAGACACATAGCCTGCAAGGAAGGGGGTACACAGTGAGGTGGGTGGTGGGAGGACACAGACGTTTCCAAGGACCCTGGAGAAGAATGAGTGAGATGATTTTGGCCGCAGAGCCCCAAGTAAATGCAATGTAAAAGCTTTGTGACTACGGCCTGGGGAGTCGTTCGAATGAGTATTTATGGCTGTATTTTTCATTGAGCTTGGCTAGAAGGCTTCAGAAAGGAAAGATTTTTTGGCACCAGAAGCCTTGCACCAACCAGTATATCTCTAAATTAAGTGGTGAAGCAGACAGGCTTCGAGTTACTGGACACTAATTTCATGCCTCGGCATGAAAATTCAAGCTTCTTAGAACAGGTTCTTGCAATTAGACATTTAAAAATATCTAATGAATACTAACGAAGGAAGAAAAAATGAAGTGACGTCTGCTCAAGTGTCTGTTTAACAGAAGAAAGAGAGAGGTGCAGAGTTCACCTGCGGGGCAGCCCACCAAGGAGATGCCCTGTCCCTTTCTCGAAGGTCAGGGCCACCCTAAACCGCTTCCAGTTTTCCTGAATTACATCCTGAAGTCCTAAGCAGTCAGGATACATCTGAGAGGCCACCAATACTGCTCTAGAATCATCCCACCTTTACCTCAGACCCCACCCGAAAAGCCAGACCCTCTCCCCCTGCTCTCAGCCATCATCTTTCTCCCTTTACCGTCTGGGTCCCGTCTGGCCAATGTCCCTCAACCCCCTGACAGTTTCACTTCCCTCATTCGTATTGTTTTCTTTCTCCTTTCTTCTTCATCTTCTTCCCTTTTCTTCTCTACTTCAGTCTCCAATCCCAGTCATTTTGTGCCACCCTTGTGATTTTAGTTAATTAATAGTTAATTTTGTGACATTGACCAATTTTTTTCTCTTGACTCCCTTTTTCTGTTTTTTTAAGATTGGCACCTGAGCTAACATTTGTCGCCAATCTTTTTTTTTTTCTACTTTTTCTCCCCAAATCCCCCCAGTACATAGTTGTATATTTTTAGTTGTGGGTCCTTCTAGTGGCATGTGGGATGCCGCCTCAATGTGGCCTGACGAGCGGTGCCATGTCCGCGCCCAGGATCTGATCCAGCGAAACCCTGAGCCACCAAAGCAGAGCACGCGAACTTAACCACTGGGCCACGGGGCTGGCCTCTTGACTCCCCTTTAAAAGCCTAGATAAAATTACTTTCAAAAGAAACTTTATATAAATGAAAAATCAGTATCCATTGCTATAAATAGGAGAAAATTACAAAACGCTAAAGTAAATACAACGAAAACAGAGTAACGGTGTTCCATTCTGGCTGGATACTGTTGGTGACTGCAGGCTCTGAGCTGGAGGCCTACCCACCCTTAGTTAAGAGAGGAGATAGGAGATGTTAAGAGAGGTGTTGAAGACAGACTAGCACCAGTCGGAGGCTTTCTCCTTCACGTCATCAGGAGTGATGTGGTATTATTTACTTATTGCTGTGTCCTTAGACCCTTTTGTGTAGCCCCAGGTAGCAAGGTAGGAAGACCACTCTGGTGTGTTCTCTGTACCCTAATCTTTGTCCTCTCTCTCTCATTTCTTCCCTGTTCATTCTTTCATTTCCTCCCCTCTCCTCCTCTCTTTTCCCAGCTTTTTTCAGTGCAGTAAACAAGTCCCTTTGTTATTTTCAGTGTACTAACTACTCACTTGAAAAAAGACAGGAAAAAGAATTCCAACCGAAGAAAGATGACCCGGAGAGGCTCCTAGCCAGGCTGCCTCAGGCCCCACATGAGCCTTGCTTCCAGGGGCTGACCCTCTGCCTCCTCCAAGCCAGACCCAGCTCTCCAAAGCGGGTAGGACCTCTTCCCTGACAGTGTCAAAGGGGGAACACCAATCAGTGAGTGGGAATGCAGGGCCCAGGTCAGCCACCCTGGGCCAGCCCTAGCTGCCATCCCCGGACATACTGTCCCCCAGGGCCAAGCTAATCACCTCCCCACACAGTGGGATGGCTGGGACTGGGGGACGCGGTGTGACATTGCTATAAGGTAAAATCATGACTTCCATAAAAATATTAAAAAATGAACACGCGTTAAAGAATTTATTTTGCTCACATGATATGACAGAACCAGGCAGATAGATGTTATAACTGGTTCAAAGGAAAAGTCAAAACAGCACCAATTTACATGGAGTAAAGGAATGTTAGAGATGAATTGCAAATGAAGACAAGTGTTTTTTTTCCTGCCGACGGAGTGGTGGTGGGAAGAAGTCAAATCTACCAGGTAGGACAGAATTTACATATCTGTCAATTAGCTACAACTTACAGAGTTGCAAAATAGCTTAAAGATAATGAATAGGCTTGAATCTTATAACCCTGGAAGGTATGCAATGGATAACACATACAGATGATTCAGTTTTCCACTGAAACACAAAATTGTTTCTACATAATGTTCTTAACTCAGGGGAGACCCCATTCATTTGATGGATGTTTCCCTCACACCAGCTCCTCCCCACCCCCACCCGCCTCCCTCCACCTGGCAGGTAGGCTGGGAGCAGACGCCATTTTTACAATAGGTGGAAGGAGAGTTGGGGCCTTGAGTTCCAGGTGTGACTCATCAACTAAGAGCAGGAACAGCATGGCCTAACCCTCGACCAAGTCACCTAACCCTCTAGGTCTCTCCCTTAAAATGAGGAGCGACAACAATGGGTGCTAAGTTTCTCTAGCTCTAAAGTTCCAGAATTCCAGGGAGTCAGAAGATGTTCATAAATCTTAAAGTAGCCCAAAGACTTAACGGCAAGTAAGCGGCAACCCACAGGTTGATTCCTGGCCCCAACATGTCAGTCACCGCCCTGGGGTAAACAGCAAGTGGGATACTATCTCTGGGGTTCCTCCTTTGTTTGGTGTTCCTACCCACCCGCCTCCCACCGCCACTCTAACAGTTTAGGGCCCCTGATCGATACTGTCGCTTTGATTAAGTGACTGAGATCCCTCTCCCACGTGGTCTTCCAGGAAGTGATTGGCTGGAGCGGGAGACTGCGGATCTTTGAGCGGGTCTTTGTGGCGATCGCTCTCCCCACTCCAGAATCGCTGTTTTCCTCCAGCTGTGGGCCGACGAAACGACTCTAATGTGGCGTGTGGACTGGGAGACATCCAAAGAAGGTTCAGAGAGGCTGTGGGGCCGGCTCGGGCTACACCCCAGAGAGCCACGCTCCACCCCAGGAATGACCAGGACACGTGCCACTTCAGGGGCGCCCCCGCAGGGCCCAACGGGGCTCCTCATTGGGCCCCCACTGCTGTCCCAGCGGTGCAGGGAAATGCGTGAGTCACCCTGGGGGCGGGCTCGCCAGAAGCCGAATGCCTAAGGAGCACGTACAGGACAAGTCTGCCGTGGGCCTGTGACGGGGGCTGGGCCGGCGGCGGGGGACACCCCGGGAAAGCAGGATCGTCCCTTCTCCTCGCCCGGAGTCTCCCGGCGCCAGGAGCAGGAGGGGGAGGAGCCACACAGCAGAGGGGGGCAAAGAATCGCGTTTACAGTCGCTTCCAGTCCTAAATTCTCCCTGAGACTGCCAGAAAAGATGCTAATGAAAGACCAATTGTCTGGCCAGAGTGTTTTCTTCGGACATCTGCCCGGGGAACAGGATAGGAAGCCCAGAAGCAAGGTCACCAGCCCTATCCTATGGCAACACCTTTTGCTCGCTACTGACCCCTCCTGGGGTGATGGGGCAGCTACTGGAGGTCGGGAGGCAGCCGAGAGAAATAAAATTGTCCCGGACACCACTACTGGGTTCTCAAACCCAACCGCTGTTGGAGGATGGATCCTGCCTAAACCTGAGAGGCTCAAACCTTGGCAATTCCCTTTCCTCCAAGGGGCCCCGAAAGCTTTCACACAGGACTTCTCTTTGGCCTGAATCTCCCTAACCTTTTGTCCTGGAGAAATGGAGGGGGGCATTGAGGACCTTTAGGAGAATGAAATGAACGTAGCTGGGTGTCAGCAATGTCACCCTAGTGGGGGAGCAGAGGGAGAATTGGGGGGCAAGGCTAGGGTCAGCCAGGGGTCCTTAACAGTTATTTATTGACGTCCTACTGGGTCCGGACACCCGCAGGGGCCCGCAGCAATAGCCCCATTGAAAGATCTGCAGGAGAGATGGTTGGAGAGAAGAGGATGGGGCCTCCTGATGGGTTGGGTGGGGGAGGGGCTGGAGAGAGAGAGAGTGAGAGAGAGAGAGCGAGAGAGCGAGAGCGAGAGAGCGAGAGCGAGATCGAGAGAGAGAGAGAGAGAGAGAGAGAGAGAGAGAGAGAGAGAGAGCACGAGCGCAGAGACTAGCACCACCTCCCCCTCCACACCCTTCCTTTCCCTGGAGGGTTGCTTTTTGCTGACAAAGTAAATGCTGACATCCTTCCAGCAAAATGGGATTCTAAGCAGAGGAGCAAGTGCAAGCCACGGAAAAGAGAATGCATTTTGAAGCGAATATGTTGGGAGATGGGTTAACTGCAGTGGCTGAGAAGAAGGACTGGCAGCAGTCTGTTCAAAGACCAGCTTGGCCACTACTAGTCTGGGACCTTATGCAAGATGCTTTGTCTCTCAGCCTCAGTTTCTTCACTTGTCAAGAGAGAATATAACACCTACCTCATGGATTTTTTTATTTTTTGTTTTTAATGATTAAGTGATTTAAATTGTTTAGTGCCTGTCACTTCAGGAAATAAAAGGTTAAAACAAAAAGATGAGTAATAAGCAACCGAATGCTATAAAAATAACTGATTGATTGTTACTATGAGCCAGACGTTGTACTAAGCATTCTCCATAATCTCATTTAATCTTCTCAGCAGCCCCATAACGTAAGTACATTACGGTAGGTCTCTGGTTTACGATTGAGGAAACTGAAGTACAGAGAGCCTAAGACACCTGACCAAGGTCACACAGCTAATAAATGGTAGAGCCAGGACTCAAACTTAGGTCTGTCTGACTCTAAAACCATGGACTTTTTTTTTTGAGGAAGATTAGCCCTGAGCTAACATCTTCTGCCAATCCTCTTCTTTTTGCTGAGGAAGACGGACCCTGAGCTAATATCCATGCCCATCCTCCTCTACTTTATATGTGGGATGCCCACCACAGCATGGCTTGCCAAGCGGTGCCATGTCCCACCTGGGATCTGAACCCGCAAACCCCGGGCCGCAGAAGTGGAAGGTGCGAACTTAACCACTGTGCCACCGGGCCAGCCCCTAAAACCACGGACTTTAATGATCACACTGATGGCTTCACAGCACATACAGGTCAAAGTGTAAAAGAAAGCCCTTGGCCTGAGCTACAGATTGAAAAGTTGTCAGGTTGTCAGGATTTGATAATAGTTGAAGCTGTGGTTGTAGATGGAATTGTCCAAAAGAAGTGTATACAGTTGAGAAGGAGAGAAGGAAACACCAACACTTCCTCCAGTGCAGACAGAGGAAGAGAAGCCCAAAACAGAGACTGAGCAGGAGCAGCTGGAAGACAGGACAGGGTGAGGTCAAGGGAGGAGGGTGGGCTTCAAGGAGGGGGAGGTCAACAGGAGCACACTGAGCAGCCAGCTGTGGCTTGAAATGAGTCCAGTAATGGGTCCTTGGAGAGCTTGACAAGAGCAATGGTGGGGCAGAGGCCAGGTTGAAGGGAGAGTTAGAAACAGACAGCAAACAAGACTCGTATGGTCCTGAGGGAAGGAGGGAGAGAGGGCGATCGCTGGCTCTGGGTGCAGAGGAAAGGAGGGTGGCCTCTGGGTTTCTGATGAATGCATTGGGATGGAGAAAGACTTCCTCCAGCAGCAGGAAAAGATGCATCCTGAGCCAGAAGGCGAGAAGATGGGGCGCCTTGTGGCCAACAGTCTCTCTTTTCTCTGTGAAATTAGAGGTCAGCTGCAAAGGGAGTGTGGCGGGAGTTGGGTAGGCCATTTGAGAGCCATGGTGAAGATTTGAAACCAGCCCTGTGGTGAAGGAGGCGAATGGTGCCAGGCCAGCCAGGCCCGGTAATGGGACTGCCAAGCCAGGGTAAGCTCCGGTGTGGAGACTGGAGACCGTGCACTGAGAATGGCCTCTGGTCACATTGTTGGGTGCTTTCCCCAGCAGCCTCACCAGCCCCCGATAGGGTCACTCCCCACTGCAGTTTACCCAGCACAGTTCCAGTTGTAGCACTTAAAGCCTGGAATCCCAGGAAGTCCCCCAATGCAACCAGGCAAACCTGGACAACAGTTTGTTACCCTAGCTCATGTGTGGCAGCAGCGAAAGTAAAGTTGCATGGACCCGTGGGTAGCTTCGTGGGTAAGCGTGTGGAAGGGTGGCAGGGAGTCAGGAGTGGAGGGAGCCAGCAAGAGAAGGGTGAAGGTGACCTGCTATGCAAGGGTTCTGGGAGGAACTGAAAGATGGCAATGACGGGAAAGAGTAGATGGAACTGGAGAGACAGAAAGGGCCATGGGACTGAGTTCCCCAGGAGAGTGGACTTAATGTGAAAAAGGATTTTAAGAGCTGGGAGGAAGCAATGAGGATGCTTTGGGCTGCAAGTCACAAAAACCTGACTCAAAGTAGCTTAAACAATATGGAGATGTATCAGCCACATAACAGGAAGGGCAGGTTTAGGGGTGGCTGATTCAGTGGCCCAACAATGTCATCAGAGAATCATGTTCTTTCCATCTCTCTGTCCAGCTACCTTCACTGTTGGAGTCATCCTCAGACTAGAGGAAATGGTCAGCTCCAGACATGACAACGTAGAGTGAGAAGAAAGACTGTCTCTTCCTACGAGTTTCTCTTAGAAACAAGGACCTTTTTCTCAGAGGTCCCCTAGTGGACTTCCCTTCACCTCTCATTGGCCAGGACTGGGTCACTTACTTATTCTAGAACCAATTGTTGGCAACATAGGCCAATCAGACCCACTCTGGAGCATGGGGTGGGGTCGGCTTCCCTTGAGGCACGTGGCTGCATGGGGGACAGACCATGGAGCTCTGTTAAAACTGGAGTTCTGTTAGAAAGAAAGATGTGGGGGTGGTTGCTGACTGCAAAACCAATAGAGTCCATCACAGACAGTAGTGGGCAAGTGGGATACGAATGCTATTGATGCTATATGCTATGAATACTATATGAGATATATGCTACATGCTATATTCATCTGTGCTGTGAATGCTATATGAAATATATGCTACATGCATATATGCTATGAATGCTATATGAAATATATGCTATATTCATCTATGCTACGAATGCTATTGTGAAAACTATTCCACCTTAGTTTTTTTTTTTTTAAAGATTTTATTTTTTTTGTTTTTCTCCCCAAAGCCCCCAGTACATAGTTGTATTTCTTCATCATGGGTCCTTCTAGTTGTGGCATGTGGGACGCTGCCTCAGCGTGGTTTGATGAGCAGTGCCATGTCCGCGTCCAGGATTCGAACCAACGAAACACTGGGCCGCCTGCAGCGGAGCGCGCCAACTTAACCACTCGGCCACGGGGCCAGCCCCATCCACTTTAGCTTTTCACCTGCTCAGATTTTCACTGGCTCTCTTCTGCTATGAGATGCATTACATACTCATTAGCTCTAACCAATATGGCAGGAAACCTTTAATCATTTATTCACAACAATCCTTAGCTCTGGCCAAGCATGTCGAGCCCCTGATCCTAGAACACACCTTGTGTATTCTTACCTCCTTGCCTTTCCCGGTCCTTGGAATATAGCCTCCCGCCCCTCCCCCCAGCCTTCTAACAGGTAGCTAAAGCCTACCCATCCATCAGGGCCTGGCGCAAACAGAATTGCTTAGCCTATAGCCATTAGTGCCCTGAAGAAACTTCCAGACCATCCAGCCCAGTATCATCTGTCTTCAGGGATCTCCCTGTGTAGACATAGCTCCTGGAGAGTGGGTCCAGTTTTACACTTCTCAGGGGTCCTCTTAGCCCCCAGCACAATGACTGATACACACAACAGATGCTCACTAAGTACTTATCGACTGACAGGTTAATCAATAAATGCTCGCAGACTGAGGAGCGAGTGTAGCCCTCCCTGCTTTTGAATCTGCAGACTGGCTCTCAGGAGAGAGAGCTGAGGAAGGTAGGGAGGAGAGGCTGGCTGTGAACCCAGGAGGCACTGCTGGGCAGCCCCGGGATGTGAGGGTGGGGAACAAAGCGATCACAAAGCTGAAAGGCGCAGAAATTAGCACCCCTCAAACAGACATGTTAACTGGCAAACTATAACCCTTGACTGTCTTCTAAGATACACTTTGGTGTCATCTCTGCTAAAGTGAGTCCGTCTGCTGCCACCCGTCACTGGCCATTTTTATCCCAACCCTTAAGGTGGGGATCTTTGGTGGGAGGGAGATGAAGAGGCATCCTTGGAAGAGCCCACAGAGACCTCCCTGCCTTTCTCTCCCCAGAGGGGTGGGAGCCTCTGGGGTCCTTTTCATTCCTGATGGCCGCAGCAGCAGGTCTGAATCTCCCCTGATTATTTTGGATTCCCAGAGATCCTGAAAGATCCCGAGGATTCCGGATCCACTCTAAGCTTCACGGATAGGTCTCCTTTAGTGATTAGCAGTCCTGGCCAGGCTTGTTTGTTTTGAGAGTTCAGCAGCCAGTGAGCAAACGTTTGCTGAGGGCCTACTTATGTGGGGGACACCAGAGCAAGCACGAGAGAGAATCCCCTAGGAGGAGGTCACAGTGCAGTAGAGGCCTCAAGGTTAACGAACACCTGCAACGATTAGCAAATGATGTGACCATAATGATCTGTGGGCTCAGACTGTCCTGGTCTTCCCGGCACCATCCGCCTCCAAATTCTCTTCAACAACTTCACCACCGCAGCCATTGGGGTGGACGCCACCAGCCAGGAGAAGAGGAGGTCACTTCTCCTGGTTACGAGGTTGTAAGGGGAGAAATAGGGGGCAGCAAGGTCATGTTCCAGCTTAGGGGGCAGCCAGCTTGAGAGGGGAACACGAACCTAAAGAAAAAAAACATCCTGGGGGCTGGCCCCGTGGCCGAGTGGTTAAGTTCGTGCGCTCCACTGCAGGCGGCCCAGTGTTTTGTTGGTTCGAATCCTGGGTGCGGACATGGCACTGCTCATCAAACCACGCTGAGGCGGCGTCCCACATGCCACAACTAGACGGACCTACAATGAAGAATATACAACTATGTACTGGGGGGCTTTGGGGAGAAAAAGGAAAAAAATAAAATCTTTACAAAAACATCCTGGAGACAGGTCAGGTGGGGACAGACGGACAGGTGGAGTTTAAGTCCCTAGTTGGCCAGGGCTCCCTGAGCCCCCAGCTCTAGCTTGGAACTTCCCTCAGATTGGTTATGATGGGGTTCAGGACACGCTACCCCAAAATATGGCACCTTGGCACACTGAATATTTTAAGCTGAAGGAGTTTGAGAAAAGGCAGAGCAGGAAGGTCACTCTGACCCCCTCTTCCCTGAAACAGGCCAGAAACCCCCATGTGAGAGGTGCCCCCCATTCCCAGAGGGAAAGAGCATCCTTATCTCTGAAGACAGGGACGCCAAGAAGAATCCTGCAAACAGGACTTGCTGAGTGTCCCCCAGCGCACTCCTCTCCTACTCCTTAACCTGTCATATTCCTCCATGACCGTCTGCTCGTCATCAAACCTAACAGAAAATAGGTACCCAGCTCTAACTGTTTCTTCCGTTCAGACCCGAAGAAACATTTCCTTATGAAGCCTCCCGTGTCACGTAAAACTTCTATTAAGGGGGCCGGCCCGGTGGCTCAGGGGTTAAGTTCGCATGTCCTGCTTCTTGGCAGCCCGGGGTTCGCCACTTCGGATCCCAGGTGCGGACATGGCACCGATTGGCACGCCATGCTGTGGCAGGCATCCCACATATAAAGTAGAGGAAGATGGGCATGGATGTTAGCTCAGGGCCAGTCTTCCTCAGCAAAAAGAGGAGGATTGGCAGATGTTAGCTCAGGGCTAATCTTCCTCAAAAAAAAAAACTAAAAAACTTCTATTAAATGAATTTATATGTTTTTCTCCTGTTAATCTGTCTGCCAGGGAAGTTGCAGACCCAGCCAGGGACCCTAAGAGGGCTGAGGAAAACATATTCCTCCCCACAGTTACAAGAGCCAATGCGTCCCCTGCTTTTTCCTTTTAGGTAGTGCAGGCCAGGTCCCCACCCTGCAGTCAACGGAGCCCCAGGAACGAACACAATGTCTAGCCAGGGCTGGAATAATTCAGGAAGGTGGCCTTGAAGGATGGAGGGGAGAGAGAGCAGCCCAAGTGGAGAGGAGGACAGGAAAGAAGGCTCTAGAGAGACGTGAGCAGGGACAATGGCCAGACAGGCTGGAGGGTGGGTCTGGGAGGGTGCATGTGGAGGCTGGGGGCAGTTGGACAGGGTGCCCGAGTGAAGCTTCTGTCCAGGGATCCCTGGGCAGGGAGCTACGGCTCCTGCCGCTGGAGGCAGGCCCTGAGGACGCCTGGCCTCAGCGCTTGCTCAGGGAGGCCGGCAGCTGTCTGCGGGGCCGGCCTCCCTCGGGCACACTTCCTCTGCACGGGGTGATCCCTTCCCACTGCATAAAGCGGGGCTCGGACTGTGTGCTCAGGTTACGCCCAGCTCACCGGTGATGCCATCCCATAGCTGGCTTTGTGTCATGTCCATGTTCTGTTCACATCCCCTCCAACCGTTCTATTCTTTCACTTCTAACCCTCAGCTTCTCTGATTTCCCATTTTTAAAATGTCTGAAAACTTGCTCACCGTCGAGACCCCTGCTCTGGGGAGGAGGAATGGCAGCTAAAGGACCTGAAATCTCTACTTTTCTGAATCTGCATTGGACACCCCAGCCAGCAGCTTCTGAATCGTAAACCAGACAAAGGCAAGGTTCTGGATGTTCTCATGGCAACCCTGATTTACACCCCAGAAGGAGCCTTCTGGATAGCCTACTGGGTCCTGGGGGGTTTTCACTGGGCAGTGTTTGCATCAAAGGCCTGTTCGCCAGCGACCTCAGGGATCTGCCGTCCTGAGGCGGCCCTCCTCCCTCCCTGCCCCACCCACCCTCTGACCTCGCTCCTTCCTGCCCGCACCAAGGTGGGGCCCAGTCACCCTCCCCCACTCGCCCTCTGACTCAGTGGAAGCCGGTGGCCACTTCCCCCCACCCCACCCACGCTCACATTCCAATGGCCAGCTCACTCGCTTCTTGGCACTCGACCCACACCCACCAGGCCTCTGCCTAGAGTAGATAGTCCTCTTTTTATGGGACAGTTTACCACCAGGGCCAGCCCCGTAATGGCAGGGGTCACGTGTGCCTCAGCCTCTGCGTGCATGCTCTTCCAAAGCCAGTAGCTGATCTCTGTGTATCTTCCTTTTGACCCTTGATCCACTTGGGACATTTTGTTTAAGGGACTAGAGACTTCTTCAGTGTGGTACCTAGCACAGTGCTGACTCAACATATGTTTGAGGAAAGGAGTTTAAAAAAAGAGAGAGATTAAAAATGGAGAGTACTCTGGGGGGGGGCGGGGGGGGCGGGGAGGAACCCAGGCTTCCCAGCACCTCACAGATGCCACACCTCCATAAGGATAAAGGTGGAAGTGGTGACACCTGGGCTGAAGCCCCAGCTCTGCTACTCTGAGGTCTCTTATGACTGCCTAGGCCTCCGGTCCTCACCTGTATTCTGGGATGATGGGTCTGTGTTTCATCAGCTCCAGGATGGCCAGGGTTTCATCTTTTCATATCTCTGAAACTGGGCTAGGTCTTCCAGTTGAGACAGGAGTGGGGACTTGTATTACTGTTTGCTGCAGTGTCCCTGCCTGCAGGAGGAGCCCACATCTGGCCTGTCGCGCTCAGGGGTGGCCAGGTGACTCACTCTGGCCAATGGAGTGTGGAGGGGAGTGACATGTATGACTTCCAGGCTGAAGCTTTAAAAGACAGTGTGGTGGGGGCTGGCTCGGTGGCATAGTGCTTAAGTTCACATGCTCCACTTTGGGGACTCAGGGTTTGCGAGTTCAGATCCTGGGCACGGACCTACACGCTGTTCATCAGGCCATGCTGTGGTGGTGTCCCACATAGAAAATAGAAGAGGATTGGCACAGATGTTAGTTCAGCGGCAACTGTCCTCACGCCAAAAAAAAAAAGGGAGATTGGCAACAGATGTTAGCTCAGGGCCAACCTTCCTCACCAAAAAAATAAAAGACTGTGTGGGGTCACCTCAACAGGCAGCCAAGCTCCAGATGGAGGCTGGTCCATGGGCCTGGATCCCACAGGGAAGATGATGTGCGCTAAGCTGTACCAAATGGGCATTTAAGGGGAGAGAAACATAAGCCTTTCTTCTCTCACCATTGAACTTTGGGGTTCTGTGTTCTGACAGCTCAGTCTAGCATATCCTGACTGGTATGGCATCTTCCAGTTAATTGACAGGGTTTTTTTCTTTCTTTCTTAGTGGTACATAATGGTGCAACTCACAATCGATGGCATCGTCGATTGGATGAAACACAGCAGTACCTCTCACAGACTGAATGGGTAAGTCCACGCACCTCACTTCGCACAATGCCTAGCCCACAGCAAGCGTGCAATTCCCGTCAGCGCTTGTTGTGTTTCCAGCCCTCTGCACATCACCAGTGTTCATTACGAATTTGGAGTAATGATCTGATGACCAGAAAGCCGGCAGCCCCCTCAGATCCCTTGTGGGCTGAGAAAAGGTATAAATAAGTTCAAGAAAGTCACGACTTTGGCCCTTGCCGTGAGGGGCTCTTTGAGGGAGGGGGTGTTTCAGACGGCCTTCCCGGAAGCCAGCCCCTGAAAAAGCCGCTTGTTTTGGTAGATACCTAAAAATGCTGATTTTTTTTTTTTAAAGATTGGCCCCTGAGCTAACAACTGTTGCCAATCTTTTTGTGTGTGGGTGCTTTTTCTCCTTGAATCCCCGCAGTACATAGTTGTATACTTTAGTTGTGGGTCCTCCTAGTTGTGGCATGTGGGACATCACCTCAACGTGGCCTGAGGGCAGTGCCATGTCCACGCGCAGGATCTGAACCAGAGAAACCCTGGGCCATGGAAGCAGAGCGCGCAAACTTAACCACTCGGCCACAGAGCCAGCCCTGATTTTTTTCTTATTAATTAACAGTTTGTCATCTGGGATATGAGAAGGTGGGAGAAACTACTAAATTGTAGGATGGCAAGCTTTTGGTGCAACAGAATAAAGAAACTCCGTACTCTTTTAGATGGAGCAAGATATAAGAATCTTGAATTTTTGCAGCATTAGGTATCAGCCACAGATCCAATCTGAAGATAGCAGACTTCCAGCTAATTCCTTACGCTCTGTTTTGGACCCCTGTGCTTTGGAACAGCAACCAGTCCTGTCTCTGACTCTTCATCGCCACTGTCCACCCCTTCAGCATCCACCGCCCTGAAGCTCATGCTACCTGCCTGCCCCCTCCTTCACTTCCTCCACTCAGGAAGATGACAGAAGCCATTTATCTGAAAGTATTAGTGACATATGCATTCCTTTCGCAGGAGCATTGGTATTTTAAAAGGGAACCTAGGAAGTGAAAAGGAAATTACAGGACAGTGTGTAGGGTTGTGTTAGGGATCTGTTAATTGCAAGAAACAGAAACAGAAACTCACTCAAGCTGGCTTGGGTTAAAAAGGAAGAAGGCTTATTTTTAGGAAACTGGAATCCACAGGAAACTTGGTGGAGATAGAGCAGTGTGGCCTTGAGCGAGCTCCCCTCTCTGACTCTGGGGTTTTGTAGTCCCTCATCCCTCCTGCCTGTGTCCTCCTCAGTCTTTACTCTCAGCAGATGGCTTTTTTCACTCAGTTGTCAGCTTGTACATGGCCCATCACAGCTGCCCTAAAACGGTGGCCCCTGCACCTCGTGACTACGGGACTTTCTCTTTCAAGCGCCAACACCAACTAACCAGAGTTTCTCTGATGTAATTGCTAATACCTGAGAGGGAGGATCTGGCTTCATGCAGCCTACAGCTTGGGGTCAGTTGACCACATCAGGTTCAATCAGCTGTGGTGCTGCCACTATTGGGCAAGTTAGTTTCTCTAAAAAGACAGCATGGTTGGTATGTCATACAGAATTTGGTTTGGCTGCATGTGGCAGAATACCCAAAATAAAAAATAGAAATGTATTTCTTTCTCATCTAAGAGGTGAGCAGTCCAGGAGTGGTATGCTGCCTTTTGATCGCTACCTTGGTATGTGACTTCTGTCCCCAAAGTTACCTCATGATCCAAGATGGCTGCCGAAGTGCCATTCATCACATCATGTTGGGTTGCAGGCTGGAAAGAGGAAAGGAAGAAAGACTAAAGCTGTTTCCTACTTCCTGCTGAGTCAGCTCTCTTTAAGCAGCCTTATCAGGAGTCCCACAGAACACATCCATTTATGTCATTGCCTGAACCTAGTCACCTAGTCACACCTACCTGCAAGAAGGTCTGGGAAATGGAGGTTTTTAGCAAGACACATTGACACCCAGAATATAATTAGAGTTCAGCCACCAAAAAAAGA
The DNA here is from genome assembly GCF_041296265.1 of Equus caballus. Taxonomy (NCBI): domain Eukaryota; kingdom Metazoa; phylum Chordata; class Mammalia; order Perissodactyla; family Equidae; genus Equus; species Equus caballus. The sequence continues at coordinate 52,607,790 of NC_091698.1, read as the reverse complement.
AGCAAGAATGGGTACTGAGCGAGACTCAGAATCTCAGCTACAGGGACTGGCCCGGTGGCACAGCGGTTAAGTTCTCACATTCTGCTTTGGCGGCCTGGGGTTCACAGGTTCGGATCCCATGTGTGGACATGGCACCGCCTGGCAAGCCGTGCTGTGGCAGGCATCCCATATATAAACTGGAGGAAGATGGCCACAGATGTTAGCTCAGGGCCAGTCTTCCTCAGCAAAAAGAGGAGCATTGGCAGCAGATGTTAGCTCAGGGCTGTCCTTCCTCAAAAAAAAAAAAAAAAAGAATCTCAGCCACAGTTGGGGAGGAACTATAGGACATCTCTAGCATGTTTTTAAGTTTCCTTTTTGTGTAAGAAAGATGTGTCACTTTGGAAATTAAAAAAAAAATAAGTAAAAGGACCACTTTGGAAAAAACGAGAAAAACTCTGGAAAAGAAAGATCAGTGCTTAACCCAGAGGAATAATTTCTGGAGGTGGAATTTCAGGCACTGGAGAGACGGTGGTGTTTGAGGAGTGGGAGCTGAGACCTTGCCAGGGACCCTTGTCACTCCACGTGAACATGTGGAAGGCCTGCCCCGTCTGTGGGAGGCCTCCATAGGCACGGACGTCCACTCCCTCCTGCACTGCGTGTCTGTCTGCCCCTCCCTTCTCCATGTCACGGTGTCACTCACGGAGGTGGAGTGTGAAACTCACAGTCCACTCCAGTGAGTGAGTCATGCTCTTCTCTTTATCTCACCACAGTCACCCTCTAGGCAACCACCTGAGAGCTCTTTCTAAAATGAAAGCAAGTCCGTCCCTCCGCTGTTTAAATCCTTCTCAGCCTCCCTGACCAAGGCAGGGCAACTCCCTCCCCATGGGGCCCTTCCCTTATTTTCAGCCCCGCCTTCTGCCTCCCTTTGCCCAGATCCAGCTTCCAAGAAGCTTCTGTCCCTGGAATGCTCTGCCCCTAATTCGCCTACCTGGCAAACTCCTACTTTCCCTTCAATGCCCTGATCACAGCCACCTCCTCTGTGAGGCCTTCCTTGATTGCCCACAGGCATGGGCCTTTTTCTCTTTCTTGTGTTCCTGTGACCCTTTGTGTACCCATCTCTGCCAGCAGGTCTGTCTTCTACCCCTGAGCATGAGCTCTTTCAGAGCAGGGACTGGGCATTATTCTTGTCTCGATGCCAAGCACAGTGGAAGGCAGGAGAGCATAATGGTCACAAGCATAGACTCTGGTGCCACCCACCTGAGTTCACAGCCAAGCTCTGCTACTTACTGTGACTTAACATTGCCATGCCTCAGTTTCCCTTCCTGTAAAAAGGGGATAAAGCTACTTCCTACCCGACGAGTTTTGTTGAAGTTTAAATGGGGGAGCACATTCAAAGGGTTTGTCACTCATTCTGACTTATTGCTGTTATCTTTACTGTTTCTGAGTCAATGTCGCAGGAGGGGCACACACAGCCCCAGCTCCATGATTTGGGGCAGGCAAGACCCTGTCTCTGCGGGATGCAGGCCCATGTTACTCAAAAACATTTCACCGCAATGACATCCTGGTATGGCGACTTCCTGGAGAACTTCAGGGAAGTTACGAAACACGGTCCCTGCTTGAAGGACCTTGCGTATTTCCTCAGCCCTTGTGCCTTTGCTGCCTTTGCCGGAAGCACACTGAGCAATCCAGGCGGAGCGCTGGAAAGGCTTGGCTGGCAGGGTGGTGCCCAGAGCCGCAGCAGGAACGGGCTCTGGGGGAGACGGGGCTTTCTAGGCATGGTGGAGAAGCATCGTCTGAGGCCGGCAGGCTTCGCCATGCTGAAGCAGAGTGTGCGCCCGCGTGGCGTTTATGTGGGGCTTTCTATTGCTTCCGTCCTGGTGAGGTTCAGTTGATCCGCATCACGGAGAGACGAGGCGCAGAGAAGGGAAATGCTTTGCTCCACCAGGGTGACACGGGAAGTTATTGGAGAGGCTGGACTAGATCCTTGGTTCATTCAATAACATATATTTATGGAGCCCGCTCTGCGCCAGGCCCAATTCCAGCTGTGGAGGACTCAGCAGAGAGCAAGGCAGACAGGGTCTTGACGTCCCCCCAGTGGGGACGGCAGACAATAATCCAGGAAGCAAATATATGCCATATTTCACTGATTCACTGATTCTAGGATGCCCCCCTCCAATAAAAAATCTCTGGGATCAGAGGGGGTGCTTCTTACAGCTGGTGGTATGTCTTCAGAACATTTTTTCTTTGATAGTGATACATAAAATAATGTTGCACCTCACAACTGATGGCATCTGAGATTTAATAAAATATAATAATATAATTCAGGGGATGGCATCCTAGCCCTCCTTGATACTGATTTATTTTCCATCCAAGCAAGTTACAGTAGAAACCCGAAGCCTGAAATGAACAATGATTTCTCTGACTGGTCTATTTCTGGGACTTCTTTAGAATATTCAGCTCTTTCAGTTATATTTTTGTGAATACACTTTCCTTTGAAATCAACAAAGATACTGTCTGTAACAGTAAGGAATTTGTTTGGCTGCAAATAAGAGAAAATCCAACCAATAGTGACTTACACTAACTTGCGTACTCCTAGGGCTGGTGCAGCTGCTCAAATAAGTCATCAGGTACCTAGGCTTCTATCATTTAGCTCTGCCAGCCTTAATTCATGACTTTAGTCCTCATGGTCACAAGATGGCTACTGCACTTCCTGGCCTCACACCCATGTCTCAGGCAGGAAGAAGGAGGAAGGGCCAAGGGCTTGTCAGTCCATTTTTTTTTTTAAGTCAGGAAAACAAGCTTTTCCAGAAGTCTCACTTGGCTGACTGCCTCCATCTGGTAGGTCAGTGTGGTGTCATATGCGCACCCTGAGTTAGAAGGTGGCTATGCACAAGGGAGTTGTGGAGGAAGATGAGAAGCAACAGTGTCTGCTCTGCTGAAGAAACAGCACAACGCAGCTCTCATGAGCGCGCCGTGTGTTAAGTGTTTGAGGGCACTGGTGGTGGGAATCAGGAGGAGGAGGGGCCCCATTTCCTACTCCTGAAGGGAAATCGCTAAACAGATGTGTCTCACCTGAAACCGTGACAGAAGCCAGTCAGCACATGTTGAGGCAAAGCCTGGGTTTCTTCACACTTGTCTCCAGAGATCTGGCCAGCTCGAGGAACAGGATGGTCTCAGAGACACTGGCCACATGTTACTAACCACTCACTAACTCCAAATACGAGGGAAACAGACATTCCAGATCAGGGTAATGAACCCCTGACTCGGAGCAGAGAGGCCTTTCTTCCCAGAGAGACGGAAAGGACTCCATCAAGAGGACAGTAGCCCACAAGGGAACAGGATTGCTGATAGGGAGCCAGAAGGTGGGAAAGTCTCCTTGACCACATGCCAGTGTCCTGAGGGCAGGACGCACCTTGGGCAAGGCCCGGCCAGGTGCTTGCATCCAGGGGAGCGGGAAGTGGGGCTGAGTCGGGTTTGGGGGGGGAGCCCGGGGAGGGATTGGCTGTTGGGGGAGCAAGCACATTAATAAAGGTGTCGCCTTTTGACTACCTTCTTTACCAGTCTGGTGGTCTTGCTTTTCCAAATATCTTCTCATCCTAGGTGTGTCAACCTGTTAATACGAATCCTTTTGGAAAGGGTTGACAGGCTGTACACACTCACAAAACGGATTGATACCTACAGTGCTAGATTGCAAAAACGGCCACAATCCGTCACGGCTCCCTTATGCTCGCTGCTTTGCAAGTTGACTTTGCAGCCCTTCCCACCAAGAGCAACGGCCATTTCCCCGCTCCCTGAATTCAGGCTGCCCTGGTGACTTTCTTCGCCTGGTAGAAGGCAGTGGGTGTTGTTTATGCAGTTCTGAGCCTAGGCCTCAAGAGAACGTGCCTGCCCCTTCTCTCTCTGGAAATCATGGGAACAGGCTGGGCTAGCCTGCTGCAGAATGCAGGGCCATGTGGAGCAGAGGCGCCGCCCCCACGGAGGCCATCCTAGACCAGCCGGCCCCAGCCCACCAGGCAGTCTACTGCAGAGCCTGCCAAACTGCAGCATCGTGAGCTAAGGAACAGTGTTGGTTTAAGCCACTAAGTTTTGGATGGTTTGTTAAACAAAGAGCTAACTGACACACGTAGTATGTGCCAGACACTGGTTAGGTACTTTCTGTAATTGACCTATTTCTTTGAACAATGTTAGTACCTAGCAGTGTGTAGAATATGAATTTTGGGGAAAAATAGCCCCCAGCTGGCTCCTCAGTTTGCTTCTGCCTGTTCTTCTGTTCTGATTGAATTTCTGTGTAGTCATTTGCTCCAAGGAGCTTTCAGCCTCTGACAAAAGGACCAGAATGTTCTGTGATAACCCCCTACCATTCCTCAGTCTGCTGTCACTTAAAGGTAGGTGGGGTGAGGGAAGTGGCACTCCAGCTGGAATCCATCCAGCTTCTCATCCTGCAAGCAGCTCTTTGGGGAGCTTTCTTGCTGTTTTTAAGCAACTGTAGGTTCCTAGATGTCAGGGACCAAGAGACGATCCTTTAGTGCACTTCTCAGACAGTCCTCAGGCACCAAGGGAGGAATGCGAGATACTCCATTCTTTCTATGCAGACAGAAGCGGGAGTAAATGGAAGGTGGTAGCTTAAAGCCCTTGGCAGGATGACAGTCACGAAAGCAGTGACCGTGGTAAGTGTCTACCTAGGGCAGCCTCACGCCCAGCAGGGAGGTGCAGCCTCAGGCTGGCGAGGCTGCTGCCTGGATGCGGCCCTCCTGCATGGATCTCCTCACTCTGCTCTTGCTGTGGGATGCGAGGCACAGTTTGCCGCAGGCCCTTGGGGTAACAGACACTTATTTAAAGTCAAGGTGTCTGCCAAAAGATAATAGCTTTAAATGTAAAATTACAAATCATTATGGGTAATGTGATGCAAATTGCAATAGAAGCATTGGCGGTGTTTTACTTTGACTTCATTTTTGCTTTTCTCTCACTGCCAGCCTTGTCTAAAGCTGCTGCTAGGGACAACTTATTCACACACCATTTACCCTTCCGCTATGGTACTGATATTGTCCACTCAGGGAGGACAACAGTGGAGGCCAAGGAGACGTGGGGGAGCCCTCTCTTCCACACAAACTTTGTTTATTTCTAAGAAACCCAGTTTTCACTTTTTTGACATCAGTTTCCTCATTTACCCTCTAGACAGAGCCTGGACGTGTTCAATTTCCGCTGGGAATTGGACGTCAATTTTAATGGTTAATCCAAAATTCATTCTTCGCCTCATCAAATGCTAAGCGAAGGCTTTTAAATAACCAGTTGGCTGGATTTGATTCCTTTACAGTCCATGAGCCTGTGATGGAGGAAGAAAGACTCGTAAGCACCCTGGTCCTCAAAACCTCAAACCTGGGTTCTGTGTTCTTTCTTCCCAGGGACAGGGGATAATTGAAAAGTGGTCACCTCTCTACCGCTTTCCGGTAGAGCCCTGGGGAGATAGCTGTTGCTGGACTGAAGGTCTGTCTCTGAGCAGCAAAGCCAGGAAAGAAAGGAATAAGCAGCAAGAAATACAGAAGTGTTAAAACACTCTTTTCAAATGTTTTATATCGAAGTTCTTTCAAGGAAGGAGGCTCAAATTGGCTGACCATTCGGTTCCTGAGGGAAGCCCTGCCAGATGTATTCCCAAACACAGCGGACGTCTCCGGGGTGACTGCCCAAAGGACTTTGGACAACGGTTTCCAGTCTTCGGGGTTTAGAACTGTCTCCTTGCGGGGCTGTGTGGGTCTCACTTCATCTTCCTCTTTTTCAGCTCCCCGGTGGCCACCTGTTTCCGAGGAGCTCAGCACTCATAATGACAAGGAAACCTAGAGGCTGAAAATAGAGCTGATTTCCCAGAATCTCAGGTACCGAGAGGGGTGGGGACTTCTTGGACATGAGTTCACATTCGCTGATGAAACGCAGCTGTCATGTGCCCCACAGCTCCGTCCAGCTCCTGGTGACAGGGAAGGAAGCCAGTGTCGCTGGGAAATACTGCAGAGGTTTTCACGCGAAGGGCTGAGCTTCCACACGCTGGAAAGGTGGGCCAGACTCAAATGAACCTGCCGCTTGGACTGCCTTTTCTAAAGAAAGTGCTCCATCAATTCCTAACTGTGGGAACTGCATTAGATCAATAGCCCATAACTCTCATTTTAATGTTTGTCACCTGAGCCCTGGAGGTCATGTGAATGAGGTCTGTCAGCCCAGGCAGGTCCTCCCTGAGACCACTGGCTTCTGCAGCACACTTCAGATGGGTGTGAAACTGGTCATTTCAAAAGAAGCTTTGTAACTTGTCCAGATGGTCCTTAGCCCATCACATTATGCACAACCTAGCAGCAAGGTATCCTCAGTTATTAATACTGCTCACAGCACACCTGAGGCAGAACATCTCCGTCCCCAGCTTCTTTGCTCACGGTGTTGACCCAAGAAAATAATAATAGCAAACATTATATATTAGTTTTCTATTGCTGTGTAACATAAATTATCCCAAAACTTAGCTGCTTCAAACAACAATAAACTTTTATTATCTCACACAGTTTCTGTGGGTCAGAAATTCAGGAGTAACTTACCTTGACAGCTCTGGTTCAGGGTCTCTTACAAGGTTTTAGTCAAGATATTAGCTGAGGCTGCAATCATCTGAAGGCTTGACTGGGGCTGGAGGATCCACTTCCAAGATGGCGCCCTCACTTGCCTGGCAGCTTGGTGCTGGCTGTTGGTAAGAGGTCTCAGCTCCTAAACTATGTGAAAGTATTACTTTGATTAAATTTTTAAAATATATATTAAACTAGGGGCCGGCCCACAGCCAAGTGGTTAAGTTCACCCACTTCGCTTCGGTGGCCCAGGGTTTTGCCAGTTCAGATCCTGGGCACAGACTTAGCACCACTCATCAGGCCATGCTGAGGTGGCATCCCATGTGCCACAACTAGAAGGACCCAAAGCTAGAATACACAACTATGTACTGGGAGGATTTGGGGAGAAGAAGAAGAAAAAAAAGATTGGGAACAAATGTTAGCTCAGGGCCAATCTTTAAAAAAAAGAAAAAGAAGAGAAAGGCTTAAAATCAATAATCTAAGTTAAAAATATATATATATATATATATATATATTAAACTAAGTAAATAAATATTCATGAGGAAGGATCTAAAACCAAATTTCCCTATCGTAGTAATTTTGTCTGCTCTGCTTTATGCTGCCACCTGTCTCCCCTGGGTACACGTCTGTCTCCCCCATGAGCTGCATGCTCCTTGGGGTCAGGAGCCTTGGGTTTTTCATATTTCTAGTGCCCTGCCACCCCTTGTCCCTGCCCAGCTCCTCTTCCTTCATTGCCCAGCATGACACATACACAGAAGGGGCTCAATGTGAAGGGAATTCAATAGAATCCCTTTCTACCTGTAGTACATTCTGCAGCGGGGAAAACACTGACTCCGAGGAGAGTCTCAACCCGTGTTCAATTAGAGAAGCAGAAATATGGATCTCAACTGTGCTGGTTTGATTCCCTCAAATGGACTGATAACATCAGGGGAGCAGAGTTGGGTGGATGGCAGGCACAGAGGAGCAGGAGCAGAGAGTGATTTCTTTTCTAAGATGGGTCAGGAGCTTCACTCCACCTGGAGTCCCGGGCAGAGTGGCCATGTTGGAAGGTGGCTGGCCATCCTCAAACGTGGTTCTGAGGGCTGACCTGCGGCTCCTCACCGTGGAGAAATCGGTCCCTGGCAGAGCCGTGGGAGCACAGAGCGAAACAAACCCTTCTCGTTTAAAAAGGAAAATGTGTTCTCTGCCCCCCAGACTACTCCTGTGGGTTCATCTCTGCACCAGCCCTGGCAGGAAGGGGAGGAGGAAGAAAAAGAGGAAGGAGGGGGCGTTTCCTCTCACAGACGGGGCTGCCAACGCAGCAGCTGCTCTAAGAGTCCTCTTCTCTGTGGGTCTTCCAGACAATACGGCCCTGCTACTTGCCCAGAAAATACTTTGTCCGGTGGTGCTCCCACTCGAGCATGTGCTCCTCCCTGTTCCGGGTCCCACATCTCCATTGCCGCCTGGCCAGCCTCTCCAGGCAGAACACTTCCCTCGCTGCTCCCCACTTGGCCACCCTCCTTTGTCTTTGAAGGCCCGAGTAGGTCAGGACTCCTTTGGTTTTCCATGAAAGAAACCCACTTCGCATTAGCTTAAACTAGAAAAGGAACATGTGAACAGAATTACTGTATGACCTGCAATTCCACTCCTAGGTATATACCCCAAAGAACTGAAAACAGGTATTCAAGCAAATACTTATACATGACTGTTCATAGCACCATTATTCATAATAGCCAAAGGTAGAAACAACTGAGATGTCCATCAGAATGGACAAACAGAATGTGGTATGTATATCCACACAGTGCACTATTATTCAGCCCTAAAGAGGAATGAAGTACTTAAACAGTCTACAACACGGATAAACCTTGAAAACATCATGCTAAGTGAATGTACTCCATGCCACTGAACCACACATTTTAAAATGGTTAATGGTTAATTTTATGCTATGTGAAATTTACCTCAATTAAAAAACTAAAGAAAGAAAAAACCCAATCCTTAAAAAATAAAATCTAGTGACAATTTGGGGAAAAAAGGGATCTATGGGCTCCTGTAAACGAAAAGTCCGAGATGGACCCTGCTGGCTTCAGACATGTCTGGATCCTGGGGCTTGGCGATGCTTCAGGGTTTTGTCTCCATGTCTCAGCTCCTTGCTCATCTCGGCAGCCCTCATGTGGTGGGAGCCAACGACTGCTGCCAGTTCTGGTGTCACATGATGCTTAGAGAGCAAGAAAGGAGACTTCTTCCTGCCTTGGTCATGTGTCTGTCCTTGGACCAATCCAAGGGTCAAACCCTTGACCAGGGTTTGGAGACTTCTGACTGATCTGGCTCCAGTCACATGGTCACCCCCGTGGCCAGCCCAGAATGGGGTCGGGGAGAAGGTATGAGGTCAGCGCCACCCAAAGCTCACGGGCTGAATGGGTTACTGTGGATGGGGAAAGTGTGATTCCCCAAAGGAAAGTATGCTGGGTAGCAAAAGTAACCCTCCACAGAGCCTTCAACGGGCTTTCTTGCCTTCTTGGATGGCCCTCACCTCTCCCCCCACCACGTGCCCAGGCTCAACTCCCTCCCAGTGTCTCAGCCCACTGGGCCCACTGGGACCTCCCTTGCCAGCACCACTCCATTCAAGAGCAGAATCCAGCTGTGTAGGTGGCTGTGTTAATGTGCTTAGTCTTTACAGAGAGTGAGTTGGCACTGTGTGCTAAATTTTGAACGTTCTTATCTTTTGACCCTGCAGTTATGGTTTTAGGAATATATCTTAAGCAAAAAGTCAGCAAGGGTGCAGAGACCTATACACATAGGGATAGCCTCTGAGTAATTGCTGATAACAGTGAACATAGAATAACGTAAATGATCATCAGCAGGGGAGGGGTTAAATAAATTACGGTGAAGACAAATGAAGGACTGCCATGCAGCTGTTTAAAAGGACAACACAACAAGTCACTTAGTGACCTGAACATGAAATTTAATTATTTAAAAAAGGATACAGAAAGAAAGCATAATATGACCTCATCTTTAAACAACATAACCCTTGTAAATGAGAGGGGAGACCACAGGGTTCAGTCTCTATTTAGACTTAGTGCATAGTTTAATGGGCAAAATTAATACAAAATAAATTCCATTATTTAATCACCTTTCTGGAAGAACATTAAAAAGACTTCAGGGGCCAGCCCGGTGGCTCAGCGGTTAAGTTCGCACGTTCCGCTTCTCTGCGGCCTGGGGTTCACCGGTTTGGATCCTGGGTGCCGACATGGCACCACTTGGCATGCCATGCTGTGGTAGGCGTCCCACATATAAAGTAGAGGAAGGTGGGCACAGATGTTAGCTCAGGGCCAGGCTTCCTCAGCAAAAAAAAGAGGAGGACAAGCAGTAGTTAGCTCAGGGCTAATCTTCCTCAAAAAAATAAAAAATAAAAAAATAAAAAGCCTCCAGGTTGTAATCACATCGGCCCCTCTCAGAGGCTCCTTCCTCCAAGCCCAGTTTTCTCTGCCCTGTAGCTGCTCCACAGCCTCGAATGGGCTACAGTCTGAACACGCTCCTGACTTTTCCCTGCTCTGGACCTCTTCCTCGTCCCACTGCATTGCTTTGTTATGTAGATAACTTAGCTCTTCTCAGCACGTAATAACTCTTCCTCTCTCTAGAAGACAGAAGTGAGGGGAAACCGAACAGACAAATTCAGGATTTTCTTCAGTGGGCAGGGGGAGGAGAAAGCCTAGGACCACTCATGTTAATAATTTTGTCTCATGTAAAAACATGTATCTGCACGCACAGAAAATAGTACAGGAAAAATATACAAAAGTGCTATCAGGGCGACCACTGTGTGGTGGGATTGTAGGTGATTTTTTTGCTCCCTTCTTTATACCTTTTGTCTGAATTTCTTTTTATAGATCATGTTCTACTTATATTCAGAAAGAAGCTTTTTTTTTTTTTTTTAAAGAAGAAGGCTTCGTACTGTGGCATATTTCTTTTTATTCCTTTTTTACCCCCCAAGATCCAGCAAAGGATAAAGAGAATTGAGGCACTGAATTCATCCTCAACACAGAATGATTTTTCTTTTTTCTCTAATTTTAGAACTTTAAAAAAGTAACTCCCCTTCACACATTACAGGAAATATGAATAAAAGAACATTGCTTAGTAGGTTTATAAATTTTATCCATAACATGCTACTGTGCAGATTCATTTGAAATAAAGCAGGCTGAGCCCAGGCGTAAGGACTAAGCTCGTTCTGAGGGCCAAGGTGAGTCCCTCCACCGCCTGGGGCTGGGGGTGGGGGTGCCGCTCTCCCTCAGCAGCTGCCCCTGCAAACTCCCCTTCTTCTAGTGGAAGCTGACCCATGCAGCCTGGCCACTGGGTGTTAGCGACTCCACGCTGCCACGTTGAAGTTTCCACAGCCCCTCGTGAGAACCTCCAGTGGGTCTGAGTGACCTTGGCCTTGGGCAAAGCCAAGCGGGAACTCCCCCTCTGCTGACTTGCCCTGTGAGAGCTCTGGGGTCTGAGCAGGGTAAAAACTACCCCGCTGCCTATTTTTCTCTTCCTGCTGGGTCCCTCCTCAGCTCCTCCGCCACCTCCCCTGGGTCCTCTCTGGCCAGCTCCGTTTTGTGTTTGGGCCAAGTGGGAAAAAAGCATTTGGCTCTGCTCCTTGTTTGTCAGGAGTCCAGCATTACCAGGGGTCTCGCCTGGTTTCAAGTATTTCCCGGTGCCTTTCCTTGCTCCGTAGTCAAGTTTCTAGCCAGGATTTCTTGGCTCTGGGAGAGATTGAGTGCCTGTCTGAGCCTTCGAGGCCTGTGTTTCATTTGCAGCCGCCTGGCTCTAACTGGGTGACAGTCCTGGCCCTCCCCATCAGTGAGCCCATCCCCTCTGCTTGGCCAGCAGAGGAGGCCCTTTGTGTCGTCGTCCTGTCGCTTGGGAGGGAGGAGGCTCCTAGTTTCCGTCCCCAGCCCTGTGTCCTGGGTTTACTGCCATCCCACCTCAGGTTCAGGGGTGGCACTGCCTTCCAAGAGCGAGCAATTCCTGCCTGTCTGCAAAGCAGGAATGCCAACCCCAAACCGCCCCAGCCCCTAACTGTTTCTAAGGCAGACGAGGACCTGCTCAGCACCTGGTGCTTTCCTGCTAGAAACTTCCAGCTGTTCTGATCTTTCACACAGGGCTTGGCAAGGCTGAAAAGGTCTGGAAGCAAATGAATTCAGGAAGCCTGCAGAACATCAGGCCCGGACTGGTGGGCCTCTCCCTCTCCCTGATTAAGGAACCCTCATAGACTCCCCAGTCACTTCCTGCCTTTGGATCCATCTGGGGCAGAGGGCCTGATGGGACCACTAGCCCCTGGAGTCTAAGCCCCAGGGAAGAGCCAGCAGTTTACCGTTGTGACACCATGCCCCAGGCAAGGTGCCCAAGGGTTGCCAGGCCAGTGCAGAGAAAGGGTGTGAGCCAGGGCTGCAGTTTCCAGGAGCCAACTTGGGAGCCTGTTAAGGACATGGGCACAGAAGCAAAGAACCTGGGGACCCTGATGTGTCCTCATCACCATAGGTGACCCATGCCCTGCCATCCTGGGGGTGAGGGGGGCTGTGAATGTCCAAATAATGCATCCTTGACAAAAACTTTCTCTCCTCCTCTTCTTTCAGGCTATAATGTATTTCCTGAGCTCTCGTTTGCTATTCTTTTAGGTACCACGATCACTGAAGGTCCCACTAAATACCCAAGTATTTGTAGCCCATCGACGGTAACAGTCAGGGGCGAGCAATTATAATCATCCGAGGAGGAAAAGGGCACTGTTGGTGAGGTTTTCCTCTTTGCACGTCTGACACCCTAGTAAGTAGGTAAGAGATAAACCAGTAGTTGGAAAGGCGCCCTGCCTGTGTGCCCCATCCTGTCAGCCCAGCATGGACTTCCAGCTGCCTCCCCCAGGGTCACTAAACCGCCCCAGCTGACTTCCGCCTGGGAGCGAGCGCAGCAGAGGCCCGGCTGGGGTGTTAGGGAAAGCTGGGTTAGGCGCTGCCTTTGAACCCAGGGAATCCCCTGGGTAGCGAGTGGGACCGGCGTGGGGGTGGGAAGAGCTGCAGTTCTCATCTGCTGCAGGGCGGGCGGGGACAAGTCACAGTGACTTGGGTTTGGCCCGCCCTGGCTAACACGAGGACTGTTACACCCTTCACCTGGTTGGGTCCTCACATCGCCCCGCTCAGAGGGGGTAGGTACCACCCTCCACTACAGATAAGGAAACTGAGGTTCAGAGCTTCCAGGACTGCCCAAGGTCTCTCTGCTGGCAACCCCTGAGCAGGGCCTGGGTCCCCAGCGTCCTGTCTCCCGGGCCGGGGAGGGGAGGGCTGGGCCCTCTGGGTGGCGCAGTTGCCTTCCGGCTCCGCGCCCGGAGGCGGCGAGGGGCGGGGGCGGAGGGGCCCGCAGCCGGCAGGCCCTCGCCCCCGGGCGCCCCCGCTCCAGCCCGGCCGGGGCGGCGCCGCAGCCAGCGGCTCCCGGCGGAGGCTTGGCCGCGGCCATTGGCCGCTCGGAGGCGGGCGGGGGGGCGCGGGCGCGGCGTCGGGTTACTGGGCGCCCGCGGCGGCCGCGGGGAGGGGCGCGCGGCAGCTGGCGGGTGGGGGCGGGGCGCGCCCGGGCAGAGGGACCCCCCCCCCCTCCCCTGCCCCCAGCACGGGCCCCGTCCTCGGCCTTAAAGGGAAACCATGACCGCATTTGTATCCAACTCCATGAACAAACAGCTGTGAAGCGCCCTGACGGGTCAGGTGCTGTGTTGGACTTGAGCGGGTGCAGAGTGGCATAGCTGGGGTTCTGCCCGGACTCGCGTCTAATTGAGGCAACAAGATATTCACACGGAAGAACGCTGAAGACAGCAGGAAGTAGATGATAAGGCCTAACGGAGAAGCTTGAGCAATCAAAGTTATTGGGGTTCCCCGAAAAGGAAGTCCAAACACTCCTCACCCCCAGTCCCCCAGGGGGAATCTGGGAAGTTGCCACAAAGGGGCTGCCCTGATGCCCGCTCCGGGCCTCCAAAGCCCAGGGAAAGCAATCCCATCGTGCCTCACGCCCACCCACCTCAGCCCCACCCGTACCCCACATTGCTGAACCTGCCAAACCCTACGTGGTGCCCACCCTTCCTTCGCTCCCAAACCCTACTCCGTGCTTCTACTCTGAGTCTCCTCCAAGACTAGGACCCTGGCTTCCTTCTTCCTGAAGCCAGCCTGTACCCTGAGGACACTGCAGTCTCCATAGCCCTCTCCAATAGAGGCTGTTTTACCCCTCAGGCCATGCACTTGACGGCCTGGAGATGTCCTCACTCAGCATTGAAGTTCCCAATCTGTTTCTTCTTCCACCTTCAAAAACCCAGCTCCTTTGGAATGCATTTCATCAGGGTTTACTACCCACCGCTCCTCCTCCTCCTAATTAGTGTCACCTTATCATCCTCTTGGTCACTTTCTCTGTCCCTTGATGATTTTAGCACCAGGCTCTTTCTCCTCCACTGTCATCACTCTTGGTGACCTAGCATCAATGCTAGTGACCCATCCAACACCCTGGCCCATAAGTCCCTTGAGTGCCTTAGCCCTAGTAATACATTTTTCTTGCCCCACCTTAGCTTCCTGGTCATGCCCTAGACCTCAGAACCCTGAATGTCTACACCATCCTTAAAATCTCAAAGATCCCACCCCCTGCCAGCCCTCCAGCTCCCTCACTCCCGTCCTTCCGCTCCACCAGTCCTCCTACCAGAGACTTCCAGGCCATCGCTCTGCGGTTTCTTCAGGATTTATCTCCCTTCAGGTCTTCACTTCTCAGCCAGCTGAGATTTCATAATCCAGCACGCGAAATCCCCTGCAAACACTCTTAACTTCCTTGCGCTGTTCTCGGATCCACCTGGAGAAAACCCAACTGTGGTTAAATCACACTGTTTACTTCACACCTGCAACGGAGCAGTTGAACCCTGCCGAAGAAAATTACCCAGCTCCTCTGGATGGAGTCACCTCACATTTATGGCATAAATTTCAAATGGGCATTTGAACTGCTGGACAATCCTACTACGGTTTCTTAGAAAATTCCTTTTCCCTCTCCACAGTGCAACCATTTCACACTTTCTCCCCTCTCTGCGTATTTTCAACACCCCTTCCTCTTTCGTTCTCGGTCTGACCTCAGACTATCCTTCATAAAGAAAATAGGTACAATCAGACCAACTGCCAGATCTTCCCACCACCAAAGTCACGGGAATGCCTGCAGCTCTGCACCCTGCCCGCCCATCTGTGGCCAGCCCTTCCATCTGTGCCCTGGGCCCCTTCCCCTTTCGCCAGCACCCGTATTCCCTTTCTTTCAGGCATCATCAGTTTCTTCCTCTCTACTGGATCCTTCCCACTGAAATAAAACAGGACTTAATTTTCCCTAAATTTAAAAACATATTAGGCTTAGCCTCACATCTCCTTCAGGCTACTGCACCATTTTTCTGCACCTCTTCAGAGCAAATGTTCCTGAGAGAGTGGTCTGTATACTGACACTCCTCTTCCTCACCTCCCATCCTCACCTCCGCCCACTCCAACTGGGCTCTTAGCCTTACCATTCTATTATAATACCTCCTACCAAGAATGCCAGTGACCTACGTCTTGACTAGATTAGTGGCCAGTTCACGGTCCTTGTCTCATCGGGTCTCCCAGTGGCAGTGAACATGTTTCACCACTCTGTGGTGGACTGAATTATTGGTCCTAATTCTTGCCACTCCTCCCTGTGTCCATATCCCTTTCTGTGACGTCGCAGTCCCTCCCACTCGAGGTAGAGTAATCTTTCCCGCTCTTTGACTTTGGGCATGGCTGCCTGACCCATTTTGGCCAATGGACTGTAGGAGGAAGTGACATGGTGCCAGTTCTAAGCCTGGTCTTAGGAGGCATCTCGTGTTTCCACCTGCCTACTTGTGCCAGTATTATCACCATGGGGGAAAAAAACCTCACGTAACTGACCTGCTGGTGCAAGGATGGTGAGGGATATGTCTGTGGAGCAGACCCAAGCCCAACTGCAGCTTCGAGCCGCCCAGCCAAGGTCAGCCACGTGTAGCTGACCTCCAGCTGACCCACAAATGCATGAGTAAAATAAATATTTACTGTTATAAGCCACTGAGATTTTTGTGCTTGTTTGTTACCCAGTGATAGCCAACCAATATGTCCTCCTTCTTGAAACTCTTCCTTGCTCAGTTTCCTTGTCATCACAATCTTTTGCTTTTCCTCCGGCTTCACAGGTTGTTCTTCTCAGTCTTCTTCGCTGGCTTTTCCTCTACCAGATCTCTAAATGTTGGAGGGGCTTCAGTCTCAGCCCTCTCTCTTCTTTCTTTTTTTGTTTTTGTTTTTGTTTTTTTTTTGAGGAAGATTAGCCCTGAGCTAACTACTACCAGTCCTCCTCTTTTTTTTTTGCTGAGGAAGCCTGGCCCTGAGCTAACATCTGTGCCCATCTTCCTCCACTTTATATGTGGGACGCCTATCACAGCATGGTGTGCCAAGTGGTGCCATGTCCGCACCCGGGATCTGAACCAGCAAACTGCGGGCCGCCGAGAAGCAGAATATGTGCACTTAACCGCTGCGCCACCGGGCCAGCCCCAGCCCTTTCTCTTCTATCTTTTCTTTCCTTACGTGGAATTTTCCAGGCCACAGCTTTGAATACCATCTACATGCTGGTTCTCAGATTTAAGTCTGAAGGCAAGATGCCTCTGAACTCCAGACTCAGACCTGTCTCCATGTGTCCACTTGATGTCTGATAGGTCTTGGCATGGCCCAAACAGAACTGCTGAGACTTCCGCTTCACATGGGCATCTCATCCACCCCAGGCAGCCCCAAAATGGAGGCTTCATCCTCTATTCCTCTCTGCTGTCATAGGTAAGTCCTGTCTACTACACCTCTAAAATTGGTCCAGAACCCAGTACCACATCTCAGCATCTCCATAGCCACAACCCTGGTTTTATCTCCTCTTGCCAGGACTTCTGCAACCACATCTTAACTGTTCTCAGCTCCTACTCATGCTCCACAAAGCAACCAGACTGATCTTTGTAAAGGGTAAATGAAATTTCTCCATTACCAGCTTAATATCCTCCAAAGGCTTTCCATTGCAACCAAAATGAAACCCACCCTGCTTACCTTAACCCAGGAGGACCTGATGATCTAGTCCCTGCATATGTCTCCCAAGCCCAGCAAATCTCCTTGTTCAAGCTCGTGGTCTGTCTTGAACAGAACAATAGCATTCCTGTCTCAGGGCTTTTGCACTTACTATCCCTTCTGCTTAGAGCACTCTTCCCCAAATCTTCACAGGGCTGCCGCTTCCCATCCATAAAGCCTCAAATGTCACTTTCTCAAAGAGGCCTTCCCTGTCTAAATAAAGCAGTGCTATCACCCTGCAACCCCCACTACCCCTCCTCTGTCACCTTAGTTCAGCTTCTTTGTAGGACTTATTGACATGTGAAATTGTTTGGCATTGTGTCTACTCTGTTCCCTCCCATGAAAACATAAAACCCCTGGGGCCTGCCCAGTGGCGTAGTGGTTAAGTTTGTGAGCTCTTCTTCAGCAGCCGGGGTTTGCAGGTTTGGATGGGGAGTGGGTGGGATGGGGACGGGGGACAGACACACAACATAGCACTGCTCATCAAGCCACACCATGAAGGCATCCCACACAAAATAGAGGAAGAGTGGCACAAATACTGGCTCAGCGAAAATCTTCCTCAAGCAAAAAGAGAAAGATTGGCAACGGATGTTAGCTCAGGGCCAATCTTCCTCATAAAAAAAAAAAAAGAAAAAAACCCCATAAAACCCCTAAGAGCAGGTATTTGTCTTGGTCTCTGCTGTATTCCCAGGGCTCAGAACATGCCTTGCACATAGTGGGCTCTCAGTAATGCATGTTGGCTGATTGACCGATGCCAGAACTGAATGGAAAAGGGATGTGATTGGCTGGACTGTGAAAATAGGATAGGTGTCCCAGGAAGGCAACTGCAGGGCCAGAGAGAGGGAGGCTGGAGAATTCAAGATATATCCAAGGGACCCTGAGGGGCCAGGCTGGCTACAGGGAAGAATGCGTGAGGGGAGTGGGAGGAGAAGTCTGCATGGTGGGAGGGCTTGAATGCCGTCCTTGAACTCCAAGTCCTCCGAATTAGTGGGGGCTGCCGACGATTATGAACCAAGGACAGGATATGTTCAAAGCAAAGGCTTTAGGATGATTAATATGGTTGAAGGGTATGCACTTCTGAGTGTCCTTAACTAAGTGCTGTCCTGTGGGAGCACAGAATTTTAGAAGACAAAGACATCTAGAAGGATCTGGGAGCCCAGGGGAGCCAGAGATCAGTTGCTTGGATTCCTGATGCAAGAAAAACCCATTACCCAACCTTTTAGGGACCAATATTGAGTTCTCCGTTTTGGAAGGTCTCCCTGGGTAATTAAGGGTTTGCTGAGCGCACAGGAGGCGCTCGTACACATGTGTTAACGAGCTGGTGCCCCGTGCCTTGGGCTCCTTTACACCCTCCCCCAACACACACACAACTAAATTGCTTTTTTTCACCCAGTGACTGAACACAGCTTCGCCAGACCCCCTACACCACGGAGACACCCCGGACCCGGCTCCTTGCCTTCCCAGCCCCCTCCGCCCAATTCCATTGTCAGAGCTGAACAAAAGGCCCAAGGCATCCTGGGTTAAAGGATTTTAACTCTGCCAATCCCAGGAGGCTCCAACAAGAAGCAGCTTCCAGCAGGAGAAAAGTGACTGAGAAATCTCCCCCGGGGACTGTTTTTCTTTTTTTTTTCTGGTCTGAAAAACATACCGTGTCCGCCAATCAGACACTCCCACCAGGCCCCCACTCCGGCCCCCACCCCGCGATTAGTAGCTTTCTCTCTCAGAGCCCTCTCAGCGCTCAAACGGCTTCGGGTCTTTTCGCTGATGACTTCTGTCTGTGGCGGTCGGGCTTGTTAGCTTCTACCCAAGCCAGAGGCCCCGTCCCCGCCACCCCCATCAGACAGGGCTCCCCCCACCCCCGCGGCTTTCCTCCTCGTCCTCCTGCCCTCTGCCTCCCGCACGTCGCCCTGTGCCCGCACGGGTGCCCCGGAGCGCCCCGACTATGCCCCACCCCCCCCATGCTGTGGTCCTCGGAGCCCAGCCCGGGTTCCTCTGCTACCCGGGGCGCCCACGCCGCGGGGGACACGGCGGCCAGGCGGGCTCAGCCGCCTGCTCGGCCCGCTCCGTGCGGCCCCGTCCTCCTGTGCCACCAGCTCCCGAATCTGGTGGCCGGAAGCGACCCCGTCTGCTAGCGAGGAACGCCCGCGGGCTGTTGCTTCTTAGCAAGAGCATTGCCAAGGGCTGGGTTCCGGGTGTTTGTTTCAGCGTGCCTCTGTCCTGGCCGGGGAGCAGCGTCTGGGGAGCCCTTGCTGGCTGTGCTGCCCCAGTCCAAGAGGTTTCCGGGACAAACTGCATTTGGTGTCAAACCCCTTTTGCCCACCCTGGAACTAAAGTTAAGCATGCATTTTTTCCCTTCTTAAGTGTTTCACGTAGAAGAGATACTGGGTAAATTAGAAACATGTTTGGGAAGGGAGTGAGCAGTCAACGCTGGCATTTCAACAACACAAAAATGCCCACGCCAGGCCACACGCCCAGGCGGCCGCGCGCCCGGCGACGGCGCAGCGCCCTCTGGCGACCACGCGCGGCTCGGCCGCCTGTACCCCACCCCGCGCCCGGCAGCGGGAAGAGGCGCTCCCCCAAGTGCGAGAAACGCTGGCAACTTTGGGAGAAGAGAATTAAAGGTGTCCTACGCCGAAGTCCTAGGGAATGCTTTTTGTGGTTCCGTGGCTGGCACCGAGGCCAAGAGCCCAGGGAAGGGCCAACGTAAAAGAAAAACCCCTGTTCCACTGTCAATGGCTGCCTGAAATTCTACCAACGCCGTATCATCCCCCCCGTTTTACCTGCAGACTTTGATTCTTTTTAAAATTCAAATGCCTCATGGAAGGGTAACCCTTTAAAACAAGGGTAGATGGCAGACTATGTCAAAAAATTGCCAATGTCATCACCAAAAAGACATGATTATACCCTAAGTACACTGGATATGGTGATGACGTCTGACACGTATCATCTAATCTTTTCCCCCCTATTGTTAGTTGGGGGGGCATCCTTTTGTACTCGGAAAAGCAGTGTTATTTCAGGCTGCCCCACCCCCAGTGGCCACTCCCTCCATTTCAGTGGGCTCCAAGTTTTCTTGTCTCTTGTACATCCTAAATAGTTCTTCCCTCTTTCCACTTCTCATTCTCGCGGCTGACGCATGAGTATAGGCCCACCGAGCTCATTGCCCGTATCACGGCTGCTCCAATGTCAGCAGCTGGAGCCCTTCCCTGGCACACGGGATCCCAGGCAGAGGCCGGGGGCTCTGTGGAATCCTCTGCCCAACGTGCAACACCACCGTGTCTGTCAAGAGGTGGCCACCTCATGCTCGTTGGGGACTCACGACCCAAAGTTAGCAGAGTACTCCTGTTTTCAGCTTTGTCTATGCAGAGTTTCTCTCCAGAAAAGTATTGCCCCTCTCCTCTGTCTGGTGGAAGGCAGAAGAGGTGGAGTTGCTGGGTTTCTGAGGCACCCAGGCTGGTTCTCTAACAACCCCCACCACTTTCCTCTGAACCTCTCTTTTCCCTGCCTGAAGAATTTCTACTCATCCATACTGCCTGGTGGGAATTCCTCCACCTCCCCAACTGCATATCTGCCTTCTCTTTGAGGTATTTCCTGCTATATTTATTCTACATAACAAGGCACCCAGTGGCTTAAAACAATAAACATGTATTTATTTGCTCCTGAGTCTGTGGGTCAGCTGGGCACTTTCTAGCCTGGCTCTGCTGGGCTCACAATGTGTCTATGGTGAGGTGGCAGGTCGCTGGAGGGTTTAGGATGGACGGCCTCACGCACACTTTGGCAGTCCGCAGGCTGTCGGCGGGGGGCAATGGCAACTGGGCCACATGCCTCTCACCAGCGGGCTAGCCCACCCCAGGCCTCTTCCTGTGGCAGCAGGCTTCCAGGGATGGACAGAGCAGAAGCCACAAGGCTTCTTTGAGGCCGAGGCTTGGAATTTGCACACCCTTACTTCTGCCACGTTCTCTTGGTCAAAGCAAGTCACAAGGTGAAGCCAAACTCAGGGGATGGGGAAATGGTCATCAACTCCTGATGGAAGGAGCTGCAGAGTGTTGTAGCCATTTCTGCAATCCCCACACTTGCCCTCTTCTTTCTTGGGGCACCCTACACATAAAGTAAACACACTTTGAGGTACTCCATCCCTATGCACACCTAGGACAGGCAGCACAGCATGGGGCTGAAGCACACAAGCCCAGCGGTCAACCAGCCTGGGTTCAAATCTTGTCTCCACATTTATCAGATGTGTGACCTAGGAAACTTATCTTACCTCTCTAGGCCTCGGCTTCCTAATCTGTGAAAATAGGAGTTGTTGAAAATATTAACTAAGTTAATCCATATTCAGTGATTAAGTGAGGTGCTGTTGGGCACGTCATAAGTGCCCAATAGATGTCAGCTATTATGCCATGGGGTGACTGCTGGCTCCCCACTAAGACTCCTGAGGCCACCAGGACCATCTTTCACAGCTGCCCCAAAGCCCCCTCCCACCAGTGCTGGCACTGGCAGCCCCTAACTGCAGGCTCTGCTGGTGGCGCCTGTGTTTCCAGTACCCCACTTGAGATGCCAGTGAAATGGTCCTGTCAGTTTTCACCAGCTCCTTCCCTGAAGCCCGTCTCTAGAGCTGGGACAGGTTAGCCATTACAAATAGGGCTCCAAAGTCAGACGGACTTGGAGGTTGCTGCCAGCTTCTCTTCCTGAGGGATTTAGATAAGCTAATTCATCTCGCTGAGTTTCAGTTTCCTTGTCTGTAAAATGAAAGTAATAGCAGTACCTCCCACAGAGCATATAAAACATGAGATGAAGAACTTAAGAGTCTGTGCTTAAAAATGCTGGTGCTCATAGGACACAGAACCTGTGTGTGCCAGAAATTGCCCCTCCCAGAGGTGCTGAGAAATTGCCATGATGAATCCTTTTTCCCAGAAATACTCTTAGTCACTCATAGAGCCCTCCCTCCCTCAGTCAAGATGGGCCAGGCTCCTGGGGAACGAGCGGAGCTCTTCCTGTGGCTGTTGGTGTGATGTCTGGTCCGTCCATCGTACTCCCTGAGGCCTGTACCTATGTCTCATCTTCAACCTAGTGTCTCGAACGCTTAGCACACAACATGGTGAGGTAGGCGCCCAACGAATGTCTGATGAAAGAAAGAAAGAATGAATGAGGATGTAGGAAAGACTTCCCCCTACCCTCCCAGGTTCCCTCTGGCTGGGTCTATGTAATAAGTTAACAACAGGCAAGTTAACAGGAGAAAAGTATGCAAATTTACTAATTTTTATTTATTTTTCCCCCTTTTTCTGCATTTTCTCCCCAAATTCCCCCAGTGCATAGTTGTATATCTTAGCTGTGGGTCCTTCTAGTTGTGGCACATGGGATGCTGCCTCAATGTGGCCTGACGAGTAGTGCCATGTCGGCCAGGATCCAAATCAGCGAAACCTTGGGCCACTCAAGCGGACCGCCCACGAACTTAACCACTCGGCCAAGGGGTGGCCCCAAATGTACTAATTTTTAATATTACAAAAAGCAAAGTGGACAGGGGCATCACAGGAAAAGAAAGTGAATACCCAAAAAAGAGATGAGATTTGAGAGCTTATAGATCATGTTAACAGGGGAAGGGCAGGTCTGAGGTAGACAACTAGGGGAGAGTAAGTGATTTTTAGGAGAGATGAATGGGCCTCAGACGAAGAGATGGGAGGGATGATGGTCTGTGACAGTGTGTCTGGGTGTGGCGTGGCCTTCTGTCTCCCTTCCTGTGATAAGGGTTGATCTTCCCTGGTTGACAAACTCCCGGGAAGGGGATTTAGGACAATGACTGTGGAGTTCCTTGTGCAGGATCTGTCTTTAGGCAGATAAGAGCAGTTCAGAGAAAGCCTCTCCCTGCAGTTGCTGGTTTTCAAGTGGCTTTGGCTCCAAATAATCAATATACCAAAACAGCACACTTTGGGGGTGGCATGTCCTCAACTCCGTCAAGGACTTCGCTTCATTCTGATAGTGATCTTTTCCGAGGGTGAAACCGAATTCTTTTGCATGAATTCCAAACCAAGTCAGCCCACTAGGGCGGAAGTGATGTGCCTGAGAACGGGCAGTGCGGTGACGCTCGTCAGCCAGGCTGCCGGCTGCCATCATCAGGGAAGCCCAGGCCCGCTCCGTGCCGGGGAACAGCCTCGGTGTCCAGAATCCGGAGGGAGCCCTGATTTGTGCATGTTCGTCGTTTCCACCGCGTCTCTCCCGGAATCCAGCCTTCCAAAGCTGACAGGCAGGAGCCCCAGATCCCGCTGATGGTTCCCATGCAGTTTAGACCGCAGGGGAAAATGAAAGAGGCTGGACGGCGATTAAAAAGGACACCACGAACCCAGTTCCATTACAAAGTGTGTGTTTGTGTGTGCCTAGGCACCACTGAGGGAAAAAAGCCACTTATCCTAACTTGATGCTTTAAGGGATTCATGAAATGAGTTAATATCCACAAATGTGTGCTATGCAGAGTAAACGTGAAAGCCAGCAGCAACAGCGGAGGATGAAGACAGCTGGCTGCACAGCAGGCTCCAGGCTCCTGTGGACTGGCGCTAGGGAGTCTTGTTAGGAAATCTGCGAGCCAGTCAGACAGGTGGCCGTTCAAACCACTGGCCTGGGGAGGGGGCGGGTGGAGAGGAAGGAGCAGCTCCTCCTGTGATGATGGGACTAAAGTATCTTCTACAGAACTGGAGGAGAAGGCAGGAGCAGGGCTCCCAGGAGGAAGAAGGCTGAGTTTGTAAACCTGATTTTTTTTTTGGCCTAGCTCTTTTGAAAGATGGATGTGTATCCACGTGCAACACACTGGTCCAGGCTGGTGTTAGAAAGATGGTAGAAGAGTGTGGAGAAGCCAAGTCGGTGCACCTGGAGCAAATGCGGCGTAGGCAGGACTCAGGCAGGAGCTGGCTGGAGCTTGAGAAGAGGTGATCTTGGAGGTGATCTTCTTGGAGCACACAGTTCTGGGACTGGGGAGGAAGACTGTCTCCTGCATCAAATGAGACTTGTAAACACTGGAATTTAAATTTAGGCCCCCAGGAAGGGATCTGATTGTTCAAAGGATAAGGGAAGTAAGGCGAAGGTTGTGCTGATCCTGAGTGGGTCCCTAAAGTCTCTGTGACACACAGACTGTAACACACAGGCTGCAATAACCCTTGAGGTAAAGGGTGGTCCTGGGTTATTTACAGCAGAATGAACAGGCCTGCTTGTTCAGAACTTGTTTCAGGGCCTGTCCCAAATCTACTTAATCTCTAGATACTAGGTTCTCTAGGGACTGGGCCCGGGGAATTCAAAAAAATTTTCTTTCTTTCTTTCTTTCTTTTTTTTTGGTGAAGAAGATTGGCCCTGAGCTAACATCCGTTGCCAATCTTCTTTTTGCTGAGGACAATTCGCCCTGAGGTAACATCAGTGCACATCTTCCTCTATTTTGGATATGGGACACTGCCACATCATGGCTTGACAAGTGGTACGTAGGTCCGCCCTGGGGATCTGAACCTGCGAACCCCAGGTCACAGAAGTAAAACACGAACTTAACCACTATACCACCAGGCCAGCCTCTCAAAATTTTAAATATAAGCCCTGAGTGATGCCCAGGTGCCTAGGGACCAAGGGCCTCTGGTAGAGTTGTTAGATGGGGATAGAGGAGGCCAGTGGCTCCTAAACCTAGGGGTTTGAGAATGGGCTTGGAGCTTTCAAAGCCGGTCTCTGCCCCTGGTTGAGCTGAGGTGGGCCCAGGAGTCAACATTCTTATCTCTTTCCTCAGATGACTGTGATAATCCCTCAGGTTAGGTGTCCTTGGAGGGAATTAACTGGGAAGAAACTTTCCTGACCTGTTACTCAACTCTGGAAATTTCTCCACGTTGCCTCTTCATTCCGACCAGGGCGTTCTGCGCAGACCCCAGAGCAGGCTTGGGGCGTGGAGATGCTGGGGCCATTGCGTTGTTGTTTTTTTCCCTCTTAGCCTCATTGAGATATAATTGACATATAACACTGTGGCAGTTTAAGGTGTACAACGTGTTGATTCGATACACGTATATGTTGCAAAATGATTACCACCGTGGCGTTGGCTCCGTCGAGTTGGCTAACACCTCCATCGTGTCATGTAATTACCACTTCTTTTTTGTGGTGAGAACATTTAAGATCAACTCTCTTAGCAACTTTCAAATATATAATACAGTATTATTAGCTATAATCGCCATGCTGTACATTACATCCCCAGAATGTATTCATCTTCTGACTGGAAGTCTGTTCCCTTTGACCAACTTCTCCCCATTCCCCGTCTCCCAGCCCCTGGTAACACCATTCTACTCTCCGTTTCTATGTGTTTGCCTTTTTTAGATTTCACATATATAAATGAGATCATACAGTATTTGTCCTTCTCCATCTGACTTATTTCACTTAGCATAATGCCCTCAAGGTCCATCCTTGTTGTTGCAAATGGCAGGATTTCCCTCTTTCTCATGGCTGAATAATATTCCATTGTGTGCATGTATGTGCGTGTGTATCCCATTCGTGTTGACGGTTACTTAGGTTTCCATATGTAGGCTGTTGTGAATAATGTTGCAATGAACAATGGGGTACAGATATTTCAAGATCCTATTTTCATTTCCTTTGGATATATACCCAGAAGTAAGATTGCTGGATCATATGGTAGTTCTATTTTTAATTATTTGAGGAAACTCATACTGTTTTCCATAGTGGTTGCACCAATTACATTCCATCACCAGTGCGCAAGGGTTCCCTTTTCTCTACATCCTTGCCAATACTTGTTATCTCTTGTCTTTGATGATACCTATTCTAACAGGTGTGAGGTGAATGGGGCCATCGTTTTGAAATATTTCTGGCTCCATAAGAACCGACAAAATGGGGGGCCAGCCAGGTGACACAGCCATTAAGTTTGAATGTTCTGCTTTGGCAGCCTGGGGTTTGCCAGTTCGGATCCCGGGTGCAGACCTACGTACCACCTGTCAAGCCATGCTGTGGCAGGAGTCCCATATATAAAGTAGAGGAAGATGGGCATGGATGTTAGCTCAGGGCCAGTCTTCCTCAGCAAAAAGAGGAGGATTGGCGGTAGATGTTAGCTCAGGGCTAATCTTCCTCAAAAGAAAAAAAAAAGAACCCACAAAATGGGTTCAAAGTCAGTAGAGTATCTGAATCAGAAAAACAAGACCCTTCCCAAGGAGAATCAACTTTCTCATGTGCTTTTGCCCTCAAGAGAGGGAGTCTGGCCACCATTCTGCCAGCTGCAGTTCAGAACAGCAGGCAGTGAAAAGTCAGCTGTAATAGAGTTCTAACTCTCGCCGAATGTGAATGGACACAGAATGTGCATCTGCATGAGCTGAGGCCCTGCTTCTAGGTACCACTAGCCATGGAGGCCACATCTGTGCCAGCGGCCGAACTTCAAGGCAGTCTGGCCTTCAGCCCTCAGCCCTCACCAAAGGCAACCTTCCTTTTACAAAAGGCCTCTCAATTCTTATCCAAAAATAACACTGTGTGCAATTTATACTCATTTAATATCAAAATGGAAGGAGGTCTGCAAGGTCAAATCTATTTTCATACTAAGATGTTATCTGCCTTTTTTACACTCTTTTCTCGGGAACGTATGAAGCGATGTGCTTTGGGAAAACTCAGTCTGATATCACAACAGAGTGAGTCCAGGAGCAGAAATGAGACTCCATCTGTCTTTTATTAAGCTAAACATTTAAAAAATTTGCAGGAATGTAAAATGGTGCCACACATCTCACTAACAGTTTTTGCTTTGGAAAACATAGCTATTTTTTAAAAAATTATGTTAACATGGTGGGTTTATTATTGTAATTTTAAGTAAATAAATACATATTTTTAAATGTTCAGTTTTAATTTCTAATATGGTAAAGATTGGGAGGTAGAACCCACATAAATAAAAACAACTTGAGGTCCTCAGTAATGTTAAGAGTGTAAAGGAGACTTGAGATCAAGAAGTTTGAGAATCGCTGCCTTATTTCTTCCTCAAATCGCAGATTGTCCCTCAGGCTCCACCCCAGAGTTTTCAAGCGTAGGAGCTCCCCTGCTCCGCCAACGGTTGGGCTTCACTTTGGTGACGATCTGCCATCTTTCACTCCTTTCCAGAACAGCTGCCTCAAAGCTCCTCACAGCCCTGCACACCCCTCCTCCTGGGCCGCCCTTCCCGCCTTCCGGAGGGAGAATGCATTCCCTTGACTCCGCTCAGCAAACCTAGGATGGGGACATGGGACTCGTGCGCAGCTGGGGAAGTCAGGGACGAAAATACAGCCACTGCCCTCAAGGAACTTCTGATTTTGTGGGAGATACTGACAGGTAAGCAGCTGCCCACGAGATACCAGTCCTTGCTGTTTGCCAGCTAACACCCTAGGGGCAGAGCGGGTATGGAGCCAGCCCTCCGGCCGCTGCCGCTCCCGCAGCCCCAGATTCCTGATATCCCGGGCCCCGCGCGCCCCCTGGGGGCCGTGACTCGTCTGCGCAGCCTTTTCCTTCTGGAGCTGCCGGACCAGCACCAGGGTAAAATCTCTAGTCTGGGGGTCCCAGCGCTGGGGCCCCATCGCTGTGAGGATGTATCTGCGTCCTCGGCGGTCTTCCGTCTGTCCCTCTGCGCACGTTTACCCCTTGAAGACTAATTCCAGTCCAATCCTGCCTCTGTGCCTGCCTTTTATGGGTGCTAGGCATCTTGTGTGTTTCTTCCCCACCAATCCATTTGTAGGTGACATAAAGAGTATGTCACGGTAGAAATAATATGTGGTGCGGCTTGGACCTAAGTCCAGGGAGCGCGATGCCAAAGTGACACTTCTTACTGATATGCCCGATAGCAAATAATCTGCTGTCTACAGCGATTGACGATTGATGGAAACTCGACGCTTGGGTCAAGCTCCTTCAGGAGGGGGAATGTGAGTCTGGACCTTCTGAATCTCATTGGCTTAGGCCCGATTCCCTGCTCCTCTGGAGTGCATGGTTATACTTTCCACATTCTAATGTGGGGATCAATACCCCAAGATCTCCACTAGTCCTTCTAGGGCTTTCTTCCAGGGTTGTAGGGGCCCTCCCGTTGTAAACAGAACTGGAGTGGTCTGCTGTAACATCCCACAGCTCCTCGAAGTGAGTAGGTGGATGAACACTCGGACTCTGGCTTACTGGAAGGTAAGCCCTAAAATCGAGGAAGAAAAAACCAAAGTGTCTGTCTTTTGGGAGACACTGGGTGTTGAGAGGGAGTTTCAGAGACAGCAAGGCATCCTCAGGAACCAGCGTAAGGGTTTCTCCTACAGTTCTGACTCAGAGTCCATTAGCAGGAACCTCACTGCCCCATCAGCAAACTCGACCATCTTAACTCAGTGGTTTCCATGGTAACCGTCAAAGACTGGTCCAGTTTTCCTCCTACAGACGGTCCTCCCACCCCTCCCCCTCCAGTCACTTTCCAACATGACCTAGAACTGGATTCCATACAAATACGATTTGCAAAGCTATTGTTTCCCCCTTTGCAATCCGTGTCCTAAGAAAATACAAACCATTTAATTTACACGGAAATACCCTTTAAAAATAAACCAGCAATGTCAGGTACATGGGGGTTTATTTTATTATTATTTTTACTTTTGTGTGTGCTTAGAATTTTCCGTAATGAAAAATTTTTTTAATTAAAATTTTTTTAATGTTTTCTAAAAAAAAAATTTAAACAAAAAGGAAAGAAATGTTCAAAATAGTTTTCTTTCTACATTTCTTAAGAAAATCTGGTCTTCTTGCAGAATGATATGAGGTTATGAAATAAATACCATTTTCTACAAAAGGAAATCATAGATTGTAAGCCTCAATCCTTATCTGGGGTACGGTGATGATGGGAGAGCCTAAGACTTTAATTCTGAAGCACAAGAAGAATATAAACAAACTTTTAAAAAGCATAAGAAAATATAGATACTTAGGGGGAAGCCATAGTGGTTGAGTTCACGCACTCTGCTTTGGGGGCCCAGGGTTCACAGGTTCCCATCCCCGGCCCAGACCTAGCACCGCTCGTCAAGCCACACTGTGGTGGCCTCCCACATAAAACAGAGGAAGATGGGCACAGATGTTAGCTCAGCAACAGTCTTCCTCAAGCTCAAAGAGGAAGATTGGCAACAGATGTTAGCTCAGGGCCAATCTTCCTCACAAAAAATCAAAAAATAAAAAAAAATTCAATTCAATCAATCACATTGGCCTTCTTCCACAACCTTTCCATCTTTTCCCCATGCAGCTCCCTCACCCTTCGCAACCTTTCTAACTTCCACAGTGAGAAACCCAGCAACTGTGAATGCCTGCCTGCGACAGGGGCTGGGTAAACTATGGTCCTTGGGCCAGTTCTGGCCTGGGGCCTGTTTTTGTACGGCCAGTCAGCTAAGAATGGTTTTTACGTTGTTAAAGGGCTGTAAAACAAGCAAACACACAAAGAAGACTCTGCGACAGAAACTAGATGTCCACTCGCCAGCCAGGTCTGATGTGTGAACCACCTCTACGGTAGGCTGGCTGGAGCCCTGCTGAAAGGTGGCTCTTCCATCCAGGCCACAGTGACGAGAGGTACAGCCGGCTGGGAAGTTGCCATGCCGACAGGGAATTCAGTTCTTAAAATAGTCGACTGTGCTTAGACATTTTCAGGGTGGGTGGGTTTGGAGGGGAGGGGGTTAGGGAGAGGGGTGGGAGAGATGATAAACTAATGAGTCAGACCCAACTGGTGACAGCTGTTCCGTCATCCCTCTGGCAAAGCGAGGTGGGGAGGGGATAACTCTAAAACGAGGTCTGAAAGAGACATTTTCCATTCAAAGAGTGGGGATGGCTCCATTTCCTCTCACTGTTTTCCTGCCTGACAGAAGGAAATCCCGGCTGCACCCCTCCTCCTCCCACCACCCTGCAGCCTCCTCCGTGCCAAGAACAGGGTGCCTGCTGTGATTCCGAGGGACCGGGTGTGCTGGGGATTGGTCTGTGCAGGGGCTGGGAGGAGCTCCTTCTCACACGCGGCTGCCTCGGGGCTTCACCCACGGGGTCGGGGATGGGGTGGGGGCAAGTCTCACCATCATCGTTATCAGCATCAGCATCATGGGGCCAAAATGAAAGTGTATCATGAAAAGTGTGTCTTTTATCCAGATAGACCAGTCAGTCAACAATCATTCTCTGAGAATCTCCTGTCACCTCTTTGTTGTGCCCTCAGTGCCTGGACAGGTGAGCTAAGTCTATTGTTTTTAATTGTGGTAAAATATATATAAATAAAATTTACCATTTTGACCATTTTTTAACTGTACGATTCAGTGGCATGAAGCACATTCACACTGTTGTGCAACCATCACCACCGTCCATCTCCAGAACCGATTTATTGTCCCATATTCTGAAACTCTACGCAGAGCTCCCCATTTTGTACTCCCCCCCACCCCGCCCCGCCCCTGGCAACCACTACTCTTTCTGTCTCTACAAATTTGGCTATTCTAGGAATCTTATATAAGTGGGATTATACAATATTTGTTCTTTTGTGTTTGGCTTATTTCACTTAGTGTATTTTCAGGGTTCCTCCATGTTGAAACGTATGTCAGAAGTTCATTCCTTTTTAAGACTGGATAATATTCCATCATATGTGTATACCACATTTTACTTATCCATTCATCCATCAATGGGCATTTGGGTTGTTTCCATCTTTTGGCTACTGTGGATAATGCTGCTAAGAACTTTGGTGTATAAATAGCTGCTTGACTCCCTCCTTTCAATTCTTTTGGTGGCTAAGTCCATTTTCAGAAAGAAGACAGATTGAGATCCCATCCAGGCTGCAGACAATGCTACAGCAACATTTTCTTATCTTTTCCATCCCATCTGTTCAGAATCCATCTCCTAGGAGGCCAGCAAGCCCCTTGTCTCCTGTCTTCCTCCTTCTTCCATGCTCCTGCCCTCTGCTATAACTGTCCATTACCATGAGGTCAAGGCCCTGGGGATCTCTGGCCTCAAATTTTTATCAAGGACGGTGGGGAGCTTTAAGCTTGATAGTTCTTTCATGTTTTTCAGAGTTGAGCATCATTAAAGCAAAATTTTCTGGGTTTAATACAAATTATACCTTTTAACATGATTTTACTGTATTTTCATACTAAAGGACCCATTTCCCACCAGAGGCAGGGAAGGGAAGGACTCAGTGGATGGCATATCACTAGGAATTTTCTGGCTGGGAGTGAACACATGGCCTCAGTTGGCTCACTCAGGCTGAAGGGAAGGAATTTTATTTCATGGCTGGGTAAGATGTTCTTTTTTCTTTTTCTCTAGAAGTGTTCCACTTGATGCTGATCAAAAGGAAGATGGGCTGTGGATAAAGCTGACACCTGGAGAGGAAGGCAGAGCTGAGAGAACAGCAGAATATGATGCTGGAGCCCAGATCATGCAATGCCTGAAACTTACCCTACTCCAGTTATCCGTAAGGGAGCTAATAAATTGCCTTGGATTTTAAGCCCATTTGAAGGGGCTTTCTGATCCTCAGGGCTGGAAACAATTTCAGTGACTCAGTCTGCTTGGTGTTAGATTTTGGTAACAGGGGAAAGTCATCATGAGGTATAAGCGAGGCGAGTTGGGGGAGAGGGGGACGTGATCAGATCTGCATTTCAGAGCATCCCTCTGCTGCAGGGTGGGAATGGGCTAGTGGGGAGCCGGGGTGGTTGCAGTTAGGGGGACACAGGCCGGCTCTGGTGAAAGGTTATGGAGAAGAGAGGGGAACAGATGCGGGAGATTTTAAGGAAGTTGGGTAAGTTTGACAGAAGTTAGTAAGTTAGTAAAGTTTACCAGCCTTGATGGTTTGTGGGGAGGAGAGGGAGGTGTCACCAGGGACCTCAAGGTTTGTGGCTGAGCAGCTGGATGAATAGGGGTGCTACCCACCACGACACGGTGTCATTGAGGGGAAGAGATTGAACACTGACAGAGTCAGGCTCCTGCAGCAACTGGACTCTGGTGGGAGAAACAACAGGCGACGTTAGCTTGGTGCTAGCCGCGAACCAAATATGATTCAAGGTGCTTTACAGGTGCAAACTCGTTGACACAGTGACCTTTGTCTCATTTTACAGATGAGGAAACTGAGGCAGTGAGAGGTTAAGTAATTTGCCCAAGGCCACACAACGAGCCAAGAAATGATATTTGAACCCAAGTTGTTTGTGGCCATGAGGTTTCCAAGGAATGTATGTACCCAAGAAGGCTCTGACAAGCAAATGGCAGAGAAGGTAATGCTTTTATCTGGGGCCCAGCCTCCAACTCCAATGCAGAGAACTCTAGGAAGCTGGATTTTCACTCCTGACCCAGCTCACCTTTCCTAAGTCACTTAACACCTAGATGGCTTCTGACTGAGCGCCTGGGAGGTGTGCTCCATTTCACGGCCCCTGCACCCCAACAGCAGTCTCTGATCTTACCACTGCCATCAGTGGAACCTGACCCAGTGGATCCCTAGCAGGGCCAGGGTGAGAGGCTGCGTCTTTCTCCAGTGCCCGGGGCCAATCTGGCCCAGGCCTAGCCTGCCGCCAGCAGGGAGGAGGAGAGCAACTCAGAAAGGAAGGCATGGGTGAGTCTGCTCAGAGGGAAGGGCCAGCCTTTACTGGTCACCTGGAAAGAGGAGCAAGAAGAGAGAGCCACCCGCGTGCGCTCCATCTCCTTGGAAAGCACGTGAGCCCTGGAGTCAGATTAGTTCTCATCTGCACGTATGGGGTTGTAATTCTTCACCATGGCTTCCCTTAGTCAACACACAGTGCTAAGCAATGTCCTCAACAACGTCCTTCCAGTCATACAGAGAGGAGTTTCCTAGAGCATTCCTCAGCATAGGGGACTGCAGGGGTCAAGTCAGCACTAAGTCTATGGGGGCACGAAGAAGGGCAGGACATAGCTCTGTGTGTGTGTGTGTCTTTGTCATCACCACCATCATCATCTTCCTCATCACCATCATCATAGCAGTTTCAGTTTACTAAGTGAATATACTGAGGGAGGCACTTCATATTTATCTTACTGTTTTATCTTGTAACCCAAATGTCAGATGGGGGTGTCTTTTCCCTGAGAGCTATGTGACATCACATTGATGCCACTGCCCACCCCAGACACATAGACTCCAAAGCCAGTGATATCCAAAAGCCCCCCCCCCCGATTTCTGCTAATTTTGGGGAGCAGGGAAGAGGTTTTCGTTTCTCATGGACGCCTCTGCGTCGTGGGCTCCCACTTGTAAGAGCAGTTTTGTTTGTTCTGCCATGTCATGGCTGGTATGAAACTCAGTGCTGCACTCGTTTCCGCAAAAACAGCTCCTCACGCAAACAGTTGTGGTGAGGTGGGCTCTGCTGTGACGTGAGCGTCAAGGGGGCGCATACTGCAGTCTTCTGCCCCTTTGTCTCATTGCTTTCCTTGCCCTCTTCCCAGCTCTGTACTTGATCCCCTCCCACTGGGTTACTGGGGGAGCGCCAATTTTTTTGCCCCTGGTGATGGAGAAAAATTCAACTTTCCCAGCTCCTTCTCTCAAACTCACACATCTGGCTCGAGAACAAAGGGCCTCCATGGCGTACAATCTACTCTCCTTACAAGGCAGGTGGGTTATAAACAGCCAGCTTTCCCTCCTTGCCATCCTAGGGCTACAGATCCTTGTCTTGTCTCCCACTACTGGATTATACATTCCTTGAAGGCGGGGACCACCTTGTCTTGTTCTCTGTGATGTCCTTGCACAGCTCTTGGCACGTGTGGGCACTTGTGAAAAACTGATCGAAGTCTCTTCCTGTTCGGAAGCAGCGCAGCCACAAGCCATAAGCCAGATAAATCTAAAGTGCCTTCAGGAGGACAAGAGGTTTAAGAAACACTGATTCATTGATGGCTCCTTCGAGTAGGAGAGACTTGAAATGATATCATTAAGCAAATATTTGTTGAGCGTTTCCTGTGTGCAGCGTGCTGTGTGTGGTGCTGGGGCGTGGCACTGGGACAAAGATGAAATCATCACTCTGCCCTCGAGGGTCTCACCATAAAGGGGAAGACACACACACCCCACTGATTGCCAAGCAGTGGACCAAAGCGAGTATCACTGAGTGTGGACCAAGGGATCCCAGAAGGAATGGATTCTGTTTTGGGGTAGGAGGGTGAGTTGAGTGATTTGGGATGGGAAGGTGGGTAGAGGGGGCTTTCCAGAGGATATGACACTATTGTGGGCATTTGAGGCAAAAGTGGAGAGGTGTGGGAGTGCCTGGATGCCTCCAAGAGTAAGGAGTGGACAGCACAGGCAGTGTGCCTGGAGCTGGTACGGAGTCGGGCACCAACCTGCACAGGACTGCCCTGCTTTGCCCAGGAGCCGTGCCACTTTCCTGGAGGTGATGGTTGGGCAGCCAGCAAGCGTTGTAACTTGATTCCCTGTGTCTGTTCCTCCCTCCCTCCACGCCAGGGAAGAGCAGGGGGCGCGGGATGGGTGAAAATCTTTAAGATGTTTGCTTCCCTTAATCAGCCCCCCAGGCAGCTGACATTCTTCTTCCCTTGGAATCTAAGAGGGAGGAAGAGTGGACTGAAAATGAGAAAATGCTCATGTGAAGGAGTAGAAAGCAGCTGGAAGTACAACACTCATCTAGAGATGGAATGAATAAATGAGATAAAATCCTAAATAAATATCTTTCATGGTACTAATTGCGTTTTAAAACTGCCACCGGAGAACAGATAAAATGATGCTGTATTTCATTAGTGGCTCCCTTAATTCTATGCTATTTGCCAGCAAGTCCTATTAAAGTACTCTGTAATTAAAGAGCAGTTCTGGGTCCTGTAATTTAGAGCATTATTAAAATATGGCAAGGGACTGGAGGCAAGGAGATGGAAACAAACACCACTTTCATAAGGTCCTTGTGGGTCACACAGAATGTGACTTTCAAAGCTCAGCCTTTGGACTGCCCCTGCCAGAGGGAGCATCCACATCAGTTTTCCACCTGGGCGACCAGTTACGTTTTTATCCCACAGGAGAGTAGACGGAGAAGTGAATCAGTCCTTTTTCAAAAATGATTCTTTTATTGCAATATAATTCTCATAACATAAAATTATCACTTTAAAGGGTAGAATTCAGCGGTTTTTGGTATATTCACAATGTTGTACAGCCATCACCTCTATTTAATTCCGGAAGATTTTCATCACCCCTAAAAGAAACCCGTACCTGTTAGCAGTCCGTCCCCATTCCCACCCACCCAGCCCCTAGGCAGCCACTAATTACTTTCTGCCTCTATGGATTTGCCTATTCTGGACATTTCATATAAAAGGAATCCTACAGTGTGTGGTCTTTTGTGACTGACTTTTATTTTTAATAATTTTTTTGTCCTTTCATTTTTTTTTAATTTGAGTTCATAATAGTTTACATCATTGTGAAATTTCATTTGTACATTGTTTCTTGTCTGTCACCACGTAGGTGCTCCCCTTCACCCCCTGTACCCACCCCCCTCCCCTCTTCCCCTGGTAACCACTGAACTGTTTTCATTGTCCATGTGTTTGTTTATATTCTACTCTGATTGAAATCATCTGGTGTCTGTCTTTCTCAGTCTGACTTATTTCACTTAGCATAATTTCCTCCAGGTCCATCCATGTTGTTGCAAATGGGATGATTTTTGTCTTTTTTTCTGGCTGAGTAGTATTCCATTGTATATGTATATACCACATCTTCTTTATCCAATCATCAGTCGATGGGCACTTGGTTTGCTTCCATGTCTTGGCTGTTGTGAATAGTGCTGCCATGAACATAGGGGTGCATGTGCTACTTTGGATTGTTGATTGCAAGTTGTTTTGTTTGATACCCAGTAGTGGAATAGCTGGGTCATATGGTATTTCTATTTTTAGTTTTTTGAGGAATCTCCATACTGTTTTCCATAGTGGCTGCACCAGTTCGCGTTCCCACCAGCAGTGTATGGGGGTTCCCTTCTTTCCACACCCTCTCCAACATTTGTTATTTTTAGTCTTAGTGATTATAGCCATTTTAACAGGCGTAAGGTGGTATCTTAGTGTAGTTTTGATTTTCATTTCCCTGATGATTAGTGATGTTGAACATCTTTTCATCTGTTTATTGACCATCTGTATATCTCCTTTGGAAAAATGTCTGTTCATCTCCTCTGCCCATTTTTTAATCAGGCTGTTTGGTTTTTTTGTTGTTCAGTTGTGTGATTCCTTATATATTATGGAGATTAACCTCTTATCAGATAAATGATTTGCAAATATTTTCTCCCACTTGGTGGGTTGTCTGTTTGTTTTGATTCTAGTTTCTTTTGCCTTGCAGAAGCTCTTTAGTCTGATGAACTCCCACTTGTTTATTTTTTCTTTTGTTTCTCTTGTCTGAGAAGACATGGTATTCGAAAAGATCCTTTTTAGTTTGATGTCACAGAGTGTACCACCTATATTATCTTCCAGGAATTTTATGGTTTCAGGACTTATCTTCAAGTCTTTGATCCATTTTGAGTTTATTTTTGTGCATGGCGTGAGATAATGGTCTGCTTTCATTCTTTTGCATGTGGCTGTCCAGTTTTCCTAACACCATTTATTGAAGAGACTGTCTTTTCTCCATTATGTCCTTGGCACCTTTGTCAAAGATTAGCTGTCTGTATGTGTGGTTTTATTTCTGGGCTTTCAGTTCTGTTCCATTGATCTATGTGCCTATTTTTGTGCCAGTACCATGCTGTTTTGATTACTGTAGCTTTGTAGCATATTTTGAAGTCAGGGATTGTGATGCCTCCAGCTTTGTTCTTTTTTCTCAGGATTGCTTTAGCAATTCGAGGTCTTTGGTTTCCCCATATGAATTTTAGGATTCTTTGTTCTGTTTCAGTGAAGAATGTCATTGGGATTCTGATTGGGATTGCACTGAATCTGTAGATTGCTTTAGGTAGTATGGACATTTTAACTATGTTTATTCTTCCAACTCGTGCATGGAATCTCTTTCCATCTCTCTATGTCATTATATATTTCTTTCAATAATGTCTTATAGTTTTCATTGTATAAGTCCTTCACTTCCTTAGTTAAATTTATTCCTAGGTACTTTATTCTTTTTGTTGCGATTGTTAGTGGAGTTGTATTCTTGAGTTCTCTTCCTGTAAGTTTGTTATTAGAGTACAGAAATGCAACTGATTTTTGTAAGTTTATTTTGTACCCCGCATCTTTACTGTAGTTGTTAATTAATTCTAATAGTTTTCCAATGGATTCTTTAGAATTTTCTATATATAAGATCGTGTCATCTGCAAACAGTGAGAGTTTCACTTCTTCACTCCCTATTTGGGTTACTTTTATTCCTTTCTCTTGCTTAATTGCTCTGGGCAAAACCTCCAGTACTATGTTGAATAAGAGTGGTGATAGTGGACATCCTTGTCTTATTACTGTTCTCAGAGGGATGGCGTTCAGTTTTTCCCCTTTGAATATGATGTCGGCTGTGGGTTTGTCATATATGGCCTTTATTATATTGAGGTAATTTCCTTCTATCCCCATTTTCTTAAGAGTTTTTCTCATAAATGGCTGTTGGATCTTCTCAAATGCTTCTCTGCATCTATTGAGATGATCGTGTGGTTTTTGTTCCTCATTTTGTTAATGTGGTTTATCACATTGATTGATTTGTGGATGTTGAACCATCCCTATGTCCTTGGTATAAATCCCACTTGATCATGATGTATGATCCTTTTTATACATTGCTGTATTCGAGTTGCCAATATTTTGTTGAGGATTTTTGCGTCTATGTTCATCAGCGATATTGGCCTGCAGTTTTCCTTTTTTGTGTTGTCCTTGTCAGGCTTTGGGATCAGAGTGGTGCTGGCCTCGTAGAATGTGTTAGGAAACATTCCATCTTCCCTGATTTTTTTGGAATAGTTTGAGAAGGATAGGTATTAAATCCTCTCTGAAAGCTTGGTAGCGTTCCGCAGGGAAGCCCTCTGGTCCTGGGCTTTTATTCTTTGGGATGCTTTTGATTACTGTTTCAATCTCTTTACTTGTGATTGGTCTATTCAGATTCTCTGTTTCTTCTTGATTAAGCTTTGGGAGGTTGTAAGAGTCTAAGAATTTATTCATTTCCTCTAGATTGTCCATTTCGTTGGCATATAGTTTTTTGTAGTATTCTCTTATAATCCGTTGTGTTTCTGTGGTATCCATTGTTATTTCTCCTCTGTCATTTCTAATTTTATTTATCTGAGCTTTCTCTTCTTTTTTTCTTTGTAAGTGTGGCTAGGGGTTTTTCTATTTTATTTATCTTCTCAAAGAACCAGCTCTTTGTTTCATTGATCCTTTCTACTGCCTTTTTTTGTTTCAATAGCTCTGATTTTTCTTTTGTTTCTCCTCTGGTTTTTATTATTTCTCTCCTTCTGCTACCTTTGGGCTTTGTTTGTTCTTCTTTTTCTGATTCAGTTAGTTGTAGTTTGAGATTGCTTATTTGGGATTTTTCTTGTTTGTTAAGGTAAGCATGTATTGTGATGAATTTCCCTCTTAATACAGCTTTTGCTGCATCCCATATGAGTTGGTATGGTATGTTTTTATTTTCATTTGTCTCCAGATGTTTTTTGATTTCTCCTTTAATGTCTTCAATGACCCATTGCTTATTCAGTAGCATGTTGTTCAGTCTCCACATCTTTGTCCCTTTCTCAGCTTTTTTCTTGTAATTAATTTCTAGCTTTATAGCATTGTGATCAGAAAAGATGCTTGTTATTATTTCAATCTTCTTAAATTTATTGAGGCTTGCCTCGTTTCCCAACATATTGTCTATCCTTGAGAATGTTTCGTGTGCACTTGAGAAGAATGTGTATTCTGCTGTCTTTGGATGTAGTGTTCTATATATGTCTATTAAGTCCAACTGGTCTAGCTTTTCATTTAATTCCACAGTTTCCTTGTTGATTTTCTGTCTGGATGATCTATCCATTGAAGTGAGTGGAGCGTTGAGGTCCCCTAATATTATTGTGTTATTATTAACATCTTCTTTTAGGTTTGTTAATAGTTGCTTTATGTACTTTGTTGCTCCTGTGTTGGATGCACAGATATTTATAATTGTTAATCCTTCTTGGTGGAGTGTCCCTTTGATCATTATATACTGCCCCTCTTTGTCTCTCTTTACCTGTCTTACCTTGAAGTCTACTTTGTCTGATATAAGTATTGCAACACCTGCTTTCTTTTGTTTGCCATTAGCTTGCAGTATCATCTTCTATCCCTTCACTCTGAGCCTGTGTTTGTCATTGGAGCTGAGATGTGTTTCCTGGAGGCAGCATATTGTTGGGTCTTGTTCTTTAATCCATCTCACCACTCTGTGTCTTTTTATTGGAGAATTCAATCCGTGTACGTTTAGGGTGATTATTGATATATGAGGGCTTAAAGCTGCCATTTTATCACTCGTTTTCTGGTTTTCCTACATTTCCTTTGTTTCTCGTCCTGTGTATTTTGGTCTACCAGTCAAGTTATGTAGATTTTTATGTTGTGTTTCTTTGTTTCTCCTTATTTATTATTCATGTCTCTGTTCTGCTTTTTTGTTTAGTGGTTACCCTGA
Organism: Equus caballus; assembly: GCF_041296265.1. Lineage (NCBI taxonomy): Eukaryota > Metazoa > Chordata > Mammalia > Perissodactyla > Equidae > Equus > Equus caballus. The sequence continues at coordinate 52,568,665 of NC_091698.1, read as the reverse complement.
GGTTTGTATTCAAAATCTCTTGGATAAGATAGTTCCTTTTCTGATGGCTTCTTATTTTCTTAGACTAAACTGATTCAGTCCCTTTCCTCTTCCCCCCAAGCTGTTTTTCTCACATCTTATTCCATCTTGTGTTATGAGTTTGTGGTTAGAATGACAATATTATCTTTGTTTTTGGTGTTTTCCTTCTCTTTGTCTTTAATGGTATATTTGAATATTTGCTATCCTCCTCTGATTCTGACTACCTATTTATGTCCTTACTCCATGCTTTGTAACCCCTTTCTCCCTTTTTTTTCCTTCAAGTATGAGGGCCTTCTTGAGGATTTCTTGTGTGTGTGCGTGGTGGGTTCTCATGGCTACAAACTTCCTTAGCTTATGTTTGTCTGGGAAATTTTTTATTTCTGCATCATATCTGAAAAATATTTTCTCTGGATAGAGTATACTTGGCTGAAAGTTTTTTTCCTTCAAAGATTTGAATATGTCATTCCAGTCTCTCTGATCCTGTAAGATTTCTGCAGAGAAATCTGCTGAAACCTTGATGGAGTTTCCTTTGTAGGTCATTTTCTTCTGCCTTGCTGCCCTTAGTATTCTTTCTTTGTCATTCACTTTTACCAGTTTCACTACTACATACCTTGCAATAGGTCTTTTTACATTGACATATTTAGGATATCTGATACCTCTTCCACATGGATTTCCTTCTCCTTCCCTAGGTTTGGGAAGTTCTCTGCTATTATTTCTTTGAGCAAGCTTTCTGCTCCATTGTCCTTCTCTTCTCCCTCTGGAATACCTGTAATTCTTATGTTGCATTTCCTCATTGAGTCAGATATTTCTTGGAGACTTTCTTCATTTCTTTTTAGTCTTGGTTCTCTGTCCTGCTCTATCTGGAGCATTTCAACATGTCTATCTTTGATTATGCTGGAACACTCCTCTATGATGTCCGCCCGAGTGTTCAGGGAATCCATATTTTGTTTTATTTCTTCCATTGTGTCTTTCATCACTAATAATTCTGATTCGTTCTTCTTTATAGTTTCAATCTCTTTTGTGAAGTAGCCCCTGAACTTGTTGAATTGTTGTTCTACATTCTCTTAACTCGTTGAGTTTTGTGGTGATATCTATTTTGAATTCTTTGTCATTTAGATTACATATTTCTGTGTCCTCAGGACTGATTTCTGGGTACTTGTCATTTTCTCCCTGGTCTGGAGATCTAATGTGATGTTCGACGTTATATTATATTGCTAGAGGGGAGTGGCTCTGTTTTTTCGCATCCTGGTGTTATTTGGTCAAAGTTATCACCTATTGCCACTGGGTGGGGGTGAAGAGCTGCATATTCTGAGCCTTCTGCCTTCAGCAGAAATTCCAGAGGCTGGAGCTGCGTTGGCTGCTGAGGGGAGGGGCACTATTTCCTGCGTGCTCTTGGGGTTTTCTCGCTATCTGCTCTCCTGGGGTGTTGGCTTGATAAGGTCACCCCCCGCGAAAGCTTTTGCCCTGGTAGAGGGCTGCCCGCTAGGCTGCAGGGGCCCTTGGGAGTCCTTGATGTTCCTGCAAATGAACATCCCCTCCCCCATTCCTTCCCTCTTGGAGGCCTCCTGTGGTCCCAGATTGCAGTCTTTGGGAGTGCGCAAAGTTTTCTCTTACCCCTTCCACCTCCTGTGAGGGGGGCTCCAGCCTCTCCGCCCTCCGTCATGTGGCTGTGTGGGTCTCTCTGACATTTTTTATGTTGTGTTTGGATGTCCTCTGTTGGAGTATGAATGACCTTTTCATTGTATGTTGGAGGGGAGAGATTACTAGGAAAGGAAAGCTTGCCCCACCATGATGCTGATGTCACTCTCTGACTGACTTCTTTTACTTAGAATAATAGTTTCAAGGTTCATCCATGTTATAGCATGTATCAGTACTTCATTCTTTCTTTTTGGCTGAATAATGTTTTGTTGTCTGGATAGACCACTTTTGTTTTTCCATTCATCTGTTGATGGACATTTGGGTTATTTCCACTTTTTAGCTATTGTGAATAATTCTGCTGCGAACATTCATGTACAAGCTTTTGTGTGAACCTATGTTTTCAGTTCTCTCAGGGACAGACCTAGGAGTAGAATTGCTGGGTCATATGGCAACTCCACATTTAACCTTCTGAGGAACCGCCAGACCATTTTCCACAGTACCTGCACCATTTTACATTCCCAAAATAACGCATGAGGGTTCCAGTTTCTCCACATCCTCACCAACACTTGTTATTGTCTGTTGCTTTTTAGTATGGCCATCCTAAAGGTGAGGAGTGGTATCTCATTGTGGCTAAATCTATCCTTTAGCCATGAAAATAGCCACCCTTTACCATTGCTCCTTGTGGTAAAGCATGCGGATTCTCTGCGTTAGGCCAGCAGGAGACAGGCTGTGGTCCTGCTTCCCCTGTTCCCTCTATCGGGAACTGGCCTGGAGACCTCCTCCTGACCGAGGACACTACAGCGGGTGGTATGTATGAGCCAAGTGGATCAAGTCCAAACCTGACTTCTGTCCCTTAGTAGCAAGCGTGACCCCAGGCAAGTTACTAAGACTTCCTACACCTCATCTCTGAAATGGGAATCATTTAAGGGGGTGCTACCATCTTTTGAGGACTCTAAGATACACTTCTTTCATGTCTCACCACCTCTGAAACGAGGATGTTTCCTCAAATGTGAGTCAGGCTGGCTGCAGTTGTGACATAGTTGTCACGGCCTGGGCCTACACATCAAAACTCGCCCAGCAGGCGTCAGCTGCCTGGGAGAAAACTCCAGACACAGTAGTGGAGCCTCTTTTTAGCAATGCTGCATCCCCAGTGCTCCTGGCGCACAGGACAATACTGTGGGGACAAACAGGGGCCTTGATGACTCTGAGTCAAAGGGTGATCAGAAGAGCAGACCCCACATGTGAGGAAGTTTGGGGATACTATAGCCAATCTATTTCACTTTTTTTCTTTTTATCTATGCACAAGAGTGATGTGTGGCAAACATCTCTGTTTAAGTAAATCTGAAAGAGCTCTTTCAGTAAGTATAAAATAAAAATTCTAAGTGCTAAGAAACTCTTATGTCAATTAATTGGCACTTTTTTCTTTTTTAGGGGAGCATAAAATTATGACATGTGTTACAATCAGCGATGAAATACAGGCACCTACTTCCCATAATGAGAGGCTGTGAGAGGACCAGATGGGACAATGGGTCTGAAACACTCACCACAGGGCCTGACAGAGAGCAGTGATGGTATCGATGTCGATGGTTAAAAATCTGATTAATAATAATGGACCTACTTGGCTGGTATTACGATGTGTAACTGTTGCCCAGCTTTCTACGAGTAACCCTTCTTCTGACCCTTCACTGAATGATCCTGAAGGAGGAGAAACCATAATAAGTGCTTATTTCTTTTATAGCTCTCAGAAAGATCAATAAAATCAGCTGACCAATGAATGCAAAAATTTTTAAATGTTAATCAAAGACTCTTGGGGAAAAGGCTTGTTGTGTGCTATTTGCAAGACTGGAAGGTGACACACAGATGTTGGCCTCCTGGGGGACATTTACTCTGCATCATACAGGTCATTTGATGGTTTCTGGGCCCCCACGGGTCCATGTGGTTCAGCAGCTCTCCCTTCGAAGTCCAATAACTCTGCCCCTTGTTGTGTGGCCCTCTTCCCAACCCTGGGGTCAGTGACTTCATGTTGGTAGCTTGAAATTGGCCATGTCATGAATATTTATACCACAGAAATTGGCAAATACTATAAATCAGGACCTTTTCTTTTTTTTTTTTGGTGAGGAAGATTAGCCCTGAGCTAAAATCCATTGTCAATCTTCCTGTTTTTGCTTGAGGAAGATTGTGGCTGAGCTAACATCTGTGCCAATCTTCCTCTATTTTGTATGTGGGCTGCTGCCACAGCATGGCATCTTGATGAGCAGTTTGTAGGTCCGTGCCTGGATCTGAATCCGTGAACCCTGGGGCCGAAGAAGCAGAGTATGTGAACTTAACCACTACACCACCAGGCTGGCCCCAGGACTTTTTTCGTTTCAGTTAATTTACTAGCATGTCACTGCATCAAATGTACTGAATTCCTGGGTACAAGGTTGTGTCTGTAAGCTCAGTCCCAAACCACAAGCCGAGGGCCACTCGCTGGATCAGCAGGATGTTTGGGCCTTTGAGGAGTTGTGGCACCACAGGCATCTGCCCCTCCTTCCCTGGACACATGTCCTGGCCATACTGGGGTGTCAGTGACCTGCTAGGAGGTTCTTCTTGCAGCAGTTTCAGCTGCAGTAACATCTGCCAGACAAGGGACAAACCGCTCCCTGGTTCCTATGTGGCTGGAGTCAGGCTGGCCGAGAGTTCAGCTTCTGAGGGCTGAGTTAGGGTGAGAGTGGGGCAGGAACAAAGGCACAGCAAAAGAGGAAAATGCTGCATATTTGACAACCGAAAAGAGGATGGAGACAGGCTTTCTCTTAATTCCTCAGGATAGGTGGACCATGGTGGGATTCCTAGACTTCCTGCCGCCCCAGCTCCCCAGGGAGAGCTCAGCAACTGCCAGCCCAGTTTCTCTGCCCTCCCCCTCAACTCTCCTTCAGAGGCTTAGCTGATGAGTAATAACGACCAAGCAAGAGAAGAATGGGGAAGGGGAAAGGAGAGCCAGGCTGCCCAGGGGAGAGAAGGCAGTGAGGAGGGAGGTGTGGGAGCAGCTATGGAGCAGGAGAGAAGGAGATGGGAGGACGAAACGGCAGTACACCTCTTTTTTTTTTTGAGGAAGATTAGCCATGAGCTAACATCTGCTGCCAATCCTCCTCTTTTTGCTGAGTAAGACTGGCCCTGAGCTAACATCTGTGCCCATCTTCCTCCACTTTATATGTGGGACGCCTACCACAGCATGGTTTGCCAAGCGGTGCCATGTCCGCACCCAGGATCCGAACCAGCCAACTCCAGGCTGCCGAAGTGGAATGTGCGCACTTAACAGCTGCGCCAGCGGGCCGGCCCCTAGTACACCTCTTATTTGATTGTTTTTTGAATATATGCACAAGGTACACAATTGCAAAAATCTGCTTTGGTTTCCAGCACCCCGATATTTTCCCTAGAAGTAACCTCTCTTCTCAGTTCTTCGCATATCCTTCCAGAAAGACTCCACGGCAGAGGTTCTCAAACTTCCCTGTGGGTGAGGACCACATGGAGAGCTTGTTAAAACAAGAATGTAACTGATTTCTGGATTCTCTGTTCTGGTTCAGAGGGTCTGAGGATTTGCGTTTCTAACAGGTTGTGCAGTGATGCTCATGTTGCTGGTGCAGGAGCCACACTTTGAGAACCACTGTTCTGGAGGTATTCATAGGAACCCTTTCTATACGTCTCCCTTTTTCTCTGAATTAACTTAGTATCTGTTCCTGGCAATGGAAATGTCCCTCAGACACTATTGATATGGCACAATTCCTGCCTGTGGGCCTCCTCTCTGCTGGTTTCTTTACCTGGAATACCCTCATCCCTGACCTCCACATATCCAAGGCCCAGTTCAAAGGCTGCTTCCTCCAGGCAGTCCTTCTTGGTCCTTTCCCTATATGGAAGAAGTCTTCTGCTCCTTTAAACACCCATAGGAGTGTTGTCTGTATCCCTCTAAGGACACCTGTTATTTATTAGAAAAGGATGTTAAAGGGCCAGCCCGTGGAATAGCAGTTAAGTTCGCATGTTCTGCTTCGGTGGCCTGGGGTTCGCTGGTTTCGATCGTGGGTGTGGACCTACACACTGTTCATCAAACCATGCTTTGGTGGGCGTCCCACATAAAATAGAGGAAGATGGGCACTGATGTTAGCTCAGGGCCAGTCTTCCTCAGCAAAAAGAGGAGGATTGGCGGCAGATGTTAGCTCATGGCTAATCTTCCTCAAAACAAAAAAACCCAACAGGATGTTAAATGGGGCTCTTTCTGCTTTGTTTTTTATAATTTTTGTTAAAGAGACATCAGGCCCTAAAGTGAGTCTGAGAGATCATCAAATGAAGAATTCAGGTTTCAAGACCTTTGGACTTCCCCTGGCCATCTTGGGAGTGTGAAATCGTTGAGAGGATTTTTGGAGGGTTTCTCCGGAGAGGGCTGTGCTGTAAGCCTAGATTGGGGAAGGTAAGATCAAATGATGGTGTCACTTCCTTCCCCTTGAGCCCAGAGGGACTGTGCTCCAATGGCCGCTAGAGCCTAATGCGGGCTGTCTGCACTGGGGACCCCTAGGGACTCACGACCCCCTGCGAGAGCTGAAGCGGCCTGGGGCCAGGCAGAGAGAGCCAAGGATCTACCCTCCACACAGATCAGAGCAAGGGGACTGTCACTGTTTCTTGGGGACCAAGGAACATCTCCAAGGCAGCCATTTTGAGGACATCTTAAATCCCATCCAATATGACAGGGTGGTAGGGGGCTGAGAGGCGATCTCAGCCGAAAGGAAGTGGAGGGTGACCCTGCAGATGCCATGGCTGCACCGTGGCAGAGTCCCAGGAACTGCAGGGAGGCCCCCGGCTTGGGCGCTCCCTCAGGAATGCTCAGAGCGCCCATGAGCACGAGTCACCCTACCCACCTGCCATCCAGAGGGCCCCAAGGTCTAGGGACAAGGGCACCGCCTTGAATTTTGCCCTTTCTCCCTGTGGGCAGGGACTGTCAGCCTGCTGGTGGGAAAGTGGGGTGGGGAGGGGGGAAAAGTCACCCACCTCCTTCTCAGGCAGCCAGGGAGATAGAGGAAAATGTAATGCCAAATCAAATTCAAGGTTTCCATTATTCTATAGGACTGGACTTTCCACTGACAGGAGAATGTGGTTGTGCCTTAAAGGTGCTAAGGACGGTAAGACGGCCATTCCCCAGGGATGGCGAGACCATCCATAGCCCTGCCGGAGTTCTCAGCAGGGGCAGGCCAAATTGTCCCTCTGACTGTGTATGCATCACATTTGCTTAAAATGACCCCCCCCCCCATGTAATCATCTCTCTCACTATGACGCAAACTCTTTGATATCACAGCTTATACCATCTTTGTGGTCCTGTGGTGTCTAGCACCATCCCTGGCACATAGTGGGCACACACAGTGGCTATCTGCCCATTGATTCCTTTATTCTTTCATTCAACATTTATTGAGAACCGATGCTCAGTGCTCGCCATGAGCGGGAGATGAAATGGATGTGCCCCTTGTCCAGGATGTCGCTGTCTGCAGAGGTGGCATAAGAGAAGCTTCTGTAGAGCTCACACCACTCCGGGGGGGCAATCCAAATCCTCGCGAGTCTGGGCAGGCAACACGAGCAAGGCAGTGAGCAAGTTTAAGACAAGAGGGGTGCTGGCAACTCTGGAAGAATGGGAAACGCACGGCGCCCTTTGGAGGGCACAGTGGCTCTTTATTGCTTTCTGAGAGTGCAAGCCCGCTCTTGCCACATTGCCCACTTGTACAAAAGGGGGAAGAAATCTGGATTTTCATGTGAAATGTCCCCAACAAAACACGTCTGTGGGCTGGTTCAGGCCGAGGGTCGCCGTTTGGGGCCCCTGTGCTGCTGTTGGCTCTCTCTCCCTGGAGTCTTGGGTAGAATGAGGGGCTGCCGATCATTGAGAGCCACGTGCTCCTTCTTTGGGAATTAATTAGCCAGGGTTTGGAGAAGCTTTATACAAAGAACTTAGCTTTATTAAAATACTCCTTTGGACCAAGGAATAAATATTTTAAAAATCCCAACCCTAACTGCTTAATCTGCAACAAATAAAAAGAACCCTCTGAAAAGAGCTTACTTCCTGTTTCAGAAGAGTCCCCGTGGCCTCTGCAATCTGATTACCGAGCAGTGGCCTTCCCTGCCAGGGATGGAACAAGAAGCCACAGACAAACCAAGTCACAGTTTGAGAAGGATCAACCAGCAAGTTGCATCAACAATTTCATCACCTTGAAAATGCCTCCATCAGCTGGAGCTTCCGGGGCTGATTCCTCCTCCTGGGGCTGTCTGTGGTGCCCTGCCCACTGCTGGGACCGTGAGGCCCAGGAGCCAGGCCGTGCATGGAGCTGGAGAAGTTCTAGGAGACAGCACACAACAAGGCATCCCAGGGGAGGCAGCTACCGGAAACACTTTCTTTCCAAGTTCCCTGTCCTGTTCTGGGGACAGACCCAGGGGTGGCACGCCATACAAGTATGATGTATGACTCCCTCTGGGTACAGATACAGTCACATTTCTTATTTCTACCATTAATAACCCCTTTAATAACGCTACCTTTATTAGCAGGAAGTCTAGTCATCTACCTCTTGAGCTGTCCCTTTAAACTTTCCAAGAAGGGTAAATTCTTAGTCCAAGGAGGTCGATATTGCGTCTCAAGCCTACTCACCAGCACTGTTGTTTCAGTTGCCGCCACGAGGTGTCGCTGTTGGAAACTGTTTTTGCTCAGGTCAGCGCGCACTTGCCCTGTCTGTTGGGGATGCCCTTGCTGGTACAGGTCCTTTCCAGCCCACAGTAGTGCCACATGCCAGGCTTTAGGTTGGCAATGCTTTTAATCAATACACATACGCATTCCCAGAGTTGACACTGTGCCAGGGTGGCTGCCTCTGGATTGCCGCTATGCGCCTGTGTGGAGGTCACCATCCCAGATTCCCTATAACCTTTTGTGGCCTGGGGTGTCCTTTCTTGCCATCAGACTTTAGTCGATGACACCCCAACAAGGTTTTGTAAGTTTAAATCTCAGGGAGCCAGGGGTAGGGGTCTTAGTTCCTTTCCTCCCTTCAGACTCTGAGATGGTTCTGCCAACGTGTGTCCCCGCCCGCCCCCCCCCCCCCCCTTCAGAACATTGCCTATCAAGGGGTCTTGGTGATGGACCACCTAGCTAGGTTAAGCAAAAAGTCCTGTTATTCCTTTATTTGACAAAGGCAATGATCTGATACCTCGGGCAAGGGGCCTGTTTGCAAAATAGATACACAGTTTTAAGTAAAAGGTGGCAAACAGCAGCTCTTCATAAGAAAAAGGCTTGCCCCAACATGACTCTCCTTCTATCTCTCCAGAGGGGCGGCTGGTAGCTTCTCCTTCAGAATTAATCCAGACCTTGCCTCACTCTGTTCCCTGTTCCAAGTTGTCAAAGTGAAAAAGGGGCAACTGAGACTCAAGGAAGAGAAGTAAATTGCCCAAGATCACCCGGGGAGTGGGAGAAGAGCCAAGACTGGACCCACGTCCATCTGGCTCTAAAGCATGGGCATTTTCCACCGCTCTGCTTCCTGTTCCAGGAGGTTCTGTGGAAAGAAGAAGGAAGATCACCAGAAGTCAGGATAGTCCGGAAAGGCTTAAGAGAAGTGGAGGTGTGACCTGAGCACAGAAACAGGGCTTGGGCTTCTCCCCGGGGACTGGAGGGGGTCCCCCTGCATGGATCGTGTTTAGAAGGCACGGACAGCTTCCACCAGACAGCTGGAGAGGGTTCCCAGGGAGGCACTTAGTGATGGGGCAGCTCGAGAAGCACCAGAGGCTGCTGGTGGCCTATCCCTGTATCCATTCCACCCTATTCCTTAGTTAAAGGCTTCCCAGAATAACACTTCCTTGTCCCAGTCTCCCTTTCAGCCATGTGTGATCGTGTGACTTGGTTTGGGCCAATGAGATATAAGTAGAAGTGTTTTATAGAAACTTCTGGAAAACCTTCTCAAAATAAAACAAGTTCCCCTTTGACCCTTCTTCCTCCCTTCCTCCATCCTGGTGCCTGGGAGATGTATGTAATGGCTGGTTCTCTAACCATCATCTGAGACCATGAGGACAAGGGCCACACTTTGGAAAATGATGTAGTGATGAGCCTGTAACTCCTATAACAATGTGGACCTGCCATACCATCCCTGAACTGCCAATCTGTGATCTTCACTTACGTACTAGGGAGGATCTTCTATCTTGTTTACATCATGGTTATTTGGGGTTTTCTATCACATGTAGCCAAGGCTGTTCCTAACTGCTGTAGCTTGCCTAAATCATTGGAGGATCCTTTTTTTTTTTTTTAAAGATTTTATTTTTTTCCTTTTTCTCCCCAAAGCCCCGTGGTACATAGTTGTGTATGTTTTTAGTTGTGGATCCTTCTAGTTGTGGCATGTGGGACGCTGCCTCAGCATGGCTTGATGAGAGGTGCCATGTCCATGCCCAAGATCTGAACTGGTGAAACCCTGGACTGCTGAAGCAGAGTGCGCGAACTTAACCACTCAGCCACGGGGCCGGCCCCATGGAGGATCCTTGAATGCCAGGCCAAGGAGTCAGGTCTTTATCCTATGGGCCAGTGGGGAGCAGGAGAGTGATATGACAGATGCTGTTTTAGTAACATTCATTTGGCCACTAGGTACACCATCCACTGGTGTGAAGAAAGTGCAGGGCTGCAGACCAGCTGGAAGCTGTTTTTTGTAGCACAGTTGTTGGGATGGTAAGGGAGTGGATGAGATGTCCAATCTGATTTCTCAGTTGGTCACTCTGAGATACCAGGCCGACCCCAAAAGTTCTGCTTCCTCAAAGACGCCATAGCTTTCTAGAAGGGCAGCAAAACCTTGGCATTGAAAGTCAGGTCCTGGCACAGCGGGTGAGCCGTCTTGGGCCAAGAGAAGGCAGTGGGCAGCGGCTAAGAGCACGTTTGGAGTCAGAGCTACGTTGGTTCAAATTTTGGCCCTCTGCTTTAGTAATTGTACAAGTTAGGGCAAATTATTTAATCATTCTGGGCTTTAGTTTTCTCATCTATGAACTAAGGATAAAAAGATCTAGGATTGAGAGCTAAGCCATGTGCAAAGCTTAGCATGGTGTCTGACTGTGGCTGATTCACAGCTGAAATGGTCACACTTACGTGTTTATTTGGGTCTCAGTTATCCCAGTATTTTCATCAAAATGCACCTATTACAATTTGATCACTATAGACAATGAATACATTTTGGCTTGAAATTTTTGGGTAAGTTGGATATATTGGATAAGGTTGTCAATCTGTTTTATGTTCTTCATTTTTAAAGCAATAAATCATACAAAAAAGTTCTTACTCTCCGGTCCTGTTCAGGGTTGGCCTTGTGTGGTATTTGACACAGCGAGTTGAATCGCCAGCGTGCAGTTTTCAGCTCTTGTGCTTTTAGACGACACAAGCACGGACGGCCCTGGGAGGATGCGCAGCCCCTCCTAGACACTTACAGAAACTCCTGCAGCTCCACTTTCTTGCTTCTCTCCCGACAGAGAACCTGATCTCCTGCTTCGCTGAGAAAACAGAAGCCATTAGGAAGGAACAACCTCAACTTTCTGCTTCCAAATCTCAAATCTCCTGCGCCCAAACCCTCCTCTGCCGTCCCCTTGTCCAAGTGGAGCAGGGTCCCTCCTGCCGCCAAGGCCAGGCCCCCCCAGCTGGGGCCTTCTCCTCTGCCTTCTCAGGACCCTTCACTAAACCATCGGCCCAGGTCACTCTTTGTTTTCAACCCCTTTCTCCCAGCTTCTTCCAACCGACCTTGGAAAAAGTTAAAAATTTGTTAAAAACAAAAAAGTGAAGAGTCTTCTTTCCACCTGTGTTAATGAGGAAGTGGATTTGACTGCTATAAAGACCTGACATACCGGGAGTTTAAACAATGAAAGTTTACTTGTCTCTCACATCAGCATGTGGGCCTAAGCAGCCCAGGGTTGGCAGGGTAGCAGGCACCGTGGTGTCAGGGACCTCAGCCTCCTTGCTCGACCAGTCCCAGGGTGTGTCCCTTGTCTGCACAACCTGTGATAACTCACATTCCTGCCGGCAGAATGGGCGAGGAGCAACTGGGAGGACAAGGAGCCCTTCCTTACAAGGGTATGACTTCCATTCACATCCCCGTGGGCCAGTACTCAGCGACATGGCCACGCCTAGCTGCAAGGCAGGCTGGGAAATGGAGCTATTATTCTGCTTCTGAGCTAAACACAGAGGCTCTATTACTACAGAAGAAGGGAGGATGGATACTGGGGTACGGTGAGCATCTTCTGCCACCCCATGCCACATCCCCTCCAAGCATAGGGGATTTTCTCGTTCTCCGTCTAACTTTTCAAAGGAGTTGTCTGCACACATTCTCTCTCTTTCCTCCCTGTGTTTGTCGTCCATAGGGATGAGGGTTTGCAAAAGTGTTTTAGAGAAAGAAAGAGAGAATATTACACAAGTCCATTCCTTGAAGGTGGGCCATATTAGGGGTGGGGTGCTCTACTTGAGAAGACCATGCATGGAAAAGCGAGGTCGGGGGAGCTGGGTCAAGCCTGACACGATTGTCCAGGAATGTGCTGAGCCAAAGAGCAGACTGGAAATCACCAGCAGGAGGGAAACCAGGCTGGAGGCCGAGAGAGAGGAGATCTTGTGTCACACTGAAGGAAAGAGGCCAGGGCACAAATGGTGGCAAGACAACAAGGCTGGCAGCCAAGAGTGGCTGGGAGAAGAGCTGGGGAGGTCAGACAGGAGGCAGTGAGGGCGCACCTTTCGAATTCCTGATCTTCCAGTTCTTTGAGTATGTGGGTGATGGAGGTGTCCTTTTCATGTGGTACCAGCTGTGCTTTCCCAGAATGGAGTAGCTCCTTAAAGGAGTCACACAAAGTAGGGCAAAAGTCCTATGTAGAGTGATTCCTCTCTGCTTACATCTGCTGATACGTATGGTGTTTACAAGGTAACACATGCTTGGATAGGTGAGATAAAATTTGTGAAAACATAGCATTTGATATCAATGTAAAACTACGTTGGGATTAACCTGGATAATTTTTAGAGTCTCACTCACCACCTAGGATCAAATCCTCCTCCTATAGTAATTAGCTCTGTGACTTTGGCCAAGCAACCTGCCTCTCTGTTCCGAATTTATAAAGTGAGGATAATAGCAGTACATTTAGTTTCAGGGAGGTTGGTTAAATGCAGCAGAAAGCCCAATCCAAACTGGCTTTAACTGTAAAAGGGGATTTGCAGGCTTATGTAATTCAAAAAACCCTCCTCCAAGTTGGAGGCTGTGGAACGGAAGAGGCAAGCTCGGGAAACGAGCTGGAGGAATCTGCTCTCTCCATGTGCACTGTTTTGATCCAGGACCCTCCCCCTGGCAGTTGTGGCTTTCTGGGTGTCCTGAGATAACCTTCAAAGACAAAGACAGAGCCAGTCATTGTAACTCTGGAAGTTTGAACATACTCATAAAGGAAAAAGACACTGTAGGTGACAGCAATGCCATGTCCATACTCATCTCCAAGAGGTACATTGTAACCCAGATTGGCAGCGGTTAAGATACCCTTTCTCAGGGCTACAGAATGATTATTCATGAGTCCCAGTCACTTTTGCTTTCGTGGTCCCCTTCCTCCATAAAAAACATTAAAAATTATATCTTATTACTGAGTTGGTGTAAAGGTGACAACACTAGTATTAAATTACTAATATTAAAATGTTTTATCCATCTTCAAAGTTTATTTTTTCCTCCTAATTAAAAAAAAGAAATTAAAGCATTCTTGTGGGCCCCTAAAAGTGTCATGGGCGCTGGGCACTCACCCATTAGGCACCTTGCCTATTGTGCCTAATGGACAAATTGGCCTGGCCTTTATCCCCAGTGCACAACGGGAGGAAAACTTTTGATATCCATCTTTCCGGGAATTTTGTCTCCTTTATGTCACCCATCTCAGCCCTTCTGGAGCTCAGTCTGCCACCTCACTTTTGAAAACTCCAAGTTGTCCAATGTTTCCATGGCAGAATGGGGAATCCAGATCCCCACCAGGGCCATAAAATTTTACGGGCAAAATGGAGGCCTGGCAGAGATGTCCTGAAACTGATTAGCTGGACTCCCACAAGGCTGGAAAGGAAAGTGTCTGGACAATGTCCAGACATTGAAGCTGTTCTGTCTTAAGGCAACTGTAACCCTCTGTCAGTGAATGCGGAATAGAGAGACCCCGAAAATGGTCCCAACTGCTTGCATACTTTCCTCCTTTTTGTCTTGATGTTAAGATTCTATAACTTTGAGTAGGTTCAATCTTTTTAAAAAATTTAAGCCATCAGTATAGGTTAGGTTATGCTGTGGTAACAAACGAAGCCCAAATCTCAGTGCTTAAAGCAACAATGATTTGTTTCCTATTCATCCTACATGTCCCTCTTGGGGTGACTGGGGGCTCTCCTCCCTGGTCCTCTCTCAGGGGACCAAGCTGATGGAGTAGCCACCATGTGGCATGGTGACAGCAGCAGTGGCAGGAAGAAAGAAAATGACAAATTGTGAGTTGGCCCATAGAGTCTGTCACTTGGAAGTGACCCATTGTCACTTGCACTCTCTTTTCTTTGACCACCAAAACTCACATGGCCTCATTAGGAGAGGGGGGAAGTGCAATTCTACTGTGTTTCCAGAAGGGGGAGAATGAGAACATGGACGGCCAGCCTTAGTGATCAGCTCAATACTTTAATCCTTTCATTTTCTATTGAATTCTCACAAAACCTGTGCTCCGTTTTAGGGTTGAGGAAACAGCCTGGGTCCCTGCCATCCTTAGGGACAAGACATGCATCCACCTGCCAAGCTGCTGGTGACATCTTGTGGCCTCCAAGAAGCAGCTGACTCCTGGGGAGGAGCAGGTGACCCTCTCTCTCACCTCCAGGTGACAGTTACCAGGACTGGCCCAGCCTGCTGGGCTGAGGAAGCACCTGGGTTTGGGGAGGTAAGGTTATGATAGGTTTTATAACAGGGCCGAGGGCCCCCAGGGAGGGAGGAGGGGGACATGGGGTCTTTGAGGAGTGAAGGGAATGTGACCTCACTTTGCACTCCCAGCATGAAGCAGGACATGTGACGAGTGGCCCTCCACATGATGGGCTACTTTGTGGATGTGGTTGGGAGGTACAGATGATGACATTGCATCGTGTCCATAACACAAGCTTAGTGAACAAAGCAGGATACAAAAAGTGTGACTGGACTACAGTTTTAAACGAATGTGTGTGTAGCAGGTATGAATCTCAGCCCATATGAGCAAGAAGTCCTTTATTGCCTTTTAATCAATTTAGTTCTGCCTCGGAGCCCTCGCTCGTCCTGGTGGGAATTTTCGCTCAGGGATTCTCAGGTTCCCCATTACCACAGTTGTGCTGGGGTCCCTGGTCCACAGCAGCAGAACACCGGCAATGCTTCTGTGAGTTTTGGTCGTATATAAGCACAGATCCCACTGCAGCCTCCCCCATCCACTCGGTCCCTGTGGGCTTTGGTGCCTGGCCTGGCGCAGGAATCTTGGAGACCCTGGAGACTTGCTCTTTAGACGCCCCCTGTGAAGCATCACCTCTGAAGTCTCGCCAACTCCCTCCTCACATACTCGGTTCTCCTTTCTCCCTTCGTTCCTAATTCTCTGCTGCCTCAAGACCTCTCTCCTCCTGCCCCTTCACGACACATCATCTCTTCTCTGGGTGTGTACGTTTTTCTGAAGGGAGTATGTTAGCTCTGCTATAATACTTGAATGAAGGGATTACTAGCAACACGGAAACTAGATGATTTGAAAATTTCCTGGCTACAAACTCCTGGAAATGCTAAGCTTTCAAGATAAAAAAAAAAAAAAAAAAAGGGAGGAAACCTCCACTGCTAAGTCTAAAGCCAAGACTTCATGTTGCTTCAGGATGCGAGAGGCACAGCGAGTGATGAAACCTGCAAACCAGTGGGTAAGTCTAGAAATAATAATAATTTATAAAACTAATTTAGGATATACAAAAATGAGATGAGACTAAAATACTAGATAACAATAATATATTAAACGGAGTGTGGATGATCTGATTGAATGTTTCAATGTCACTGAATTGTTTAGGAGGGGAATACAGACATTTTGTAACATCAAATATGCATGTTCAAAAGTTGGAGTATCCAGGGACTGGCTCCGTGGCCGAGTGGTTAAGTTTGCGCGCTCCATTTCGGCGGCCCAGGGTTTCGCAGGTTCGGATCCTGGGCGTGGACATGGCACCGCTCATCAGGCCACGCTGAGGCAGCATCCCACATAGCACAACCAGAGGCACTCACAACTAGGATATACAACTATGTACTGGGGGGCTTTGGGGAGAAGAAGAAGAAAAACCAAAAAAAAAAAAGAAGATTGGCAACAGCTGTTAGCTCAGGTGCCAATCTTGTACAAGAAAAACCCATATGTTAAAAAAAAAAAAAAGAGTATCCGGTAAAATAACAAAAATTGAATGTACGTCTTCCATGGGGGATGGAAGTTAAACAAAGCCTGGATTTCCATCTGAAAAGGGAGATGGAGGAAAAATACAGGAATAATATATGAGTTAAGAGTCAGAAAAAAAAATCTGCCATATATATACAAGACATAAAGATATCCCCTCCCAGCGCCACAGTGATCATTTATGGGGAGTGAGGGTCCGGGTGAGTTATATCTTCTTTTTCATTCCAGTGATAATGGGAAGGCTCCAAAATGGCCTCCAATGGCCCCCGCCTCCCGGTACTCACACATGTGTGGTCCTTCCCACAATGCAGCAGGGTCACTCTGTGTAACCAACAGATTGCAGCAAAAGTGATGGTACGGCACTGCATGTTGAGGTTACAAAAGGCTGCAGCTTCCATCCTGGGCTCTCTCTCTTGCTCTCTCCTCATTTGCTCTTGGGGGAAACCTTTGTCATGAGAAGCCATGTCAAGAGGCCCACGTGTGGCCTCCTGCCAGTAGCCACGTGCGTAAGCTTGGAGGCGGATCCTTCCACCTCAGTCAAGCCCCCAGATAATGGCAGCCCAGCCGACTTCTTGGCTGCCACCTCCTTAGAGTCCCTGAGCCAGAGCTGCCTGGCTAACGGCTCCGGATAACTGTGAGATAACAACTGTTTGTGGTTTGAGCAGCTAGGTTTGACAGATAACTAGTGATGCAGAAATAGATAAGTAATACAATACTTTTTGTGCAGTTTTCAAATTCTATATAACATACATATATTGCTTTCCAAACAGAAAGTTTTTTAAATGATCAATCAAGTAAATCCTTCATTCCAGTGTGATAAAGGACAACCTGTTGAGTCGTATGGTTAACACGGGTGCCTGACGTGCCTATTCCACCTGAAGGCGGCCATGTCTTTGTGCAAAGACACCAGCTACACCAGCAGGGCCTGAAGGGGAGCTGTCCTTAATTTTGGTTGTGCCAGGACCTCTGACCTTGCAAAGCATCCCATAAAAGGGAATGATTCTTTTTGTGTGATACAGATCTTGCACATATGGCTAAAAATCAGTTAATTTCTTTGGGAAGTTGGATAACTTTTATGCTTGCTTAACTGATTCATATGTTGGATAATCTAATAATTAACATTGGATTCCAACATATCACCCACGTTGTTGTGCTCACAGAGGAGTTTCTAAAGTTGGGAATATACGTTTTTCTTTTGAAGGCCAGCAGCCCTGGAGGAGAGTATGGAATGGTGGAAAGAATGCTGGAAGAGCTCTGTGGCTTTGGAATAAGTCACTTTGCCTCTCTGGGCCTCAGTTTCCTCATATATAAAATGGCCAGGTTGGGGGTATTAATCTCCAGTGACTCTAACTTGCCATGGAATTTTCTCTCTTCAGTGACAAGCTCTCTCAAAGCCAGCTTGAGCCCCCCTCCTGAGAGACTCTGCTCTGTCCAGTATAGGAGACACCAGCCACAGGGGCTATTTAAATTGAAATTAGGGGCCGGCCCCGTGGCCAAGTGGTTAACTTCGCGTGCTCCGCTTCGGCGGCCCAGGGTTTCGCCAGTTCGGATCCTGGGCATGGACATGGCACCACTCATCAGGCCATGCTGAGGCGGCGTCCCACATGCCACAACTAGAAGGACCCCTCAGCTAACCATACACAACTATGTACCGGGGGGCTTTGGAGAAAAGAAGAAGGAGAAGAAAAGATTGGCAACAGATGTTCGCTCAGGTGCCAATCTTTAAAAAAAAAAAAAGAAAAGTTTATTTAAAAAATAAATAAATAAATTGAAATTAACTAAAATTAAAATTTAGTTTCTCAGTTGCAGTTGCCACATTTCAGGTGCCCGACAGCCACACGTAGCTAGTGGCCAATGTGTTGGACAGCATAGAGTTACCACACTCCCATCATCACAGAAAGTTCTATTGGAAGCACTGCTCGAAGGTCTTGCCTCTCAGTGTGGTCCACGCACCAGCATCATCACCACCTGGGAGCCCTCAGAAATGCAGGATCTTGGGTCACCACCCAGATCTAATCAGAATCCCCAGGCACTGCCTGCACATGTGAGCTTGAGAAGAGTGGCTACCAGGAGCATTGGCACCAAGGAGGTGGCTGGAAGGAAAGAGTGCCGCTTAGCTGTGTGGCCTCGGTATAGACCCCAGGGACACATAGCCTGGCTTTCTCATCAGCTGTGTGACCTTATCTACCACATAGGAAAAGCTGAGGCTATAACAAGAGAAAGCAATGATCACGGTGCTAACACACAGTAAATGCGCTCTAAATGGCCGTGTTGCTATGTTTGGATTTGATGAGGTTGAAGGTCCCTGCCCAGCAACCCCAAGCTGGATGCAGACTGTGGGCCCAAGATTGGCTCTTCCCCTCGCCACCACAGGGTGGTGCTGTGTCACCAACGTGCTCTCCTCTCCAACAGGCTTCCAGCTGGCTCCTCTACAGGAAGCCAGAATTTGCCCCGAGACTTCCAGGTCTCTGTTTCTGATTACTAAGCATGACTGAGCAGCCAGGACACCAATCCAAGCATTTATCTGACAGATAATGGGAAAACAGGCCTCCGCTTTGTGCCCGGCTGGAATGCAAAAGTGAGGTTGACCCAAAGAGTTGAATAAGGACTGTGTGAAAGTTGTAGCGGAAGCGAGAGGCTCCTGTTGGAAAGCTGGGGGGAGGGAAGCCCAGGATTCTGTGAGTCAGCTTCTGAATGACCTGGGCTCCTCATCCCGCAGACTCAAGCTAGGGCTCTTGGCCAGCCAAGCATGCGTGTGCATGTGTGTGCATGTGTGCATGTGAGAGAGAGAGAAAGACAAGGATTAGGTGAGCAGGGGTGGGAAGGTGGAGGAATTTTTTAAGGAGTCAATTTCTAAAGTTTCTCAAACTTTAGCCTACATCACAATCACCTGTCAAAACACAGATTAAATCTGTTCAAACATGTGTCGCTGGGCTCCCCATCCAGAGTTTCCAGGTCAGTGGGAGGTCTGGGGTGGCCTGATCATTTGCATTTCAAACGCGTTCCCAGGTAGGGCTGAGGCTGCTGCTCCAGGGACTGTCCTTTGAGAACCAGCACTCTAAAAGTGTCTGAAAAACTCCCCTGAAACAAATGATATAATCCCAGTTCAGGAGAAGAATGTTACTCCAAAGGCAATTACACCAAATCTCCACTTTCATCGCCCCGCGCCACGACATCCTCACCCCCCTCAGCAAGCTTTCCCTGCACCAGCAGGTCACGTCGGGGTACTTGTTAGTCAGACAGGCAGTGCGGGCCGGAAAGATGGCTGGGGAGCTGAGAGCCAGGGTCCGTTCTCAGGGGATGTTCATCCTCCTTTCCCAGCGAGGCTCATAACTCATAATCCTTGCTCTGTCCCAAGAGGGGTGATTAAGACTCTCAAAGCCCACTTAGCCCCACTTCGGGCAGAAAACCTGCAGAGACCACTCTCTTTGCCTGGTGCCACCAATCCAAGGCAGCATCACTCCCCCCTAGAAATGGGTGGAAATGGCAGGGGCCTGGATTTTAATGGGAGGGTTGGGCATCTCCAAGTGAGTTTAGGGCAATCAGTGATTCACATGGGCTGACTGGAGTGCTTGTCACGGGAGGGGGAGCCACAGGAACGGAGCCTGAGTCCCTCCTCGGAGTCCCTCCAGCACCAGGGCCCCTGCAAAGGTGGCACTGACCACGGATGGGCTGGTTGTGAGTTGTGAGCTTAGCTATTTCTTCAGAAAGGGTGTGTGGAGCGTCATGATGTGCCAGGCTCAACACCATGCTTTCCTGGGCTGGAAAGCTGAAGGCCCTATCTCATGGGCTTTTGCCCACCAGGAGCCCACATCCTCGTCACCGAGAACACACGGGTAAGTAGAAGCGTATATGTATACTGGTCCCCTTGTCTCATGCCCCTCATGTAGCCGCTGGGCTCTGGACCTTCTCTGAATTTCCCTTGAAGGGGATAAGAATATACCACCCCAAAATATACCACTTTGGTGTAAGGTTTGTTTTTATCTGAAGACAATTAGCTCTCTGCCCTCCCTCTTTCTGTCTAAAAGCAGGGCCTAAATTTCCCTTTGTAAAGGTGTCCTCTCCCATAACAGGAGGAGGAGGATGACTATTAATCACCAGAGAGGAGAAGACTCTTATCAATGGAGAAGGTCCCAACTGGAGGCTGCATAATAAACCTTACTAAATAACTCTCGTCATCAATAGTTTTCCCCATATATTTATCTTCCCACAATTTATGCCCCAGGAAGCCCTATCCCTGCCCCCTCCTTTGTCTAGTTACTTCTCCACAATTTATCACCCTTTGTGAAATGGTATATAAGCCCCCAGGTCAAACATCTTCTTTGGAGGTTTCAATTCTTTTCTGTAAGTCCCCCCACATGTATGTAAAATAATCCTTTTCTCCTGTTAATCTGTCTTCTTTCAGTTTGGTTTGCAGTCCCCAGGTACTGAACATAAGAGGGTAGAGGAAAGGATTTTTAATTTCCCCTACACCCTAAGACAGTGTTTCCCAGAGTGTGAAGTGAGTTCCACTGGTGGCCTATGAGATGTTAGGGAGTCCAGAGGCTAATGTTTTTAATTTAAATAGTTTTAAAAATAGTTATCTTTTTAACTTTGATATCAAGATGAAATGAATTTGGTAAAAGTAAGTTGATTTAGAGAAAAATAAGTTACAGATAGTGTTTATCAGAAGTTTGGGAAACATGGCCCACGGAATCCACTCACGCAGTAGCACTGGTGAGTAACATAGACTACACTGGGGATTTAATATTTCAGAAGATTAAAGAGGGGTCTTTATATGGCACAGCCCACACCCCAAACAGCCATAAAATTCCACGGAAGACATTTGTGCTCTTCCCAAGTCCATTAATGGCCACACAGTCACTGGGTCTTTTAATTTTCTGTGTTTCTGCCACAAGAGCCCAAATTCCTGGCTCCATCTAGGGGCCCCACCCTATACCACCAACTCCAATTCTTTCCCTTTATTACGAGAAAGGACTTAGCTCTCTCCCAACTTCCCCCCCAAACTCTGTGACTGAGGAAAGCTTTATAGTTTATATGTAGGAATCCATGAATACCAGTGAAACTAGACTCTTACAACCTCCCAATACTGGATCAAGAAGAAATAGAGAATCTGAATAGACCAATCACAAGTAAAGAAATTGAAACGGTAATCAAAAACCTCCCCAAAAATAAAAGTCCAGGAGTGGACGGCTTCTCTGGAGAGTTCTACCAAACATTCAAAGAAGATTTAATACCTATTCTTCTTTTCTTCTATTCCAGAAAATTGAGGAAGATGGAACACTCCCTAACACATTCCACCAGGCCAACATCACCTTGATACCAAAACCAGACAAGGACAACACAAAGAAGGAAAATTACAGGCCAATATCGCCGATGAACATAGATGCAAAGATCCTCAACAAAATATTGGCAAACCAAATACAGCAATACATTAAAAAGATCATACACCAAGATCAAGTGGGATTTATACCAGGGACACAGGGATGGTTCAACATCCGCAAGTCAGTCAACGTGATACACCACATTAACAAAATGAGAAACAAAAACCACACTATCATCTCAATAGATGCTGAGAAAGCATTTGAGAAGATCCAATATCCATTTATGATAAGAAGTCTCAATAAAATGGGTATAGAAGGAAAGTACCTCAACATAATAAAGGCCATATATGACAAACCCACAGCCAACATCGTACTCAATGGGGAAAAACTGAAAGCCATCCCTCTGAGAACAGGAACAAGACAAGGGTGCCCACTCTCACCACTCTTATTCAACATAGTACTGGGGGTTTTGCCCAGAGCAATTAAGCAAGAAAAAGAAACAAAAGGAATCCAAATAGGCAAGGAAGAAGCGGAACTCTCAATGTTTGCAGATGATATGATCTTATATATAGAAAACCCTTAATAATCCATTGGGAAACTATTAGAAATAATCAACAACTACAGCAAAGTTGCAGGGTACAAAATCAACTTACAAAAATCAGTTGCATTTCTGTACTCCAATAACCAACTTACAGAAAGAGAACTCAAGAACACAATCCCATTCACAATCGCAACAAAAAGAATAAAATACCTTGGAATAAATTTAACCAAGGAGGTGAGAGACCTATACAATGAAAACTACAAGACTTTAGTGAAAGAAATTGATTACAACATAAAGAAATGGAGGACATTCCATGCACACGGTTCGGAAGAATAAACATAGTTAAAATGTCCATAGTACCTAAAGCAATCTACAGACCCAATGTAATCCCAATCAGAATCCCAATGACATTCTTCACGGAAATAGAACAAAGAATCCTAAAATTCATATAAGGCAACAAAAGACCCCAAATTGCTAAAGCAATCCTGAGGAAAAAGAACAAAGCTGGAGGCATCACAATCCCTGACTTCAAAATGCACTACAAAGCTATAGTAATCAAAGCAGCATGGTCCTGGTACAAAAAAAGGTGCACAGATCAATGGAACAGAGTTGAAAGCCAGAAATAAAACTACACACCTACAGACAGCTAGTCTTCAACAAAGAAGCTGAGAACATACAAGGAAAGGAAAGGAAAGAGAGAAAGGAAAGTCTCTTCAATAAATGGTGTTGGGAAAACTGGACAGCCACGTGCAAAAGAATGAAAGTAGATCATTCTCTTACGCCATTCACAAAAATAAACTCAAAGTGGATCAAAGGCGTGAAGGTAAGACCTGAAACCATAAAACTTCTCAAAGAAAATCTAGGCAGTACACTCTTTGACATCAGTCTTAAAAGAATCTTTTCAAACACCATGTCTCCACGGACAAGGGAAACAAAAGAAAAGATAAACAAGTGGGACTTCATCAGACTAAAGGGCTTCTACAGGGCAAGGGAAACCAGGATCAAAATGAAAAGACAACCTACCAACTGAGAAAAAAAATTTGCAAATCATATATCCAACAAGGGGTTAATCTCCATAACATATAAAGAACTCACACAACTCAACAACAAAAAAATCGAATAACCTGATGAAAAAGTGGGCAGAGGATATGAACGGACATTTTTCCAAAGAAGATATACAGTTGGCCAATAGGCACATGAAAAGATGCTCAACATCACTGATCCTCAAGGAAATGAAAATCAAAACAACACTAAGATATCACCTTATACCCATTAGAATGACTATAAAAACCAAGACAAAAAAATAACAAATGTTGGAGAGGTTTAGAGAAAAGTGGACCCTCATACACTGCTGGTGAGAATGCAAACTGGTGCAGCCACCATGGAAAACAGTATGGAGATTTCTCAAAAAATTAAAAATAGAAATACCATATAACCCAGCTATCCCACTACTGGGTATTTATCCAAAGAACTTGAAATCGACAATTCAAGGAGACTTATGCACCCCTATGTTCATTGCAGCATTATTCACTCTAGCTAAGACATGGAAGCAACCCGAATGCCCATTGACTGATGATTGGATAAAGAAGATATGGTATACACACACACGCACACACACACACACACACAATGGAATACTACTCAGCCATAAAAAATGACAAAATCATCCCATTTGCCACAACATGGTTGGACCTTGAGGGTGCTATGTTAAGTGAAATAAGCCAGACGGAGAAAGACAAACACTGTGATTTCATTCATATATGGAAGATAAACAAACACATGCACAAAGAGAACTTTTTAGTGGTTACCAGGGGGAAGTGGGGTGGCGGGTGGGTACAAAGGGTAAAGGGGCACACCTATATGGTACTGCCAAATAATAATGTACAACTGAAATTTCACAATATTGTAAACTATCATAACCTCAATTAAAAAATTATTTCATTGGGATCCTGTAAAGGAAAGGAGAAGTATGTGTATGCTCTTTCATATGAAACCATAAGTGTGGGCTTTTTAATATTTTATGTGAAACTTTTATGTAAATGTTGAAAATTAAATTATATGCCCTCCTTCAAAAAAACATTCGTTTTATTAGTTAAGATAGTAATGCAAAATGGTTAAGCATACACCTGCTGTATGACCCAGTAATTCCAATAGGTCCATTCCATTTACCCAATGACCAGCCATTGGGTAAATAAATTTACTGTATTTACCCAAGATAAATGAAAATACATGCCCAGACAAAGACTTATATATGAATATTCATAGTAGCTTTATTTGTAATGGCTAAAAACTGAAAGGAACTCAAATGTCCATCAACAGGTGAGTGAAAAAACAAATTGAGGTGTAGCCATTCAATGAAATACTCTCAGCAATAAAAAAAGAATGAAGCCATCGACACAATGACATGGATGGATCACAAAACAGTTATACTGAGTGGAAGAAGCCAGACAAAAAGCGTACACACTGTATGATTCTATTTACATAAAATGCAAGCTAACCCACGGTGACAGAAAGCAGATCACTGGTTGACTGGGGGGCTTGGAGGTGGCAGGAAGAGTAGTGGAAGAAGAATTATAGCGGTATGAAAGTTTGGGGAGTGACGGATATATTCATTATCTCGATTGTGGCAGTGGTTTCATGGATGTATATTTTATGTCAAATTTACCAAACTATACATTTTAAATACATGCAGCTTATTGTATATCAATCATACATCAATAAAGCCCTTAAAAATAGCAATGCAACTCAACAGTAACAAACAATAGAACAAAAATGTGTAAAAGATTTGAACGGACACTTGACCAAAAAAGATGGCAAATAAATTAAGCACATGAAACAATGCTCAACACCATTAGTCCATAGGGAAATGCAAATTAAAAGGTATCCCCACACACCTGTGAGAATGGCTACAATCAAAAACACTCCCCATAGCAAGTCCAAGTTCCAGAGTGGATGCAGAGCTGCTGCATCTCTGTATGAGGGGTGAAAATCGTACAGCCATTGTGGCAAGCAGTGTGACAATTTCCTATAATATCAAACCTACACTTAGCATACAACCCAGCAATCTACTCCTAGGTATTTACCCAAAATAAATTATATTCATATAAAAACCTGTGCGTGAATGTTTATAGTGCTTTATTCATGACCATCAAAAACTGGGAACGACCCAAGTGTTTTTCAAGTGGTGAATGATAAACAAACTGCATGCATCACACAGTAGAAGACTTCTCAGCAATAAGAGGAATGAACGCTGATACAACACGCACGAACCTCGAAATAATTATGTCGCGCGAAAGCAGCCAGACTCAAAAGACTGTATGCCATAAGATACCATTGATATGCCGTTCTGGAAAAGGCAAAACTTAGTGTGACAGAGAACAGCTCCCTGGTTCCAAGAGTTGGCATCGAGAGGGGCTTGACGGTAAGGGGACTTTTTTTAGGTGATGGAACTATATTCTGATTGTGGTGGTGGTTACACAATTCTATATACTTGTCAAAACCCATAGAATGGTATAACAAAAAGAGTAAATTTTACTGTATGTAAGTTTAAAAATAAAGATTCATATTGTTTTAAAAATGTCGAATGATAGAGAAGTATGGGAAGGAAAATTATAAGGGCCTTTTACACAAACACAACACAGAGCCTCAGGAGCCAACCGTTGTTAGTAGTTTATGGAACGCCCTCTCAGATTATTTCCTACAAATACACATGAATTTATATAGAGATTTTGGTTTTACGAAATGGGATTATACCATCATCTGCTTTTTTTGTGCATCGTTGTGAGGGTGTTGGAGAAGTCCAACACGCAGCTTGATGTCAATAAAAACCATGGCACTATTTTCAAGGTTACATAAATGATTATTGCTACCCCCGTGCCACCTGTCTTGGGAGAAATTAGGCTAGGTCTCAGCCAAATAAGGAAACTCCTAAAGAAAATTTAGAGTTAAATACCCATTTCCCGGGTTTGTTAGACTCTCCCTTGGGATGATAGTGGATCTGCTGTAGGGGGAGAGGCCCGGACCTCCTCCCGGACTCGGGGGTGTGGGGGTATCTTTGGGGAAGCCTGGTGGGCTGAGGAAGGGGCTGACTGTGGCCAGGGTGGATAGAGCCGATGCCAGTTTTCCAAGGTGAGAAAGAGATGTTTTTATTAACACAGCAGAAGTTTTAAATCTGTTCTTTGAGAACCTAAATGTGCTCCCTTTGTCTCAACACCGTCTAAGCCGTGTTCTTACTGTTGGGAGTTGGCCTTGTGGGGAGATGGGTTCTGTACTGGGGCTCACAGGCTGGAACCACAGCTCCCAGCTGCACCAGCCGGGCCACCCTGGGCACGTCATGACCTTCCCCTGTCGGACTCACTGGCTCCTTGTGGAGGTCAGTAATTGCGTATGCAAATGCGTAGCAATCGCAGCCGCTCAGCACAACTGGTTATTTGACTGCTGTCCTGTGTGAATCCCACCTCGTGCTTCCTGGGGAAGCCATTGATCTCAGATCTAAGAAAGATCAGATCCCTCTCTTGGGAGCTTCCCTGAGTGGCTACGAAACATGTTTTGCCAACAGCCTCCTCCTCCCCCTCCCCCACAAGGCAGCTGGGGCCCCGCTCAACTTTTTCCAGTTCAGCACCAACAAGCAGCTGAAACTTGCTGTGAAATCTTGGCTAGCAGGGCCTGTATTGATTTTGTTCTGGAAGCGTTTCAAGTGGCTGCTGCCTCTGTGATCCCTGTAACGTCCAGTTACAAAACCCAGCGGCTTCTCTGAACAGCTGCTGAAGACTCGTATCCTTCTGAAAAGAAACTCAGCCCCCTGGACCCCTAGGAGCAGACTCGTGTGGATCTCAGAACCCGAAAGTCTCAGAGCTCAGAACTAGACGTACTGAGGCAAGGCAGGTGGCCCAGTGGGGGCCCAAGGCTCCCTTCCTGCCCCTCCTCACTGCTAGCCAGGTGTGTGGCCTTCGGACCAGTCACTTCCCTCTCTGTGCTGTCTCCACTTGTCATTTTCTAACTTTTGTGGAAATAAGACCACGGTCTCAGAATATTTTGAAATGTGATTTTTGAGGTTTACTAAAAATTCTGTAGGCAGAGGTGAGGGAAATAGCCACCAACCCAAAGTGGTAACTACTTTTTCTGTTTTTAACTATCATTTTACGGGTCCTCAGTTCCATAAGAGGTCCCTCCTAGATCCCCCCACCCATACCCCCACTTCTCCAGAATGGTGTTAGGATTCACAGAGGAAAGAAGTCTTGTACTTACAAGTAAACACAATTTTGCTACACATTTGAAAAACAATTCAAGTAGATATTTTGAAAGCAGGTGGAGTATTAGTAAACAAGGTAAAATATATCCCTGAAAAGAGATTCTGTATAAAATAAGGAGATTTCAGTAAGCAAGGTAAAGCAAACATCTGAAAGAGATCAGAGATACATATAAATTTAAGTTTTACAAAGGGGTCATGATTATTAGAGAATTGCAAATTAAAACAATAAGATACCACCACACACCTATTAGAATGGTTGAAATCTAAAACACTGACAACACCAAATGCTGGCGAGGACGTGGGGCAGCAGGGTCTCTCATTCCTTGACGGTGGGAATGCAAGTGGTGCAGCCACTTTGGAAGACAGTTTGACGGTTTCTTACAAACGAAGCCTACTCTTACCATGTAATCCAGCATTCATGCTCCTTGGTATTTACCCAGATGAGTTGAAAACATGTCCACACAAAACCTGCACACAAATGTTTATAGCAGCTTTATTCATCATTGCCCAAACTTGGAAGCACCTGAGATGTCCTTCAGTAGGCGATGGATACATAAACTGTGGTAAATCCAGACAAGGGAATATGATTCAGCTCTAAAGAGAAAGGAGCTATCAAGCCATGAGAACACATGGAGGAACTTTAAATGCATATTATTAAGTGAAAGAAGCCAATCTGAAAAGCCTACATTCTGTATGATTCCAACTACATGACATTCGGGAAAAGGCAAAATTATGGAGACAGTAAAAAGATCAGTGGTTGCTAGGGGTTAGCGGGCAGGGAGGGGTGATTAGGTAGAGCATGAAAGATTTTTAGAGTAGTGAAACTATGGTGTATAACACTACAATGGTGCATACGTGTCATTATATATTTGTCAAAACCCATAGAATGTACACCAAGAGTGAACCCTAGTGTAAACTACGGACTTCCGGTGATTATGATCTGTCACTGCGGGTCCATCAGTTGTAACAAATGTACCGCTCTGGTGGGGGATGTTGACAGTGGGGGAGGCTATGCCTGAGGGGGAACAGCAGCTATATGGGAAACCCCTGTACCAACCACTCAATTTTGCTGTAAACCTAAAACTGCTCTAAAAAATAAAGTCTATTTAAAAAAGGGAGAGGACATAATATTGATCCAGAATTTTTACCGTTTTTAATATCTAACATAAAGTTCTTTTACTTATAGTGTCAGGGGGGCTTGCTTATTTCCATCATTACCATGTCTTTTTTAAAGATTTTTTATTTTTCCTTTTTTCTCCCCAAAGCCCCCTGGTACATAGTTGTGTATTTTTAGTTGTGGGTCCTTCTAGTTGTGGCATGTGGGACGCTGCCTCAGCATGGCCTGATGAGTGGTGCCATGTCCGCACCCAGGATTCAAACTGGTGAAACCCTGGGCTGCCGAAGCGGGGTGCGAGAACTTAACCACTGGGCCATGGGGCCGGCCCCCATTACCATGTCTTGAAATAGTCTTTTAAAAAACTGTTTTGGGGCGAGCCCCACAGCCTAGTAATTAAGTTCAGCGTGCTCCTCTTTGGTGGCCTGGGTTCACAGACCCAAATCCTGGTCACGGACCTACACCCCTCATCAGCCATGCTGACCCACATATAAAATAGAGGAAGATTGGCATAGATGTTAGCTTGGGGCTAATCTTCCTCAGGAAAAAAATAAATACGTAAATAAAATCCTATTTTCATGCCTGCTTAAAATGCTAGTGTCTCAATGTACCATGATTTACTTAATTTTTTTCCAGATTTTGGATATTTATTTCCTTTGTGTGTGTGTGTTGCTCTTATAAATAGTACTGCATTTATAGCTAGTACTTACTGAGTGCTCACTATATGCCAGGCATATAACAGTGCTACAACCTTTCACAATGCCCATGTGTATAGAGACGGAAATTGAGGCCAAGAGAGGTCCAATAGCAGAGCCAGGATTTGACCCAAACAGTCTGGCTCCAGCACCTGTGCTCAGATCTTGTGTGCTGGGTTCAGATGTGTTGCTGGTTATTGATTCTGTTCTAGAAGAGGAATTTCCAGGTGAAAAGAACACGAACATTCTTCCCATGGCACTTAATACGCGTGTTCCGGCTTCTCTCCAGAGAGCAGCACAGTTCACTCTCCTTCTACAGGCTCGTCCCAAGCGAGGCCCACATCGAATGTTGTATTTGTTCATATTTTCTCATCCCATAGGTTGAAAAATGAGACTTCATTACTGTTTGAATTTTCATTTCTTTGGTTTCGAGTACATCTAAGTATTTTTCTTAGGTTTACTAGTCATTTGTATTTTTCTGTTTCAGCAAATAATCTGATGTGTGATTTGTCTTTATTTTCCACTAAGATTTTAATGTTTTTCTTAGAGACTTGAATAATTCCTTCTACATTAAGACTAGCAAAACTTTGCCTGTTAGATTTATTGCAATTATTTTTCTCAGTTTATGAACAGTTTCATTTTATTCAAGGCATTGTTTCACGTTCAGTCATTTTCTATTTTTGTAGAGTAGAGTCTGTTGATTTTTCCCCCATTGTGCTTTCTTTATTCCATTACTCCTTAGAAAGCACTGGGCCAAAAAAGAACAGTTTTCTGTGGAGTCAGGGCTGGTGATGCAGGTCTGATTCCTTCCTCCTTCTCTGGATGCACAGGGCCTCCAAACCTCCATGCTAAACTCACACAAGGGTTTACTATTCTGAGAGGTTTCTGTGCTCCAGAGAAGCCCGGGCTCGGAAAAAGATGGTGAGCCGAGGCTCCCTTGTAAGCCAGGGGCTTGTGAGTTGGGAGCTGCCTTTGTTCTAGAAGGGTTTCAACACGGATAGTGGAGATGAAAAGGCATCTCCATCCTCTGAGGACCTGGATGGGCAGGAAGGTCAACTACTGCCCTAGCTACAGGAGAAGCTGGGAGAGACGGCCTGACCTCAGCAGCGGTCTTTGCATTCCATCAAGTGATCTTTGCCTCCCACTCACGTTGGATGGGATTTCCCAAACCCAGGAAGGGAGTTCAGAGGCTGGGCAGCCAAAAATTCAACAAACGTCCCCAGCCCATCCGTCTCGGAGGCTGTGCTCACTGACCGGAGGTGGAAGGCATTCAAGGGGCAACAGTTGGGCTCCAACCCAGAGTAACAGGGTCTCCAGGAGGCAGCAAAGGGACTGTCAGAGGAAGCTTTATCCTGGTGATTTCTAATCAGGGACAACTTTGGCAATGTCTGAGGATGTTTTGGGTTGTCACAACTCAGGAGAGGGGAGCTACTGGCATTCGGTGAATAGAAGCCACAGGTACCGTTCAACACCCTGCAATGCACAGACTCCCCCCCGCAAAACAAAGGATTATCTGACCCAAAATGTCAACAGTGCCAAGGTTGAGAAACTTGCTGTACCCAGAGGTCCTCACAGGTCACATCAGCTCACCAGGCATGTGGTTCACAGAGGACAACAGCCAGGCGCTTGGCCAGAATTCAGGGCCCAACTCCACTCCCACGGCAGGCCGGGACAGGAGAAATGAACAGTGTTTGGAAAGGGTAAGGGAGGACCCCATCTCAAGTGACTGGAGCTCCTGGGCAGGTTATAATGTCTGAGACTCAGGAACAAGACAGCATAGCAATTTGCTTGCTAACGTAACCAAATACAGGATGCTGGAACAGGCCAATGCTAGAGAGGCTGGAGTTGGCTGGGACGAGAGGTAAGGGCCTGTGACTTCAGCTCTGGGGAGGAGAGAGACAAGGGGTGGGACGAGAGAGAGGACCCAGGTGGGATTGCCGGTTTCCAGTCAGACCTTAAAACCAGCCCCCGTTCTGTCCCTGAGTCTGGTCTCAAACTGGAATCTCCTTCAACACATCATGGTGGGTGGGGCCTGGAGAACAAATCCAGATCTCCAGAGGCGCAAGCGTTTGCACAATTGGGAAACAAGACAAATACCTATTTGTTTTTGTAACACAGCAGGCAGAAATTAGAGCTCAGCCTAATCATGTTTGGTGGGATACTGTTTAAAAAGTATGGAGAAGCCTGGTATGGACTTGATTTCTCTCAGTTCTCTCTGGTTTCTGGTAGGTACCCAGACAGTGCTACTTTTCATGGCCAACCTTAGGTTTATAAAAGGCTTTTTCAAAAACACTTTCAGGGTCTTAGCAATGTTTTGCAGCTCAGCACCCCCGTGAGGTGGTGG
Organism: Equus caballus; assembly: GCF_041296265.1. Classification (NCBI taxonomy): domain Eukaryota; kingdom Metazoa; phylum Chordata; class Mammalia; order Perissodactyla; family Equidae; genus Equus; species Equus caballus. The sequence goes on along the minus strand of NC_091698.1, from coordinate 52,537,334 downwards.
TTAGCATTCCCATTTGACAGGCAAGGAAACCAAGGTGTGGCAGGCCAGGCAGCTCACCCATGGCTGCCGGGCTGGCAGGTGACTGTGCTGCCTGTCACATGGGCCCCTGTGTTCTCCTTCTATAGGAAACATTTATGTCAGTTCCAAGGGGCTTTTTAGGACACTCAGGCACTGTGGTCTGGGCACATTTCCTTTTTGTTTTTTGCTGAGGAAGATTTGCCCTGAGCTAACATCTGTTGCCAATCTTCCTCTTATTTTTGATTGAGGAAGATTTACCCTGAGCTAATGTCTGTGCCAATGTTCCTCTATTTTGTATGTTAGCTGCTGCCTCAGCATGGCCACTGATGAGCAGTGTACGTCTGCGCCCGGGAACTGAACCCAGGCCACCAAAGCAGAGTGAGCCAAACTTAACCACTAGGCCACAGGCCAGCCCCTACTTTTCCTTTTTTGTTGTTCTACTTTGTGGTGAGCCTGTTCTCCTCCTCCTGGCCGCCCTCTCCCACTTGGGTTTGGCACACTTTCCCCTTCGGGGAAAAACAAGCTCTTAGCAGCCATCTACTTACAATTTGTCTCACGTGGCCAGGAGCTCCTCAGCAGCTGTTGCTCTTTGTGAAAAGCTGGATTAGACCAAAGGAGGAGTTTGCCTTAGGTGCAAGGATTCAAGTGTGGGGAGAAAGCCCCAGAAATTGACTTCCATTTAAGGAATCATAGACTGTCCTAAACTTCATCTTATTAAATTGATGTTAATTGCTGTTGGGGACATCTATTTGTTTCTTTTTTCTCTTTTTGAGATATACGTCTTGTAATCCTAGGTTTATTGTTAAACAAATGTATAATTATTGTTTGAAATTATTAATAATCCATTCAGGACTGTTCAAGGGGCAAATATTTTAGCATTGGAAAATCTTTATGTATATCTTAAGAGTTTACTATTCTGAAAGAGAGTGCTGAAAAGACGGATGATTTTGGTTAAAGTGGGATATAGGAATTTGGGGATGCAGAGGAGGTAAGATTCCTGGTGCTGATGGGGTCCAGGGCACAGGAAGCTCGGATGATAGGAATCAGGATGTGGAGGGAGGTGTCACTGGATGGCTTGAGTCTCAAAAGAGATATTCGTTTCTTTTTACTTTCTTTGAAGAAAAACACTGAAATGTAAATCTATTTAGACTATTTCCTATTTTTTAATTCATATGTTATTTTTACTCAATGAAATTTTACTCAATGAAATCTATCAATCTTCTCCTTTATGGTTTTGGGTGATGCTTTAGGGTGATCAACCATCCCGATTTGCCTGACTCTGTTCCAGTTTTAGCACTGAAAGCCCCAGCTCCTGGGAAACCCCTCCACCCCGGGCAAATCGGGACAGTTGGTCACCCTAGAAGCCATGGCGTCTCTCTTGCTTCGACAATTACAGATTGCCTCCCACACAGTTCTCTCCTTTCATTCTCGTCTCTCTCCCCCTCCTCAACTCATTCTGAAACCCAGCTCTGATGGTTCTACTCCTTATTATCGGCAAGGCAAAAGAACAAACCTCACAGACTGGTAGGAACCTACATCCTCAATCCTAATTCCTGCGACTCCCTTCAGGTACCCAACGTTCTAGCCAAACTGATTTAAATATAACTCCCTAGACACTCCCCAGCCCAGGCATGTGTTCAAGGTCTTTCCTTCCTGGGATTGTCTCTCCCTACTCAGCCTGCCTATATCCCATTCTCTCTTTCAGACTCTTCTCTGATGCAACCTGGTCCAGGAAGACTTTTGTGATCTGAAGTCTTCCTCCTTAGATATTCATAGCACTTTGAGCTCTTCCATTAATTATAACAAAATTTCAAGTGACAGAACATCTGACACAAACTGGGTCTAACAAACAATTAAGCAAAAAGCAGTCTATGGGTAGATCTCCATTCAGACATGGTTGGGTTATAGGGACTGAATCAAACCATCTGGATTCTGTATCTTTTCTTCCATCTCTCAACTCCAGGTGACCTCTCTCCTCAGGCAGGATCTCCCTTCATGGTGTAAGACAGCACCAGCAGCATCTTGGCCTTCATTATTCCAAGGAGTGGGAAAGGAGTGAGAGTCATTGTCTCAACCTCCCCAGAAGAAGTCCTGAGATGCCCTCTGATTGGACCACCTTATTACATCACTGTCACCAGGAGGATATGTAGGGCCATACGGATGCAAAGGTGGTGGTTGTTCTCATTTTATAGATGAATTAAAAATAAGGTCTGGAAAGGTTATGGAAGTTGCCCAAGGCCACACATTAATTGCATGGTAGCATCTGGATCCAAACCTATGTTTGCTGGGCTCCAGAGTTTTGCTCTGAATCAGTATGCTGAATCACCCTCTGTCAGAGTCCATGTAGGAGCTCATAGACTCTCAGCCAGGGCTCCTGTCTCTAGGGAGGAATACTTCCATGTGTGCGAGAAGGGGTGGGAGGGGGGTTAAGGGAGGATTCAAGATGACAACAGAATTTTATATTTGGAAAGTGTATTTTTAGAACAAAAGTACAGAAAATAAAATTCAATGAAATATTCTTGGTAAATGGATATACCTAGATGAGAGGTACTTCTCAATGTATCATAATCTTGGGTGGGGAGTGACCTCGAGATTTTTATGTTGATCTAAAGAAGACACAGTTTTTTAAAAGTTAAGAAACATAGCTCTCTACAGTCCTTGCCAGGTTTTATTTCAATCATTGTATGTGTTTGCCTTCATTCTCTGTTTTACCACCCAGGGCTGCACGTGTTCTCCTAATCTTTCGCAGGGAGGCCTGGTCTACCAGGGGCGCTGGCTGGGGACTTCCTGAGAGCCCGGTCTCTGGAGGCAGCAGTATGTGGGCTGTGATATGGGCAGCCTCTCATCCCAGCCTGGTTTCCTGCCTCTTTGTCCAACCCTGCTGTGACAGGAAGCACACAGTGCAAAACTGGTCAAAGAGACCTACCTCTGAGTCCCTGCAGGAGACAAGAGCATTTTCATCTGAAAAGGTCACATTAAGGAAGGAAGACCATGCAAATCAGTGGGTGAGTGTTTCCATGGCAAAGAGGAACCAAGGCAGTCCATGTCTCGGGCATGGGGCACCACTTCTTGGCAGTGATAGAAGCATGAATCATGGTCTTGTGTTTTGGCTCACTGGTCAATGGGTGGCTCACCAATCTGTTTATTTGCAGGCCTAGATTTTTCTGTGTAAAAGTGAGACTATTCTGGCCTTGGCCTGAACTGGTGCTTGCTACCCATAAATCCTACCTGATTCTGTGAACTAGGTGGGGGTCATTAGTGTGGCCACCAAATACATTTAGTACTCCTCCTGGCACATGATGGATGGTCCTTCCCCGCACCTTGAAGTCGGGTGTGGCTCCATCACTTGCCTTGGTGAGGAGAGTGGAGGGAACCGAGGTGCCAGACAGGAGCTTCAAGAGCCAGCACACGACTGGCCAATCTCTCTCACTCTGGCAAAGCCCCTGGCAACACGCGAGACGGGGCAGCTTTGTCAGCCTGGGACTCTGAGGGACTGTTCGGAGCAGAGATCCTTGGTGAACCCTGAGGGACATGAGGCGTGAGTGAGAAAGAAAGCTTTGTTCCTTTAGGCCACTGTGACATTGAGACTCTTTGTTACCACAGCATAATCTAGTGAATCCTGATTGATACAAACTCCTACTCAAGCCAAGACTGGCACCACCACACCCCTCAGGAATTAATTATACACTGTTTTCCTTTAATTTGCCATTATTCCACGCATTGTAGGCTTGCCCCTACAACTGGACTGCCCAGTTGTTTGAAACCAAGCCCCACATCTCAGGCTTTTACGTCCTTCACGATAGTTGAATGTAATGGTTAAGTGTACTGGCTTTGGAGTCAAGCAGAACTGGGTCCAAATCCCAGATCCAGTCAGTGTGACCTCGCATATGTGATATAACCCAGCAGAGCCTCAGATTCCTTATCTCTAAAATGGGGATAACACGGTCTACCTCCTGGAATTACTGGGTGATGGGAGCTATTTTATCTCCTGCGCTTTGCAGGGGCCTGGCCTGCAGCAAGAGCTGACTGATTTAATTGTGACGGTGCTGAACACACAGGAGGCGCTGAGATGCTGCCTGACTGGTGCCTCCTTATGATTAACAGGGCCTTCCACCTTTGGGCCGGGATCCTTAGCAACTTGTAAGTCCTCCCTTACAACTGACAAGTCCTCACATATTTGCTGACGAAGATTCACCCTGAGCTAACATCGGTGCCAATCTTCCTCCATTTTGTATGTGGGTCGCCACCACAGCATGGCTGACAAGTGGTGTAGGTCTGCACCCAAGATCTGAACCTGCAAACCGGGTTGCCTAAGTGGAGTGCGCTGAAATTAACCACCAGGCAACAGGGCCGGCTGCTCAGTCATATCCTTTTAACATAACAGCATCAATCAAAGCCACAATGAGCTACCACATCATGCCTAGTAGGATGGCCACAACCAAAAAGGTAATAACAAATGGTGATGAGGATGAGGAGAAACTGGAACCCTCCTACACTGCTATAGTAATGTAAAATAGTGCAGTAGTTTTGGTAAACAGTAAGGCAGTTCTGCAATAAGTTAAACACAGAGTTACTACATGACCCAACAATTAAACTCCTAGGTATGTTCATGGCAGAATTATTCATAATAGCCAAGAGGTAGAAACAACTCAAAAGTCCACCAACTGATCAATGGATAAACGAAAGGTGGTACACCTTATGATCAAATATTATTTGGCCATAAAATATAAGGAAGTATTGAAACGTGCTACAATGTAGATAAACTGTGAAAACATTATGCTCAGTGAAAGAAGCCAGACACAAAAGATCACATATTGTACGACTCCATTTATATGAAATGTTCAGAATAGGCAGGTCCACAGAGGCAGAAAGCCAGTTGCCAAGGCCTGGGGGTAATGGCTAAAGGCAGTGGGCTTTCCTTCCTAGGGTGATGAAAACATTCTGTGATGGTTGCAGAACTCTGTGAATATACTAAAAGCCACTAAACTGTATACTTAAAAGGGGTGAATTGTATAGTGTGTGAATTTTATCTCAATTAAAAAATAACCTCATCATCAGATGCACAGGTGGGCCCCTGGCTGTGTGGAAGGCTGTTCTGGCTGTGGGACATTTAGATCTTCATGCAGTACACATGGTTAGAAGCTTGCAACTAAAGGCAGCAATGAATCCTGCAGACATGGGTGACAGGGTATGGAGTACTTCTCCAGAAGAACCTGCCTGTCAGAGATGGCAGCTTGGAGTGTCTCAGGAAAGGTCTGCCGGGAGCAGCCCCGTCCTGGCCTTTCCATGCACCTGGGAGTGGGATCCAGAGTCCCCTTGACTGAAAGTCTAGGCAAACCACTCATGGCTTGGCCAGAAGGTTCTGAAGCCAGCTTCTTGTGTAGGCTAAAGAGGAAGGCAGGTGGGCTATTGGAAGTGGGAGGATGGCAGGCAGGACAAAGCCAAACCAGCTGACACGTTAGCCACACTGAGGTTGTCTCTGAAAGTCAGTGGTGGCCACTCTACGAATAAGCCATTCAGTGTTGAGTGGCAAACTCACCCCAACGCTGCATATTTCACAGTGCTATACCCTGGGGTGGCAGGCAATGCTAGTGGCCAGCTGTTCTCAAAGTGTGCTCCTTGGTCACCAGCATCAACTGGGAGACTGGTGATGGAGGAGGGGAAGGGACAAAATCTGAGGTGGTGGTGGTTGTTTTTTGGTAGGAAGACTGGCCCTGAGCTAACATCTGTGGCGATCTTCCTCTGTTTTGTATATGGGATGCCGCCACAGCATGGCTTGATGAGCAGTGCATAGGTTCACACCAAGGATCCAAACCTGCGAACCCTGGGAAGTTCCGAAGCAGAGCACTACACCACCGGGCCAGCCCCCAAAATCTGAGTTTTAACAAGCTGTCCAGGAGATTCTGAGCCTTGCTAAAGTTCGAAACCACTGGCTTATCATCAGTTCTCATCTTCTTCCTCACTAACAGAACCCTGGTTTTGTTTGGGGTGACAGAAGCATGGACTGTCCTGCAGGCGGGGTGACCATGACACGTAGCTCTGCATAGTGAGATGCAAATTAAAGTCACTGAGTCGGGTTCTGAGAAAGCTCTGCTGGCCCGTGGGTTTTTTCCATTGTCCTTCTTCCTCTTCCTCCCTGGACCATGGACAGAAGGCTGGAGGGCCTGTAGCCAACTTGAGAGCAGGAGTACGAGGGCCACATGCTCAGGGCAGGGGCGGGGCAGAAAGATGAAGGAGCTGGGGCCACCGAGAACATGAGGGGACCCTGAGCCCGCCCTCACCACATACTTCTAGTCTAGCCCTGTGAGGCTGGGAACTTTAAACCACGAATTGTGTAAGCCACTATCTCCCAGGTTCCTGTTATTTGCAATTGAGCACAGTCTCTAACTGTTTGGGGACAAGGAGTGCTGAAAACACAGGTGTGTCCTGGCTGGAGAAGAAGGGTGAGACTTCTCTTGTTGAAACGAACAAGCGATCGCCCCTGGTGGCAGTGCCCTGTCCCTTGACTCAGCCTTGGCCGCTACATCCTGGCAGCTGGCAACTCTCACGTGTGATGAGAAATGTGGACCCGGGTGGTTCCGGGGTCAGTTCAGTGCCTCCATAGTACTCATCCAGGCCTGTGGCTTTTTCTTTTAATTCATTAATTCAATAAAGATTTGTTGAAGTCCTACGAGGTGCCAGTGCTGCCAGGGGGCGGGAATCCCCTTTCTACCCGTCTAGTGTTCTCATGGCCAGAGTAATAATAAAACGGACACAAGACCAGATTAACCGGAGACAATTCCAGTTTAATATGTAGGCATTGGAGATCACAGAGAAATGATGCTCAGAGAGTGAACAAAGCAGCAGTGTTTATATCTTTTACACACGGAAACAATAAATTTGTGAGGAATGACAGGACGAAGAAACTTAGGTTTGGGGTGTGTTAATAGTGAGCAATTTAAGCGGAGTTTTGGCTTGGGGTAGTAAATTAGCAAGGTTTGTTTCTGCAGGCTTCTCAGCCCTGAGTCCCTGGCTCTGGGGATAAGGACGCAGGGAGAGCACCTTTCAGAGGGGAGATTTTCTTCCTGCTTTCAGGGGGAACAGAGACAGGAGGGACAGAATGCCCTTCTTCCTTCTCAAGTAACTTTAATTCAAAATAATCACATGCTATTGAGGGATGTTTTGGGGTGGCCTGCCCTGGGCCCCAATACCAGGCACTGTTCTAGGTTCTGAGGAATTAAACAGGGTGCTGCTCTCAGGAAGCTCACATTTCTGCGTGTGTGTGTGTGAATAAACACATAAAAAAATAATTCCATAAAGCGTGAGGTGCCGGTATGAGCTCCGAAGAACAATGAAGCGGGAAAGAGAACAGAGCGATGAAGGGGGGGTGCTCTTAGAAAGAGGGTGGTCAGAGAGTGCCTCTCTGATGAGGTGACATCTAAACAGAGAACTGAAGGAAATGAGGGAACACGCCAGGCATCTGAGCTGAGAGCATCCCAGCCTAGCAGAACAGCCAGGGCAGAGGCTCTGAGGCTGGAATGTGCTGGAAAGATTCAAGGATCAGCAGGGATGCCAGACGCTGGCATGGAGAAAGGGGGAGGGGAGAAGGATGAGATCAGAGAGGCAGCAGGGAGCCAGATCATGCTGGGCTTTATGGACCAGGGACAGGACTTGGAATTTTATTCTTGGAGAGACAGAAAGCCATTAGAGGGCTTTGAGCAGATGAGCAATGAGACCTGACTTAGAAACAGGATCACCCAACTACCGACATCCTCTGCTCTGCCATCCTCGGTGTATTGGCTTAGCCCTGAAACTTGTGTCCTTGTGGTCACAGGATGGGTGCCCTGGCTCCAAGTGTTACATGTAAACACCACTCATGTCCAGGCTGCTGAGAGCAGCAGATAAAGCCAGATAACACTAGAGATTAACGTCACTACGAATCCACTGATCTCAATCTTATCCAGTCCCTCAATATTGCCTGAAAAACCACCTGTATTTCCCTGCCAGATTTTGCCCTTTCTCCAGAGCACCTATTTCCCGTCATCGTCATTCTCTTCAAACCTCCAACACCACTTGCTCTCCTCTCTGTAGATGGCAGACTTACTTTACAGAGAAGATAGAAAGCATCAGATGGAAATCCCCTCGACTGGCACCAAACCTGTACTTATGTCACATGTGCCCCTTCCCATGTCCTTTGCCTTGCCTCCGGGAGGGAGGCACCCTCCACTGGTGTATGGGCGGTCCACCCTGGCCCCCTCCTCATCCCATCCCTCCAGCACGTGCTCAGGGATGTGCTCTCTTGCTTACCTCTCCTTGTCTCCTGTGTTTTCAACTTCTCCCTCCTCGACTGGCTCCTTCCCATTGTCTCCTTGGTCTTAAAGAGAAACAACATATGTGAAGCGAAAGAACCTAGACACAGAATGTCAAGTGATGTAGGGTTCCATTTATATCAAATTTTCAGAATAGATGAATCCATAGAAACAGAAAGAGGACTAGAGGTTGCCAGTGGCTGAGGGGAGGTGGGAATGGGAAGTGACTACTTACTGGTTAAGGGGTCTCCTCTGTGGGTGACGAAAATGTTTGGAATCAGATAGAGACGATGGCTGCACAATATCGTGAATGTACTCAATGCCACTGAATTGTACACTCTAAAACGGTTAAATTTATGTTAATATGAATTTCACCCAATAAAAGAAAAAGAACAAAAAGAAACAAAAAAAGACTCTGAATCTCATGCTACCTTCAGACACCTCAAACCCAACATGTTTAAAACCCATCAACTCCGCCGGCCCCTCTGTCCTCTGTTTCAGTCGATGGCGTCTACACCACCGTGTGTGTCTGTGCAAGTTGTGCTGTAGACAAGAGTCCTCAGCCGGTAGAGAGTGTGGGAGATGGGCTCCGGCTTGTTCCACTCACAGACCCTCACCTTGGCAATGGCTGCATCTCCGCAGAGGGCCCTTCCCTGAATTCTTACAAAGGTATCTGTACTAGTCAGGGTTCTCCAGAGAAACAGAACCAACAGGATGTTGAAATATGAATGTTGAAATGTTGAACTATGTAGAAAGAGATTTATAATCAGGAATTGGCTCACACGGTTGTGGAGGGTGAGAAGTCTCAAGATCTGTAGTCAGAACGCTGGAGACACAGAAGAGCCAGTCGTGTAGCTCCAGTCCAAGTCCGCAGGGAACCAAGGGAGCTGATGGTGCAAGTCCCAGTCTGAAAGCAGGCAGGCTCGAGACCCAAGAAGAAGCAATGTTTCAGCGGGAGTCCAAAGGCAGGAAAAGACTAATGTCCCAGCTCAATCAGTCAGACAGCAGGAGTTCCCTCTTCCTTGCAGGAGGGTCAGACCTTTTGTTTTGTTCAGGCCTTCAACTGATTGGAGGAGGCCCCTCCAAATTAGGGAGAGCAATCTGCTTCACTCAGTCTACCAATTCAAACGTCCATCTCATCCAGAAACATCCTCACAGACACACCCAGAATAACATCTGACCAGACATCTGGGCACCCCATGGCCCAGTGAAGTTGTATGAAAATAATCATCATAGTACCTTACAGTCTAGCAGTGGGCCGAGAGTGGAACCAAATGGCTTCACCATTCCCCTGCCAGTCAAAAACCTGGGCCTCATCCTTGGCCTCTCTGTGAGCACACAGAACCATCACTCCCACTGTCCAGTCAGTTACTAAGTCCTGTCGGTTGTCTCTGTCCTCCTCTCTCCAACTCCAACACCACCACCCTGGCCCGGGCCGCCATCCTCTCTCATCTGTGATGGTGGGGAACACTGATTTCCTATCCTTCTGCTTCTAAGACTAACACCCATCCGCCCCCACCCATTTACTGTCCCCTTGGGTGACAGGCGTCCATTGGGTGGAGCTAAACAATGAAAAGACCCCAGTAAGAGCTGGGGTTCAGCCTCTTCTTTCTCTCCTCACCCTGCACCAGAGTGAGGCAGTGACTCTGCAGGGGAGGCCCACACTCACACCTGGGTGGGCCATCTCAAGGTTGAGATTGAGGGAGCAACTGGCTGGGAGCGCTAGGAAGCCCACTCAGCCCTCACGACCAAGGCAAGTTCTCTAACAGCTTTCTCAGGAGTAAAGGGGATGTCCTCCCTCCCCCAGGAGGCCTCCTGTGTGTGTTTCTCAAACTGCTTCAGAACAAGGATGGAGAAAAGCAGGGCACTAGGCTTTGATCTCCCTAACCCCCAACAGCCTGGACCACTGCTCCCGGCTTCTGACAGGTTTTGATTTCCATCAGAGACATTTATCAACAGCTCGCTGGGGCCCAGGCCCTGTTCTATTCCTTCCTGCATCTACCGGGGACACAGGAAGGAATAAAGAGTGGGAGCCCGAGACCCTGCTCTCATCAAGCCCACTTTGTAGTAGGTAAATGGGCAACAAACATGTTTTCCAAAACGGATCCATAGTATAAGCATGGAGAGTATAAGTATTATAAAGAAAATAAAGCAGGAGAAGGGTGTGGAATAATGAAGGGGGCGGGCGGGTGGGGATATTTTAGACAGAAAGATGAGGAAAGGCTCCTTGTGTGGAGGCGACATATGAGCAGAGTCCTGAATGCACACGAGGGAGTGAGTCATGCAGATATCTGAGGGGAGATCTTTCCAGCCAGGGGAGCGCATTCCAGACACCAGGAGGGAGGCAGGCTGCTGGGGACTAAGAATCCCAGCTCTGGGCAGGTGGCCCTCATGTGTGCTCCTGTCCCAACTCCTGTGTCACTAGCAGAGTGCACGTGTACTGGTTAAGGCACATGGGTTAACTTGTCTGCCTGCCCTCCAGATGGTAATCTGAGGCCAGGGGCCCTGCTTCCCAGGCTAATAGGATAGTACTGTATCCCCTGAGCCTGGCACAACGTCAGCGCTCAGTGAGTACTGACAGCAAATGCATAATTACGGTAACAGCTGTCAGTTAATTGAGCATTTACGGTGGGCCTGGCTGTGTGCTAAAGGTTTTACTGGTATTTTCTGACTCAATATTCCTAATAGCAAAGTAGGTAGCATTATCGTCCCCAGTGTATAGGGTTACACTGGGCCTCGTTGCCCTTTCTCTACAGGCACGAGGAAACTGAGGCACAGAGAGTTTAAGTCACTCACCACAGCTATACAGCTGGAAATGTACAAAAAGTGTGTAAAAAGGGGTTAGGTTTTGAACCTGGCCACGCTGACACTTGGCCATTGCCCTCAACGGCCTGTCCCATTTCTAAGACGAGGTGGTGCTGGAAAAGTACACCTAGGTGCTCAGCCCAGAGGCAGGGCGCACCCTCAGCTCGGCTCTAAGGTGGGGTTCTAACCAGAGGCTTCTGCAACAGCAGGGTCAGGAGCGACCCTTAGAAGACCCCCTGTCCCTCACATACAGCAGACTGAGCTGCAGGGCTGGGGTGATTTCAAGGCCACCTCACCATTTGCTTTTTCCTGCTCCATAGCCCAAGCTGAAACTTGACAGTGAGGATTGCAAAAGCCATTTGATCAGAGGCCCAGCACTGCCCGGCTGAGAAAACATGTTGTTATAAAGACGGTTAGTAAAGAGAGGATGCGGTTCACGGCCCGGCGCTGCCACGCCCGGCTGGAGCCCTACCGCCTGACTTCAGTGTCCCGGCCACACTGGCGAGCCGGGCAGCTTGCTCATTGCCTTAGCATTGTCGTTCTGCTTGCTGTGATGCCAACTGGCTCCCGTGTGCCCACCACTCCCTGCCACCTTGGCAGTTTCTCTGGTGCTCCTGGCGGTGCCAGGCACTAGGCCATGGTACAAATGACCCAGAGTCATTGCGGCGAGATGGACTGCATCCAGCCCCATCATTTTACAGAAGTGGAAACTGAGTCCTAGAGAGACAGAATGACTTGCCCAAGGTCCTGGGGCTAGTTGGTAGCAGAGCTAAGGGGAAACGAATGCCCAGAGAGATGCTGTGACTTGCCCAAGGTCCCGGCGCTAGTTGTTGGCAGAGCCTAAGGAAGACCATGGTCCATGGTTTCTTCCCCCTTGTCTGACTGTTGCCTCCTATCCAGCTCCTTCTCCGGTGACCCTCCATGCTGCTTTCCTCTCCAGACCTGGGAGACCGTGCTTGCCAAAGTCCCAGCACTAGTCCTGCCCACCACCTCTCATGCCCAACCACAGCAGCGACCTCCTTGATGCCTCTCAGCCTCCACTCCTGCCCCCTCCAATCCATTCTCCACCCTCAAACCAGAATGACCTCTCCGAAAACCAAGTCAGGTTGTGCCACTATCCTGTGAAAAGGCCCTGGTAACTCCTGCTCACCCCATGGATGGATCCTTAGCATGGCCTCTGGTCCTCTCCAGCCCAGCCCTGACCTGACTCTGCAGGTTTGTTCCCAGTACATCCCTTAGGCACGCCTGACATTCCAGTCACACAGCTCACCTAACTCAAAGCTGCTGTGAGGATTAAAGACTCTCTGATTGTGCACAGCCCCTGGAGCACAGTGAGAGCTCAGTGAACATTAGCAGCCCTGTAGGCTGGGCGCGTCCCCAACAGCTGGCCTCTAGAGCCCACCTGTGCTGGCTGATGGGCAAGTTCTGCTCTACTCCCTGAGCCAGGAGACATGCCCTTAGCTGTGACCCTGGCCAGGCCTGCACTCCCCAGATCCAGGGTACACGCCCCAAGAAAAGGGGTAAAATGAAGAACATCTGCCCTGCCCACTATTTCTCAGGAATTTTTCTTTTTTTTGGATAAAAAAATTGCGGTAGTGCATATGGAATGACCACACAATTTATTATTATTTCCCATCCCCTGAGAGTAGGGGAGCCGCTGTCCCCTTGGGTCCCTACAGCCGCAGCTGCAGGTCTCCACTCAGGACCGGGGAAGGATGCCAGCAATATCCACCCGTGGCACCAGGGGCATGATTGGCAGCCGGTGCTCTTTGTGTTCTAACTACTTATTACCATGTGGGGCTATTTGTAGTTTGATGAGCAAAACCACAAGGGGCCTAGTTTCACAAATGCATTGTATTACCTCCAGAGGTGAGCAAGCGGTCCCACAGCCTCACGGGATGACCTCTGTGAGCCTTCACGATGAAGGCAGATTCCAACCTGCACCAAGAACCTGACAGCTGTCAGTTCATTAGGATGTCTACCCACTTATCCATCCACCCATCCACCCACCCTCCTTCCATCTATCTATCTATCCATTTATCCATCCATCTATCCACCCATCTATCCATTTATCCAAAGGACATTAATTGTGCCCCTCTCTCTTATGTATTGCCAAATAAGACACTGTAGAAGAATACTGTGGACTGAATGTTTGTGTCCCCCCGCAGAAGTCATATGTTGAAACCCTAATCCCCAATGTGATGGTATTTGGGGGTGGGGCTTTTGGGGGGGTAATTAGGTTTTGATGGAGTCATGAGGGTGGGGCCCCTATGGTGGGATTAGTGCCTTTAGAAGAGGAGGATGGTGGCCATCTGCAAACCTGGAAGAGGACCTTCAGTGACAGCTTCTTCTGGCACCTTGATTTTGGACTTCCCAGCCTCCAAAATTGTGAGAAGTGAATATTGGTTGTTTAAGCCACCCAGTCTATGGTATTTCATTATAGTAGCCCAAACCGACTAAGACAAAGAATAAGAAAAATCAGAAAAGCAAACTAGCTCTCCCAAACTCATGTTGATCATTCCTTCCTTCCTTCCGCCGTCTTTCCTTCCCACATTTTTTATACCTGGAGGATGTCTAGGGAGTTGCTAAGATGATAAGTCATAAATAAGGTAAACTCAGGGCTTTTCATCTTTATTGTAGTTAATGAACTTATGAAATATTTCAAACGTGGAAATTATAGAGGCTAATGTAAGAGTCATCTAACTACCCATCTCCCGCTGCAATGAACATTAACCTTTGCCATATTTGCTTTGAGGTTGTTTTCTTTTTAGGAAACAGATATCACAGATCCAGTGGCATTGCCTCCCTTGATGCCACCGCCCCTCCCTTCTCTAACAGCTCTCCCCAGCAGGTGTGTAGTGTTTGGGCAGGTTTGGGTTTTTGCTACTTAGGTATAATCCCATAAACAATACCTAATACTGATTTTTATAGTTTTTGATTTTATTCACGTGATATCATACCATAAGCATCCTTTTGCAACTTGCTTTTTAATTTTGTTGGATTTTTAAAAATCGATGCTGGTTGTAACAAGTCAAGCACTACAGACGTGGATAAAGGAAAGGTAATCATCTCCATCTGCCTCTCCAGTCCCACCGCCCGAGGTAACCATTGTTAACAGGGGGAAAACGTCTTTCTGAACCTTTGCTTCTGCTCGCACAAACACACAGCGGCTCAATGCTGAGGGAAAAGCCGGGGAAGGTTCAAGACAGGCGGGGGCAACCAGGGGCAGCCACGTGGAGAGATTGCCTGTCCTGTGCTGCAGTGGTGAGAGGAAGGGCAGGCAGGGGCTGCAGAGGGAGGTGTGTAACTTCCCTGGCCGTTAACCCACAGCCTGCCAGTTTCGCAACCCACACCCCTCTCATGACAGGCCCCGCGGCCTGAAAAGTGTCCAGGGTCAGTTGACGAGCAGTGTCCTCAGGCTGGGACATGGAGAGGGTCTGCCATTGGTCAGCTGGGTGACCATGGCAAGCCGTGTAACCTTGGTAACGAAGGGACCACACAACTTCTACAGTTCTTTCTGACTGACAATTGTCATCCAGATTGTTTTAGCTAAGAGCTAACCTGCTGGTGGGTCCAAGATGTTGGAGAACCCTTTGGGAGGCCAGGCTGCCTTTAGTTGTGACTGAGAAGAGGTTCACAGATATGTTTTCTGACCGCTCCGTGAACCTGGAATGAGGCATAGATTGCCATGAAAGTTTCCAAGGTTTTTTTTGTAAAAAACTTTCTAAAAGTGACTAAGACCAGACATGTTATGCTTAGAGCTGGATTGGAATGTTTTTTATTTTCCTTGCCAAAAAGAGAGCCAATAATTAGAGCTCAAGTTTTTTTTTTTTTTCCAAATGAGTTTCATATCACTGCAAAGCAGAAGGGGACCTGAATGTGAGATTGCATGGGGCTCCATCACGGAGGCTTGCTTGGCCTTCGACCCTTGAGGCTACATGGGCTTGAAGAGAAGTATAAACCTTGCCGGGGCTTAGAAACCAAGCTCTGACATTGACCCTAAGGATCCCTCCGGTTGTTGAATTCTATAGTTCTATGTTTCTTCTCTTTCCCATTCATTCAGTCAACAAATAATATTCTTTTTGATTGTCTACTCTGTATCTGTCATTGTACCAAGAGTTGGGGATATCAATGAAAAATCAGACAAACCTCACCCTCGTGGATTTCAGAACACCTTAAAAACAATCTCAGAACACAAAGACTCCCACTCTTTGTCAATATTCCAATAATTCATTCACTCATCTTTCAAATCAAAGTGAATTGATTCCCACAACACCCTCATGCCAGAGGATGGGACAGAAATTCCTAGCCCCATTTTCCAAACAGCCAGACCAAGAAGTAATAAACATGAGAGAGGAGCATCAGCATGAACATTGCAGCCTTTAAGGAAACATCAACAGAGGGGAAAGGCTCAGATCTCCCTTCCTGAGGCCTCTATCAATCTCCTCTCCTGGGCTGGGAAAACCTGAATGTGCACATCTTCTGATTTAACGTCAAGAAGAAAGCTTTGCTTCCAGACGTGACTCAAGAATCTGGTGATGAATTCTGAAAAATGATACTGGGGTAAGAGAGGTGAGGATGACTCCTCAGGCAAATAAATGCTCCCTACCTTGCTCCAGTTCTCCAAAATGTTTAAAACCCCATTTGGCATCCTAAAAGTTGAAAATGGCTCTCTCTCTTCATTCTTTTCTTTCTCTCCTTTTACCTGGCCCAGTGTTGACCCCAAGTGTCCCACCTGCAGCCCCCACCCAGGGTGGGGTACTAACACCTCCTCGTGACCCAGCAGAGGGCCTGGTGGCCATGCATTCCTTTCCATGGATGCCATTCAATAGCCAAGCCAGGCACTCCCTAAATTGCCCAGTGGGACTTTTATACAGGGCACTTAATAACTTACCCATGCCTCTGGTTCTCCCAGCTCCAGGCTCTGGGCCAAGTTCTTCAAATGTTTTCATCAGCAGTGAAAGGGCTTCTTAGCCTTGAGGCAGAAGGCAGCGCTTTCCTCTCTTTTCCTTGCGGGTCTGTGGAGTCCCTTTCAGGCTGCTGCTCTCTCCCAGCACAGCCCACCCATCAGAAGGTGTCCACGTCCTGAATGTGGGCCTGCTGAGTGGCAAGGTGCCTCCCAACCAACTCCCCAGGCAGCCTCAAGTTGGCAGCACAGGCATAATAGATTATCTGAATCTCATCTGAGCCTAAGAATATGCTGGAGATTTTAGAACAGCAAGTGTCCATGTGTCATTAGTTAAAATGGGGAAAACGATCATCCATGCCCAACCTATCCAAAAACGCCAACCAATAGCCTCTCAATCACGAAAACACTCAAACACAGAGAACAATCTGCCAAGGAGCTCTGAATAATATAAATCAGTGCTTCCCAAAGTGTGATCCTAGACCAGCAAGCAGCAGCGCCACATGGGAACTTAAAAATACAAATTTCCAGACCTCATCCTAAACCTACTAAGTCAGAAATTCTGGAATGGGGTCCAGCAATCTGAGTTTTAGCAAGACCTCCAGGGGATTCTGATGCTTGCTAAGGTGTAAGAACCACTGATATAAAGCAGTGAATAATTACCTAATTATTTAACATTTAATGAATTTATTAGTGGGTACCTTTGTATGCAAAACATAATGATACTGGTTCAGATTATTGGATATGAATTACATTTTCCTTCTCCATCACAACAATGTAATATAAATAAATAATGAGTTATTTGTTAAAGATCCAAAATGAATACATAGAATGCACAGAAATAAATCTACATACACAGTAGAAAGAATATGCACATGGGTTATGCCTTATGTTTTCACTTCTCATAATATACTTTATCATTTCTCAACTTCTCTTCTTCTAAGTTATGGGGTTTTTTAAGCCTCATAGGCTCAAATACTTAATTCATAGGCTTTTCAGCTTTCTTACATCATCACAATCTATATGAACAACGTAGACAGGAGGCGTGCTTCTACCAGGAGAATGAGATGTGTCTAGGGCATACCTTCCACCCCGGATTTCAACAACCTCAATGCTGTTGTTGGAGCAACAACAATTCTACGATGGAATGATTTTTGATTCACATAGTGAATTTTGAGTAAAAGTGTTGCCAAGTCTTTATAGCAAACATTTGGAGAGTGAGAGTTCCAATGGTGATGGATATCTAATGACGGAGAAACAATGGGTCTCCCTCTTTGAGGAAACTTCTCCGTTGGATAGATGGACGCTGGCCTCAATTCTGGATGCACCCATCTCCAGTGAGCTCATTTCAGGAGCTCTCACTCCCTGGAAGAATTAGAGACCCTCCCAACCCATGTGTTCACAAAACTCTCCCGGCAGTTGGGTCACCTGGCCTCATTTCTGATGCAAATATCACAAGCGCTTCCTCAGTACAGGTCCACAGGGAAACGCTGGGCAAGGGTTTATCTTTCACTTTCACTTGGGCGCTTAAATGAAGAACTGGGAGCAGAAAGAAGTCAATTTGCTGAATCATTACGGAGGCCTGTAGTGTCTGAATGTGGAAGGGCAGAGACAATTCAGAATGGGGACACTAACTTCTGTGGGCTTACAATTTAGAGGAGTTGTAATAGAAATTCTGAAGACCCAAGTCTTTTGTTTCCTGGGGAAGGCTGTACCCACGATGTAACATCTCTCATTTATTATGTGTTAAAACAAATAATTACTAACTATGATTTAATACTTTACCCTTACAGATAATCATCATAAGGAATGCATTGCATTCTTAGGATGTTTTTACTCTGTCAAAAAAACTTCTGTGCTCACCACTTCCCACAGGAAGCTGCAGAGTGAGGGGTGCTCACCCTGACACTGCTGCTGTCAGGCGGCCTCTGGGGGTGAAGTTCTCTGGAGGGGGTCTTCCCATTCCAAGTCTGTGGTCTGGGATCTGGTTGGACACCTTCCTCTCCTTTCTGGGGTGGGAAAACTGTGAGGGGCTGTGCAAATGGGTGGCTTTGGCAGCTTCTCCTGATGAAGAAATCAATGGTGCCAGTTTTTTAGGCTCATCGAGGAATGTGTGGTATCCACTTTTCCACCTGCCCCCTACTCCCATGCCTATGTCCTAGAAGTAGGAACTTTTCTTGCTTTGTGGGATAATAAATAGGCCTTTATTTTCTAAAGTTCAGGCTCAGGTTGCAGAGGGGTGAGATGAGGCTAAAGATTAAAGGGCAGATATGATCTGCCAAGAGGAAAAAAAAAGGACTCTGGAGATAGAGGATCCTGGAACACAGTAGTGAGGCCAGCATGCACCCCCTGTAGATCTCTGGGGGCCTCAAGACCTCAGGGAGGTTCTTTGTGAGCCCCATAAGTCATGAAGGGTTTCTCTGAACCCACTCAGGGCAGCAGGTGGTGGGACCAGCTCAGCAGCCTATCCTGCAGCAAAGGGAACAACTGCACTGCTGGCCATCCCCCTGGGCCAGGGATCTGGTTTCTCACAGCTCTTGGCGTCATGTAAACTCCAGGATCTCCAATGGGTCCCATGGAGATGAGGGCCAGCTCCAGTAATGGCCACACAGGACTTCCCATCCGCTGGCAGGTGGGAGCTCACAGTTGAATGGATTAATTTGATTTTTTTAAAGAAGAAATACAATGTTTCTTGCACTTGAATGTTGCAAAGCAAATTTATACCTTTTAGACTAGACCATGCATAAATGCCACCCTGCAACTCCCTGGCAACTCAGAGCCATTGCAGGAAGGGCCACAGGGAAGGGACCCATGGAGGCTCAGAGAACAAAGTCCTCTGAGGAGGCGAAGAGACTCTCTCCTTGGCCAAGAATTTACAAAGAGGGAGACATACAGGGTACAGGCAAAATAGAAAGGACTCCGCTTATCACAGGATAAGGGAGGCTGCCAGTGCCACGTGGGATCTGGGAATTCAGAGAAAGCGAGGCAAGCAGTCAGGGCTGTGGACTACGGACTTACAGTCTACTGTGCTCCCCTCAGGGCTAGAGCTCCACGGAGGACTAGGCTGGAAACAAAACACTCCAAGAAGGCTACCCACTTCTTCAGCCATTACAGTGAGGTAACAGGCTCTCCCAAGATGGAGAATCTGGCTGTATAGGAGGAGGAAGTGACACTGACTCACCTACTAACCATATAATTCACATCATTGTATATTCTTTTATGTTCACTAAACTGAATGTGACTGTGTGACAAGAGCTTGAGGGAAGAACATCTGGCTTAGTGTGATGGGTATTCCCAAATACTAAGACACTGTCTAAGGTATATGCTCACCTACGCCTCTCTAGGAATCAACCATGTTTGTACCACCCCTTGCCCACTGCTGATTGGACCAGGGGAGGTCACCTGACCAAGGATGGGCCAATCAGCTTCCCTTTCTTAGGAATATGGAATTGGGAGTGAGAGACTGCAAGTTAATCTCAACGTGGGATTCTAACATGCCAAGTAAACTTGGGAGCCATAGAGAGAGAAAGGCAATGAGCATATTTCACTTTGTGGGCCAGAGAGACAGAGACACCAGGCTGTAGAAAGGATGAGGGTGAAGCAGAATCACGGTGAAAAGCAGAGACAAGGAAGAGTCCCACTGGCCTTCCAGGTCCTGATTCTAGTCCTCCCTGAGACCTCTTAGCACTCCTGCCTTTGGGTTCTGAGATATACCCTGGCATCCTTAAAATTCTCCTTTTCTGCTCAAGCTAGCTATTATTGGTTCTGTAGTTTACAACCACAGAGTCCTAACCAACCACCAGGAATAATACATACCAAACCAAGAAAGTCAGTGATCAGCATACTGGTTTTTTTTTTTTTTTACTGTGGTAAAATATACATAACATAAAATTTATTACTTTAGCTATTTTAAGCTGTTCTACAACCATCACCACCATCCATCTCCAGAACTTCTGGCCATTTTCTTAACCAGGTCTTTCATGATGCAAAGGTTGATCACTACAGTTCTGAAGCACGAGCTGAGGTGGTGATATATGCCAGTGCTGGAGATGGCTCTGCGATTCCTTCATATTAGTTATATTCCTAATTTGAGTTTATCATCAGGTGACTTGCTTCTTCCTCATCATTTCAGAGTTTAGAAAAAAAATGTGGGTACTTGAGGTTCCAGTTAACCCAATGTTCATTGTAAAAATTTTGGCTGTTTGATAAAATTCATTGACAATTGCTTTGATTTAATATCCTTTTGCTAAACATTGCAAATGGCTTTCCACCTAGATCTACACCCACATGATCCCCGTTTTATACAACACCTTCCTTCAAGGAGTTTATAAGCAGTCCCTTAATTTTCTGCTCCTTATAACTATGCCAAAATATACAAAATTTGTATATTTCCAGGGATTTCAAAATAATATACAAAAATAATATTTAAATATTCTCAGGGATTAAGAAGCATAATATCCCTTGTCTTTTGCACATAATTTTGAAGATAGATTCCCACTGTGTGCAATGGTTAATTATATGTGTCAACTTGGCTGGGCCATGGTGCCCAGATATGTGCTCAGGTATTATTCTGGATGTTTCTGTGAGGGTATTGTTGGATGAGATTAACACTGAAATCTGTGGACCTTAAGTAAAGCAGATTTCCCCCAGCTGTGGATGCGTCTCATCCAACCATTGAAGGCCTGAACAGAATAAATGATGAAGCTTCACTGGGCAAGAGGGCATTCCATTAGCAGATGGCCTTCAGACTTGAACTGCATGGTTTGGACTTGCCAGTCTCCATAATCTCATGAGCCAATTCCTTAAAATAAATCTCTCTATATTTATACACACATCCTATTGGTTCTGTTTCTCTGGAGAACCCTGAATAATACAACATGTTATACTTTTTTTTTTCCACTTTGCTCTTTTCCTTCACAGTTAAACACAAAAGTCAGCTACTATAAATAAAACAAATATCCAAACTGAGGTTACCTATTCCTAGCATGCAGAATGCCTAATGATTTCTATCTTTGCCTTAACTGAATCAAGTCTGAGCTCTTCATTTTTTATCACCAGGGTGAGCATTTTCATTTTTCCACTTTATATTTGTTTTCTAAAATAACCACTGAGATGTAATAAAATTTTAAAAATTGTCCCGAAACTTCCACAGTGACAAAAAATGATGCAACTGCAGAAGAGAGCAGTTGGCTGGCAAGCAGCTCTGCCGTGTGATAGCTGGAAATGTTCATTTCTGTCAGCTGATGCATGAGGGTCTGAAATTGGCATATAACTCTCAGTTTGGAAGTGTCAGAATATAAAAGGGAAGTTTCGGTTGTTTTAAAGCCCAACCATTGAAGTTGAGAACAAGCTATGCTATGTGGCAGTGAAATATAATAAGTCCACAGCTAACTCTAAAGCCAAATTTGACAAGCGCCTGTAAAGGAGACAAGGCAGGACAGTGAGAGGGTGGAACAAGGACACATCAGCTCTGCTTTCATGGGGAGGGGTCCTAGGGAGGGCCCTTGGTCTGGGCATTAAAGGATGGGGAAAATTTTGACACATAGATAGGAATTATTGGGGTTTTAAGAAGTCAAAGAAATAATATCCTTTTTCCCTCCCTCCTGAGTTTTGAACTATTTGAGATGCAGACACAAGAGTCTGCAGATGGAAATTAAAATATCACTCATTATCTATAAAGCCATCAAGATAACACGGCTAAGTTCTGTGGCCAAGTGGGTTTACGAAGACTTACTCTCTGAATTAGACACACTCCCCAGTCCGGGACCCAGTTGGGTGAAAGCTTTGTCCTGCACAGCAGAGGTGCCGACCAGAAAACAGGCCTATCCCAAGAAAGGAAGAGGCTGCGCCGTATGCCCAGATCTTTCTCTCAGAGCCACCTACCAGATGCCACCTCTGAGAGGAAGATTGAGAGAGAGGATGGAGAAAGGCCAGGAGTGTGGCTCTAGGTAGATGCTTGCACAGGAAACGTGAGGGGTGGGGAACAAATGTCCCCCATAACCGTATCCAGCTATTTGTTCTCCCAGTGTGTTGAGTTTCTCCGTCAAGTCTGCTGTCAACTAGGGATGTGGCAATCTCTCTCAGGAAAGAGGAAGAGGCAAGCTTCCTAGACGGTCTTGCTCCCACCCTCTGGGACTGAGATCCTCTCAGGACTGCCACCGGGCAGTGTACATTTTACCCCCAGGAGGCTCTGGAATGGGTCAGATGAATACATTAAGTCAACTGTGTTCCAGTTTTGTGTTGCTGCACAATAAACCACTCCAAATTTAGTGTCGAACAGCAACAGTCAATTAGTATTCTCTCTCACAGTTCTAGAGTTGACAGGGCTCAGCAGGCAGTTCTCACTTGGGTTCTCTCAAGCCCTCGTCTCTCAGACAGTAGCTGGGGCCAGAGTATTGCAGTCTTCCTCACTCACCTGTCTGATATCTGCCCCGGAAAGACTCACACAGCTGGGGCTCCTTGGGCTTCTCTCTGTCTCTGTGCGACCTCCTCACATGGTCTCTCTTGCAAGGGGCCTTCAGCATAGCTCAGGGCTCCAAGGGTGCGTGTCAAAATGAACAGAGAACCAGGCAGAGGTGGTATCCTCTTCTACGACCAAGTCTCAGAAGTCGCCCAGCAACACTTCTGCTGTCCTCTGTTGAGCAAGGAGGCTGAAAGAGCAGTCACAAAGCAGAACACAAAAAGTTTAAGATGTGCGGACACAGACTCCCCCTCTTCATGGGAGAGTGGCCAGGTTCTAAAAGAGCACGTGGGACTGGAAATAGTGTTATGGCGCCATTTTCTTTCTTTCCTTTTTTCAAAAATTGTGGTAAAAATATACATAACAAAAAGTTACTGTTTTAACGACTTTCAAGTATACAATTTAGTGGTTAAGTTCATTCACATTATTACGGAACCATAGCTACCATCCGTATTCAGAACTTTGTCTTCTTCCCCAAACGGAAACTCCGCCCCCATTAATCAATAACTCTCCATTCCCTCCCCGTCCTAGCCCCTGGTACCTCTATTCTACTTGCTGTCTGTATAAATTTAACTATTCTGGGTACCTCATATAAGTGGAATCATACAATAGTTGTCCTTTTGTGTCTGGTTTAGTTCACTGTGGGGCCATTTTTATAAAATGCAATTTGCCATATGCTCCAAAGTCAAGTTGTACCCCCAGCTTGAAAATTCACTGCTTATTCTAACTCCCATCAATTCCTTGATGCCTGGATAAAGCTGGGTTCTTCAGTTCCTCCAGGATCAGATGTCTCTCCAAGAATGGACCTCAGAAGTTAATAAGACACAGGAGATTATTTCAGCACCACCTATAACACTTTGGCTTTTAACAATGTTCCCAGGGATCAGTCCCATGGCCGAGTGGTTAAAGTTCCCCGTGCTCTGCTTTGGCAGCGCAAGTTTGCAAGTTCTGATCCTGGGCACGGACCTACTCTGCTCATCAGCCATGCTGTGGGGATATCCCACATAGAAAAAAAGAGAGAAAGATGTGGCTGGCCCCACGGCCCAGTGGTTAAGTTCTCATGCTCCATTTTGGCGGCCCAGAGTTTCACCGGTTCAGATCCTGGGCACAGATATTGCACCGCTCGTCAGGCCATGTTGAGGCAGCGTCCCACATGCCACAACTAGAAGGACCCACAACTAGAATATACAACTATGTACTGGGGGGATTTGGGGAGAAAAAAGCAGGGGAAAAAAATTAAAAAAAAAAAAGAGAGAGAGAGGAAGATTGGCACAAACGTTAGCTTAGGGCTAATGTTCCTCAAGCAAGAAAAGAGGGAGATTGGCAACAGATGTCAGCTCAGGGCAAATCTTCCTCACCAAAAAAAAAAAATTGTTTCCAGAGAGAATGATGTTCCCAGAACCCAATATTTAGTAGAATTTAGACTCAACTACTTTGTCAAAGTCTAGGGCAGAAACTCAAGGTGTTCTGAGGGAAGGAAGATAAACAGGGAGAAGGCCTTCTTGGGTCAGCCTTGTCAGAATGACACTCAGTCGTCCTGAGCACTGATACTCCATGGCTTGCAGTAGTAAGACAGTTTGTAAAATTATTACCTTTAGATACCTGTAATCAAGTGTCTATGGAACACCAAGGCTCTGGGTGATGCAGTATTTGATGCCATAGATCATTTTAACGAAATAAAGAGTGTAATGCTTCTAACTGTGTTGGGGAACACAGGGAAAGAAAATGATGAGCTTAAGACTTCAAATTCCCACCTCAAGGTCTACGTTAAGGACGTGGAAGTGCCAATGACTGGCCTGAAAGAGGTCCTAGTCTCCTGTAGCCACAGGGAAACTAAATCCAAGGTCTAATCCCAGGGTGGCTGAGTTACAACACAAAGGGAATTCCCAACCATGTAATACCTCTTTTGTTAAAGCAAGGGCATTGATTGGAATGGAATGAACCCTGAGAACTGGGATGGGGATATATGAGCAAATTCTAATGAAGCTGGGGACCTTAAGCCCCAAATTCTGTTGAGCCTTCTTTGCCAGTAGGAGCAGCACTTCTACCATCTGAGGATGTTGATCCTCCTGGTAATGATCCCGTAATGATCCTCCAAAGGAACTACCCCCACCACCTCTCCTTCTAGACCCATAACTAGACTCAAGTTCCCAAAAGTCCCATAAGATGAGGTACAAATTATGATCCATGAGGAGGTGTGATATCACACCAAGAGAATTGTATGATTTTGCCCCTTTATATAGACAGAAACTTGGGGGATATGTGCGGGAATGGATCTTAAGGATGTGGGATCAGAGTGGAAGGAGTATAAAATTGGGTCAGGTTGAATTTATTGATGTAGGCTCAATATACAGAGATTCCAGATTCAATGTTTGCTTGAGGGGCCAGGAGTAACTAGCAATTCATTTGTTTGATTGGTTGACCGAAACCTGGACCAAAATATGGTCTACACTAAATTAGTGGAAATGCCAGAACTTCCTTAGAATGGTGCAGAGCAGGGGTAGGCAAAGTTTTTGTAAAAGTGCACATAACAAATATTTTAAGCTTTGGAACCAAGAGGTAGAATTGAGGGTATTATATAGGTACTTATATAACCAGAGAGAAAATTTCTGCCTCAGCCCTCCCAGTTTGCGTGGAGTGGGTCCTCTTGGGTGGTGAGCAGCTTTGTGCCCATTTGCCAACTCAACACAGGCATTTTAGAAGGAAGACCTGCTGGCCCAAGGGGGAGGGACCTGGCAGTGGGGAAGGGCACGGGGTTGATGCACTGTCAGTCTTACTCCGCTCCAATAACACCCAGATTCCTGCCTCTCAGAGAGCCTGGCCTTGTTACCTGGAGTACCTCATTGGAAGCAAGGTGACTTGCCCAGCCATCAGCTCTCAGACTGAGATTTGACTGCTTGTTGCCCAGCAATTACCAATTGTAGAGTCCCTAACATGTTGGTGGTGACCAGTAGGCCCTGGGCAGCAGCAAGTTGTGGCCACTGGCCAAGGAGGCAGGCTCTGGGAGTAGAGTGGGGAACAGGAGTAGGGGAGATGCAGCACTGGCTGGCTCTAGCAGTCCCCACTGGTACAGGGCTGGATCTGGCCCACAGGCTGTACTTGCTGGTGTTCATAAGCTCCCAGGCAAATTCTGCACATAGGTAGGAGTGGTTAAGAGTTTAGATCCGGAGTCAGATGGGCTAGATTTGAATCCTGGTTCCACCATCTACCAGCTGTGTGATTTGAACAAGTTACTTAATCTCTCCAACACTCAGTTTTCTTACCAGTAAAATGATGATCATAAAGGTGTCTATTCCATAGGATTGTTGGGAGAATTCAGTAATATAAAACTTGGTGTCTTGTATATTGTGAGGCCCCATGGAAGCTAGTCAATATTATTAATAGCTTTGATATGTGAGTCATGTTGGAAAAATTGTTAAGGATTTGTTGTTTTAGGGGACTCCACATCAACATGAAATAACGAATGTGGTAAGATAACTAAATAACAAAAGTAGGTGAGACAGGCCTTTATTCAAATCTCCTTAAATTATGATTGGTAACAACTGGATAATAGTTGCAAAAGTTAAGAAATGGTTCAGTAGAGATTCCTCAGAGATGCTAAGAACCAAAATACCAACAATGGAACACACAAAGTTATGGGCTAAAAACGCCATCAGCATTTTGCTCAGTAAGGAACTATAAGGCCTAGTCAACATAACACTCCACTTGGAATCACATCCCATCATCAGATAAGCCTGATATTGTTAACGATAATGCTTTATATGCAAGGAACAAAATATGAAGACTCTCTCCATCCCCGCACAAAGCCCCCCACCACTGGGCAGGCCTCCATATGCCTGGGCCAGGCAGCCACGCAAGCGTCTGGAAGGCTCACAGAGCACAGAGCACTGCAGTTGAAGCAAGGACTTGACTAAGCCTTGAACCCCAGACTTGACTGAATCCACTGATGTGCGAAACCCAAAACCCAACCCCAGCACTGCCATGCCTCATTTGCCTCTCGTCTGGGGAGGAGATGTGATGTGAGATGTAATTGGAGGAATCAAGTTTATACCTTGTAAAGCCCTAAAGCTTAGAAAGAAAGTTCAATCATTTTGGATGAATTTTTTCCCCTAAAATGTCTTGCCTATTTTCTGGCCATCTTAAATATGCCATAAGAAACCTATTCAATACCCTGTTGACATGGATGCATTGTCACCTTGAACATCCATGCCATCACTACAGGAGGTGAGACTATTAAGGCTATTTTCCCTTACGCTAACTGGCCCCGGAATACTGTTAGTTCAGACCCCTTTTTCCTTCGTTTATGCTTACCCTCTTACCGTTTCCTCCTTTGTTGACACTCACCAGTTGTTATTCTCTAACCTAACCTATACCCTGGCTTTTACTCCATCCCATTCCCATATTTCAATAAAAAGGTGACATCCTCTTTTATTCCTCTTCATTGAAGATATATTTGCTGGATCCTGAAGTAGATGTAAGTTTTGATCCCAACCCCCATTCTCATAACAGCTGTGTGACACGTGTGTTAGCTGTTTAGTATTTCCTTTTTGTCAAGTTTTGACAAATTTTCAGAATTGAACCATTTTGCACCACCTCCTGTGCCACCACCCTGACCTGAGTGCTCACCTCCTCTCACTTGAGTAATTACGAAGGCCTCCCAACAGGTCTTGCAGCTCCTCTTCTAGAATCCCTGGTACAGTCTTATTCTTTACCCAGCAGATCCCTTCAAACAAGTCAAATCAGAACCCAAACCCTTCAACAGCCCTCCACGTCACTCACAATAAAGGCCAACGTCTTCATAATGACCTACGAGGCCCGGCACAATGTGGTTCTCTCGACACCTCTCTGACCACAGCTCCCATTACTCTCCCCTTGATTTGCTTCCCTCCAACCACAATGGCCTCCTCACTTTCCCTGAACACACCAGGTACATTTCCAACTTAGGGCTTCTGCTGTGGCTGTTCTCTGTGCCTGGAATATTCTTTGCCAAGATACCCACCTGGGTAACCTCATCTCCTCCAAGTTTTTGTTCAAATCTCACTTTCGCAATGAGGCCTATTGATTTAATACTGGCCCACCTCTGGGTCTCCTGAGCGTTTTCACTCTGTTCTCCTTTTTCTTTTTTCCATAGCATTTTCCACCCTCTAACCTATTACGCAGTCTACTTCTTTATTAGGCTTATTGTATACTGACTCTCTTAGCTAAAATGTAAGCTTCACGAGGACAGATATTTTTGTGTTTTATTTTCCTCACTGTTGTAGCCCAGGTGCCCAGTATAATGCACATAATAGACACCCAATAAATAGTTATTGAAATGATTGGTTGAATTAGTGAAGACATGAATTACTATTTGGGGCTAGAATACAGGATCACAGTTTTCTTTCTAGGATTTCTCTTTCTAGTATTTGTTGGGTGAAGCTGAATTGTTGCTGCCTGGTTTTGACTGATGGTATCAGGTGCTAACTAAACCTGACTGTGGGGTGTTGTGTTTGCATTAGCATAAAGAACGTTTTCTGCAAGCACTATCAAAAAACTCATGATTGCTTTTCCATGAATGTGCTATATTTTAGTTACACCTCTTAAGTATCATTATGCTTATCAAGTTTTTCATGAAATATTTTGCTTTTCTTTTCAATGCTTGAGTTGTCACAATCTGGCCAACGGGAGTCCCAGAGATCATTGCAAGCATTTTTGCTTTTTCACAATGAGACTTTCTAACCTATTTTGCTTTCTGTGCCGCAAACAGAGCGTCATAGAGTCAGCTACTCTCCCAGGAGCCTTGCTTCCTTTCAGTAGAAAATAGTTTTAGAGACCAAAATCAAGCTGCCACAGGGATTGTTCCCTAGGAACGCAGGTAGAGGCAGCATCGCCACCAGACCACTTTATTGACAGACAGACATGGTATATCTTTAAAAGATTCCATTAGTCAGGATCCAGCCAGGAAAAAAGAAATCACACCAGGAACTTCCACCGGAAGAGATATAATACAGGCAATTGATTACCAAGGTGGTTAGATAGCTGGGGGGAAAATCAAAAAGGAATGCTGAGGTAACCCAGAGGTTAATAACTGAGAGATTAATAACCCAGCAGCTACCACTGGGCTGGGAAGCAAAAGGGAAGAGGTGGTATCACTAGAAACCAGGAGGCTGATGCCCAGACCTCTCTCCACATGCGAGTGCTCAGTCCTCCATGAGAGGCACAGCTGGGTGAGGGCTGACTGCTGGGGAAGGTGTGGCCCGGCTGATGCTGGCACCTCCGAGGGGCTGTGCAAGGCTGATGCTGAGACTGCAGACAGAAGGTGGTAGCTGTAGCTAGAGCTGTCTGTTGCTGCCAGCCGTCTCCCGGCAGGAGGTAGGAGCAGGAAAGAAGCCCTCCCTCCTTTCTTCTGCCCTCCCTTTTCCCACCAGTGCCTCCCAGGACCACGGGAAGCCAGCTGGCAAGGGAATGAGGGGAATGCGGCTCAGCCCCAACATCACAGAGTAGAGAAGGGCGTCCTGGAGGGGGGCCACAATAGGTGGTTAACCAGAACAAAGGTCATGAGGTCACCCAGACTTTCCAATTAAACTCCAACTTCTTTAAATTCTTCTCTAAAAAAAAATCTTGTTCTGGTATAAAGGATTGCCTGAGTTACCAGTTTCTCCATGGGTCATATAATTTCTTATCAATTTTAATATAATATCAAATATATATGTACATACATTCATGTGAACCTATGTATTTAAATATCAATATAACATCAATGGACACTATTACTTAGTAGTATGCATTTATATTTTACTCAGAGTCTGACCTGGGCTAGAATTACATTCCCTTTCTCTCTCTCTTTCTTTTATTGTGGTAAAATATACATAATACAAAATTAACCATTTTAACCACTTGTAAGTGCACAGCTCAGTAGTGTTAAGTATATCCACATTGTTGTGCAACCAATCTCCAGAACTCTTCATCTTGCAAAACCGAAAATCTATACCCATTAAACAACAACTCCACATCCCCCTCCTCCCAGCCCCTAGCAACCACCCTTCTAGATTCTGTCTGGACAAATTTGCCTACTCTAGGTACCTCCTCCAAGTGCCATCATACACTACCTGTCCTTTTGTGACTGGCTTATTTCACTTAGCATAATGTCTTCAAGCTTCATCCCCGTTGGAGCATGTATTAGAATTTTCTTCCTTTTTAAGGCTTTTTAATATTCGGTTGTATATATATACCACATTTTGCTTACCCATTCTTTCATCAATGGACACTTGGGTTACTTCCACCCTTTTGGCTATCATGAATAATGCTGCTACGAATATGGATGTACATTTCCCTTCTCTCTTACAATCCTTCTGTAGCTTTTTGATCCTCATTCAACAGGAGTGGTTCTTAACAATGTCAGACCTAGCACCTTCTTTCATCCCAAAATGAAATTCATAAGTAATATAGCCTAACTACCACTTAATTTCGGGAAAATCAGTATAATAAAATGACATATGTCTCACCATGAGCAAATACCTGGGAATGATCCCAGGGGATATAATGAAATAATCAAACATTTGTGCACAGCACACGGTGGCCACAGCCGCAAATGTAGATTGTCTCAGGAGCATCGTATTGGTGATTCACACACCACAAGTAGTGTTGCTCGTAGCATGATTTCCTAATATGGGAAACCAACACTTAGTAAAGTTTGAAACAAAGCAATCTTTTTTCAGTGTCCACAATTGTAGTCTTAGAAATTCAGCGCATGTTCACATTGGGCAAAAAAATATTTGATGTTTCTGTGTAAGATAGAATTAGGTTCTCGGCTGAGATCATTTTGAACAGATTATTCCCCTTGTGGATCTCAGATAGGATACTGAAACTTCGTGAAGGACACGAGATGGTTTGTTGTGCAGGATGGTCCAGTGCGTTGCAGGATGTCTGGCATCTTTGGCCCATGCCCACTAAATGCCAGTAGCACGCCCTCAATCATGACGACAGCCAAGAAACGCCCCCAGACATTTCCAGAATGCCTCCTCAGAAGCAGTACCGCCCATATAAGATCTGCTGTTCCACAGTAAGTAGAGAGTCTATGCCTCTAGGAGTTCAGTCTTACCACAATAACGCTGTGTAATCGTGGCAGCCATCAGAAAAAAAGCTTACAGGCTTATTAGTCTAATTGGCCAATTAGTGTGCTCTGAAATCCACTGCCAAGTTTGTGCCAAGGCCGTACTTCCCACAGGTTGCTCCCAGGCAATGGCTGAGTGCAGTGGAGATACTACGGGAAACCTGCTCCTGGAAGGAT
Source organism: Equus caballus (assembly GCF_041296265.1). Lineage (NCBI taxonomy): Eukaryota > Metazoa > Chordata > Mammalia > Perissodactyla > Equidae > Equus > Equus caballus. The sequence goes on along the minus strand of NC_091698.1, from coordinate 52,506,588 downwards.
CGAGACTCCTCTGACAGCTGACTTTGGCTTGAGGTTCCCTGGTAGCCTTGTTGAACCTTCCTTAGACTGCAAACAGTCTAGGACATTTCTATCCAACCTTCCTTCCTGCTCTCCTTCACTTGGGGTTGGACTTGCATCACCTTCTGACAGCTCTCCTGGCTTGAAGCTCCCTCCCTATTTTCTCTCTCATAGGTATTTCCTGTATAAAATCCTTGTATGTTATATCCCATCTTGGCATCTGCTTCTTAGAGGACTTGGACGAACAGAGGAACAGTGAACCACAAAACCTCTGTGGCGCACAACAGTAAGTGTTTGTTGCTTACGTTTCAGGAGGGGCCAACTAGACTGCTCTGCTGCTCTTGGCTGGGCTTGCTCCCACATCTGGGGTTGACTGGCTGGTAGTTACGCAGGATGAACTCCACGATGATAACTGGGGACTCAGCTGTACTCCACGTGTCTCTCATCCTCCAGCAGGTTAGCCCAGGCATGTTCTAATGGCATTGGCATGGGCATAAGAGAAAAGCCCGATGTATGAGCTTATTTCAAACTTTTGCTTGCCTCAGGCCAGCTATACCCATCAGCTAAAGAAAATCAAATGGCTGAGCCCAGACTGAGTTGGAGGGCCTGAAAAGTAGCATGACAAAGAGTCAGGACATAGGGAGAAGTGAAGAATGGGACTATTTTCATAATCTACCACAACGTCCCTGCATTCTTCTTATTAGCAAAGGACCGCTCTTTCTCAGTTTTTTAAAAAAATATAATCTCTCTTAAAATATTCTATATCACATCATTGTAGAATCACTTATTGTTAGAGAGGAAGTCTGAAAGGCTGAGTATTTACCCAAAGACTTGAGCTATCCACATGAGGCCATTTAAACTGGAAAGACTGCCAGCACAGTCTCCATCAAGTTAAAGCCATTTTCTCCCCTCAATAACCCAGGGCTGGGACTGCCCATGACAAAGACTGGATCTGTTACAGACAGCAAATAATCTACATTTTCTTTGTACATTAGAGTGATTGATTGAATTTTCAAATCCCTTCCACACAAAAGTAGAGAAGTTCAGACATTATTATTTTTTAAATAAATTTGAATGAATTCAGTTATCCCTATGATAATGTCACTTACTTGCAAGGCCAGCATTCTTTCCTAAACAGGAGGAAAATCTGTTGTGCTACAAGGTGGGTAGCCAGGAATTACATCTAAGCCTCGGCCCACCTGGGGCTGTGGGCACTGTGTATGAGCATCGTTTGTCATGTGTGTCCTAGCGGAAAGTGAGTGGAGAACCACAGTTCTAGCCACCGTGACCTCTCACGGCTCCAAGCTTCTATAATCTATTCCTTTCTACTATGGTTGCTCAAATTGTTACCAAAACCAAAGTGGGTTCCCTCCTGGTGAGTTATATCAGACTCTCCACCAGAAGTAGTTGTCTCGGGGTCAGCCTGGTGGCACAGTGGTTAGGTTTGCACATTCTTCTTTGTCAGCCCAGGATTCGCCAGTCTGGACCCCGAGTGTGGATATGGCACTGTTTGGCAAGCCATGCTGTGGCAGGTGTCCCACATATAAAGTAGAAGAAGATGGGCATGGATGTTAGCTAGGGCCAGTCTTCCTCAGCAAAAAAAGAGGTGGATTGGTCACAAATGTTAGCTCAGAGCTAATCTTCTTCAAAAAATAAAGCAAAGAGACACATTTTGGGGCTGGCCCAGGGGCGCAGCAGTTAAGTTCACATATTTTGTTTTGGCGGCCTGGGGTTCACCCAGTTCAAAGGCCATTTCCTCCAGGCAGTCTTCCTTGGTCCTTTCCCTATATGGAAGAAATCTTCTGCTCCTTTAAACTCCCATAGGAGTGTTGTCTGCCTCCCTCTAAGGGCACCTGTTATTTATTAGAACAGGATGTTAAGGGGCTGGCCTGGTGGTGTAGCGGTTAAGTTTGCACGTTCTGCTTCCATGGCCCATGGTTCGCTGGTTCAGATCTAGGGTGTGGACCTACACACCACTTGGCAAGCCATGCTGTGGTAGGCATCCCATATAAAATAGAGGAAGATGGGCACGGATGTTAGTTCAGGGTCAGTCTTCCTCAGCAAAAAGAGGAGGATTGGCAGCAGATGTTAGCTCAGGGCTAATATTCCTCAAAAAGAAAAAAAAAGAAGTAGTTGTCTACAAAGTAAAGTATATTTGCAGCAGATAAGAGACCATGAGGAATCATTTCCAAAGTCATGGTGTCCCTGAAGAAAGGGAAGCAGGGACATTTATTCTGGATGGGAAATGAATATTTAAAAGGGAGAGGTGGGTATTCGCTTGCACAGGCTCAGTTGGAAACACACTTCCACATACTGCAGGTTGTGGTAATAAGGCCTAAGCTCCTCCTGCAGAGATCTTAGCATTATACATAAGGCAAAGGTCATAGGCATGAGGCTTGGTCTGGTTCAGGGTGGTTGGTGTTTGCATCTCCTGAACATAACAAAAGGAAAAAAACCAATTTGGAACAACAATTAAATGCTTCCCAACCCACCCTTGAGTTCCTCAGGCAACCAGTCGGTGACAAAATCTGTTGTGCAATAAAGTCAAGGATCTCCATCATTCATTCTTTCTTGAAAAAAATTGTTTTGTAATTTGAAAAATTTTTAGCCTACAGAAAAGTCTTAAGAACAAAACAATGAACACCCACACAGTCCTCACCCAGTTTTGCCAGCCGTTAACACCCTGCCTCCTCCACGGCATTGCTCTCTTTACATTTACACACGTTGCCCCTTTACGAAGCCATCCAAGAGTGGTGTGCAGACACCATGACATTTGGCCCCTAAATACTTCTCCACCCTCTCCCAAGAATGAGGCCACTGTCCTATCATCTAGAATGTTGTTGCCACACCTAAGAAACTCAACATTAAGTTCAACATACCATCCACACGAAATTTCCCTAGTGGGTCTCAAAAGTATGTTTTAGTTTTCTTTTAATCCAGATTCCATTGCATTGGTTATTATATTTCATTAATCTATTAACTGGAAGAGTAAAAAGATATGCAGATACATACCTGGATTCCTATCCCAGAGCTACAAAACCAAAGTTTGTAGGGTTAGAGCCCTGGAATCTATCCTTTTTAAACTTTTTCTAGATGACTCTGATGGGAGTCAAGTTTGGAGACCACTGAGTTCTACTTGTAAGGTTAGTTGTCTTTTCAGGTGTCTAGGGCTGTTTCCCAAACAGATTTCAGTGAATTCCAGTGCCAGGCATAAGAAATTCTTGGCACAACTATAACTCATTCTAGTTGATATCCACTTCTTCTCTACGCTCGCCAGTCCCCTTCCCCTCCAAGCACACCTGCTTCCACCGCTTAGCACTGTGCTCAGTAATGACGACTTGATTGACAGGTTTTGAAGGCCTAGCCTAGACCTTATTTTGGAATTCCCTTTAATTCTAAACTCTGTTAATGGAATGCCCTCATTAATACTTTTTGATTGAGTAATCTGCGGGAGGTGAGATGAGGGAGGGGAGGAGTGGTTCATTGCAATGCAGGTTCCTAGGCGCTCCTCCAGGCTCAGGAATATGCATTTTAATCAGCTCTCCAAGTAATCCGTACTCCCCTTTTTTGTATTTCACTCTGTGGGCTTTGCAGAGTGATTTACTCTTCTTAAGCAACTCAGTAAACATCTGGTTGTGTCGTTGAATTAAATCCCTACCCTTAGGACCCTTGCCCACAAAACACAGACACCAAACTAACTTGATATTCTCATCTTTGAACTCATCTCTGTCGATGCTTTTACTTCACTAGTCCTCTCTAAGAAGAAAATGTCAGTTAATACAGTTTTAGCTTTTCTCTAAAACCATAGAAACAGACATCTTAGTTCTGTTTCATCCTGCCTTTTACTCCTGCTCTGACCAAATTCCCTTTTAGTATTGACTCAAATTGTTTATCTGAGTCTGGGCCTGACCTTTTGGTTCCAGGAGCATTCATGGTCCCCTTTTTCCTTTTTGGTGGGTAGAGGTGACACTGAGGGGAGCCTAGGGGGAGGGGTGCAGGTCACAGTCACCAGCACTGTGATTCCAGTATGTCACCCCGTACAGAGTTGTCCACCAGGGAAGAAAGAACTTATTTATGATTTTGGATTTTCACCTGACTTGCTCTGTTTGCTCAGTAACCTGATCTATTTGAAAGACAAATATTCTTTTTTAAAAATCACATTGCATTGTCTACAAAGCTGTGTTTTGCTGACGTGGAAAGAATTAAACTGAAGGGTAACCTTTTTAATATAATTGTTAAACTACCTGGTGTCTCTCAATAAAGGTAAAGAAGTACTCTGGAAAACAAACTGGCCTGTGATGAAGGATATAATTTTCCTTTTTCAATCTCTTCATGGCAGAAAATAATTCCGACTACGTGACCTAATGATGCCACTAGCAATTCTAGTGAAATAATATGGAAAATACTGAACTGTCATCAGATGTGAAGTTAGAACTGAGATAAGCAGAAGCCAGCATGTGTGTATAATACAAACCACCTACCGTACGTAAGTACATGGGGAGTGATAAACAGTCACGTTGACAAGGTAGGAAAAACATCATTCTTATCAGTTCATTAAGTAAAAAGTCCATAGCATTGCTTTGATGAGGGAAACTAATTCTTCTTCCTGATGGATGATGCAGTCATGGTTTTAACAACATGATTAAAAGATGCCATAGGAACTTTCTAAAAGTCTTTCAGAGAGACACTAGAGCTTGGGCGCTTCTTAGGTGTGCTGCGCCGCTCTAGAACGCATTCACTTTGAAACTTTAAACATGTTACAGAAGATCAAAGACAGCTGCAAATTCTTTGCTACTCTCCCCCTTTTAGAGTTGGAGTCTAATTCTCCTCCTGTGAATTTGGGCCGGCCTTAGTGACCTCCTTGACTCACAGAATGTGAAAGAAGTGATGTTCTGGAACTTCTGAGGCCAGATCAGAAGTCTTACAGCGTCTACCTAGATTTCTTAGAACACTCACTTTAAGAGAAGTCAACCACTATGTAAGAAGTCTGACTACACTAAGATCACCATGCTGTGAGGAAGCCCAAGCTAGCCATATTGATGAGAGATGCCCAGCCAGCCCCAGGTCTTCCAACCACCCTACTCCAGGTGCCAGGCATGTGAATGAAAGAGTCATGCTGGACATTCCAGCCTCAGTAGATGCAATGTGTAAAAGAACCGAAGATCCCAGAGAATAGCCAGAACCGAGGCCACAGCCATATGGCCCCAGTTAAGCGATCTCAGCCATCTCCAGCCATTAAGCCACCCCAGCTGAGGCTCCACTCATCCTGGAGCAGAGATGAGACCCGATGCTGTGTCCTCTCTGAATCTCTAGCCTAAAAACTCATGAGTGCAAGAAAATGGTTATTATTCTATGCTGCTACTTTTTGGAGTGGTTTGTTATGCAGTTATAGATAACTGGAACAGATGTTGAAGAGAGGATAACACAGCGTAACACATAACTCCAAAACTTGGGGGGTTTCAACACCACATTTCCCTTTTTTTTTTAAGGGTTTCCAATTAGGTTTTATTTTAGTTTCCAATATTATCAGCAATGATACAGGAGTAATTCAGGCAAATATATCATCTTAAATACATCGGAGAAAAAACTCACTGTGTCAAGCATGTCTTGCACTCCAGCAAATGAACATAAAAACAGAGAACAAAGTTAGCAGCATTAAAGTGCTTTTTGCGTAACTTCTTTCAGAAAGAGTCTCTCCCTCAGTGTTATAAATTTAACCTTACTTATTGTAAAGGAGCACAAAATTCCATTCATTGCCCAGGGGCTACATTCAAAAAATTCATGTTTAGTTATTCTAAATAATTTTTCCCCAAAAAAGCACAAAATTCATTGGAATTATGTAACGCTGATTTCTCCCGACACACTGTGTGAGATGACTACCATCCAGGCCTGGCAAACACTCACAACATCCTCCCACCGCACACTGACCTTGGCAAAGTCCATCACTTTGTTCGCACAACGGGGCAGACGCTGTGAAGGACAAGAAGGCACCTGGAGAGGACGCCACCTGTGTGGCCACCCACCAGTGAGCGGAGGCCACCAACTCATTTCCCCGAAGCCGAAGGCGGTGAATTCAAGAGTAGGACAAGCCCCGCCTCTCAGCCTGAGCCCCACCTCTTTCTGGGACAGAGGTGCTGCTTGTTTCTAGGAAGTTCTCTGACCTGCTCTGCAAAATCTGTTACCCAAAGACTGCTTGTCCCAGACAGTTAACGCCTAGGAGACAGAACCCTGCCCCCACTTCAACCAGTAACAACCCCCAAACTCAACAACGGGAAACACTTCTTAAAGTCAACACAAGGCCAAATGAGTGTCAGCTGGAGGCTCTGGGGACCGGGGCGGGGGAGAGGACAGGTACGGGGCTGCCCACACTGTCTCCTTGCCAACTGCAGCGTCACTGGCACAGGAGCATTAGTCCAGAGGACTGGTGGCCAAGGGCAGCTGGGGCCAAGGCGGGGGTGAGGAGTGGGGGCACGTCCCTTAAGGGATATAACAGGGATGCAATTGAGCTAGTGGGATGGCAGCTCTCAGCCACCACGAGCCCCTCACAGAGCGAGGTCAAACAGAGGACCCTGTTCTGTCAACACCACATTTCTTTTTCTCGCTCATAGGTCTGTGCATTACCTGGGGTGCTCTTCTTTAGGCTGTGAGGGAGCTAGGCTTGCTCAAGGCTGCAGGCTGGATTCAGACACACTCTGTCTTTGTTCTGGTGCCAGGCTAAAGGGACAACATCTATGTGGGGCACACTGAATCACATGTATGCAGGAGTTCAAGTACAAGTCTGCAAAAACATTTTGATGTCTCTGCTTGCTTCACATCCACTTACTCCAAGTGGCTAAGTTGGTCACGTGGTCAAGCTCAAAGTCAAAGGGGTGAATAAGTATACTCCCATCCAAGTGGGAGAAAGAAGAGAATAAATACCTGCTGGAAAATAGTCTAACCTATTGAGAGATTCAACCATCAGATGATGGTGGTGGAAATGGTAAGTGGTGCCAGACTGGACCACTTGTAGTATTTCTATAATTTGGTACTTATACATCTAGAACCCTGAGAGAACACCTACAAGCGTTGCGAGGGAAGGTGTCTAAGTACAAGAATCAATAATTTTTTTGGTACTAAATACCTAGAAGCAGGAGGCATGTAAAATTGTGAAAAGACACAAGAAATGTGATGGAAGAGCAAAAGGAGAGGGCTTAAAAAAAGAAAGGAGAGACAAAGAAGGCAGCAGGTGAAACCCTTTACCAACTCTTGGGGAGGCCAAGAGCGAACACCTGTTTCCTGGTCTGCCTCACAAGTAGGCAGAGCAGCCACAGGGCAGCCAGTCCCTGAAAGAAGCCCCAAGAGACCAGCTCCTCCTTAACAAGAGGTTTTGCTAGTTCAATGACAGATACATTCGGCATGGCATAAGGCACCCCCAAACACTACTCTCCCACTCAGCAGCTCACTTATGTCCAGTGAAGGTGCCAATAGAGCAGGGAGTTCTCCACTCCCAACTGAGGATTAACCATTAACACAGCTCTGGGGTGCACGAGAACAGCACAAAAAGCTATAGGCAGCAAAGCAGGGTTGGAGCAGGCGGGATTAAGAAGGGCTTTGGGAGAGAAGTGGTATCTGAACTGGGACTGGATGGAGGGGCAAGAAAATGCAAAAGGACCTCAGAGCCCCATTTATGTTGCATGCATAGAGGGCACAGGCCTGGAGAGTGAACTGAGGCCAGATCACGGCGGGTCTTGAATGCCACACTGAAGAGTATATTCTTTTTTTTTTTTTAAAGATTGGCACCTGAGCTAACAACTGTTGCCAATCTTTTTTTTTTTTCCCTGCTTTTTCTCCCCAAATCCCCCCAGTATATAGTTGCATATATATATATATATTTTTAGTTGTGGGTCCTTCTAGTTGGGACATGTGGGACACCACTTCAACATGGCCTGATGAGTGGTGCCATGTCCATGCCCAGGATCCAAACCTGTGAAACCCTGGGCCACTGAAGCGGAGCATGCGAACTTAACCACTTGGCCACGGAGCCGGTCCCTGAAGAGTATATTCTTAATTCAACGGGAGCCACTGCAAGCTTTTGAATATTAAGTGATATGAAGGACTTGCCCTTCAGTATATTCTTTCCTGCTTCTTTATTAACAGAAACCCCAATTTTTAACTGTGTATATGCCTGTGCAAAATAACGATTACATTTCCTATTTCTCATGCAGCCAGGAGTGGTCATGTGACTAAATTCTGTTCAATGAAATATAAAGGAAATAGTGTGTGCAAATTTTAGGAAGTGTTCCTAAAGGGAGAGGGCATTGCTCCTTCTTTTTTTTCCTGCTGGATGGGAGCTGCATCTAATCCTGACCCGCATATTATTCATTAAGGATGACTGGCCTGAGGCAAGGCAAAATGGAGGATGGTTGGAACAAGAGGAACATTGGAAGCGGGAAGGCTAATTAGAACATTGATAGTCAAGATAAAAAGTGAGGAAATAAGAACTGAGCCAGTATGGTAGCAGTGGGAATGGATGGGAGGGGTGGTTGTGATAAATATTGCAAAAGGAGTGTCTGTGGGACTTCGCAATTGATCAGATGAGAGGAGACACTAGAGAACGAAGAATCAAAGGTCACTTTGAGGTTTCAAGCAGAGGTGACCGGGCGGTCAATGATGTTGATAACAGAAATAGGAGAGTCAGAAGGATGAGCAGGCTTGAGGAAGCCAAGCGCGTGTTCGGTTTCGGACATGTTGGATTAGGATGCCAGCAGGATACCCAGGTGGAGATGGAAAGCAGGCAATTGGAAATTCATTTCTGGAGCATGATTTGAGAGTCCTTTGCATAAAAGTGGTAGTCAAAACAAAGAGAGGGGCTCGTTGGTCAAATACAGAGTGTGTCTTAGAAATTCCTCTTTCTTCAGTGCACACAGAGTAACAAACTTCTTTCTGCAAAACCAGATAAAAATATGTACAGCTTTTCACCTGACACTACCCCCTGCCTCCCTCAAAAAAAAATCCGACAGGCTCCAGCCAATGGCTGGCTGGCTTGCCAGCCTCAAGCAGCTAATCCTCACGGTCTCCAGATTTGCACAGCTCCTCCAAGTTCCTTACCAAAGTGTTTTGATTTGCACAAATATCTGGTGTGACATGTTTTAATCTTAAAACATGATTCCTTTTCAGCAAGATCTATAGTAAACTACCTTCCTCCTTCGTTCAGGTTAACCACACATAAGAAGACTTCCTTTTCACAGAAGTCTTAAAAAAACAATTTCTTTCAAAAGCAGAATGAGAAAATATAAAAATCTAATAAATGTGACAGAGTAAAACGACTCTGTAGAGGTTTCTCTTATATCTGCTGTGACCAGAGCAGATATTAAAAGTTGAAATAAAAAGGAAATGAGGGGCCAGCCCTGTGGCATAGTGGTTAAGTTCGCCCACTTGGCTTCAGTGACCCCAGGTCCCGGGTAACGATCCCTAGTGCCGAGCTATGCACCGCTTATCAAGCCATGTTGTGGCAGGCATCACACACATAAAGTAGAGGAAGATGGGCACGAATGTTAACTCAGGGCCAGTCTTCCTAAAAAAAAAAAAAAGAAGTGAATCAAATGTGAACATTAAGGAACCATCTTTGCAAGCTGGCTAAACAGCTGTCTGCACTTTCACTAGACGGCTGAGCGCCGGCGGGATAGAAGAGGTTAAACTCCAGCTGCTTGTGTGTTTCAGCTAAAGTTACACGGTGGAAACACAACCGTAAGTGGTGGCGAGAGAACTGTGCTTCTTTTGGAAAAGTTTTGCGTCTTCGGCCCACATACCGCAGGCAGCTGCCAGGCAGCCCCCAGCACGCGCCTCCGAGTGCACTAGCGCCCGCAGTGGCGGATCCGGCGATGAGTTTGGTGCCACGGGGGGCCCCCCTTTCACTTATGGGTGAAGCTTTGTCAGAGCCGTTAATGAGCGTGTGATAAGGCTTTTCTAACTCATCCATCCATCCATCATCCATCTATCCATTCATCCATCCATCCATCCATCCTTTGTCTCAGGGCCAGGGCCTGCGCTCAGCACCCCTGTGTCCTTTAGCCCACGCAACCCAATGGGACTCCCGGAGGACGGGATTTTACGCAAAAAGAGGGTGCAGCTGGAGGACAGCCCTAGGCCCCCCTCACCTCGCGAGGCCCCTTCGTAAGAGGCTGGCGCGCTCTGGAGCCGCCTCCGGCCGCGCGGGGGCGAAGGCACCCAGCCTCGCGTGAACCCTTCCCCTCCCCCAATCCCCAGGACAAGGAACGCGCCGCGTTCCACATTCTCCTGGGCCCTCTAACTCCGAGGGCCCAGACCCCGGCCGGCCCGAGCGGCCCCGGCAGGTGCCAACGAGCACAGGCAGTCGCTCAGGCCGCGCCTCCTTGCGGTCGCCGGGAGCCGGCCCTCATCACCCGGGCCAGGAGGAGGGGTGGGTGCCGGCATTGGCGGGCTCTGCAGGCGCCCCAAAGGCCTGGGACAGCGTGCCGGCCCAGTCGACCCCCGTCCACGCACAGGCAGCTAGGGGCGGGGCGGGGGGGCGGGGCGGGGCGAGGGGCGGGGCGGGGGTTGGGGAGGGGCGCGTGGCGGCTGCTTCCGGGCGCTGATTGGCTGCAGGGGCGGGGGCGGGGCGGGGCGGTGGGTGTGAAGGCGTCACGCTCAGGCCGCTCTCTACTCCCTCCTTCCTCGCCTTTGCGTCCCGGCTCGCCGCTCCCGCGTTGCATCATCTGCAGCGTGGGGCTGCCGTGGGACGGCTGGACGCGGCACGATCCGCTCAGGCCGGGGCTCCAGCCCGCTCTCCCGCGTCTCTCCTGGCTCTCTCCGCACCTGCTTCTGTGTCCAGGCCGGGAGTCCCCCACGGGCCGGCTCCCAGAACCCGCGGGGCACAGCTAGCGAGCCTCGCCAGCTCCGCCTGATCCATTCATTGAGAGCCCCGTCTTTCCTCAGAGCCCAAGTCCCCCGCCTCCTCCAGCTCGGAGCCGCGGCCAGCGCCATGGAGAAGAGCAGCGAGACCAACGGCTACCTAGACAGCGCTCAGGCGGGGCCTGCCGCGGGGCCTGCCGCGGCCGGGGCCGCTGCGGGACGCGAGCGGCGCTGCGCCCGCTTCCTGCGGCGCCAGGCGCTGGTGCTGCTCACCGTGTCTGGGGTGGTGGCGGGCGCAGGCCTGGGCGCGGCGCTGCGCGGGCTCGAGTTAAGCCGCACGCAGGTCACCTACCTGGCCTTCCCTGGCGAGATGCTGCTCCGCATGCTGCGCATGATCATCCTGCCGCTGGTGGTCTGCAGCCTGGTGTCGGGCGCCGCCTCTCTTGACGCCAGCTCCCTCGGGCGCCTGGGCGGCATCGCCATCGCCTACTTCGGCCTCACCACGCTGGGCGCCTCAGCGCTCGCCGTCGCTTTGGCGTTCATCATCAAGCCTGGGTCTGGCGCGCAGACCCTTCAGTCCAGCGACCTGGGCCTGGAGGTGTCGGGGCCTCCTCCGGTCCCCAAAGAGACAGTGGACTCTTTCCTCGACTTGGCCAGGTAACGGTCCCCCACCTTGGCGTTTGCGCAGTGGGAGACACCGCTCTCTGATGCGCTCCAGTTCATACATACACACATACCCTCATATATTCCTAGGAGTTAATTCTTAATTGGCTGCTGGTGGCCTTTAACATTTTTTTAAATATAGAAATAACGTCTGGAGTCTGCATGCTGACCACACCTTTGCAAACATCAGCCAGGGCGCACCTGACAATCTCAAGGAGCAGGCCTGCATCTTTTAGCAAGAGCCAGTCTTACCGTTAGGTCGGAATGTGTGTTAGGGAAGATGCAGCCGGCTCACCTGTGCTTTATTCCTTATACTCTCTGGCCGCCTACACCGGTAAAAACGTTACTCCACGCCCCTGATAGGTTCGCCTCATTTTCTCCCCGCAGTGCCGGAAAGCTTCTGGGAGCATCGGTTAAATTTTGCCTGTTGGGTCGCCCTCGTCTGTAATCGATGGCCGCCTCTATTTCAGCCCTCTGACTGGGAGGAAGCTGGCAATTTTTTGAAGAGTTGTCAGTGGATGTGAGGATAACAAGACTGGGGTTAGCCGCGTGGGGCCCATTGCCCAAAAACATGCCTCTCTTCTACGCTTGGGGCAGGTTGCTGCTCACCCCATAGTCAGGACCACTTTAGAGGATTGTGAGTTTCAAGGGGCTTTATTTGTGGGAAGGTGTGAGTTCTGGAGGGGAGGGGAGAGAAGCATCTTCACTTAGCTTTGCCTATTTTTTGGCCTTCTTAGAAATTGCATTGCATCCCTTGAAATGCAGTGTAGTTTCTGTGGATCATTTAAAGCCTCTGTCCGGGCCTTTCTTGGTTTCTCCATTAGCCCGGAGTTCGTAGATGGGAAAACTGCAACCTGGAGGCATTCTCTGACCTGGCCAGGTTCAGCCGAGTGAGGGGCTCAGCTGGCTCTCCCTCTAGGTTTCCGATAATTCTGGGTTCGGGGCCTTGGAGGTAGATTTTGTCTTGAGTCACTGAGGCAAAGCTCCTCATTCCTGAGGCTGTTGAAAAACAGCAAATCCTGGGCAAAATGACTTGACTTCCTGCTATTTCCATTTCTCCCTCTGGAAAATGTGATGACTGTCTGCCACTTAAGAGAGAGAGTGTTCATCTAAAACTACATTGAAAAAAAATCTCTGATGAGGGGGACCGAAATGTTCTCACCAAGAAGGCAGGTGGAGGCGGCCTATTAGGACTTGGATGAGATCACAGAGTTTGTTTAGCATCTGGCAGCTAGATATTTAGAGTCTTTAGAGGTCCTTAAAGTTTGGGGACTCACTTTTAGGTGGGTGCTGAAAACAAAGTCTGCTGAGGTTGAGAGTGCCTTAGACTTATTACCTTCAGTGTGTCAGTCAGCTCTCCCCGGGAAGGAAGTTGATTATGGGGTTAAAGGATTCCTTTTTGCAGGGGTCAGTGGTCCAGAGAAGGGAGTGTGGATGCCCCGCTCTGACCTGCTGGTGGTGCCCCATAAGGAGGCTCAGTAGCATTCTTTTATCCCCAAGAGAGGGGCAATGGCCCAACAACAGGGGGTAGGGGCTGAGGGGAGGGGGTACCTTATTACCACCAGTCCCAGAAGAGACATCTTATTTCCTGATCATGGTTTTCTAGTTTTGGATCCAAGCCTCTTCAGTCCTGCTTCTGAAGTGAGTGGTGACCCAGCCTCGTGGCTTAGCAGTCAGTGTAGGTGCAGCCTTTTCAGTGACTTGGGCTGCAGATACAGGAAGGGACTAAGAGAACCTTTGTCGTGGCTTGTTGGGAATAGCTAGCATTTCATGCTTCCAATGGCCAACCTCATTTAATCCAGCAGCTCATGGATAAAGGTAGGGCAGGGGGTGTGATCCTATTTTATGACTGAGGAAACTGAGACATGGAGAGACTAGGCCATTTGCTCAAGGTCACAGAGTGGTTTATCAAAAGGGGGATTAGAAAGTTCAGGGCTCTCTTTCTCCCACTCCCCTCGTCCCCAAGTCAACATGCCATGGTAATGACACTGTGCTGCTGGGCTAGTCTGACGGTCTCAGAAATGTTTGCTCTAGGCCCAAGGAGGAACCAGGTGAGGGTATGATTGCATCAGCCAGATGCTCCTTCCTCTCAGCTCCTTCCTCTCAGCAGAGGAGCTGAGCCCCTTCCGTGAAGGAAAGCACGGGCGTGTGCAGCTGCAGGCTTTCGCGTGGAGCAGCTTGTGTGAGGAAACAGTCCTGAGGCTCGTGGAAATGCTTCTTAGGTCTGGAGAGTCTCTGGATAAAAATTTTAAAGTTGCTTCCTTCAAAGAAACCCCGTGGATGCCATTTTTATGACTCTGGGCATGTTCTTTCGCAAAGGCAGGGTGCAATGCTTTCTGCCTCTGGGCACTTGAATGAAATGAGATTCTGCCAGTAAATACCTCAGTTCTCCAGCAGGCTCTCACCTGGTCACTGCCCAGAACTTAAACACCTGCAAGGGGTGGGAGAAGTCTCTGGTGATTTAGTGTAGCTACCACCAAAGCTTTGCTAAAGTCCGTGATCTTTCCTGGTGGCAGAGTGCCCCAGAACTCCCGTGGGGTTTCTTTGCCATCATTTCTAATTTATTTTTTCAAGATGAAACTACAAGTCAGAAAGAAATGAAGCTAATAGATATTCATTATGCCTTTTAGAAAATTCAGAATGACATTGCCAAGTGATGTGATTTCCCAACACACGATGGATTAGAAATGACATAGTAGACTGGGGAGTGGGTATGAGGCACTGGCGCTAGGAGCAGGCCCTTTATTGCTGAGGAATGATGGCGGATGTCAACCGGCAGGTAGGAAAGTCACAGACAGTCTCCCCCTGGGCAGCCTGGACTCGCTGCCTGGGGACCTGAAACAGTACAGGACTCTCAGAGCTGGGTGTGCCCCTAGTGATTGAGCTGTGATTTTTCATCCAAAAGGAAATGGTTTGGGCACCAAAGAGACAGACACAGATTGTCAGGAACCCAATCCTTGTGGAACTTATGGGTCTGCAACAATGCTTACTGATTGTGGGTCCTAGGGCGTGTCCGTAGCTTTCTGTGCCTTGGCCTCCTCATCTTTATAATGGGGTCATGAGAACAGCTACCTCACAGGATGGTTTTGAGGGTTAAATGAGTGCTGTCTGTAAAGCTCTTAGAACAGGACTGGCCCAGTATATGCTTGCTCTTATTATAAATGGAACGATACCACAGAGTGATTGTGTTTTTCCAGTTCACATGAGCTAATGGGAATGACTCTCTTTTCATAATCTGAAATAAATGAGAGTAAATGGGAAGAAAAGGAATGTTTAGGGGAACCCAGGATGACTTGAAGCTAGTGTCTCTTTAGGTATATTGGGAACCACATGGAGCCTGGAGAAAAAGAAGTGAATGGTGACTAAGTTTTGGACTAATGGAATCAAACTATGGGAAGTTTGGAAAATGGAGAAAAGCTCAAACTAAACACAGAAGAGCCTCCCATTCTGAAATGGGGCAGAAATCCGCACATATCCTCGCTGCCATTCCGGTTTCTTTTTTTCCTGCCTTACATGTTCATGGTCTCCAAAGTTGACCTCAGTTTTCTTCAGCTGTAAATGTAAAGGATTGAGGCAACTGGCTTCTAACATTCCTCTGGATGCTGAAATTTGTAGTTTTCAATGGAAACCCAGAGGCTTATTTGCAAAGGAAGCAGGTAGGGTCAGCTCCTCAGCCAGGACTCTGGACACCAGCAGCCAGAAGAATGGCCTTGGGCCACTGTCTTTTGCAGAGGGTGGCAGGGTGCTACCATGTGCCTGGTAAACACAGTTGAGATTTTGCTTGTTGCCCAGTTTTTTAGGCTTTATTGTTTTTTCTTGTGCTCATTTTCTCAACAGTGGACAGTGCCTTTCCCTTCACTGAGGGAGACGCAGGGGCTTACTTTCCTCCCCAAGGACTGGCATGAATGTGATGCCTCTCAAGCTGCAAAGAACACATTTCTTTAATCCATGCCAGGAAACCTATTGGAGACGGAGATCTGATGTCAGCGCCTAGATTGCAGTCAGAGAGAATAGTGAATCATTTCTTCTAAATATTGGCCATGGCAGGTGGTTTGAGCTATGCCTAGGACTACTCTTCTGTAGGCAAGATGAAGACTCTTAGCAGATCTGACAAGGACCCAAATTAATGGAAGTTTCTCAGCCTAACTAGTCACTAAAGGGAAAAAATGTCAGCTTGCAATTAAAAAAAAGTCTTTAACACGATGCTATTTCTTCTACCACCCAGGAGAATACCTGAGTAGTTCAGAGACTGAAAAGAGCATAAACCCAGAGAGGCAGCATGGTAGTTACTAAGAGCAGACACTGAAGGTGACTACCTGGGTGTGAATCCAGCCCTACCACTTACAGCTGAATGGACAAGTCATTAAGCCTCTCTGTGCCTCAGTTTCCTTATCTGTAAAATGAGGTTAATAATAGTATCTGCTACTTACACTTGTTAAGAGGATTAAATGAATTTATATTTGAGTGTCTTGCTAATGTTCTGTGTCGCAGGCTCTCAGGGACAGCTGAGGGCTACTTGATACAGAGAATGAGTGCTCCTAAAAGGTCCCCTACCACGGGGGCCCAATATTAGCTTTTCCGGCAGGGATCTAAAACTGGATGTGGGCCTTAAAAAGAGGGCGGGTTACTCCCCAACCCCTACTGTCACCATAGCGTGAGCCCACCCCCTCTGCCCTTCCTCTGCTCCCAGCCTTGAAGGGAGTGCCGATATCCGAAAGGGCACATCCCTGTCAACTGCTCTACAACAATAAGCACTCGGGATAATAAATATTTATCAGGTGTGCCATATCCTGTTCTGAAGAGTCTTTGAAATTTTCATCAATTTGGTAAAGAATTTTTGAACTTAAATAAAAGGAAATACTTCTGGAACAAAAATATACATAAGCAAAAGTAAATTGTTTTACATTCTTCTCATATAGAACAGGAAAATGCATACCACCCTTGACAACAGGATCAGAAGAAGCAGTACCAGATGTGTAAAGAAGGACCATTTTTGAAGTTTCCATTGTGTGAACTGCATGAGTCTGTACAGCCCCACTAACAGAACTTCTGCCTTCAGCAGCTCGGCCTCAGCTCCTACCAGCTTTTCTGTTTGTTTTAAGTAATGTGCCCAAAGATTCCTAGAGCACTGGAAAGCCTTGTCCATTCTCTCTCCGTGTGGGTCTCTGGATTTAGCAGTATGGTCCTGGCATTTGCAGATGTCTTTGACTTAGACTCACGATAAGAAATACATTTTAGATTATGGCATCCCCACATACACAACCTGAAATACAAGTTCCACAAAACAGCATTTTAAATGTGATACATGCTGATATTTTCTGTTCTGTCTAATGTTTGACATCTTTTATAAAGTGCTGGTTAGAGCCAATAACTTGATTTCATGGCCTACTAATGTTTGAGAAACTTTGGTCTAATGTATATCTGGTATTATGTAATTCAAGTAAATTTCTCAGGATCAAATAACAGAGCAAAGAAATATTTGAGGATTTGAATAAGATACAGAGCGCAGCGGTTAGAAGCACCCTAACACCCAGTGAAATTGGTGCTGTGCAGAGGTAACCATGAGAAGACCATTGGTCCTTCTGATTTCCAGACTCTGGATCTCAAAACTCCAGATTTGCACTGTCCAGTATAGTAGACACTAGCCACAAGTGGCTATTGAAATTTAACTAGTTTACATGTAAATAAAACTAAAAATTCAGATCCTCGGTAGGACTAGCCTATTTCAAGTGCTCAGTAGTCATGTGGCTACCATATTGGACAGCACAAATATAGAAAGTTCTATTGGACAGTGTTGGCCTAGATGGAGCATGAGTGGGAGATGTATCAACTCAACGTCTCTGGGCCTTGGTGTTACCATGGGCAAAATGAGGGAGTTGAACTTGATCACTGCTAAAATCCCTTCCAGCCCAAGTTTTCCTCACTTTGAAAGCCCACAAAGTTACTGTGTGAATGTGAGGATTTGGGAAAAGTGCCCAAAGACAGAGCTCTGGGGAGCAAAACATGACGAGCAGCTGATCCTGCATGCAGGAGAGCTTAGGAGCAAGAAAAAGCCAGAGTTCATGGCGGTATCTGTGTTTAAAAGCCACAGGAGCGAGGGGTAGGAAGAGGGCAGAGAGAGCAGAGTCAGAGGACTGACCCTGCCCGACTATGAGACTTACCACAGAGCTACAGTAATCAAGACTGTAGTATTGACGAAAGAATAGGCAAATAGATCAATGGAACAGAATAGAGAGCCCGGAAGTAGACTCATGTAAATACAGTCAACTGATCTTTGACAAAGGAGCAAAAGCAACACAATGGAGCGAAGATAATCTTTTCAACAAATGGTGCTGGAACAGCTGGACGTCCACATGCAAAAAAATGAATCGAGACACAGACATTTCCTCCTTCACAAAAATTAACTCAAAATGGATCATAGACCTAAGTGTAAAGTGCAAAACTAAAACTCCCAGAACATAAGGCTGGAGAAAACCTAGGGGACCTTGGGTAGGGCAGTGCCTTCTTGATATGACACCAAAGGTACGATCGGATCGAGGAAGAGTGCAGAGAAATCTTTTGCTTTACTCCCACAGCCTCCGCTCCTTGGCCGTTGGTGCGCACAGGAGGGGACTGCTCCTGCTCCTAGGCTGTCTGTGGCAACCAGAGGGACCAAGGGAAAGGAGTAGGATTTTGTGGATGCACGAGCTTCAGCTCCCTGCCCCCAGACGATTCCTTCCCAGGAATAAATATCTGAGAGCTGAAGTAAAGTTCAGTCATCCCTTTGAATGTGGTTTTTTGGGAGGGGTTATGAAATCACTGCATCTTTTTTAACTTTTTAAGCAATTTTAAGGTATGATTTACGTACAATAAAATGCACCCATTTTAGGTGTACAGCTCAATGAGTTTTGACAAATAGATAACTCATTTAACCACCACCACAATCCAGACTCTGAACATTTCTGTCGTCCGTGACCCTTCTCGGCAGTCCCCGCTCTCCACCCCTGGCCCCAGGCAGTTTTGGAGAGAAAATTCTGCTTTCTATCACTATAGATTAGTTTTGCTTTTTCTAGCCTTTCACATCAATGGAATCATTCAGCGTGTACTTGTCTGGCTTCTTTTGCTCAGCACGATGTGGCTGAGATTATCCACATTGTGTTTATCAGTAGCTGGTTCCTTTTTATTGCCAGATAGGATTCCATGGTATGGATTTATCAGAATCTGTTTGTTCATTCATCTGTTGATGGCCATTTGAGTTTTGAGCTATTATGAAGAATGCTGTTTTACATATAGGTCCTTTTTGCAAACATGTATTTTCATTTCTCGGGTAAATATCTAGGAATGGAATTGCGGGGTCATATGGTAAGTGTATGTTTAACTTTAAGAAACTGCCAGCATACATCGTGTTCTTCTTAGGAACTTGATTTTTTTGGCAGGCGTGGCTGTTTTGCCTCTAGTGTTGTCTGTAGCCCTCTGTTCATGTTGGGTTTTGTAGATTAGATACTGTAGACTGTCTGAAAACAGGTGGATGTGTCAGTGGCTGTTTGGTTTACAAGTTCTGGGTTAGGGTCAGGGTCCATTCTGGGTGAGAAGGTATTGGGTTATTGTTTATGCTAAAGAGACCAGGCAGGCCAGATAGAAGGGCTTAAACGAATAGTGTATGCTCTTTGGAAGAGACTGCATTTCAAGGCTGTGGGAAAGGCTGTGCTCGCACCCCTTGAGGAAATGGCTGATCCCTGAAGGATGCAGGGTATTTGCAGGAGAAATTGTTCCCTATGGGGAAGATGGAGGGCTTCTAACCCAGCTCTTTCCTTAACTTCCCTGCCGTCTTAGGGGGAGAACCCCGTGGCCAGCTCAGTCTGGGAACTACTGACAGTTGTGATGTGGTGGACAGGGAAACCTGTCTCCTGACCTGTTTCTGCTTCTAACTAGTATAGCAAATGGAAATGAGATACCAAACCTACGCCCCAAGATTGAAATGTGTAAGAAAGGTGCTTTATAGTGAAAATAATAGGCAAATGTAAGTTGCTATTCATTTATATGTTAAAGAATAGCCAATGCAAATTGCTAGTCTGTTTCTGCCTTTTTTTTATTTAAGTAAATATGTTTGTGATAGGAATGGAATTTCTGATCACCATTTTGCAGTGGTTAATTCAACTCACAATCACGTTTTGTCTGCTTAAATGCAGATGTGTACTTCCTGGTATTCTCTAAGTATGTTCTAAGCAATTCTGGTCATAGACAAGTAAGTTTGGGAAATGCTGTGTTGCAGTCTCTAGATGCTGGCTGTCTTGTGGAAGCACCCTAATTGTACTAATGAAGTCATTTCTGCATCTCATTAACCCTGTTGGCTGTTGTATTAGTTACCTATTGCTGTCTAACAAGTTACCAACAATTTAGCAGCTTAAAATCACACACATTAATTATCTCACTGTATCAGTGGAGTCAAGAATCCTGGCATGGGTCTTCTGCTTCAGTCTCTTACAAAGCTGCAATCAAGGTGTTGGCCATGGCTGAGGTCTCATCTAAAGGCTTAACTAGGGAAGGATTCACCTGAGGTCACATGGTTGTTGGCAGAATTCAGTTCCTTGAAGTTTAGACTGGGAGCTTCACTTCCTAGTTGGCTGTTGGCCACTGGCCACCCTCAGTTTCTTGCCACATGGGCCTTTCCAACATCAAACATGCAAGCTCAGCAGGAATAAAGAGCGTTTTCTGGCAAGATGGAAGCCACAGTTTTATGTAACCAAATCATGAAAGTGACATCCCATGACCCTTACTGTATTTTGTTGGTTAGAAGCAAGTCATAGGCCCCACCCACACTCAAGGGAGGGTATTACACAAAGGTGTGACTACTGGCAGTCCATCTTAGCCTCTGCTTGCCAAGCTGGGTTGCAGTCAGAACTGCCTACCTCTGAAACCAAATGCACTGCAAATAGTTGCCTAGAGATGCTAGTGCTAGGTGAACAACTCAACCACAAAGTAAGAATTCGCGGATAAGTTTGGCACAAATTGTAAAGGAGGGTCCAGAGTCTTTTACTCTCTAGATTTATTCTCATAGGAAGTGAGTAGAACAAAATGGACTGTCAGTGGGATTTTCTTATATATCAAGGCCGGCATCCTGCACAGAGCCTGACCCAAAGAAGGCCTTCAGTAAAAACTGTTTACATGAATAGATTTTAGCTTCAAAATAGAGCTTAACTTGATCAGCTCTATTATCCTGCTTTTGTAGCAAGTATTTTATAATATCCTTCATCTTGAAATGAAATCCAGGTATTTCAATTCAAATGTAGGTAGAATTTACCTACACACGTAATCTCAAAACATCTGTCTTAACTGTAATATCAAAGACAAGAGAAGAGTAATTTATAATAAAAAATAATGTGTTTCAATATGTAAAAGAAAGTGGTTAGGTGCTTAATTCTGAATTTAGAGTCACCATTAATGAGACAGCTATAAATGCAGCTATAAATTTATAGCTATAAAAAGCTATAAATAAAATATAAAATAAAAAGCTATAAATGCAGACAGATACTTGATGCTGGTGTTTGCAACTGAGGACCCAGATCCTGCAATTTGCCATTGGTGATGTGATTTTCCAGAAAGATGAACAATTCAGAAAATTTGGAAGATGCACATTTGGAAACACTCTGAACAAAACAAAAAATAATTATCCCACATTTTACACAGGAGTTGCACTCCCAGAAAATTCAGTGTGTGTTCAAGTTGTGCAAAAAATACCTTGTTTTGGAGCTAGTTTAGGCTCAGGTAATTATAAATAAGGCTTGCATCTACAGACATGTCATATAATACATTTGAAAGCATGAGGAACTTGAGACCTTTTATTGTACTGGACTAGGCTACACTCAGCAGAACAAGTGGCTGGGCCCTGGCGCTTCCCCCTACACACACTCCGCCAGTTTCAGGAATGCCCCCCACTTATTGCGACAAGAACACTCCCTTGCATTTCACTGTGGGCAGCACCACTCCCCCCTGAAAACCACTGCAGTGGGGCTTACCCTCTTGGGGAAAGGGAAGTGATGCAGTTATTCTGGTCTGGATGGACCCAGTTAAGCCTAAATATCCACGAGTACCATGAGGGAGAGGAAGATAAAAATTGGTGCATTCCAAGGATCTATTGTGGCCCAGTGGCCGAGGCATAGTTCGGGGCTTGGATCAAGCAGAAGACCCAGTAACTGCTGAAGTGGAGAGAGAGGGAACTCCGTGTTAGGCTGTCAGGATGGGCGTCTTAAAGTGGGCACTTCGAGCACTGAATTTTAATAATACTGATGAAATGCTTTCTTTTCCAACAGAAACCTGTTTCCTTCAAATCTTGTGGTTGCAGCTTTTCGTACGGTAAGGCCTGATGCTTTGCTAAAAATGTGAAACTGACGGGGGAGGAAGATGTGTAAATGACTGCTGTAGAGTTAGGTAGGGTGGAAGAAGGAGCGACAGTATCATTAACAAAGCTTGGCAACATTGGCCTGAAGTTTTATAGATGGGCCCCTGGAGTGAAAACAAACAAAACAAAACAACACTAAACAAAAAAAATCCCCAAATTTTTCTAAAATATCCCACTGGTTCCAACATCTTTTCACATCACCTGAGAAATACCTTCAAATCACATTTCAGGAATCTGTTAAGTATTTTAGAACTTTTTAAAAAATACACATATTTTTTCTGATTATAAAGGTAATATATCCTCATTGTAAAAAAATGAAAAAGTGCAAAAAAGTGGAAGAAAATAAGAATCACCCATAATCACTACCTAGAGCTACCCATTAACATTTTGGTATACACCCTTCAGATATGTTTTTTCTATGCATGCACACACACGTTTTAAAAATAATTATACTACACATATTGTTAGTATGTACACACACTGCACACATTGTTTTGTCACCTGCTCTTTTCTTTTTTTTTTTAAAGATTTTATTTTTCCTTTTTCTCCCCAAAGTCCCCCGGTACATAGTTGTATATTTTTTTTTGTGGGCCCTTCTGGTTGTGGCATGTGGGACGCCGCCCCAGCATGGCCTGATGAATGGTGCCATGTCCGCACCCAGAATCCGAACTGGTGAAACCCTGGTCTGCCGAAGCGGAGTGCGCAAACTTAACCACTCAGCCACGGGGCCGGCCCCAGCCTGCTCTTTTCTAAGACAATATATTGTGAACGTTTTCCCAGGCCGGTAAATGTCCTTCCACACGTGTCGTTGGCTATGTTCCACTGTGCGAGCAGACCGTCAGTTTACTCCCTCAGCCCCTTGGTGCTGGGCATTCAGGCTGTTTCTAGTTTGTCCCTCATTTTAGCAGTGCTGCAAGTCATGTCCCTGTGCCATGCTTTGCACAGAGAAGGAATATAAAGGTCTATATTAGATGGACTAATCTGATTGCCTTTTTCAAGTGAAGACTTGCCTGTTTCTCCTCACAGTCTTTTTAAAAAAAATCTGCATATCAGCCCAGCTGTGCCTTGTGTATATAATATGAGGTAGGAGAAAAGTAAAAGGTGTGTGGGGCTTTCAGTGCCTGTGACAGAAAGTGTAGGATGGGGTTTGTTTCCCCTGCCACCCCTGATTACAGGACATCTGAGCAGCTCAGCCATCTGAAAGCTTGGTAAATCGAAGCCGGGAGAGCCCAGAGCTCCTCCAAGGCAGGCAGAAAGCAGCCTCCAGGTCTGTGCCCCCTAAGGGGCTCCCACAGATAGTTCAGAAGCCAGATGTCCTTAAAAGAGGTCAGGAAGGGGGTTTTATAACAGATTCCACTCGATAGAGCATCCTGCCACAGGGAGTCACCTGTGTGCCTCGTGCAGGAGTATGTGAAGTCAACCGTCGGACCAAAGTTTGCAGAGACGGTTCACTTCTGCCAAGTGAATCTCCCAGAAGTCTCAGCCAGAAGACGCCGCCTTGCCTCACATCCTGTGCTTTGTAGAGCGGCGGCTCAGGCAGATTAGAAACAGATGGTGAAAAGCAGTCAGGCTCAAATAAGTTCTGGAACAAGGTGGAGCACAAATAAATGAATGAAAATAAAATGACACATTGAAAAGTGGACTTTGTCTTTATGGAATTAATACAGGCGTTCTCCAGATCGCATCAAACTATGAGCGTGTAATTGTGCAGACCTTCTCCTCCAAACCGTTATCTGAGGGACGGAGGAAATGTTCCTTGTTTTCTTGGGTCCCTAAATAACCCAGAGGCCTCTTGGAGTGCATGCTGTCGTGGTCTTAAGTAGCTTTTCTGCAGTTCTCCTAGGCCTTGTCAGGCCAACCACGTGAGGAGTGCCCGGAACCCTTGGAATGGATGATGAGGAGTAGCCGGAGGCCTGCAGTGCTCTCCGTTCCTCTGGTTCGGTCTTCACCCGTGAACTGACAGTGGATTTTTCTTTCTCTTGCTCACAGTATGCAACCGATTATATAGAGGTGACCCACAACACGAGCTCTGGAAACGTAACCCGTGAAAAGGTAAAGCTCTTTGTAAGATCACTTGTGACAAACACTTAGAAAGCAGATAATGTTTCTTCACTGAAGGAGCATCCACAATGCATCTTTTTCTCAGCAGGGCTGGAAACTTTGGGGTTAGAATGAACTATTTGAGGCACACAGGTTAGGTTTGCTCCTTTGGCTGTTTACCAGCTTGGCCAAAGGCCAGTGTCTGGAGCGTTGGAATCTTTAGTGAATCCATTTCATTGAATTGGAACTAACATCCCCTTTCTTCAAAAAATATTTTATAACACCCATTCTGCTATCCTGAAATATAATTAACAGATGACTTTACCTACCTCTACACGTGGAACTTGTCTTATGGGCTTAACTCACTATAGCTGTCATTCATTCCACGTATTTTTTTGAGTATGTATTATTTGCCAGACACTGGGCTAGGTCCCAGGCTTCATGATAGAGGTGGAAGGGACCAGGGACTTCAAGGATTATTCATTCCAGCCACAGAGCTGTCATGGGAAGAAGGAGGTACTTTGTGCTTCCCCCGCCCCATATACAACTCCCCAGGGCTGAGGGGCTCTGAGTTCTACCAGCCTTTCTTTGGTTGAAGGAGAAGTTCCTCGGACTCCTTCTCCCTTTGAGTTTCCTACTCCTCAGTTTGTGAAATTGCTGAAGGTTAAAGAAAACATGAACCTTTTCTCATTCTGGCATAGCGTTTCAGTCAGCGTTTCGGACCAAGCAAATGCATGTTTAATTTTCACTCATCTGCTGAAACTTAGACCCACTGTCCCCGCTGATCCTACAGATCCCCGTTGGCACTGAGATTGAAGGGATGAACATTTTGGGATTGGTCCTTTTCGCTCTGGTATTAGGAGTGGCCCTAAAGAAACTCGGCTCTGAAGGAGAGGAGCTCATCCGTTTCTTCAATGCCCTCAACGAGGCAACAATGGTGCTGGTGTCATGGATCATGTGGTGAGTGTCGCCCCACTGCCTACTCTCCCTCTCATTTCTCCTGCCATCCAAAAAAGAACCCGACTCTGCTCTTCTAGATTAACTCTGTGGGGCCACCTGGCTCAGTGCTCTGCATGTGGTTGAGGCATCATGGGCCATCTTGGTACAGCAGGTGATGGAAGTGGAGATGATTTCTCCTCTTGTCCAGGACCTCAGAGAATCACTGACTTCCTCAGCACCCACAGTGACCCCTTAGGGTTCTATCATTGGTTGTTTGTTTATGAGTTCCCGCCATCATCTCATATTTTATGGGATGCCCATATCATCTTGTGGGGCAATGAGTTCCATGTTTGCTCTGTGCTGAATAAAATAAGGCTCATTTATCTTAAACCTTCAAGCTTCAAAGGGGCCGCTTACTGTAGTATTTCACAGCATGGAAGACTAATCCATCTTCACCTCATGCATATATTAACCAGAATGGTCTTTTTTTACAAAAATGTTTCATTACGTAATATCAATGAATGGGGTTATTGTTTAATAAAACCCATTAGATTGGTTTCTGGCTAAAAAGTAAAAATTTGACCATATCCCTCAAAGTAACTTCTCAGAAATCATACCAATTCCAGTTCCAATGCCTCATAAGCTTCATCCTGCTGTTTTACTGAAGCCAAACTTCTGTGGGTTTTAGCTTCTGCCCATTCGTTGTTGAGAAACTATCCTTTCATGCACAAAGCATTTTCCTTATTGTCAAGCCTTAAATATCCCACAACTTCTCTCTCTCAGATGGCGCTGGGGACTGATTTTAGGAGAGAAGCCTGGAATTTGGTGGGAAAGTTTAGAATTGAGTGGGAAGCACATCCTGAGCCCCCACTGGTGGTGTTTATCTTGCTCAACCCCAAATTCCAGAATCTGACACTCTACCCTTGCAAACATTGTGCTTCTTATGACTGTTGTTCTCGGGAGAAAAATATTTTCAGAAAGGGAAAAGTGTTTTCCTCACATGTCAAGTTCTTTTCCTGGCTTATTTTTTTAGTCTGAAATCCTCCCAAAGTTTGGATTAAAAGAAACCCTTTGCGAGAGAGTGATGTTCCTATGTTAAGACGTTCGTTTTCAGTCTGGAAACCAATCTGCAGTCCTTCCTTCAATGGGATGTACTAGTTACATAAGCAGGTATTCGGTAAGGCAGGCCCTGCTGAGGCTCCAACTGCAGCGGGAGATCTGTGGCCTGGAAAGTGTGTCTGAGGTTTAAAATGCCTTAAATGGAGAAAGGATCTCAACCAGGTGTGGGTGGGGTCTTCAGTAGTAGCTCTTTCTGCTTTCGTTCCTCCTCTGATGACCTCCTCTGATGTCAAAGCCCCTGCCCACCCTGCACTATTTGCAGAAATAACTTCTCGATGGATTAAGCACACGGTCAGCAAAGTGCAGGCCACATGGTCTCTATCGCGACTACAGCTCTGCCACCGTAGGGCAAAAGCAACCAGAGACCCTTTGTACTCGAACAAGCGTGCCTCTGTTCCGTGCATTAAACTATCCAGAGGGGAAGGAAGGACGAAAGAAGAGAGTCCTCTAAAAGTAGTAGAAGAAAATCTAGGAGTAAGGAGTCTTCCTAAACAAAATATGAGAAGTAAAAGCCATAAAAAGCTGCTGAATTTGACTACATCAAAATAGAAAATGTTTGCATGTAAAAGCTACCTTGAACAAAATTAAAGACAAGACACTTGTTGAAAAAAATTGATATCTGTTTACAGATAGTACGTGTGTATATACACACACACACGACCTGGAAGCATTCCTATCCAAGGGACAGGTACCAGTTCACAATCTGTTTATCTGTCTGCAGTGAGATTTATAGGGAAGTTGAGAATAGTGTTTAGAAACTTTTATAGCAATTTCATATTGCTGCAACATTCAAGCACATGATCATTTTTCTAATATTTTATTTTTATTGTCTTTCATAAGAATATTGGTCCATGACTGGCTGCATAGAAATAAACTGGTCTCTCACCAAAGAGAGTTTGAGAAGCACTAATATAAAGCATTCTGATTATTGAAAAAGAAAAAAGACTGAATAAACAATTAGAAAATGGGCAAAGTATGTGAGCAGGCATTTCATAGAAGAGGAAATCTGAATGACAGGTAAAGATTTTAAGGGCTGCCCAACTTGTTAGAAATCAGGGAAATGAAAAGTTTGGTTTTATCAGGCATCGATAAGGTGAGGACAGGGTTTCTCACCAGCAACACTGTTGACGTTTTGGGCTGGATCATTCTCTGTTGAGCGGTCTTGTGTACCGTAGGATGTTTATTAGCATAATCCCTGCCTCCACCCCTAGATGCCAGCAGCACCCCCTCCCCAAAATTGTGACAACCAAATGTGTCTGCAGACATTGCCAAATGTCCCTGGGGGCAAAAGCATCCATGGATGAGAACCAGTGGTGCAGGAAAGGATTATTCTCCTAGACAGCTGGCGGGAATGTGAATTGGAACAGCCACTTTGGAGAACAGTTTGTCAGTATCTACTGAAATTTGAAATATGCACACCCCATAACTCAGCAGTTCCACTTCTCGGTGTCTCCACCTCAAGAACATAGGCATGTGGGCACAAAGAGACCTGTTTGCAGTGTTGTTTGCAATGATGAAAACCTGGGGACAATGTAAATGTCCATCGGCAGGGCAATGGCAAAATAATCCATAGTATTTCAGTTCTGAGGCTAATATTTAAAAAGAATGAGGTAAAGGCGGAAACATCCCAAATGTCCATTGACAGGTGAATGGATAAACAAAAAGTGGTATAAACATACAATGGAATATTATTCAACCTTAAGGAGTGAAATTCTGACACACGCTACAACATGGATGAACCTTAAAGACATTATGCTAAGTGAAATAAACCAGCCACAAAAGGACAAGTATTGTATGATTCCACTTATAGGAGGTGCCTAGAGTAGGCAAATTCATGGAGACAGAAAGTAGAATAGAGGTTACCAGGACAGGAGGAGCGGGGAACAGGGTTTACTGTTTAATGGGTGGGGGGGATGAAAAGTTCTGGAGATGGATAGTGGGGATGGCTGCACAATAATGTGAATGTACTCAATGCCACTAAACTGTACACTTAAAAATAGTGAAAATGGTAAATTTTATGTTATGCATATTTTACCACAGTTAAAACAAATGAGGTTTCTGTGTATTTGAAAGAAGAATGTATTCATGCATTGCTGTGGGATTTAAAATTAATAATACTGCTTCGAATATCTCTGGAAAGAAAACTCAATAAACCAGTGACATTGGCTATCTCCAGGGGAGAAACTGGGTGCTTGGGGGCAAAGCGGTGGCGGGAGACTTCACACTCTTCACCCTTTTGTACCCTTTGAAATTTGAACTATGTGACATTATCATTTATATAATTAAAATTTACAAATGAAGTCAACGGTTGCAAAATTCTTCCTCAATTTATATGAAATTCAAAACAACAGACTTTTGTTCTTGTACCTCCCATGGTTCATTCCTTCCCTTCCTGCCATTAAAAAAACCCTCACGCTCCAGGAGGGTTCCCGGAGGGTCATTGTTAATGACTTTTTCCCACGGAATCGTGTTTTCCAAACTACAAAGAACTTAAAACTTCACAGCAGTCCCAGCTTTGGTTCAATTTTATATCACAGCGATTCTGCGAAATAGGTGTTAGTCTCTTGTGTTTCTAAATTCTCGGAACAGACCTGAGCAAAGCGGAAGGTCAGGCTCACAGTCTCAGGCTTTGATCCTTAAGAGCTCCTTGCCTTTCCACTTGGGAGGAGCCTATGGGGTTGGTAGCATCCATGTGTTAAGAACATAATATATCCGAGGGGCAAGAAGTCTGGGTTCCGGTCCTGACTCCGTTAGCCAGGGTGATTCATCATGTTAATTTTACTCAGTTTCATGGCCTGTCAAATGGGCCCATCCTTTTCTATTCCTCAGGGTCATCCTAGGGAGAGATGAAGACCGCCTAGTTGAAAGTCCCTGTGTTCTGTATCTGGAAGGGCCTGCATCTCCCAGCCCCATCGTCGCACCTCTCTTACTGACAAATGCCCTTGCTCGTGCTCTAGGTATGTACCTGTGGGCATCATGTTCCTCGTTGGAAGCAAGATAGTGGAAATGAAGGACATCGTCGTGCTGGTGACCAGCCTTGGGAAATACATCTTCACATCTATATTGGGCCATTTCATTCATGGAGGAATTGTTCTACCACTTATTTATTTTGTTTTTACACGAAAAAACCCCTTCAGGTTCCTCCTGGGTCTCCTTGCACCGTTTGCAACAGCATTTGCCACTTGCTCCAGGTGAGTGGGTTCTGGGTGCCCTTGGCTGCTCTGAGCCATATTAAGGTGGAAACAGGTAAGGCCAGAGGTGGATGCACAGCTAGCATCTTGACGTGTTTTAATCCCTTGAAAACTCTCTAAGCTGGTCTCAACTGATTTTTTTGTATTACCAGCCCCAATGCTCTTATGGAGGTGGGTTTCTGGGATTGTCAGAATGAGGGATTGCCTCATTCCCTTCTCCCTCCTTCTCCCTGAAAGTCAATCAAATTGTTATTTCACCCAGATATGGGCCCTCACTCTAATGAGTAAGACCTTTGCCTGAGTAAAAGAAGGCAACCATTTAACTCAAAATGCATCGCAGAGAAGTTTCTAGAATGACACCTGCCCAATTCTCCCTATGGATGCATGAATTAGAAAATAAGACCAAGACACCATCATCACCATCATGAGGGATGTGTGCTCAGCTCTCTAGGAGTCCACAGTATTGTGGGATTATCTAATTTAGCACAAAAGATACACCTTGTCATTATTGGAAATCCCTTCGAAAAAAGGTTGGGCTTTCCCAATATGTTAAAGAAAACTTTCAAAGGATGGCAGCACATTGTTTCATTCACACATTTAGTTTTTGCCTCTCTACTGCATGTTTCCTCCCATCCTGAATGGCTGTTTGTATGATGGAGTAGTGGTGGTGAAAAGAATTAGGGAGGTAAGTTTCTCTGGCTTGGGCAGATATGAACCTACTTCTGAGCTGCGCCAGCCATCCTCCTCAGAGCCTGCAGAGGCAGCTGAAGAGAGCAGGTCTTCTCCACGGAACATCGACACGGTTACTCTTTCCAAACTCTCAGAGCCATTTCTGCTTCTTGGCCTCAAAGGAAAAAAAGAGAATCATAGTTTGCCTTTTACTTTTTTGGGGAAAAAAAAACCATTCAAGAGAGGAGATGCACATAAAAAGTAAATAGTTATTTGTTCTCTTGAGAACATTTTACACCACAAGGCAATGTGTGGTTCCGGAGAAATTTGGAACAGGTGTATCCAGGTAAATAACACAACAGGTAAATCTAGGCAATCAGATTCTGAATACTTTGGGAGTTGACAGAACCCCTTGTTGTAACAGAAACTTGGAAACATTTTGGATTTTTCCCTTATTTCAAGGAGAGAAAGCCAAAAACTAGGATGGTGCTAATTGCTGTGTTCCTGGGTCGGAGCTGAGTACTATGTTAGCCTGGCTGGGAGGGCCTGTTCTCATGGTGGGCTGTTTTTCCATTTCTAGCTCAGCAACCCTTCCTTCTATGATGAAGTGCATTGAAGAAAACAATGGCGTAGACAAGAGGATCAGCAGGTTCATTCTTCCCATCGGGGCCACCGTGAACATGGATGGAGCAGCCATCTTCCAGTGTGTGGCCGCGGTGTTCATTGCCCAGCTCAACAACATAGAGCTGAAAGCAGGACAGATTTTCACGATTCTGTAGGTTCATTATTCTTTCCTTCACCTGTAGGTTTGGGTCAAAACTTGAGGTTTTTCTCGTGATTTCCTTTGAAAAACCTCATGAACACCAATCTCGCCATAACTCCGGTGTCTCATTTGTAAAGTGAGGACAGCATGAATTCATTGCTTGAAGAGAGTGAATCATTTCTCTAGGGCTCAGCTAGCAGAATCTAGGGTTGTGTGGTTTTCAGTTTCATGCAGTGGTTGCCATGTTCTGCATTTCTCTGTGCCCACTGCGTGCTCTGTGTTAATTGCTCACCCTGCTTTGCCATCCCCTAGAGTGACGGCCACAGCATCTAGTGTTGGAGCAGCAGGCGTGCCAGCTGGAGGAGTTCTCACTATCGCCATTATCCTGGAGGCCATTGGGCTGCCCACTCATGACCTCTCTCTGATCCTGGCTGTGGACTGGATTGTGTAAGTAGCAAGTCCTAAGGGCACCGAATAAAAGAAAGTCTGTATTGAGTTCCCTAGGAGCTTGGCACTCTGCTGGGCCTGGGGCATGCAGAGAAACTTAAAACATGCTCCCTCCCTGGTGAGGGAGCCCACACGCAAGACATTTTCCATTTACTAGTTGTGCGATAGGAGCTGTTCTGGGCTTTGGTCTGCTCCTCTGTGAAATGGGAAGAATAATTGAACCTACACCAGAGTTGTGGTGGAGGTTAAATGAGTTAGCACATGCACAGCACATAGAAGAGTTCTGGGCATGTGGTAAAACATTCAGTAAATATTAGTGAAGAAAGACACTCCTGGCCAGGCTAGTCAGAGCCATGCACGGGTTGACCTAAATACTGGAGCCTGGCACTGGGCTCATAGCTCTGCCCACTGTGATTGGAAAAGGTGGTTTCCAACCTTTTTTTCTTTTTTTTGGTAAGGAAGATTGGTCCTGAGCTAACATCTGTGCCAATCTTCCTCCATTTTGTACTTGGGACACGACCGTAGTATAGCGTGATGAGCAGTGTGTAGGGCCACGCCTGGGATCCGACCCCGTGAGCCCTGGGCTGCTGAAGTGGAGCCCACGGGCTTAACCACTGCACTAACCAGGCTGGCCCCAACCTTTTTTTTAAGCCCTAGAAACTTGAAGGGGTTTCTCAGAATCTTTATGGCAACTCAGAGCAATGAAGGTGAAATGTCCAGCATTGTCGAGACAACTCATCAGAGGGAACTCAGTCCCGGAGCTGGTGAGTTAGACAGGACCAGAGGCCCTGTCTCCTTCCTCCGCCAGCAGCCTCCTCCGCATGGGGAAGGCAGGCCTCTGAGAGGTGCTGAGGCAGGAATAGGGCAATAGGGCACCAGCGGGCTGCCCGGTGGAGATGTGAGGTCACACGAGCCCTCGCCACCCTGTGGCCTGTGATGCCGCAGCCCTCAGCTTCTCCGTGCCCTCAGGCAACTGCACATTTTCCCCTCTCTTCAAAATGGGCACAATACTTCCTCTGAGCCCCGGGGACGGAGGGTGGCTATTGGGCTAATCTATGGGAAGACAAGCTTCTGGAAAGGACAGTGCTATTTGTTGTGAGACGGTGTTTGCCAACAGCCGTGGATTCACATGAAGATTAATATTCAGTAGAGATGCAGTGTCACAGTGAGAAAAAGAGGGGAAGCTCCCACAGTGTGAGAGTGAGTGGGGCACAAGCTGGACGCAAAACTGTATCTGTTATTATCCCAGTCATCTGCGACTTTTATATGACGGGCCTATCCCACATAGGATACACACATAGAAAGTAACTGCAGGGAAACAGGTCAAAAAATGGGTACTGACCGCTCAGAGCGGTGGAGTATTGGGGGGGCACTTTTGTTTTCTTCTTCATATTTCCCTTTTTTCTAAGTTTTCTACAGTGAAGGTCTGTTACTTTCATAAGAATAAACGTATTTAAAGAAAATCAATTTAGAGTAAAATGAGGCCTTATGCCCTCAGTAGCATGCTCTCCAGGAATCAGCAGGGCCCCCTCAGGGTCACAGCTTCTCCAGTGGCTGTTCAGCCTGCTGTGACTGGGCCGCCCCCATGGTTGCTGCAGGCAGCATCAGCTGTAATGCCTGCCTTTTTCCTTTTTAAAAAAAAATTATTTTATTAAAATCATATTGGCTTATAACATCTTGTAAATTTCAGGTATACATTATTATATATCAGTTTCTGTATAGACTGCATTGTGCTCACCACTAACAGTCCAGTTTTTATCCATCACCATACGTATCTGCCCCTTTACCCCTTTCTCCCTCCCCTGGCCCCCTTCTCTGGTAACCACCAATCTATTCTCCTTATCCCTGTGTTTGTTTATCTTCCACATATGAGTGAAATCATATGGTGTTTGTCTTTCTCTGTCTGGCTTATTTCACTTAGCATAATACCCTCAAGGTCCATCCATGTTGTCACAAATGGTACGATTTTGTCCTTTTTTATGGCTGAGTAGTATTCCATTGTGTATATATGCCGCATCTTCTTTATCCATTCATCTCTTGATGGGCACTTAGGTTGCTTCCATGTCTTGGCTATTGTGAATAACGCTGCGATGAACATAGGGGCACATAAATCCTTTGAATTGTTGATTTTACGTTCTTTGGATAAATACCCAGTAGTGGGATAGGTGGATCATATGGTATTTCTACTTGCCTTTTTCTTTTCTCCCAGGGACCGCACCACCACCGTGGTGAATGTGGAAGGGGACGCCCTGGGTGCGGGCATTCTCCACCACCTGAATCAGAAAGCCATGAAGAAAGGGGCGCAGGAACTGAGTGAGGTGAAAGTGGAAGCCATCCCCAACTGCAAGTCGGAGGAGGAGACGTCGCCTCTGGTGACCCACCAGAAGCCCGCTGCCCCTGCAGCCAGCGCCCCAGAACTGGAATCAAAGGAGTCGGTTCTGTGATGGGGCCGGGCGTCGGGCTGGCCTGCCCGCAGTGGTGCCCCGCCCTGTTAGTGCAGCCGCGGGACACTGGCACGCCCTCTCTGACTTTTAGCCTCCCAGCAATGCTTTGGCCCCGTCACCAGTTTGAGGATTACTTCTCACACAGGCACTGGGCTTCCCAGCGGGAACTGGTTGCCGAGGACCAGGACACTGATGTTTGGCCTGATCCATGTCCAGGTGCCACCGTGTGTGCACCCGGGCTCTGTTTGGAAACATGCCCTCGGGCTACCAGGCTCTGGAAATAACAGTCTCACCGGGACCTGGTGGTTAAAGTTTGGGAAGATGCTGGTGTACGCCTCGTCGCACCCAGTCAGCTCTGCGCTGGGTGCTTCCCCGGCAGACCTAGGGGTTTGCAGTCATCTGTCACATTGCCTTGTGAGCCGAAGTAGTTGGAAAAGTTCCCAAATTCTTAGCCTTGGCTGGACTTCGCTGAGCTGGGACTGAGGTGTTCAGTGTGTGCTGGGTGTGGCTGGCTTCTGGGTCACCGATGGCCGGTGGTGGGCTGGATGTATGTGCTGCGCGTTGTCAGGTTAGAAATATTCCAGGTGGTGTTAGCACTGCTAGGGTCTCTGGTCAGTGTCATTGAGTAAATAATGTAAATTCGGAGGTAAAAGACAGGAGGGGGGAACGCAGCCTGCAGAGGGAAAGGAAGCACCCTAATCAAGACAGGATGACAGGATGCACACACACCATTGTCCCCACTCTCCTCCCAGCCCTGGGGAAGTTTTCTGCTTCCGTGACCCGGGCCTCTGACAGCACTGTGGCTTTATCCCCAGCCACTCTGATTTGGCAACAGGCCAGAGAGAGGCCTTCTCCTCTTGGGGGGTGTGATGTGGTCGGCGTGTTCAGGACCCTTGTTGGTTTATCAATCTATTATTTTAGTTCAACTAGACCCTGCCTACAAAGCTGTGTTGCAGCAAAAAATTTAAAAAATAAAACACAAACCCACCCACTCATTGGAATGGGGTGCCCCCATCCCCAGATCCCCTGGCTTGGGCTGATTTCCGTGGACTTGGTTTGAATCTAGGTGAGGGGGTGTTGTAGAGAAGACCAGCATTGCCAGGGACAGGGAAGACCGAAAAGGCACAAGACAGCTGTTCCGCGGTGTGACCTGCAGCGAGTCCTGGGGCCTCACTTTACCCCGTGTGTAAAATGGGTTGGTGTCACCTGCCTCTTACCTACCTCAGAGGGATTTGGTGAGGCGAACTGAGTGGGTCCATGAGAACGACCGTCTCCCTTCTTGGATAGCGAGTGCTGACACCCCTCTGCTCTTCTGATTCGGTACCAGTGGTACCTTTCTCCTGGAGGCCTCGTTCTCCTGGGCAGAACAGCTTTGATGAGCAGGGCCTCCTCCGTGTGCATTAGCAGTGTTATCACGCCACTCGTTCTCCCCGTAGTTCTGTGACAGCATCAGCGCTGCCTCTCCCGGATGTCCTTCAAGTGTCCGTGAGTTCACTACCCCGCCTTCCACGCTTCCCGGTACCTGACTTCCGTGACTCCCAGACCTAGGTAGTGTGTCTGTCACCCCACAACAGGCCATTAAAGCTCCCACACTTTCAGCCTCGTTCATTCCCTTGTTTTCCCTGTTGCTGTGGTGTTGCTGTCACCCGGGCCCTATAGGAAGGGAACACACCACTGCGATGTGTGTCCCCTTGTGCTGAGGATGGGCGGACAGGACAGAGACAGTTGAGCGCCCTCATATTAAAATGAGGGGCGTGTGCCTGAGCAGAAGGGGTGGGGAAGAGCCAAGGGCACAGAGCTGGCCCGGCCTGGTGGGAAGGCCCAACTCCCTCCAACTCAAAACCAGCTGAGCCACTCCCACCTCCTGTGAAGCCAGGAATGACGAGGGACTGAGTCGAGAGGTGCCTCCCTGGAAACTCACCCTCCGGCCACAGCTTGTTGCTG
The DNA here is from genome assembly GCF_041296265.1 of Equus caballus. Classification (NCBI taxonomy): domain Eukaryota; kingdom Metazoa; phylum Chordata; class Mammalia; order Perissodactyla; family Equidae; genus Equus; species Equus caballus. Next base: position 52,471,125 of record NC_091698.1, on the reverse strand, counting down.
ATAACCTTTCTGTTTTCAAAGGGGAAACAATCACCTTATTTGATTCCAAACTGCGAATGAACATTCACTGTTTTTCAGGTTTCAGTGCATCTCATCTGTCCTTCTTCCACATATATATGGCTCTATATGTACACGTATACGCATACATATTTATGTGTGTATGTATGTTGTTTGGCTCCAATCCAAGCAAGTTTGAATGTGGCCAGAGGTGAACTAACTGGAAGTTGTGTGGCTTGGGCATCCTGGAGTTCCTGTTTCTAAAGATGAATTTCACAAAATGTGGAAATTAGAGCTGGACAATGAGACCCAGTGACTGCACAGCCTCTTTCTTGGACCTGGAAATGCAGTGAGGAGAGTGCATGGCCTGGAGCAGGGCCCTTCCGTATACAATCCCAATGATGAGCACACCCCTTCCCCTGGGAGGAAGAAGGTGCTGCTTTTCTCATTTTTCAGTCCACGAGAGGAATCAGACCCGGCTGGCGAAAATCCCGCTTTCTCATTGTCTGAAGATGTCTCCCCGCTGTTCTCTTCTAACCTGTTGTCATAGATACTGTTCGAGTACTGTTCGTCTCTGACTGTTTTGTACGCGTGACATTTGCCTTAAAACATAGCAGTCCTCAAAAATGAATCCAGTGTTTCTACTAGGGTCTGTGTGTTCCTTTATTCCTTTCTTGTGTTTTGAAGTGGCATTTACTGATGGAGCTCTTCTGGGGGATGGCCTGCGGGTAACTGAGTTAATTTTTTTCCTGCTGCTTTTAGCCAGCTGGCCCCCCTGAGGCAGTGTAGGGCTGTTCAGGTGGGCAGAGCTGGGGCAGAGCTGGCAGTGGTGTGGGTCGCATCCAGCCACTTCTGGGCTCCTATTCAACCCTGGCAGGGCTCTTGCAAAAAGTGAGTGGTTTTGCCACATACCTCATAAAGTTAAGTCTTGTTAGAACAACTAGGTGAACGGGCCCTAATTGAGCATCTCCTGTAAGCCAAGAGCCGGGCTGGAAGAATGCCCCAGTCGTAGGATTACTGAGGAATTCCGTGCATAAGGCAGTTGCCCATGCCTCTGCCATTGGCACCACCGCACCCAGCCCATTCTTTCGTATAATCTCAGTTTCAGTGACACCACATTCCAGCACAATTAGGGAATTTAGAAGCCTCTTATAATAGGATTATCCTACAAGTTCACACTGGAAGCCTGAGTTTCCAGACCCCGGAGCCTCTGAAGAAACAGGTCCCTATTCTGACTTGGACATTTCTGGCTCTTCATGTCATACAGAAGTCGGTTTTAATTTCTGGGCAAGGCCCAAAGGGATGAGGAGAGAGTTTGCATAGATCAAGAATTGATGGGGCCTGTTACTAATGCGAGGTTGGGCTCCCACCTTGGACTGTGGCCGCCTTGATTGTCTGTTGCGGAGAGTGTGGAGGTTGAGATTAGTGCACAGCGATCCAGCTTTTCAGTGGAGCCAGATCAATAGGAGCAATTCCATAGGCTGCCTCTTCCCACGTGAGCAGAAAGGGCACTGATCTGTTAGGTTGCCTGAGCCTGCTCAGAGGAGCCCCCAAGTGTGTCCATGAACAGCATCAACCATGTACCAAGGGGGAGCGTGCACTGTCTGGGTTCCAGTTCCAGCTCTGCCACCTGCTTGCTGTGTGACCCTGGGCATGATAACATCTCCATGCCTCAGTCTCCTCATCTTTACAATGGGGATAATAATCATACCAAGGGCATAGGCTATTGTGAAGAGCAGAGGAGTTAATTAACATAAAGGGCTCAGAAAGGCTCGGCACACAGAGGTGCTCTGTCAGTGTTGGCTCAAATGAGACGCAGGGTGGCAGGAAAGCTTCCATGTCGCTTTGCATCTGGGCCCCACACGTGGCATCTTCATGTATGATCCCTTTTTCCCTTGGGGCAACTGAGAGGAAGTTCTCTTTCAACTCGTGGGCCCCCCTGCCGTCTGTGCCTGTGTAGTGCGGGAGCAAGCCCATTTTGAACATTTGTTCCAAAACTATTTGGACAACTGCTTAAAAGGAGCCAGGCCTTGTAAACAATTGTCAGGATGCACTTGAATGTCCCTCATCCACAAAAGTTCTCCACTCACGCTTTCCTCTCTTCAGCTGTAGCCTGCCAAGTCACAGCCCAGGGCGCAGACGCTCCCAACAACACCCTGCCTTCTCTCCGGGCCTAAGCGCCACCCTACTCACCACGCTCAGGGAGGCAGAGGCAGGCTTGGGCATGGGGGTTCTGGTCTGCCTCAAGGTCTCAGGCCCTCCACCTGCAGGCCCTTCCCCTGGGGCTCTCGGGGAGGGAGATTGTACATGGGGAGAGGGCAACGTTAGTGGTCTGAAGGAAAACCTCCGCCTCTCACAGGAAGACAGCCGTGAGTCCTCACCGGGCTTCCATCTTTTCAGAGAGTTGGAATCAAGTATCTTAGTATTTTAGAATTTCTCACATCAGAGTCTCAAACTGAATTATTTGTCTTAGGAGCAATATATAGAAGTGTTGGGCCAGATTTTTAGCACATTTAAGATTATTTGGATCAAGACATGAGACTGAGATGACAGCCTTGGGATTCTGAGGGTGGTTTGTAGCAGGCGAACTTGCCCCAGGGCCTAGGGCACAACTGTCCCCAAGCTCTGCCTTTAGGGGAAAAGGAAAATCGTACATAAAGCTCAGAAGTGTTCATTCTTTGAAAAAATAGTTTCAGGGGCTTCCTGAGGTCAGTGGAGACTTAGTGTCTTTTCATTATTTTAAAAAAATTATAGTTTTATTGAGATATCATCCATATACCAAAATTTACCCTTTAAAAGTGTACAATTCAGTGGTGTTTAGTATATTTACAGAGTTGTGCAACTATCACCACAATCTAATTCCAGAAGATTTTCATCACCCCAAAAGAAACCCAGGACATCTGGCAACCACGAATCTACTTTCTGTCTCCATGGATTTGCCCATTCTGGACATTTCATCTGTATAGATAGAGATGTTTCCTTCTATACATACATCCCAGATAAAGCGAATTGATGTTCACAATGTAATCACTGCCCGCCTTCGCACTGCCCTCCGTCCTCCCCACACACCCCCACGGGAGATTCTGTGAGATCTTAATCATCAAATACAGACTCAATCCTTTTAGCCCGTTGGGTCCAAAAAAAAGAAAGGACTTCTGGCTAATGAGTTAACCAAACACTTAACTAATTTGAAGAGCCTTTTCCCCAAACATGTATAACTGATGAAGGTCTATGTATCTAGATCACAAGCTAAGTTAAACCGTGATCTGGATCCAGGCAGCTGATTCTGCTAACATGCTGCCAACTGCTCTGTGCAGTCCCATGGGCAGCAAGGTCACATTGTATTCTATGTAAATGATGCCCCTGGAGTTGTGCAGTGCGCAGCCTTCACAGTTGTACGTGGCAGCCCTGAGATCCGGAGGTGAGTTTCAGTTAAAAGATTTGATTCACACTCAAGCATAAAGCACGTTGAATACATGTCTGCCCCGTCAGAAATTTTTTTTTTCTTTTTAATAAGTGGAGGCTAATGAGTCTAGACTTGAGGTCAAGAGGAACTTCCTTTATCAACTATGGCAGTCAGCGGGGTTTTCCCGGTTGTTAGCCTGCCTGTCACAAGGCATCTGGTTGGTTGCTAGGCACTTTGTAGCATCAATGTACCTTTTATCTCTAGTCCCCACAGCATCCTGGGCAGGCCGGCTGGCTGCTCACGGGCCCTCCTCAGCTCCAGCCAAGCCACTCTAGGACAACGAGTCTCATGACAAAAGGACCTTGTGAGTGGTAGTCCCTCCAGAAACACAAGAGCAACAATGATCAGGACAGAAAGAGACCAGACACAAAGTGCAATGTGATATGGGGTATTATTCCATTGATGCCAACGAAACTGATCTACAGGGTTAGAAGTCACTTTAGTACCCTCCTTCAGGTGGAGAGAGTGGGCAGTGATTGGGAGGGAGACAAGAGGAGCCTCTGGAAGTGCTGGCAAAGTCCTGTTTCTTGATCTGGATAGTGTTTGCTTTGAGGTAATTCATTTAGTTGTACACGTATGTTTTATGTACTTTTCCATAAGTGAGTAATACTTAATTAGGGAAAAAAGAATAGGACCATGCGGAGGCAGGACCTGGTGGGAGATCTAACTCTCTGTAGGGGTTACCAGTCACTTTAGGTGACCGTGTCTTTTCTTCTTATCCTATGGCCCACTGGAAGTTCTCTCAGGTAATTACATCTGGTCACCTAGAGCAGAGGTCAGCCAACCATGGCTACAGTCAAATCCAGCCCACTGCTTGTTTTTGTGTAGCCCTTGGGCACCACTCCAACAGACTAGTACTGTGAGCCACGGAGACCAAGCTTGGTTCACCCTCTCCACCCACATCAGGGCCGACTTAGCCATTAGGCACAGTACGCACAGAGCCTAGGGCCCATAGTACTTTCAGGGCCCCACAAAAGTATTTTAACTTATTTTAAAATCAGAAGAAAAGAATATAATTCAGCCTGGATTATATGTGTCTTTATACCAACATAGTTGTAAAATATAACCTTTAATATGTTTTTAAGGAGGAAGGGCCCATGAAGGCCAAAGTTCCGAGGGCCCACAAAAGTCACATGCAGCCCTGGCCCCTGTGCTCCCCTCCGTGCCCAGCACCAGCCTCCCTAGCTGGTGGCCACATCTTGCCCCCGCCCAGGGCCCACACTGCTCACTATCTCATGCTGGTGACTTCACTGTTGGCAACTGCCATGGACGAAACAGTGGAATCCCAACTCAGTGAATTGCCTCCCCTCTGGCCAGTGGCCCAAGTTGAAACAACCAGATTTGTGCTCCAGGGTCTATGTGACACTGGCAGAGTGAAAATGACTGTGGCAATCAACACTCCCACTGTCCATCAAGCCCCTCCCCATCAAACCAGTGGCTCTTTGTCCTAAGAACATCTCCAGGTGATGGAAACCGGGCATCAAGCACGTCCACCACTGGGGATGGCTCATTCCAGGTGAGTGGGGTTGGGTGGGGCAGAGCAGGAGTTTTCTCTTCTGTTATATAAGCACCTACATGAGAGCCTCGATTTTGCCTCTTGTCCCAGAAAGCCTAAATGGTCCTTTATGGAGACAGTTTGCCAACTCCTGCTCTAAGGAAAATGTTTCCTCACTCTCCTGACCCATTTGCCACTGGTGTCATTTGGCGGAAACTGGAAAGCCATGTAAACTGTGCTACAGTGTTCAGCCCAGGAAAGAGGGCTCAGCCATCCCAATCCTAGGACAGTGGTCTGAGGTCTTTTGGCTGGCTGGTTGGAAGTTTTATCACCTAGAAGACAAACTAAGGCACATATCTGAGAGCGACTCCAAGACGGCCCCCGATGATCCCCGCCTGCCACTTTTCATGCCCTTGTCTAGCTCCTACTCACCCCAAAAAGGCCTGATCTGTGTAGGATAGTCTTTGATTGGGAGGCTGGTCTCCAGCCACAAATGGTACTTACTAAAAAACCTATGTGGTTACTTCATCTTAAATCCTCAGATGCCTGTGAAGAGAGGAGAAAAAGCCACACTCACAAGGATAAAGGGGGCAAAGTAGAAAACCCTACCCAGTGGTTCCCATTAGCACCACGTGAGCTTAAAAAAGAAGTGTCTGGGTCCCACCCACAGAGATTCTGATTTGATGGGTCTAGGTTGGGCCTGGTTATTTACATTTTTTAAAAAGTCCCAGTGATTCTAACGTGTAGCCAAGCATGTAAACCATTGGACTAGCGCAATATTGTGATTGATAAGAAATGTGTATTTGGTCATTCAGATGGCAAAATATATTTCTCACATATATTTGGCATTTGTCCACAGTTCCTGGCTCACAGCTCCCAAAACCCTTGGAATTTCTTGAGCACTGAGAGCAATGAGAGCATCTTTTATTGCAATATTTGGTCTCTTGTCCTTAGTTCCTGAAATCGCTTCAGAGCCATAAAGGTGAAATGGGTGTCTTATTGATCAACCAACGCCTTTCCATCACAGCTGGGTTTACGTTAATGAGATGACTTTTGGACAGCACCTAAGGACGGGGTCTGGCCGTCGGGAGAACCAACCATGCGATTGGAGGGTTGGAACTTTCAGTCCCACTCCCTGATTTCCAAGGCGGGGGAAGGGGCTGGGGGTTGAATTGATTGTCAATGGTCATGGGTTTAATCAATCATACTTATGAAATGAAGCCTCCATAAAACCCCAAAGGACAGGGTTCAGAGCACTTCCAGGTTGGTGAACACGCGGAGGTGCTGAGAGAGCGGCTTGCCTGGAGAGAGCATGGAAGCCCTGCACCCTTAGCGTATACCTTGTCCTATGCATCCCTTCCATCTGGCTGTTCCTGAGTTATATCCTTTTATAACAGAGCAGTGATCTAGTAAGTAAACGGGTTTCCTGAGTTCTGTGAGTCACTCTAACAAGTTAATTGACTCCAAGGAAGGGATCATGGGAACCTCCGATCTATAGCCAGTGGGTCAGAAGCACAGATAACGACCTGGGCTTCCAACTGGCATCTGAAGTTCCTTACCCTCTGGAATCTGATGCTATCTCTGGGTAGAAAGTGTCAGAATTGAGTTGAATTGTAGGACACCCAGCTGGTGTCAGAGAATTGCTCGGTGGTGTTGGGGGGGTGTTCCCCCACACACTAGAATTTGGTGTTAGAATTGCAGCTAGCCACTTTATGACCTTTCTTAGCACAAGCGCCTTCTCTCACTGACTAGTTAGTACTATTGACTTGAAGCATCTCTAGGCGGTTTTTAGTCCTTGTATTCAACTTTCTTGCCATCTGCCTCTTTGTACAATCAAAGTATACTACTCTAGTACTGTTCTATACAAGGCTGACAGTGCCACTCACATGAGGAGTTACAGCTTTGAAGAATAGAGTTAACATAGATCTTTTTTTTACAGTACCCGTTAGCCGGTAGATGGAGCATTATCACACGCCCTCAGCCAAGGAGAGCGCTCCTGGCAGGCCTGTGAGCTCTGGATCAATGAGCACTTAGGCTTTGTTTTTTCATTTTGAGTCGTGTGGGTCAATGTGTTTACCTCCCCATGAAGTTTGTGTTCTCATGGTAATAGCTGTCAAAAAACATCCAAGTGACAGTGCCGGAGGCGCCACAAAAGTGTCAAGGAAGAGTGTCAGGCTGGATGTCAAAATGAACACCTTCAGGGGACCAGAGGAGGAAACAGAGGACAAAAATCAGCAGTCAGGTAGGGAGTAAGGGAACCCCTCCAGCAACAAACATCGGAGCATACGGAGGAAGAGATTGCAACTGTGATCAGTAAGTAGAAGAAAGGGTAACCAGAGACTTGTCAGGACTTCAGGGGATTTGGAGAGAACAATGTCACAACGCATCTCCTCAAGCCCAGGCTGAATAGCTTTGATTTGGATGAAGTAACCTATTGGTAAGGATTCCAAGTTGCAGATAACAGAATCCACTCTAGTTATGAAAAGCAGAAAAGCGTTGATTACAGGGTATTAGTAAGGAGCGTACAGAATTTCTACAAAGGATAAGGAAACAGGTGGGTTGCTAGTAGCTAGGAACAATGCAGCTAAGAGTTCTAGAAGAACTGTTGTCACAGAAGTTCCATCGCTGCCGCTGCCCACCACCCCACAACTGGGACACTAGGAACCACACAGTGGAACCCATCCAGAGTTACTGCAGCCTGACCTCCCAGTGTAGCTAGACCCTGTATTCCTCGCTTCCACCTTCCCAAGCTCCCTTCCTGAGCTTACACAGGTGCCTCTTCTCGGCAGAGCTTCAGGGAAGTCCGGGAAATGGTTTCTAGTCTTTCAGCCGTTACAGTTCAGGATGGTACACCTGAGGAAGTTAGAACGGGCCTGGAGGGGCCAGTGGGCAGGGTCTGCCACAGCTCCCATTTACAGGATACACCCCCCTATTCTAGAGGTCCGGATTCCCCTAAATGCCTGCCATATGCCAAATGCAGACTTTCAAGAGTGAACAAGTACTTCAAACCCTCTCACGGTGCTGCTGACCACCAGCCAGTGGATCTGTTTCTGTGGTGTCACCATCTCTTCAGCAATATTTCTTTTACAGCTATTTGAACTTGTACTTGCCCTAGTTCTTTTCAATTTTTTTTTTTTTAGGAAGATTAGCCGTGAGGTAATATCTGCCGCCAATCCTCCCCTTTCAGCTGAGGAAGACTGGCCCTGAGCTAACATCCATGCCCATCTTCCTCTAGTTTATATGTGGGATGGCTACCACAGCATGGCTTGCCAAGCGGTACCAATCCTGCACTCGGGATCTGAACTGGTGAACCTCGGGCCGCTGAAGTGGAACATGAGAACCACTGGGCCGGGCCTGCCCTAGTTCTTTTTTTTTCTCTCAAATGAGTAGAAAACAGAGAAATGAGAGTAATGACATTTATTATAAGAAACATAGGTCTCATAAACTTAATAAAACTGAAACGCAGATTAAAGATTACCAGTAGTACCCAAAGCAGTCAATCTGTAGCCTCAGTGAGACTCTTACTGGGAAGAGAGATGGACTGCCTCTTCACAGGTAAAGAACAGATTTAAATGGCTGAAACTGTATTGATGACTATGTCTAATGGGCAAAGTGTCATTAGGAATTTTTACGGTCTTGCTTACCTTTCTGGGAATGGAAACCCCCTTGTAATATGGAAGGCTATATTTAACTTTTGCACATTCTCACTTGGGTGTGTGAAAGATGACGTGAGCGGAACTATATATTAAAATAGAACTGGAGAAGCCATTTCAGACCTGCACGTCTTATTTATCTCCCAAATTGGACCAAACTGCCAACATTCCAATAGGTCAGTAAGGACAAGAATATCCTGTTTGTAAGGACTGATGCAACTAGACTTTGCTGATGACCAACTAGCTAACCAGTCAATGAAATATAAGTCTAGCCTTTTGCCTGATGACCGAATCTCAAGCCAATCTATGAAGGTCAAACCTAGCCTTACCTCATCCAGCACCAATGAACTCTTCCTTCACACAACTCACCTCGTCCTCCCTTTTTCCATAAAAACCCTAAGCCTTTCTCCTATTAACGGGACACTATTTAGGTTTCTACCTGAATCTTTGCTCCCCAAATTGCAATTCTGATCCCAAATAAACGCTTTGCCTCTTAAACTGGTTTCTGTTTTTGTAAGTTGACAGATGCGTTTTCCAGATTCCCATAATGTATGAGATTGGGTTTCAGTCCACAAAGAAGGGGATCAAGGAAACAAGCGCGCAGGGGAGAAGAGGGAGAAGCCTATACTGAGTCCACTCACGTCGCCTCCCACCCCCATCCCCACCATCCCTCCACCGCCCCCACCCCCGTCCCAGCACTCGCCACTTCGGCCCCTCAGCTGCCAGCCCAGCTACTCCTCAGGTACCAACACCTTCAGGTGGCACAGGCCTTCAATCCTCCCTCCTTTTCTCCCGCTCCTGCCGGTCCCGGGCTCCGTTGTCTGGCTGGGAGCGAGGTGAAGGGCAGCTGGCAGCTGAAGGACAGGCCCCCCTCTCTTCACCACAGTAACGAGTGGTTGGGGGTATGTGAAGGGGTGTGAGTGGCTGACAAGCGCAGTGTCTATTGTGTGCAGGGGGCCACGGGCTACAGAGAGGTGGTCGTTTGTTTGGGTATGCTTCCTTCCTTGTTGGCTACAACAAAATCGCCTTTCATCTTCTGACATAATGTCCTCCCACACTTACAAGTCTACTTTCCCCTGGGTCATTTCCATCTGAGTGACAGCAGTGACTTCCAACGGAGCACAGAATCACATTGCTAAGGAAGCCACCAGCATGCCCCATGAGGCACAGCCTTTTGTGAACAGCAAACTACTGGTCCTATAGATAAATTCACTTTTTTTTTAAGAGAAATACTTTGGAACTTCTCTAAATGACAATAGCTGTTTTAATTGGGGGCCAATGGGATTATTACTAGAGCCAGGGGGCCACCCTGTGGCTAAGTGTCAAAACGTGAGGTCCAGAGCTTGTTCCCCCATACACTTCTTCAATTAATCTTTTTCATTCAAAGAGCAGGTAGGAACATCAGGACAAAATCTGCCAAATTTCTTCTCAGAATGGTCAATTGGCCTTCCAGGCTAGAATATTTAGGTCAAAGTATATGCTTGAACCAGCATCTCAGTGCCACCTAGGAACTTACTAGAAATGCAAATTTTTAGGCCCACTCCAGAACTACTGAGTCAGAAATTCCAGGGATGGGGCCCAGCTGTCTGAGTTTTACAAGCCCTCCAGAGGATTCTGATGCCAGGTCAAGTCTGAGAACCACCAGTTTAGACCAGTTGGGTAAAAAGAGCATGTCCCTGGGCTGGGCTAGCATTACAGCTTGTACTAATTATTATTGATTTTCATGATTGTAGAACTCATTCATTCATTCATTTATTCATTCAGCAGCTATTGTATTTCATTCATTCAATGAATATTTATTGCATTGTTGGGGATCAGAATTGGCCACCACAAAATCTGTCTCTTTGGCTTGTTGATTTGTTTGTTTATTTATTTATTTATTTATTTATTTTGTGGAAGATTAGCCCTGAGCTAACATCTGCTGCCAATCCTCCTGTTTTGCTGAGGAAGACTGGCCCTGAGTTAACAACCATGCCCATCTTTCTCTATTTTATATGTCGGACACCTACCACAGCATGGTGTGCCAAGCGGTGCCATGTCTGCACTCGGAATCTGAACCTGGGAACCCTGGGCCACCAAAGCGGAACATGCACACTTAGCCCCTGCACCACCTGACCAGCCCCTGGCTTGTTTATTTTTAAGAACAAAATACTCTAAAAGAAACTTTGACCTTCCCCCTAACTGCCTAAAAGAATTAAAATAGAAGGGCCTCTTTCAGGAAGGAGCCAATACCATAAGATAACTGCAATGTACTGTAAAATCTATCTCTTGGGTCACATTGTCTGTAGTTGGCCCATTTACATTTCCCTCTCCATATATATTGTCTTCCTCCCACTTGAAGCCCAAACCACTACCCCCAACATCCTCCTTTGTCTTTAGCTAAAAATGGTATTTAAGGTAGCAGCTTTGGCCACTCGGGCAAGCTGCTCAGTTTTTCTGGGTTTCTCCCATGTACACATGTTATAAGGCTTTGTTTGATTTTCTCCTCTCATTCTGTCTCACGTCAGTTTAATTCCTAAACCAGCAAGAAGGACCTAGAGGGTAGAGGAATTGCCTTTCTCCCCTACAGTGTGTTTAAAGAACAGCAAGAAAGCCTACGTATTTGGAAGAGAGTGGGTGATGGGGGGGAGTGGAGGAAATGAGTTCTGAGAGGCAGGCAGGGGCCAGGTTGTGCAGACAAGTACACCGGGATGCGGACTGGTGTGTCATGGGAGCCACTCAGAGGGTACTGAACAGGGAAGAGATATGATAAGAGTGTCGTAAATAATCGCTCCTGCTACTAGATGGCGAACAGACAGTGATGAAAGCAGGAGACAGATGAGACGCTACACAAAGCTCAGGGAGGGAGAGGGTGACCGGATCTGGGTGTAGCAGTGGAGGTGTTGAGATGGCTGGATTCTGGATGGACTTTGAAGGTAGAGCCGGCAGGATTTACAGATGGATCAGATCTAAGATGAGACTAAGAGGACTCTAGGATGACTCTAAGGTTTTGTGCCTGAGCAAAACTGTGTTTAGCGAGAAATAACTAAGTGGCTAGTAAAGGTACACTTAAGATGTACCTCACAGTTACAGATCAAATGTTTTAAGAGGAAAGACCAATTAAATGAAGATTATGGGTTGTTTTTTTCTTCCACACAATTTACCTACCACTTTGTTTTAGTCAAAATATTTCACTTCTTTTAAAAAAAATGTGTTTCAATTTCAACAAGCACTTTGGAATTTCACAGACAGTACTCTCCTACACCGGTATCTATCATTAAGGCAGGGGTTGTACTTAATCAGGGGCTATTCTTCATATTAGAAGTAGAAATAGAACTCCTTTACCAGTTTGCTACTTTTATTCTTACTGAGGTACAAATTAGCAGCGATTATGCGTGCCTGCAAACATACATTTTTGTATGTAATAGAGCCATACTCCCCACTTAATTCAGCAGCCAGACTCTTGGCAACCTCAACCATCTGGAACTCAGGTATGAGTTCCCAAACTACACTCAGCAGCTGAAGCAATGTCTCTAAAATTAAGGTTAATGATTTAATAAGCTTAGTTATTTGATTTCTTTTGGCAACCTTCCATTCTTCCCAGGCTTAATCCAATTTAATAAATGGTTATTGAGTGCTTACTGTGTACAGGGCACTCTGTTAGGCTGTGATAAAGAGTGTAAAAAGGATAGCAGAGAGCAGATGACAATTACCCGGTGAAGGGGAGCAGACAGGCCGACTGCGGCAAGGAGGAGCTGGAAAGATCACCACACAAAAAAGAACACAAGCCTCAGAGCTTCAGAATTAGCACTAATAACCCCAGATCATTAAATGGCCCCCTAGGCTAGACTGCAGCCAGCTCAGAGCCAGCCAGCTCCGAGGTTTCGTAACAACTCTGAGTCATAAAATTATATAAAAAAAAAAGTGGTTAGTAACTCAATGACAGGAAATGATAGGACGTTTTAGAAAAAGTTTAATCAGAATAAGTAGCATTTAACTTAAAGAGCTCGTTTTTGGTTGTCCGAACGATTAATTAAATCTAGATATCTCATTTCTATAAGAATTAATAGGGGGCCAGCCCCATGGCTGAGTGGTTAAGTTTGCGCTCTCTGCTTCGACAGCCCAGGGTTTCGCTGGTTCGAGTCCAGGACGCGGACATGGCACCGCTCATCAGGCCATGCTGAGGCGGTGTCCCACATAGCACAACCAGAAGGACCCACAACTAAAATATACAACTATGTGCCAGGGGGCTTTGGGGAGAAAAAGGAAAAATAAAATCTTTAAAAAAAAAGAATGAATAGGGTGTTTTTGTAAATTCACTTGGAAAGTTCTATTAGGGAAGAATTTGAAAACTGAATCTCGACTAGCCAAATAGACCACTAGTCTTTGGTTCTTTCTACATTAATGGGCTACGGGCTATGCTGGAGGAGTAGGGCTGAGAACAGAGAGAATAATTGCTAACTTTTCATTGTTGTTACCTGTGTTCTTTCTATATTTTTTTAACCTTTTTATTACGGAAAATTTAAAATACACACAAAAGTATACATACCATTATGTATTTATCACCCACTGGCCAATCCCATTTCACCTTGTTGCTGAGCAAGGGCTCGTTACCCAATGCACACAGAAGCAGATACCATGATACACCCGTCTTTGAAAGATGCAGTTTATTGTGCAATAGGTTGGTAAGGAGACAGAAGGAGAGGCTCTCAACTGTCTCCGGGATCTAAGGAATAGTGTAAGGTTTAAGGGATCAACGAGGGCAGGCTGGGATGCAGGAGCCCTGGCAGGATGAGTTTCAACTAGCTGATCAAAATTTTCTCTTCTGCACATGCTCCTGGCTGGCTCACTGCTCTTGAAAAATAGCTTTAACATCCTACTGTTAAAATGAGGTCAGCACAGTCAACAAAAATAAAGTTGTTATGCAGATTCAGGTCATTGCCTTTTTCATTGAGAGAGTTTCCAGAGATTTCTTCAGACGTCCTCTCCTTCCTGGCACAGAGAGGACGGCACCCTCTCTCAATGCTCTCTCAATCTCAAATGCAGGTTTGTCCTATAAATGTAAACTTATACAATCTATACCCACCTGTGTTGTGTCCCCACCCCCCCGCTGGTGCCCCACATTATTTTGAAGCAAATCCAAGACATCATATAATTTTATCCATAAATATTTCAGTATATATCACTAAAGGACAGTATATATCACTAAAGGTAAAGGACTGTTTAAAAAATTCCATTATCATATCTAAAAAATTAACAATAATTCTTTAATATAACCTAGTTAGAGTTCAAATTTCCAGTTGCTTCATAAAGTTATAACTTTTAAGGAGTTTACTTGAATTAGGATCTCTATCAGGTCCACATTGCAATTGATTGATATGTCTCTTAGTCCATATGACACTGAGCCTCTTAATCTCAAATTCGTGTGCCCAATGCACAGTAAGCCAAACCCTGAGACATCAGTGCTTGGAGATGGAGAAAGATTATTCCAATCGGCCAAAACGAGGAAGTGGGAGCCTCGGTTCCCTCAAAGCTGCCTCCCCAGGAACAGAAAGCAGGGTTTTTTTATAGAGCTAAGGGGCTTGGCAAGAGGAGCTTCCGGGAAACAAAGGGGTCACTCCCCATAAACTCCTGGACAATCTGACTTCCGGAAGGCAACGGCTGCTGAGGGCCGGCCATCTGGTGATGGCAACCTCCCAGAAGGTGTTCTCCTCCTTCTGAGAAACAAGCTCACGAATCCTCTGGAAAATAAGCTCGCAAATCCTTGAGACTCCTGAGTCACCTCTCAAGTTAAACAGGAAAAACAGCAAATTGGTTTAACATCTACAGTGCCCCTCAGGTACCAGCTTCACATATGTTTCCCCACCCCTCACACCCCAGCCCCTTGTAAAATTTTTTCATGAAAATTAATTTATTTAACGTGTTTCTCTCTCCTCTCCTTTGAATTTCTTAAAAGTTGATTGTTGGAAGTAGAGTCTCATTCAGATTCACGTTCAATGTTTTTACAAGCCTACTTCCCGGGGAATAGCGTCTTCTACTAGCAGGAGGCTCTTCATGTCTGATTGTCCCTTTTTTTGTCGTGATGATAGGTGTTGACGCTCAGCACCTAGATCCTTCAACACATGAAGGTTGTCAAATGGTGATAGTCTAATCCCATCGTTCCTTAGACAGCACTTAAAGAGAAACGCCCTTCATTTACTACTTGGTTACCCAGTCACACAGTTCATACAGAAAAGCAGGACAAAAGCTTGATTCTCTTCTTTTTCTTTTTTTTAAAGATTGGCACCTGAGCTAACATCTGTTGCCAATCTTCCTTTTTTGCTTCTTCTTCTTCTTCTCTCCAAAGCCCCCCAGTACATAGTTGTATATTCTAATTGTGAGTGCCTCTGGTTGTGCTATGTGGGACGCCTCCTCAGCTTGGCCTGATGAGCAGTGCCAGGTCCGCACCCAGGATCCGAACCCGTGAAATCCTGGGCCACTGAAGCGGAGCGTGGGAACTTAACCACTCAGCCACGGGGCCAGCCCCTGGTTCTTTTTCTTTATTTACCAGTTTTCAGAATACTGAGTTGACTTCCTAGCATCCTCCAACAGGGAACAATATATTTCTTTTTAGTAACGTTGTTAACTCATCTTTAAATATATTTGATGTGTTTGAATCCATTGCAGTTTTTATCCTTCTTGATGCTGAAGTCTTCCCACTTTTGGACAGTGGGAGGCTCCCCAAGTTGGCTCCTGAGTCCTTCTCTAGGACCCAAGTCATCTTTGAAAGCTTCCGTACTCTCTGATATGAGAAGATCTTCCAGGCTCATTTCATATATTTCCTGGAGCCAACAATTTCTCCAAGGACTACTGGTTCCTTTTAGTGGGAAATGGTATTTTGAGATATACTAGTTATGTTTTAATTTTATGATGTTTTGGGATCTTGAGGAGCCTTGACGACTGGGAGGAGACTGCCCCTCCCAGGGCTGGCTGATGCCTAAAAGAATAGACAACTCACCTGCAAACATACCTTTCATATGCAAGTCCATACCCCCAACCTCCTTTATCTAACTCTCATACATCAAGCCAATATTTCCATTCTCCTGAATCAGCCCAGGGCCAGGTACCAGACAACCAGAGCCTGGAGCCCAGAGCCCACTGATATTATTCAGATTATCCAGTTCTAAATGGTTTACTTTGCCTTGCCTTTCCCACAGAAAACACAATAAAGCCTCTACACCACAGCTTCTCCTCTCTTCTTCTGCTTCCTGCCTAAACCGAGTGCTTCTCCATGTGGCCCTGCATGGTAAGGCATGCCTTCTTCTCTTGGGAAACATAAGTAATATATTATTCTTTTGATGGCGGTAGCCTCTCTGTGCCATTACTCAGTCACCTCATAAATTAGTATCCTGTGGGCAAATTTTAACACAAGAGCTCACAATCTGGAGGCCAGGAGTGCTCGTTGCTACAGGGACAGAGCCAGGAAATACATTCTAAACTCACACTGATAGCTCCCACTCAAAATCAGGGGGATTCTGCTTGACCTCTTCTGTCTTATATCCACATACCCTTCCTCCCACACTGAGAATTCTGGTTCTCATTTATTCTGGGAATGACGGAATTACCATAGCACAGATTGTACGGCTTTATCATACCACAACGATCTCAGAATAACAGTTCTGTTAGCAAAAATGCAACTACTTTACACAGTTTAAAATCTTTATTTTAGTGGTTCTCTTTTGTCCTCAAGATATAACCAACCAGGGATGTGCACCTAAATTACTGTGTTTCACAGTCACTAAGAAGAGCTCCTTCTCTGGGTTGTTATCCCCAAAACTGGTTTGTCCGTTTTATTTTATTTTTGAGGGATGGCTTTAACATTTTTGAATGTTATTTTATGATTATGTAAATTATTTACATGGCTCCAAAGCAAATCTACAAATGAAGTTATGTTCAGAGAAGTCTGGCTTCTACTCCTGGCTACCTCCTCCCCATGACCTCATTCCCTCTGTCCTGTATAGGTAACCATTTTTATTTAATTGGTTATTCTTCCATTATTGTTCTTTTAATATAAGTATATATGTATCTAACATATAAGTATGTGTATATGTTTTTGTATATTTAATGTGGTTGCAGACCCTGTACACTTTTCTCTACCTTGCTTCTCTCACTTGGCAACACACGCTGGAGATCACTGTGTGGTAGCATTTAGAGATTCCCTTCACTCCTTTTACGTGACTAGCTGCTAACTGTGATTGAGTGCTCAGTCTTCAAGTGCCAGGCACTGTGCTAAGTGGCTTACACAGATTATCTCATTTAATCCTCAGAACAACCCAGTGACATTGGCACTATTATAATTGCCATTTCACATGAGAAATTGAAGGTTATGTAATTTGTCCAAGGTCAGTCAGCTGAAAAGCAGTGAATAATCTTTTATGATGGAAGGAGGAAATGGGTAAATTTTATGTCTACATTATCCATGTATTTCTTTATCTCTAGTTAGACATAGAGATGAGAAACCATTTACACCCGTGAATTAGTAGACGTCAGTGTCCCAAAATATGCAGAAGCCGTGTCTGGTTTGTAAACAATGATTCATGGAGAAGTTTCCATGGATGCAGAGGGCTTTTAGAGCAGGCAGAAAATAAAAATAGACACATAAAGTAACTTGAAAACCATTTTAAAAAGCTATTCTAGCATGTGAAAAAAAGTGTAGATTAACTCTATAAATAATGAGGTGACTTGGAATCAGTGAGAAATCAAAGTAGGTGTAACATCACAAAAGTCATCTGGAGATTGTAATTCTTTGGACACAAAACTAGAGACACCTCTACTGACACACTCCATCTCTTTGTCCATTTTGTTGTTGTTGTTCTCTTTTTGTTTGTTTGTGCGCTTTCTCATAGCAGGGTCTCTTTCTGCCATCAGCTGCAGCTGGTACCTCCCCCAGGGCAGGTGGGACAGGTTCTAGAGAAAGAGGAATGAATGGCTGGTGGGCTGGGATGACACCCCAAGTGGCTTTGGGTTTTTTTTTTTTTTTTAAAGATTGGCACCTGAGCTAACATCTGTTGCCAATCTTCCTTTTTTTCTTCTTCTTCTTCTCCCCAAAGCCCCCCCAGTACATAGTTGTATATTCTAGTTGTGAGTGCCTCTGGCTGTGGCATGTGGGATGCCGCCTCAGCATGGCCTGATGAGCGGTGCCATGTCCGCGCCCAGGATCTGAACCAGTGAAACCCTGGGCCGCCCGAAGCCGAGCGCACAATCTTAACCACTCGACCACGGGGCTGGTCCCAGCCCAAATGGATTTGTATTCTACTCGTATGCTTATTTTCACCTTTCTTTTAGACTGTTAGCAAATTTAGGCAGGCCCTGTTACACTCATTCTTGTATGCCTGCCCCCATCTCAGCTAATGGACCAGATGGACACTTGACTCAAAGGGAGCCAATCAGACTCTTTCGTTGGAATTTTTGATTAGGATCCAGAGACGCTGAGTGGCCTCTGCTGGACACTGACCTCCTGATTCCCACCCCTGCTCCCTACCCTCATCATCACGACTCAGTATTCAGGCTGGCAACTGAAAAGGTGCTCTACATTCTTCTCCTTCTTTCACTTCCCACCCATCCCCATCCTATCCATCAGTAAATCAATCATGCTGATGCTAGCTCTAAAATATATCTCAGATTCGCTCGCTCTCTCTGTCCCATAGCTAGCACCTGTCTGGGTGTCTGCCATCTCTTACCTGGACAACTGCAGCGCCTTCCAAATTAATGCCCCTCTTTCTGGAGTGATCTTAAGATGTAAATCAGGTTAAGTCTCACCCCTGCTTAAAATCCTTCAGTGGCAACTCTCTGCACCCAGAATAGAATCCAGACCCTGGTCTGGGAAGCCCTGCCTGCCTCTCCTGCCTCATCCAGGTGGCTGTCCCCTTTGCCCGCCTCCCTCCAGCCACACTGATCCTGTGTAGGTTGGGTACACACCTGGCACTTCCCTATTCTCAAGCCTGTGCTCATCAGGGGCCTGGAATTCCTGCATTCCCTCCGCACTTGTTGGCTCCTCCTCATCTCTCCAGCCTCAGCTTAAATGTCACCCTCTCAGAGGAGCTTTCCCTGAGCACACAATCTAAAGTAGGTCATCGATGTTTCTCTTCTCTCGGTGCCTCATTTGTTTCTTTCCTGGCACTTAGCATAATGTATAATTATTTTTATTTGTGTATTTAATTGTCTTCCCAACTACAGTGTAAGCTCCATGAGGGCGGGAACCATACCTATTGTGTTGGCCATTACATCATATCCAGTTGTGGAAATAAGGACAGGCTTGGTATTAGTCAGGGTTCTCCAGAGAAACAGAACCAATAGGATATATATGTATATATATATATAAAAAATAGGAGAATTATTATATGAATTGGCTCATAGGATTATGGAGGTCGAAAAGTCCCACGATCTGCCATTTGCAAGCTAGAGAACCAGGAAAGCTGGCTGTGTGTCCCCTACAGCTAAGGAGGCATTGTGGATGAGTGTCTTGCCAGCACTCAGGAAATCTAGAGGCAAGAAGTGGGCTGGTGAGCTGCCTTGGGAGGAGCATGAAGAAGGGTTGCTGCTGTACTGGGATAGGCTTGCCCGCCCAGTTTCTCAGGGCATGGAGAGTGAGAGTGTGTCTCATGGACCTGATGGTAGCTGAGAGGGAGAGAGAGAGAGCCATGGAGCCGGTGATTTGTCTTAGACAACCACCAGTTGGGCCATCCAGAGGAGCAACAGAACCTCAGCCACAGGAGGACGTTGAAGCAGACTCTTAGGGACTGTGGACGGAGCAAAGAAACTGCTGGATTCCTGGGTCAAGAGAACTCAGGTGAAACCTGATCAGTGGTGTTAGGGTTCTTAAAAGAGAACCCCATGTATAAATATCAAATCACTATGATGCACACCTGAAACTAATAAGATGGGGCCAGCACCGTGGCCGAGTGGTTAAGTTCATGGCTCTGCCTTCGGCGGCCCAGGGTTTCACCGGTTCGGATCCGGGGCACAGACGTGGCACCGCTCATCAGGCCACGTTGAGGCAGCGACCCACATGCCACAACTAGGAGGACCCACAACTAAAAAAAATATATACAACTATGTACTGGGGGGATTGGGGGAGAAAAAGCAGAGGAAGAAAAAGATTGGCAACAGCTGTTAGCTCAGGCGCCAATCTTTAAAAAAAAAAGCTAATAAGATATTGTACATCAATTACACTTCAATCAACAAGAGAGAGAGAGAAAGAGAGCCCATGGGAAAATCAGCTTTAAACACCTCAAGGCGGACAGCATGAAGCCATCCTCCTATGGTACCAGTCAAGTAAAAATGTACCTGGCCCCCTCCTACTCCTGCTTCCTGTAATCCCGAGGGGTCCAAAGCAGAGTCAGAGAGCTGGGGTGAAGGGGGCAGGACTGGAGCTGGGAGCAGGAGACAGACTCCTCCTTCCCCACACCCCCACACCCCAATACCTCCTCGCATGCCCTTGTGCGGAGCAAGGAGAAGATTTAAAATCATTTTTGGAGTTCTGATTACTTAGGACTGACACCTTAATGGCTAAATTGAGACTGTGTTTATAATTGAAAGTGATGACCTTTTTTTCCTTAAAGTGACCAGAAAAATAATGGAGCTTTCAGAGTTTAATGCAGGTGAAAGGGAAGAATTACTAACCCCCCCAAAAGGGATGATGGGATTTAAAACTAAGCTTGCTGTTCATATTATAACTTCCAAATGCAGCTATTTCAACATACAGTTAGATTAATAATGCCGATAACAGTGTAATTCCTATTAGTAAGGCATCTTATTTTCTCTCGATAGGAGAGGTTTGTTGTCCCCCAACACTCTACAGGGAAGATCTGTGCCTTTGGTCAGATTTGCCTTTTTCAATTGTGTCAATGTCCTCATTGTTTTTAAAAATGGGGGGGCGTGGTGGAGAAGAGCTTTAGTAAAATACCCCAGGACATCTCTTGAGTTCTGTTTTCTTTTCTAAGTGCACTTTCAGAAAGAGAAAAGTATTTCTAGCTCCTAGCGAACCCAGTTTTGTGACTGCCCTCCCACCAAGCTGCAGCCCCAGCCATACAAGTCAGGGAGCTTCTGGAAGGCAGAGCCCAGCACAGAGAAGATGCTCCCTGGATGCTGCCCGGATGAATACTGTGCTCCCACCCCCGGTCAGTCTAAGCAGTTCTTTGCAACAAAATGGGCTCCACCTTGTGGTCACACTTAAGAACTGCACCACTGCTCTCCAAGGTCTATACCCCCAAGGGCAGCAGGATCACCACCCTGTCTTTCCTAGTGTTTCTTATACCTTTAGGCTCCTAAAAAAGAAAAGTACACCAACATAAAGTTTACTGCATGGGACCTCATGCAGACATCTTCAACACAATTTATGTCAAACCAAATATACTCTTTCTTCTCCACATCTTACATCTTATTCTATCGATATTATTGGTTTTCTTCAATGTCTTCAAAGCCACATTGGCCAGGTGCTTTAAAAACATTTTCACATTTAATCCATACTATAACCCGGGAGACTAGCCATTTCACAAATGGGGAAATCTGGGCAAACTGGCTCAGACAGTTTCAATAACTTGCCCAAGGCCACACAGCTAATTAGCAGGGGAGTTGGGATTTTCACCAGGTCAAAGAGATCCACAACACAGGCTCTTTCCACCAAACCACACTGCTTCTGGCTGATAGGATTTTCATCTACTCAGATTTTGAAGCCGGAAATTAGTAAGGTGTTCTTGATTACTCTCTCTCCTTCACCTATGTTAAAAAGAGACAATAGGGGGCTGGCCCCATGGCCGAGTGGTTAAGTTCACGCGCTCCGCTGCAGGCAGCCCAGTGCTTCGTTGGTTAGAATCCTGGGCGCGGACATGGCACTGCTCATCAAACCACGCTGAGGCAGCATCTCACATGCTAACAACTAGAAGGACCCACAACGAAGAATATACAACTATGTACTGGGGGGCTTTGGGGAGAAAAAGGAAAAAAATGAAATCTTTAAAAAAAAAAAAGAGACAATAGGCCCAAAATGGAGTCACTTATGCTAAGCCCCACATCAGCAAACCAAGACTCGATACCTAACCTAAATGCAGTTTCAGCTTCTCCCAGGAATGCAGCCTTTATCCTGTCAATCCGGAAGTGCCTGCTCAGGACTAGTGAGCTAATCTGTAGGATAGACCCCTTCTGTCCCCCTTGGGAAGGTGACCTTGCCTGAAACAATCCACTCTTTTGGAATGACTTCCTTTTCTCATGCTCTTTCTGCCTTTAAAACCTTGTCTCTTCTACAGCTCTTTGGAGCTCTATCTGCCAAGGTGGGATGCTGGCCCATTCATGAATCATTAAATAAAGCCAATAGATCTTTAAATTTGTTCAGCTGAATTTTGGTTTTTAACTCCCATGTGCAAGAAGGTTGACTGATATCACCTCCTAAATGACATGCATTTGTCCCTTCCACTTTCCCCACTGCCGTAATCTCACTCTGGCCCTCCCTCATGTCTCACATGAAATACTTCAACAGACTGCTAACAGGTTTCCGGTCTCTCCACAACCCTAGCCCACTGAAGAGAGGTCCTAGTTTTAAAATCCAAATCTGAAAAGGCACAACCCACCCAGAGGACATTCAGGCCATACATATCAAGAGCCTTAAAAATGTCTATTCTCTTTCAATTAGTAATTCTACTCCTGTGAATCTACCTTCAAAAAAGAATCCTGTATATATAGAAAAAGCTGAATGCACAAAGATGTCAGGGCAGTATTATTGATGTGATATATTCATCCCCTACAACTTTTTTAAAAATTCCATTATGGAATAAACTAAATCAAGTTAATTTCAACTCCAAGCCAACAGGAAATTCTGCCTCAGATCATTTTTGAGAGCTCCTTGGAAGACCCTGCATTTATGGGTCATCCTTGGTCACTGCCAATCCCCCATTGTCTCAGTTTACCTGATCCCCCCTGGTTCTAATAGCCCACTAGCTTACATGCCACTCTGGGGACACATGGATATTTGGTGAAGCTGGGAACCCTTCACTATTCCTCTCTGAGATCTGGCCACCTCCCTGGAGTGTTGTCAGGGAGCAGGTCACTGGTCTCGGCTGTTGCAGGACCCTGGACCCCTCCCCCAGCCTGGGGACATCTTTTAGCCTGGGGAAAATCCGCCAGTGCCTGCAGCTGGTCTCCTCTCCCTGTGGTACACTGAATCACCTCAGGGGGCTAGACTTCTGAAAACAAAGCCGGGAAGGAAGTGTTTTGCAGGCAACTTCTTTTGGCTCGCCACAAACCTCCCCTGGGGAAAGCAAACACAAGGCCTGCTACCTGCTCAACAGGAGGAAATATGGACAGAAATCCCACATTAGTATCTCAGAAAATTATGCTACCTTGAGAAGCTTGATGATCAGGCAATGCCATAAAAAGTGAATGTTAGACATGAAGTCTGTGGGCGGCACGAGATGCTGACACAACATGGACATTATACAGCTTGCAAAACCCATTCACTCCAGCTGTTTAAGCTAGATGCAAATTTCTGAAGTTCTGGTGAAAATGGTTGGAAAAATAGATATTACTGAAGCAATCACCCTTGGCTTTCCCAGCTTTACAAACTCTTCTACGCCTATGGAACTCTCGTCCTGCCTGTAGCTTTAGCTGTCACATCCATATGACCAACTATCCCATCTTCTTCTCCTGCCCTGACTTCTGAACTTCAGCTCCATGTCTCCAACTGACCACAAAACGGCACCACCTGGACATCCTGCTTTCACTTCGCGTCCAAAATCAACCTCATTGTTGTTACCCCAGGTTGGCTTCCTCTGTACAGGTCTTATTTCTGGCAAGGAGATGGGAGTGTATGGGCCAAGCAAACTTCCTTCCTCGACACTGCCCCCTTCCGGAAGCCTCACAGTGCCTGCCAAAGTCCCCAGTTCAGGGGCTTCTTTGCAGAAGTTGTTCTGTCTGGTACCCCCTCAGAGGCCAATGAATGGACTAGAGGGGACCCGGTCCAGGGGCACCCAAGCTAGCGGCCCAACTAGCCCTTCTGAAGTCACCTTGAAGGGGAGCGCTGACCAACAAGAACACCCTCTGTTATATAGTGACCAGCCAAACAATGAGATCATCTCTCTGGGGGCTGATACAGGAGAGTAAAAGTTGAGATGGAGATAGATAGTAGTTGAGTGGCCATAACGGGTATCCAAGAATTTTAGTCATCAGGGACGCTCTGTTGATGCTGTTCCCTCCCACAGCAGGTGAGCTTTCCAGGCAGCTGGAGTAGAGGTGTAGAAGAAAGTATGGGAGATGTTTTCTCTTCTCTTTGTTTCTCTTCTTTTCTCTTCCCTCTCTCAGCCCTCCTTTCGTCCTTTCTTTTGTCCCCATTTGAGGGAAGTCCTCCATTGCGTGAGTCCTGGCAGATGGCAGGGCCACAATTCCCACTGTGGATGCTGAGAGACTCAGGTGCTTTCTGTCCCCAGACCTTGGGAGCTGGATCTTGGGCACATGAGAAATCAGACACTCGGAGTCAGTAGAGAAATAATCTGCGGCAGCAGCACCAGATGTGGGCAGTGGCAGCATTTAGTGTGTGGTGGCCATGGCAGTGGGCAGGCCAAACTGTGCCTGTGGTGAGAAAAACTGTTCGTCTATGGAAACATGGAAAGAGTACAGGGGATTCACCCACCACGTAGTGAATTAGTTGTCTATTGCTGTGAAACAAATTACTCCAAAACATATCAGCTTAGGAACAAACAGTTACCAGGCCACAGTTCTGTGGGTCAGGACCCCCGGCATCACTCAGCAGGGTGCCTCTGGCTCAGGGTCTCTCACAAGGCTGCAATCACGGTGTCAAGGGGGTTGCAGTGTCACATGGAGGCTGGGCTTGGGAAAGATCTGCTTCCAAGCTTGCTCAGGTGGTTGTTGGCAGGATTCAGTTCCTCACTGGCTGTTGGCCTGAGGCCTCCCTCAGTTCCTCATCACATGGGCCTCTTCTCCACGGGGCGGTTCACAGCAGCCAGCTTCCACCTGACCCAGTGAGGGAGAGAGAACGTCAAAGATGGAAGCCACGGTCTTTTTGTGACCCAATCACAGAAGTGACATTTCATCATCTCTCCCACAAGCTAAGTCACTAACTCTAGCTCATACTCAAGGGAAAGGGTGTGAATTCCAGGAGGGAAGAGAAGAATTCACTGAGTGCCATCTTAGAGGCTGCCAAGCACAGGTTTATTGATTGTTAGCATTTTACCACATTTGCTCTCCCTCCTCTTTATATAGATATAGATACATCTGGTCGTAGTATATCTATCTATCTGTCTATATTTGTGTATATATACTTTTTTTTGGTTAAACAACCAAAAATAAGTTCTAGACCTCAAGATATTTCCTCTACTTCAGCATGCATCTCCTAAGAATAAGGACGTTTTCCTACAAAACCACAGTGTTACCACACTATTTAACAATAGTGCTGTAATATCATCTAACATGAGCTCAAACTCAACTTTCCTCTACTATCCCCATAATCTCTTTTATAGTTCTTTTTTTTCCTGCTCCAGCATCCAGTTGAGGTTCCTGTATTGTTTTTGATTGTTTTATTTATTAGTCTCTTTTAATCTAGAACAGCTCTTCGCAATACCATCTGTTTCTGTTTTCTCACACTGTTGACATTTTTGAGAGCCCAGGCCAATTGTTTTGGAGAATGATCCGTATTCTGGAGATGCGTATTTCCTTACAGTGTTGTTTAACTTGTCCCAGTATCCACCGTATTTCCTGTAAGCAGGAAGTTAGATTAAATAGTCTTGGAAAAAAATACTTCTTAGGAGGCTAGTGGTGTTTGACCACTTGGTTATGGGGGTAGCTGCTCGATTTCTCCTTTATAAATACATCATTTCCCTCTTGTAATTAGTCAGCAATCTGTAGGGTGATACGTGGAGTCTGTGTGGCTATCCTTTTCCCCAACAATGTTTCTCCCAGGGGTTTTAGCATCCATTAGTAATTCTTGACTTGGTTAATTATTACATTTGGGGTTGCAAATGGTGACTGTCTAATCTATCATTCCTTCTACATTTACCATTCTGTAAAGATGAACTTGTCTTATGTTTTATATGTTTGTTTGAGAATTATGTTGAACTCATTTTTTAAAATTATTATATTACAATCAATTAACATTGTTCTTTTTGATGTGCAAATTGTCCCTGATTTGACCAATGAGAAACTCTTTCAAGCTGATTCCTGTATCCAATAAAAAAAAAACTCTGCTGAGATATAATTCACCTACTATACAGTTCACCCATTTACAGTGTACATTTCCATGGTTTTTAGTTTATTCACAGAGTTGTGCAACCATCACCACAATCAATTTTAGAACATTTCACCATCCCAAAAAGAAACCTGTTACCCATTAGTGGTCACTCCCCATTCCCCACAACTTCCTCAGCCCTAGGCAACTATTAATCCACTTTCTGTCTCTATAGGTTTCTCTATTTTAAACATGTCGTATAAATAGAATCATATAATATACGGTCTTTCGTGAATGGCTTCTTTCACTTAACATTATATTTTCAAGGTTCATCCATGTTGTAGCAGGTATCGGTACTTCATTCCTTTTTATTCCCAGATAAAATTCTATTTTATGGATATACCATATTTTATTTATCCATTCATCAGTTGATAGACATTTGTGTTGTTTCCACTTTTTGGCTGTTGTGAATAAAGCTGCTATGAACATTCATGTACAAGCGTTTGTGTGAACATATGTGTTAATTTCTCTTGGGTAGTGGAATTGCTGGGTCATATAGTAAATCTATGTTTGACCTTCTGAGGAACTGCCAGACTGTTTTCCAAAATGACTGCCCCATTTTACTTTCCTACTAGCAATATATGAGGGTTCCAATATTTCCATATCTCACCAACACTTGTTATCACCTATCTTTTTGACTATAGCCATCCTAGCGGATGTGAAGCGATATCTCATTGTGATTTTGATTTGCATTTCCCAGAGCCTAATGATATTGAATCTACTTTTCCAACGTACTTTTGATCCCTTTCAAAAATTCATGTCTTATTTTATTTCCAGAAAATTTCCCTGTATTATAGCTTTGTTTTCTTGTTATGTTTTTCTTCTCTGGGGACTCTGATGATATACATGTTAGTTCTTCTTTGTCTATCTTCTACGTCTCTCACTTTTTCTCTGATATTTTTCCTTCTTTTCCAAATTTACTTTTGGTTCTCCTAACCATTTAAAAAGTTTTTCCCAAGGTCCCTTATGAATTCTTAATCTATCCTGTTTTCCCTTAGATACCATAAAATTTAGTTCTCCTATCTCAGGATTATTTTTTCTTCTTTTTCTTTCCTGAATTCAGTCAGTCTTCATTTCACAGCTTTCTCTTTCGTGTCCATTTCTTTTTTGAGCTTTTAAATATCTGATTTTTCTATATTCTTTACAGCTGCCGTTGCTTGCTAAATGATATTTAATTCACGTTGAGTTTTCCTCTGCTTTTTGGCTGTATATTCATTAGCTAAAAAGGTTTGATTATTATTTTGTTCTTATAGTTGCTTTATAGGGATGGTGGTTGCTGTTTTCAGTTTATTTCAAAAAGTCTTGGATCTTCCTGAACCAGAAATAACAAGTGTTTCTACTGAGGGGAGATGACCGTGCAGGAGGCTGAAGAGTGACAGGTAAGGTTGGAGCAAGAGGCTGGAAGGACGGAAGGAAGGTTTCTTAGGAAGAACATCTCTGGGGGGAAATGTAAATGGTAGAACATATGATGAGTGTGAGTATTTTAAAACAAACTATTGATAGAAACATGACACATTTAATGGAAAAACTAAGAACAGAAACAATGAAATCTGTGCAGGTGAAAAAATCATTAGCTCCAGGAAAAACCAAAAAATTGTAAGAGAAAGGAAATATAATCACAGTATAGAATTCATCAGTAAGCAATATTTATAAAATCATAATAATATAAATGCTGTCCAGTGACTTAAATAAGGAAAATTGTGATATAGCAAATATAAGCTGGATGAGAGACAATGGGAAAGGGGGTAAAATGGGCTAAATCGTCATGTAACATAATAAAAAGTCAACAGATCAGATCTAAAATGCATAAATCAATAAGTAACAGTACAAGTACAGATCTTCCTCAACTTATTATGGGTTTACGTCCCTATAAACCCATTGTAAATTGAAAATATCACAAATTGAGAATGTATTTAACCTACCGAACATCATAGCTTAGCCTCACCTACCTTAAACGTGCTCAGAACACTTACATTAACCTGCAGTTGGGCAAAATCATCTAAGGCAGAGCCTACTTTATAGTAAAGTGCTGAATATCTCATGTAATTTACTAATACTGTACTGAAAGTGAAGAATACAATGGATGCGTGGGTACAGAATGGCTGTAGGTGTACCAGTTCTTACTCTTGGGATCGCGTGGCTTTCTGGGAGCTGTGGCTGGATGCCACTGCCCAGCATCTCAAGGGAGTATCCTACCGCATATTGCTCGTCCAGGAAAAGATCAAAATTGAAAAATCGAAGTATGGTTTCTACTAAATGCGTATCACTTTCACACCATCGTAAAGTCAGAAAATCATAAATCAAACCATCCTAAGTCAGGGACCGTTTGTACTATTTAAAAATGTGAAAAAAAAAAAAAACAGAAGAGAAAGCTAAAAATTTGAAAGTGAAAGCCTCAGATAAAGAAGACTAAGAGGGTTGAATGGGCAGTGGACTCCTTTGCCTTATGAGTCTTCTAGTTCTGCATGATTTTTTTACAAAGAATATGTGCACACATTACTTTGACAACATAAAAAAATGTAATTCTTTCGTGTATGAGGAAGATCTGCCCTGAGCTAACATCTGTGCCAATCTTCCCCTACTTTGTACGTAGGACGCCTCCACAGCAAGGCTGATGAGTGGAGTACATCCACACCAGGGATGTGAACCCATGAACCCTGGGCTGCCAAAGAGAAGTGGTGGAGCTTTAACTACTTAGCCATGGGGCCGGCCCCTAAGAAATGTAATTTTTTTTAATTGAGTTCATAATAGTTTACAACATTGTGAAATTTCAGTCGTACATTATTACTTGTCTGTCACCATATAAGTGCTCCCCTTGACCCCCTGTGCCCATCCCTCAGCCCCCTTCCCCTGGTAACCACTGAACTGTTCTCTTTGTCTGTGTTTGTTTATCTTCCAAAAATGTAATTTTTTAAAAACATTAGTTCAAGTGCCAGCTTGGAGACAGCACTCTGAGAGGTTGTGGTATTGTCCTGCAGGCTGAAGTGCATGTTCTGAGCCAAGGACCAATATAGTTTCCTCCACAGCAGAACGCAGATGTCAGTGAACCAGCTGGTGGAAGTAGGTGTGGCACCTCTCAAATTATGCCTAAAGATTCTCCTCCAAAATTTATGCTTCCCTTTTCCTCAAATCAGCTGATTTAGATGTTTAGGTGTAGAACTTTCACCAGAGCCTACAACAGTGGTTCCAATTGACTGGAAACTGAGATTGTTATGGTCTTCTCTTGCCACTGGAGGTTATAATGTTGGTGGATTGACTGGTCCCGACTTTCAACGGGGTAGAGGCAAGAGGAGTATGACTGGAACCCAGGAGGTCTCCTAGGGCATCTCATCACTCCCGTGGCCAGGGATACAAGTTATTTGAGGGTACTGCGCTACATACAGGCACCCCTACCAAGGCAGACTCCTCCAGAAAGAAAGTTTGGAACCCCACCATGTAAAGAATCCTGGACAGCTTGAACCTAAGGGGAACCTGAAATGGGTAGTGGAGACGGGCAATCATAAACGCCAATAAAGCTTCATTACCAGTTGCAAAAATGAAGATTGTAGCCTCTACTGGTATTTCCTTTCTTGCGATATCATGTATAAATGTAGAGTTTTTAGTCCTTTTCTTTCATCTCCTTTCTCTTCATTATTGTATTTAAAGTATGTCAGTGATGGTTAACTTTAAAATTTAGTCTACACATCACAACGTTGAGATAGGATGATGATGAAACTTAAAAGAAGAATGGACCATCACCTACAGATTTGGACCTGGGGCCACAGACGATAACTGATGAGACTTTGAGCTGTCCTCCTTTGGGGAGGGAATGAGAGCATTTTTGTTATTGTTGTAGGAGAGATGATTGCATTGGGCAGCCTAAGGGATGGACTCTAGTGGAGTGCCTTTTGGCTACCCAGCATCTGAACATCCTTCTAATTCGGAAGGAGTTCCTACTCTGTCTTGGAAGGAGGCTGGGCACCTCTCACATACTAGAAGCCAATGGGTCCAGTAAAAGCCGCAGTAGAAACCAGAACTCTCCTGGCTGTTTGGCAGCTAGAACACAGGCATATAACCTAGAGTAGGACAAGTCAATGATCCTGCCCAAAACTTGAATCTTGAGTGAATACCTAATATCACAGAAGAGTTGAAAAATAGTTCACGGTGGCACTAAAAGTGCAGGCATGTACCCTCCAGAGTGCTGGAGCAGGAAAGCTTTGACTGAGTGTCTTGCTGCCTGACCTTCCTGGGTTCCTACCATTTCCAGACCTGGTTTTCCAGCTTTTCTGGTAAAAAGAATATAACCATACACAGCTGCAGGCTTACTTCACTCAAGCTTAGAGACACCAGAAAAAAGAAACAATCTTTCTCTCCCAGCCTCATTCTCTACAGTCCCAGACAAGGGCTCAGACCATCTCAGGTTGGGTCGCATCTTTTTTTTTTGAGGAAGATTAGCCCTGAGCTAACATCTGCCGCCAATCTTCCTCTTTTCGCTGAGGAAGACTGGCCCTGAGCTAACATCCGTGCCCATCTTCCTCCTCTTTATATGTGGGACGCCTGCCACAGCATAGCTTGCCAAGCAGTGCCATGTCCACACCCGGGATCCGAACCAGCGAACCCCAGGCCGCCGAAGCAGAATGTGTGAACCTAACTGCTGCGCCATCCGGCCGGCCCCTGGGTCGCATCTTTGAGGACAAGAGGTGGGAGACTATAGGTGGTCAGGCCTGGGCCCCACCTGACTTGGGAGGCCAGGGAAGTGTGATGCCCCTAAAAGAACCATCTGACCCAGGGGATCTCAGGCGATCCTTCAAAGGAAAGATTACTTGTCAAGCAAAAACAAAAGATGCTCACAACAGAAAATCACAGAATTACAGTCAGAGCTGAAAGGAACCTCAGAAGTCACCCATCCTCTCCCCTCTTAGAGATGAGGAAAACATACGAGGAGGTAGAAAATGGTAAAGGCCCCGCCAAAGGGACACACAGAGTATGGCAGAGTTCAAGGAAGGGAGAGTGCACATCTGGCTGAGGAGATCAGGCTGGGCTCGATGAAGGTCAAATCCCTTTGACCTGGGACCTGACGCACAGTGGGTGAACGGTAGTTTTTTTGCTGACTTCGGAATTACTCTTCTCCTCATGGTCTGCTTCTCTTAAATCCCACCACCCACAACTTCCTTGACTTTTTGAGTCCTTATTCATTTGGCTTGGATTTTTTTTTCAAGTTCCAATTCCCTTCACTTGGATTTGGTGCCCTGGTTCAACCTTGACCTGGCTGCCTGTTTGGACTTGACCCCGTCCTCTGTCCAGCAGGGTGTCTTGGCTGGGAAAGACCAAGTCTCAGCCCATGGGACAAGGTGACTCCCCCAGAGGTCTTCTGTGTATTCAGAGAAGACCCAGGGTCACAAACATGAATGCCGTCAGATGTCAGGCAGGTAACAAATGTGTGAAGAGGCTGGCTGGTTTAATATGCAAGTGGTGCTTGTGGGATTTAAATTCTTATTAAAAAACAAGAGCGTGGGGCCAGCCATGGCATTCTGCTTCAGCAGTCCTGTTCTGATCCCGGGTGTGGACCTAGACTTGTCAGCCATGCTGTGGCAGTGACCCACATATAAAATAACAGAGGAAGACAGGCACCCATGTCAGCTCAGCTCAGGGGACTCTTCCTCAGCAAAAAAACAAAACACAACACAATCAGTGTGCTGCCCAAACCACACCATCTGTGGGGTAGTTTCTGCTCTTGCTGTAAAAACTTTGTGACTCCCGCGTTAGACAAAACCTCGAGCTCTCATGACAGGTTCAGGAAAACCCAAGTCTTTATCTCCTAAACTGAAAGAACGTGTACCCTCCCTACAGCTGTTTTATGACCTGGCGAGGCATTCAACAGCAGCCAGATCGCTGAAACTGCTGCTGGGAAAAGCGTCAGAAAGGAGGAACGCGGGGTTTCAATGTGACCCCCTCCCCAGCCCCGCCCGGTGGTAGTTCCTCTAGGCCCCAGGATTCCCCTGAGCAGTAAGAGCTGAAGAGCTGTGTCACTAGGCTCCTAGGCCTCACTGCTGGCAGGGGCGGAGGGGAGGGGTTGTGGTGAAAGGGGGACGTGCATCTTAGCCTCCCACAGGCTGGCTCTCACTTCCCCTTGGCCTCCGACACCAATTTCCCATCAGACCAGGCTAAAAAAAAAAAAAAAAAAAAAATCAGAAACCCGCTAAGCAGCTCCCGGCTCATTTATTCACACCCCTCCCATCCGTTTCGGGCCTGCCTAGGTCCCACTTCCCTCCTGAAGCCATCCCAAACCTCCTGGCCTAGGGACCTCGCCCTCCTCGGGGGCTTCTGCCCGACGGCACCTGTTCGGGCCTGGGTTACACGCCGCCCGGTTGTTTAGATGCGAATGTAAACAGACGCACAGGAAAAGAGCGTGGGACCGCCTCCCCGCAGCGGCGCGCCTGGACCCAGCCGTGCGCCCCGCGCAAAGGGAATGAATGAACTCAGGACTCAAGGGGCGGCCTGCAGGACGGAAAGAGCGCGCGCCGACCGCCGGCACCCACCCCTCCGCGCCGCCCGGGACGACGCGCCCCTGCGTGACCCCGCTCGCCGCGAACACGCGATCCCGAGCCGCGAGCGCGGGAGGCAAGGGAAGGCAGGCGCTTGAGGAAGATCCGGCCTCATAGGCCCGGAGGCGCAAGGGGTGGGCTCTTCTTGCAGGAGCGGGCCGCGCATTGGCCGAGCCTCCGGACTGAGCGCTGGGATTGGGCGCCCCGCCCCGAGGGCGCCTCCCCGGGAGGAGGGCGGGCCCCAAGGGCGTGGCCGGCGCTCGGCCCCGCCCCAGGCGTTCCAGGCTCGGGTGGGAGGGCCGTGGTCTGCATCTGGGACCCCCGCGTTGGGGCCGCCGTATGGGGCTGTTGGGCCCGCGCGCACCGCTGCAGGCCCGGCTGGGGCGTCCGAAGCGCTCGAGCTGCGGTAGGTAGTGGCCGGCGCGCAGCCGCGGTGTCCGAGGGGCCGCGGCGCTGGGGGCCGCGGCCGGACAGCCCGGGTCCCCGGCGGCCCGGCCCCCTCTGCCGCGCGGTCTCTCTGGGTCTGCGAGGCCCTGCCGGGCCGCCGCGCCTCGCGTCCCCCGCGGGAGGGGCACAAAAGCTGCCTGGGGGCGGGGGCGCCTCGTGCCTTCGCCTCCATTTTGCAGGCGGAACGGCGGGTGCGGGTCGCGACCGCGACCGCGGAGCCGGGGCGGGGTGGGAGGCCGCGGTTGGAAGGGCCTGAGCGCGGCGAGGCCGGGCGGAGGTGGGGGCGCGCGTGTCCTCGTCCTCCCGTGCGAGCAGCTGCTCGGCCGTGGCCGCGGGGGCTCGCTTCCCTCTCGGCCCGGGCCCGGGCGTGCCCTGTTTACCCTGCGCCCTCGCCGAGGCCCCGATGCCCCGGAGTAAGGGGCTCGCGCTGCTCCCGATCCGGCCCACTGCGGAGACCCTGTCTCACCAGCTCAGGGTCATTCCCACTGGAAAGATGGAGACGAAGGATGCCTTCTTGTCGCCTTGAATGCAGCAGTCCCCAGCTGCCGAGGGGAAAAAGCAAGATGTCTCACTTTTTTGCCCAGAAGGGCCACCCTTTCCAGCCGTCATCACTAGAACAGTTCTCGGCAGCCCAGGGGCGCGTGTCCAAAACCTCCTTCAGCCCCTGTATAATTATCCGGTTGGGTTTGGGGTATTGTTTGTAATAAAAATGAGCGGAAACCTGCCAGTGCCAGAGTAAATTAGACCTCACTGGGAATTCATTGCGGGGTGGAGGGAGGCGGGCACGAAGATGGGTAGCGTTCATGAAGACCCTAACGGTTCCTAGATCCAGAGTATGAAGAGCGTTGTTAAAATGCATTACAAACTGTGTTGCGTCAAGGGTCAAGGGCTTGGTTAAAAGAAGTAGAGGTCACCATTTCTCATCCTTGTTCCCCCATCACCTGGTCAGTCAGTTCCACTCAGCACAGAAAAGAGCAAAGAACTCACCACTTCTGGAAGCTTTTTATAACTCTCCTCCCACTCCAGTAATAATCACTAATAATCACTCCCGCCTTGGGCTACCTTCTCTTGCCTCTATTTTTACACAGCACACTGTATCGTGGTGTCTCCAGCCCCTAGCACAATGCTTGGAACATAGAAGGCACTCTGTGATTGAAAGAAGCCAAAAGAAAACAAAAAATCAGCAGTGTAGCCAAAACTTGACAAAAGGAAAAAAACACGCTTTAATTCCTTTAACTTGTTGGGCCAGTTATTCCTCCAGGGTAGGGAGACAGTTGAGCTCTGGCTCTCTGAAGTCAAATCAGACTTTAGCTCTGTCGTGTTACTAACCCTGGACAGGTTATTTAACTCTGTCTCAGTTTCCTTATCTGTAAAATGGGAGTTAGAATAGTATTTACTCCATGGGTTCTCAATATTAAATAAAATCTTGTCATAAAGTGCTGATCATAGTTCCTGGCACAAAGAAAATGTGCAGTTGCTGTAGGAGTTGTTAGGATAAAAATAAACAGGGACTTGAACAGATTCACTAATACTGAGTATATCTGTGTAGTGCTTCACCCGTCAGGGTCTATCTGCCTTTGGTCTTTATCTGCTCCTTGATTTTAAAAAATTGCTTAAACCTTTCCAGATTCTCCCCACCCCCCAGTAAAAGAATTCCATAGAAGATTAATAGTTTATGCATGTAGTCCTACCATCCACTAGAGATTGATGAGGTGCCAAATAACAATTTGGCCAAGTATTACAGTAGTATTTGATACACTCTTAATGTGGTCTCTTACTCAGAATGGTCATACAAAAGCAGAGGAGGAAGACAGACTCGGCCTGATGTGGCTGAGAGAAAGTCCGTGGGAGGGGTGGTCCAGCCAGAGAGGCGGAGCTTGTGGAGGTGGGCTTGCGCCGCTGTCTCTCCTTATAACTTAAGTCTCTTCTCATGAAGAAACTGTCTCCTGTCTTTAAAGTTGTTCACAAACATTGTGAAAAGTGGAAGAAGCCTTCCTGTTGGCTCTAGACAGATTTGCCAGCCCTGGAGGTGGCAGATACAACCCCTAGGGGAGGTTGCCTCACTTCCAGGTTTTTCTGGACCACTTTCTGGTGCAGGAAACAGGCTAAGTTGTATATTTCCTTACAGCTGTAGGTCCCCTTGGCACATCAGTTTCTCTTAAATTATTTGGAGTCTCCAAAAGAAATACCAGTCCTCCTCTCATTTGAAACTATCATAGGAGAATTCTGGTCTCTGGTTCTGCTTGTAGAATAGCCACAATGAGTCTTGAATCCTT
Source organism: Equus caballus (assembly GCF_041296265.1). NCBI lineage: Eukaryota > Metazoa > Chordata > Mammalia > Perissodactyla > Equidae > Equus > Equus caballus. The sequence continues at coordinate 52,436,019 of NC_091698.1, read as the reverse complement.
TTTGAGGAATACTATTCTTTCTGGGGACTCTCTTCCAGCTGTGACATTCTATAATTAGCCATTAAAAACCTGCCACAAGGTGTGGGTTTTTTTTCTGGTGTCCTGTTGGAAAGCCGTTAAGTTCGAGGACCGTAAATTTCCTTCTTTGTGTGCCTGGCATAAGAGAGGCGCTCGATGAATGGTTGTAAAGCCATGAAAGTTGTTGCTTTTCAGGGCGCTAAAACAGGCGTACTCACCTGGTGTTCTGAAACATTATTGTGCTTACCAGTTGCCTGGAGATCTTAATGAAATGCAGGTTCTGATTCCAAGGCTCTTGGTGGGGCCTGAGAATGTATTCCCAACAAGCTGTGAGGTGTGGACACTGCTGGTCCATGGGCGACACTTTGAGTAGAAAGGTACAGACATAAGCATCTGCATTTGCTTTTTATAAGTACCAGTAAACAGGTTTTGTTTTCTTTGGGTATTGGAGTGAAGTCTTGAATTTAGGAGCTTTTTTCCTATTTATTATTTTATTCTGTTTTTAACAGTTCTCTTTTATTCCAAAAAGTGATTTGAGCAATCTTTCCAAGATAACTTTTAGTGTAACAAGATTTTATATAAAAGTAATCAAGGCAGAAAAGGTAAAAGAAAAGTAAGAGGAAGTCGAGGGTAAGATGAGTATAGAAGGTGAGTGTTCCTCTGTCCTATACGTTTTAATTGTGCAGGACTGCAGATTTGGCCCTGGGCTTCCTAGTAGCCAAAGCAAAAAGGAAAGTTTTTATCAGTTTTGCCAGTACCTATAATGTAAAAACAAACTGGCTGCTCAAACAGCTGTTTCTATTACTGGGACCAGAGAATTCTCCCATGGGTTCTCCAAAGAGGATGCTTTGATAAGGTGAGTGACATTCTTAATAGCATCTCTTGAGAAAACCAGTAAGATTCTTATCCGTCTTCTTACATGTGGCCTGATGGGCTCACAAGAAACTTTCAGTACAGTAAAAGCAATGGCCTGTGGAACTGCGACCACGTGGTCCAGGGCCAGCTTCCTTGGTGGGTAGGACCGATTTTTGCTGCAGGGAAGCTGTTTTTCTGCCTTGCTCTTTGCTGGGAACAGAGGGTACAGTTGATTAACATGTTCAGTCCTCTGCATCCTCATACATTGAGCTTTGTTGGATGGGGACAATCTAGGGACTACTGAGGCCAGAGGGCTTGGGATTGAGGGGAGGGGTGGCTGGAAGCTCAGACAAGCTCCTTGTAGCTGTGGCATTTGCATCTCTTTAAAGGCCATCTAAAGACCTCTCATGACAAGTTGGAAGATAGGCTTTGCTGTGAGGCTGTCTGGTGGTCCCAGTCAGCCAGCCAACTGGTGAGTGAGCAAGTGAGAAAGCAGGGGAAGAGCAGCCCAGTGACAGCCTTCCCTCCACACTGATCCAGAGGGATCCAGTGGTTCTCTGAGGGCCCTGGAGGACTCATTCTTTGACTCTCAGGAAAAGGTAGGGAAGCAGCCTAGGGGGAAAAGGCTGGAAGCTGCAGGTGCCCGAGGATCCTGAGGCTGGCATTGGCATATTGCCACACCATCAGAGACACCCCTCCACAGCTTTGAACCTGTTCTTCCTTTTCACTTTGCTTTGCTGTTACCTGCATAGGAGGGGACACTGCACTGAGGGTGATCTGCCCCCCAGCAAAGACAAGGTTGATGCAGAGGACTAAGGGGCTTCAGGGCGTCCACAGCTGCGGAAGGAGCAGGTGGAACAGTGGGGCTCTTGGCCATTGGCCTCCCAGTCTCAAACCTCCAGCCACAGCGCTCCTGGCACCCTCCCTACTCTGTGGCAGGCCTGGGCCTCTTGTGACTGACCCGTTTGTTGCCAGCCCGCCCCCCCCCCCCCCCCCCCCCCCCCCCCGTATGTCTTTACCCCCTTTCATGCTGCCTCCTATGCCTGGATTGGCTTCTGCCTTTAAGCTCCTTTCTCCTGTCATTCTAGTTCCCCGAGAAGCCTTCCAGCACCCAGACAGTTCTGGGTCCTGCCCGACCCGGTCCCCTTTCCTTGTGGGCAGCTTCGTGTTCTTAGAGAAAGAGCAGCACTGAGAGCTTCTTTGTCTGGTTCTCAGGCTTGATTCTGCCAGTGTGTGTGCACGGCATTTACACTTACACCTGGGGCCTCCCGTGGAAACAAGGAGTCGTCTCAGGGCTTTGGCCCCTGATCTCATAGGGCTTGCTCTGTGGCTGGTACAGGTGGCTCTCTGTGTGCTCAGGAACAGAGCTTCCTGGGCAAAATTGATATCAGATTGTTTCCTTTTTTTTTAAAGATTGGCACCTGAGCTAACAACTATTGCCAGTCTTCTTTTTTTTTATACTTCTCCCCAAAGCCCCCCAGTATATAGTTGTATATTCTAGTTGTGAGTGCCTCTGGTTGTGCTATGTGGGACACCGCCTCATCGTGGTCTGATGAGCGGTGTCATGTCCATGCCCAGGATCCGAACCAGCGAAACCCTGGGCTGCTGAAGCGGAACGTGCAAACTTAACCACACGGCCACGGGGCCAGCCCCTGAATCAGATTGTTTCAAAGGGAGCTTGTGATTTAGAGAATCCTGGAGAAAGTCCTTTTTGATCAGAGAAGGATTCCTCCTTTGTTGACCATTCATCTATTTCATCTATTTGAATGATTTGGTTAAGACAGGAACACCACTCCTCCCCCCAGTCGCCAGTCCCCCTTTCTGATCCTGGACAGGAGCAAGTGGGAGGAAACCCTGGCAGCTGTGACAGGACCGCATGAGGATGGTGAGGCAGATACCAGGAAGGGTCAGATGTCCAGGCTTATGGAGTTAGTGTTACCACGTATGTGATGTGTGAGCATATTTTTACTGTAGGGCAAGAGTAAGCCAAGCCTGCATCACTCCTAATTATATCTGGTAGGTCATCCGGCCTCTGCAGGCCCTGGAAACTAATGGAGAATTTTAATAGCCAAGTCCAGGTCATCCCTAGAACATCCTGCAGCTTACGTGGCTTGTGTCTCGGTTTGGCCAAGGACAGGGCAGATCTGGGTATACAGACCTTCCTCAGATGGAAGGTTGAATTCATTGTTCATTTCATTGTTCATTGTGCTGTGAGGCCTCTCCTCACTCAGCCCAACCTCCTGGTGCCTCCCTGTTAGGGAGAAGGCCAGCTGAGGCCTCTGCCTGCCATGGAACTGCTAGCCTCCAGGAACCCTGTACAGTGTGTGATCTGAGAGCAGCGAGGCCCCACAGAGAGTAGTAGATTGTTTACAGCTACTGACCTGGGAGACAGTGTTGGTCTAGCACAGCGAATCGTTTTCATCAGTCTGAGCAGTCCGTTGGTTGCTTTGGAAAGGAGTAAGCTATCTCACTGGAAGGGTCCAAGCAGAATCCCCCACTCCACCTTCACCCCCAGAGACTTCGGAGGAATGATGTGCAAAATCCAGACTCTAGGGAGGTGAGGGCTGGACCTGTATGCAGGGGACAGCTGCCCACCTGGCAAACGCGGACAGGACTGAGCTCTAGAAATCCAGAACTCGTGCGTTTGCTGGGCTGATGTTTTCTTCAACATAATTGATGTTTTAAAATGGTTTGCCTTTGACAGTTATTACTTCAAGGAATTTTCCCTGGTTATCTCTATCCCAGTTGATTTCTCCCTTTCTTTGTGTTCTGTAGCGTCTTATATACAATTTGGAATGAACTTTTGAGGGCCTCTTTTTGTTTTTTCCTTGTTTTTTCTTTCATGGTTCTCATAATAAACTTGTGTAGCACGGGAGAAAAAAGCATGATTTGTCAGGCAGATTAATAAGTAAAATTCTGAAGGGACTGCTTATCCAGACTCAGAAAATAACCACCTGTAATCTGTCTTTTCAGAAGTAACATTTCCTTGAAAATCATTGCATTTCAGACCTTCTTACCTGGTTGCTGCAGGGCTCTGGTGACACTGTTAACCTAGCTCAGGTTTGTATGTATATTTGTAAGTTATCTAGGTGTCTCCTGAACAGCTTATAATTCTAGCTCACCCCCCCCCCCCGATAAATGGATACCTTCTTGTTTGAATAATGAGATCCAGACAAGACAAATCAAACATATGTTATCAAAACAAAGACTGCGCTCATTTGTTTGCACCCCTCTCTTGCCCCAGCATCATCTTATTCCAGGCCCGTGTCACAGGACCACACCCTTTAGTGGAGGGGAGGTAGGGGAATAAAAGGAGTAGCCACCCCTCACAGCCCGACTCTGGCCATTTGAGAGTTGCTAGGAATGGAGCAAGAAAGAGAAAGGGGGGGCTGTGGGCTAGGTTCAGCCTTCACCCTAATTGTTCCATCTCATGGGCTCAGCTTACTCCCATTATTGAAAACAGTTTGCCTGCAAGCATCTTCATGTGCAGTTTCTTAGATAGCCACAAGGTGAGGATGTGGCTCCATGGAAGTCTCTGGCTCAGCAGGACTTGGTCACCCATCCCTCAGTCCCTCCAGCCAGCTCTTCCCTCGTCTACTTTGAGTGCCTGTCTGTTTTGTAACTCATTCCCGAGCTGGTTCATGAAGGGCTTGGGTTCTGGAGTCACACGGTCTTGGATCTGAATCTCTCTGAGCCTTGGTGTCCCCCTCTGTGAAATGAGGGTAAGAGGCTGGCACTCGCATGCTGCTGGTGGGAGTGTAAATCGCTGCCATGCACAGAGGGCCACTGTACCCTGTGCCTCAGCAGTTCTGCTTCTGGCTGTTTATGCCGTGGGTGTGCTGGCGTGCGTGCAGGTGATGTGTGCGTGTTACTCACTGCAGCATTGTTCGTCACAGCAAAAGACGGGAAGTGACTCCAGTCTCCACCGGGGAGGGACTGGTGAGGTAAGTTAGAGTACATCCTTACAGTGGGCTGCAGTACTGGGCAGTGAGAAAAAGGACGAGGAAGCTCTCTGTGTATTGCTAAGGAAAAATCTCCAAGATATTTTGTTTAAAAAAAGAAGAAAAAAAGACAGGAGAGTGAGGTTCTGAGCAGTGTCCTGTAGCGTTTGCTACTTTTGTGTAGAGAGAGGGAAGGGTTAACTAGGTCTTTGCGTTTGTCTGCATCTGCACTGGGAGATGAGGGGACGCGCAAAATTAATGAGACTGGCTGTTTTTGTGGGAATATCTAGTAGTAAGTATTTTCCTTGGTTATACGGAAGAATTGGCTGCTTTTTCTCCCCCTGTTGGAGTCCATTATTCCTCGCAAGATGACTTGTCACAGTGACTCTGTCATGCACATACTCCCTCCCCGTGACACTGACGGCACTAGCTGACACTCGCTGCACACTCTGCAGGCACTGTCGTCATGCCCTGCACACACCACCTCACTTAGTGAGGGATGGGGACGGGGGCAGAGGCAGACTTAGTCCACAGTGCATTTTAAGTTTGAACCACATATTATCTGTCCAAAGAAATTGTTTTTCAGCTTAGTTCCTGCCCCTGGTGGTGGTTGTGAGAAGTAAATGAGAGTACATGTGAGGTGTATGTTCTTCTCTGGGGTCGCCTCTGAATGGGTCTGGGGCCTCGAGTGCCCAGGCAGCCGGGCAGGGCCCGCTCGTGTTCGGGTAAGGGCAGTCTCAGGTGACATGCTGTTCCCACCCAGCCCTGTTGCCCAGTGTGCAAGCTGAGCAGATGAGCCCGCGTCCATGGCCGCCTCCACCTTGTCAGGCTTCCCTGCTGGCGCCAGCTCCTCCTCTTGCCATCACTCCTGCTCCCAGGCTCTGAGGAAACAGGCTATTTCTGCCCAGCTTTTCCCTCTGAGGTTGGCCCAGTGCACTCCAGGCGGCCACCGAAACCCTGGGCACTTGCTCCTTACCCGCCTTCCAAACCCTCCTGGGGTTCTCCTCCTGCCAGCTTTCTGGCTTTCCAGCCCCAGCCCAGCCCAGCCGTGCTCCCGGCAGCAGCCCTTGCCTGCACATGTAGGCTGAGGGGTCTCCCTGTGTTGTCACTAAAGCTCTTACTGGAACAGCCCTATTTTCAGCTCCAGCTTCCAAATCGTTCCTTCCTCCCTCCCTGAGCACTCACCCTGGTTCTCCCTTGCCTGGCAGCGGCTGCCTGGTGTGCTGCTCGCTTGCTTGTTAGCATGTTAGCGTACTTGCTGTCTCTCGCTTGCACGCGCTCTCTCCCTCTCCCTGTCTCTGTCCCTCTCTCTCCCTCTCCCCCTGCCCGTCCCCCTCCCCCCCTCTCTCTCTCACACTTGGAATGAGAAGTCCCCATCTGCTCCACAGCCTGAAGTGTGGTTTCTGGCTTTGAGAGGGTCCTCCTGCCTCCTCTGCTGGGCACCAAGGGAGCATCCTGGGCTCGGCCAAGGCCTGAGCCTGCCCTGACTTTCTGTTTTCTAGAGCAGAGTGGTCAGAGCCAGGCCAGAGTGCCTGCTGACCAGGGCATTGTGACAACAGAACCGGAGGGCCCAAGCCAGGCCCCTTACTCATTGGGGATGGGCCGAAGGGACAGGGACGAAAAGGTGATTTTAGGCAGGACCAAGCCTTGTCTCGGATTGGACCTGCATTGTCCCTGCTGGGCACCCGCTGCTGGGCCTGGTACTGGCCCCGTAAAAGCAGAGGACAGGATGATGGTTCCTGCATCTCCTTGTGGAAGGTCTAGAGCCAAGGAAAAGCTGGACCTCTTTTCTTCTCTGAGGAAGAAGCCACGTTTGTTCTTTTTTTCCTTTGGCTAAAAAAGTGTTTGTCTTAATCATTAAAAAGCAAGGTCTCCTGGACACAGATGCAGAAAACTTATCTTTTTCTTTCTCTTTCCCATTTTGTAGGGAGCTGCAGGTTTCAGGGGGCGTCTTCAGGGGACCTACGGACATCTCAATGGCCCTGGGAGAAGAAAAGGCAGAGGTAGAAACATCTGAGGACACAAAGGCCCCATCCTACAGGAGGTGGAGCTGCAGGGAGCAGGAGGTGGGCACCCCAGGGCCCGTGAGCGGGGAGCAGCTGCCACGCCTGGAAGCTGAGGGAGGGCCCGCCTCCCCTGTGTGGCGGGCAGAGGGGCTCCCTGTCACTGCCTGCTGCGGTGGGGCCAGCCCTGGTCCCTCTGGAGCCTACCAGCCGCAGGCCAGTGACGCCAGCTGGGAGCCTGGTGGCTCCAAGCCTGTGTTCGGTTGCCTGCTTCCTCCTACCAGCATGGGGACTGGAGACCTTTCGCACTCCGTGGGAAGCCAGGTAGGTACTGAGGTAAATGGGACTGTGGGTTTACCTAGTGCTGTCCTTTTGGAGCATGTCCCGGCATTTTCTCACCATCTTACATGCTTTCCCAGCCCCTGCACAAGGTGGGGAATTGGGCGAGCTTGGGTGTGATGATCTGTTTTATAGGTTCACCTGGAGAGCAGGGCCTTGGGGCCAGCAGGGTCCTCTGTCCACAGCAGCTCCTATTCCTCAAGAGTGTGACTGGTGACCTTTTGAGGACTGGGGATGGTGTGGCCAAGACCTACTGCCCAATGGGCCAGCCAGAGGAGCTCTGACAGGGCGAGCCACATCCTGTTTCTGACTCAGTGATCTGAAGGCTCCGGGGCCCTAAGGAGACTTGGGGAAGGAGGGTCCAGGGCTTTCTGCTCCTGAGGCCTCTGAGACTGTATCTCCTGGGGACCCAGGGAACCTAGCAGAGCTGTGGAGCCCATGTAGTAGGCAGTACTGTCCCTGGGCAGGGAGAGTTTCTTGGGCCTCCCTGACTGCAGGGCGGCCTTGCCTGGTGGGAGTCACATGGAGCAGAGAGCCCTGCCTGGCTCTGTGACCTCAGACAAATCACCAAATCTTTCAGGCCCTCAGCATAATTGGGAAGGTGACTGAATGACCTGTCCTTCCCAGCTCTGACGTCCTATTATGTTCTGCTTGCCAAGGCCTTTTGTGGGAATGGCTTGATCTCTTCAGTATCATTGTGGGCTTGGCAGCTGCGTGCTGCCCCTCTGGAGCCCCATCCTGTGAGGAGGCTCTGAGCAAGATGGTCTGGGAGGAAACAGAAGCTGGGCCCACCTGCCTGAAAGCCGGGGGCCTAGGGAGGCTCAAGGCACCCATGAGTCAGAGATTGAGTGAGGCAGGAAGCAAATCAGCAAACACAGAAGTGGGCCGCTTCATGAGTCTGCGTCTGGTGTGCACATAAAGCTCTCGCCCTGTGCTTTTCCCACATGAGCTCACATAATCCTCAGGTCCTGAGGAAGTGGTCCTCTGACTATTCCTGTTTTACAGGTAAGGGAAGTCAGGCTCAAAGTCACATATCTGGAAGGTGCTTGGCGTCAGGTCTGTCTGGTTCCAAAGCCCATGCCCTTAACCACGGTGCCGTCCTGCCTCCCTTGGGGAAAGTTCTTCCTGGAGCAGAGTAAAGATTCAGAGTGAAGAGGCTGAGATGAACGACTCATTTTGCCAGTGTGCAGTTAACACTGGCATCTGAGCTGAGCCTGGTGGAGCCTGGTGGGTCACCTGCCTGCTGGGTTTGGATGTGTCTCCTGTCGGTGACAGAATGATTGAGGTTTCGTCTGCCCAGGACACACTTGTCAAAGGCGAGGCAGTGGGTTCCATCTTCACATGACAGAGCTGTCTGAGCTCTGCTCACTGGCAACTGGGTGTCTGTGGAGGAGGAACCTTTGACAGGACCGAGTGGGGGATCAGTTGGGGAAGACAGTCTGCTTCCCAGAGCAGGGTGACCTTGGTGCCGGCCACTAGCAGCGCACTCTGTCTGATTCTTGCATCAGGAGCTGACTCTTGATTTCAGGACCTTTCCCGAACATCACCTGGGCCCCCCAAAGAAAACTCCGAGTTGTCATCTAAGAAAGACATTCAGTTTGCCTATTTTCCCCTGAGTGTTCTTTCTTCCCTCTTATCATTGCAGATGGAGGAGACCAGGCTTTCTGCCTCAGAGGAGCTACCTCAGACCCTTACCGTTCCCAGAGCCACAGCCCTTTGCTCAGGACATGATGCTGACACCGAAGAGGACCTGTCCCCAGTTGAGTCACCCCGGGTGCTGGACCTCAGCCAACAGCCTCACATCTCAGGTTTCCCTTTCCCGTCAAGGTGGAGGTCTGGGGTGAGCCCAGGTGCTGCTGCTCCGCAGTTTTCCAGCTGCAGCGGCTCCGCCTCGTCCCCCGGCAGCAGTCTCCAGGGTCACCAAGAGAAGGCGGAACCTCGAAGTTGCTCCCTTGCCAAGGTCTCCTCCCTGGAGCTGGTCGTCCCCCAGTCAGCCCCCTCTGTGGGGCGGCCAGGGCCTCGGCTCCAGTGGTCGCCACAGCCTGTGTTCTCTGGGGGTGATGCTCCTGGGCTGGGCAGGAGGCGCCTCTCCTTCCAGGCTGAGTACTGGGCCTGCGTGCTGCCGGATTCCCTGCCCCCTTCCCCCGACCGCCACTCTCCCCTCTGGAACCCGAATAAAGAGTATGAAGACCTCCTGGACTATACTTACCCACTGCGGCCCAGGCCTCAGCTCCTGAAGCACCTTGACAGCCATGTGCTGGCTGACCCTGTCCTGCAGGACTCAGGTGTGGACCTGGATAGCTTCTCTGTTTCCCCAGCAAGCACGCTGAAGTCACCCACTAATATCTCCCACAGTTGCCCACCAGCAGAGGCCACTGCCCTGCCATTCTCAGGGCCCAGAGAGCCGGACCTTAAGCGGTGGCCCTCTGGAATACCCCAGAAGCAGGGTGGCATGGGGCTGGCGTCTCGTAGACTGCTTGCATCTACCCCCAGAGCCCCAGGCAGTACAGATGCTCCTTGGGAGAGCAAAGAGCCAGCCCTGAGGGGCGTGAGGGACTGGCTGCCTGTGGGCAAGCACCTTGAGGTGGGCCTTCCCCAGCTGAAGACATGGGACAGAGGGTGGCCTTCACCCGGGCCAGAAAGAGAGAAAGGGACCAGCCAGAGTATCCGGCACCGTGCCTGCATGGACTCTGGATGGAAATCAGAGGAGGAGGTGGAAAGTGACGACGAGTACCTTGCCCTGCCCACTCGGCTGACGCAGGTTTCTAGCTTGGTTTCTTATCTAGGTTCCATTCCTACTGTGGTGACCCTGCCCACCGGGGCTCCCAAAGGGCAGAGCTCCCTGGACGTGTCAGACAGTGATGGGCCAGCTTCCCTCCCATCGGACTCCAGCCAAAGCCAGCTTCCCTCCAGGCCTGCCCGCAGAGGGTCCAGGGGCCCTGAGGGCCAGAACCACTGTTTGCTGCGCTCCTTCGTCCATGCAAGGGACTCTGCAGTGACAGGCGGTCTGGGGAGTGGCCAGGCCCTGGGGGTCTCCTCTGGACCGCTGAGAACATGTTCCTGCTTGCCAGCTATGTTGGACCGGCGGGCATTCTCAGATCCAGATGCTGACGGGCAGCCTCCCCGGAGAGGAGGAGAGCAGGGAAAAGAATCACTCATGCAGTGTGTGAAGGTAAACTCAATGTTTAAGAGGCTTCGTGTAGAGGCGTCTTGTCTCCTCTTCCCCCAGTCCATTAACATCATCATAAAACGTAGTAACACTGAGCACTTTTCATCTGGCAGGCACTGTACTGCACCTTATGCTGTTCAGTCCTCACAGCTCTACCCGGTTAGCTATTGTTCTCATTTCACAGTTGGAGAAGAAGGCAGCGAGAGGTGAGGTTACTGCACACTCACAATTAGCAAGGGCTGGAACCTGAGCTCTAGACCCCTGCCCCAGGCTGCTCTGCAAGGCTCCTGACCTTGAGGCCTGAGAGGTTCTCTGCACAAAAAGGGCTTGTGCTCAGATGCCTTCAGGAAACACTGGGCTAAACAAAATGAGTGCTTGCTTGACTGCAGGGCTTCTCAGAGCTTCCTTCTGATGACGTGGGGTAACTGCAGAGTCAGGGGCGTTAGATGTGCCGTGGCCACCGAACCTTCTCTTGTGGGCCACCTCTGAGTATCCAGAGATAGAATGAATACTCTGCAGCCTAGTGTCGTCAGTGTCAGGCAGATCTGCATTTGAATCATGGCACTGCTGTCTCTGAATTTTGGCTCAGTCCCTGAAAATGGAGAGCCTTCCCTCCTTGGGATGTGTGGATAAATGGAATCATTTGCGTCAAGGGCTTTGCACAGCCCCTGGCGCAGCATCAGGAGTGTGGCTCCCCACACACTTGGAGAGCCACACAGGCTGCCTCCTGGCTGAGCACATGGACACTGAAACCACACCGCGGCAGGGCTGTGGGCCAGAGGGCCGTGCCCCATGAGCCCACACCCCAGACATTTCCTAGCACTGGAAGGGGGCTTTCACCTGCCCCGTGGATTATTTTATTTGCCCTGTGAAGCGGGTAGGATGGATGTTAGCCTGTGCCCTCTTTTATGATAAAAGATTGAGATACCATGAGGGAAAGTGTTTGGCTCAGACTCCCCTGGGTGTGCGGCTGGCAGGAGCCTAGGGCCCTGGCTCCCTGGGCAGTGTGGGAGAGAAGAGGGACAAGCAGTTTGAATTTGGTTGTTTGGCTGCAGGTTCAGGTTAGGCACGATTATAGTCACTGATTTTCTGTTCCCATTTTCCCCATGACAATTCGGTAGTTAGCAATGGTGCTGATGTGAGAACTGGTTTCTGTGTACCTCTTCTGGGCTGTTCCCATCCCTGCCCTTACCTTAGCTGCTCTAGTCCCACATGCAGGGCTGGCCTTTCTCAGCCTGTCGTTTTTGGTGTCCCATCAGGCTGAGGGGATACAGAGCCAAGGTGGGGCTCTTCCTCTTGCCTTGGTGGAAGTCTGGAGTCATAGGGTGGGGCCAGTCAGGGCAGGAGAGAGGAGACTAAGGCTTCCAGTGAGGGGAGCTTAGAAGGGTGCACAGGCTGTTTCCAGGAACCCCCTGGATAGTTGCAGTCTTGAAAATGTAAACAGCAGTTCGGTCAGTAACCCCGTGTGTTCTTCTACTTGTCTACACAGACATTTTGCTGTCAGCTAGAAGAGCTGATCCGCTGGCTGTATAACGTAGCAGACGTTACCAACCACTTGACTCCAGCCAAGTCCAATCTCACAGGTCTCAGGTCTTCTCTGCAGCTTTACCGGGTAATGTGTGGTCCTGGCTTCTGGCTGCCCACTCACCAGAGTGGTGGCTAAATTACTTGATTACCAAGTAAATTCTTAAATCACAGATGCTTGGTATGTTGTGGCTCAATTGACGGTTTCACCTGAAATCTAATCAGAGCTCCCTTTTCAAATTCTTAATGCTGAAAAACTGTAAAATGTATGTTATTTCCCAGGCCAAATAGAGTTTGGAGAAAATATATTTATGCTCAATCAAAAATACTTAAGTGTGATTTGCAGTGTAATTTTCCAAATGTCTCAGGGATTGATAAGCATCGCTCTGCACTGTTACGGAGTCACTATCACACAGGGCTGTTTAAGTAAAGTTATCCATTCCGACTTCTCAGCTGCACTGGCCACACTGGACTGAAAGTTCCAAGTGTTGGATCATCACATTTATCTAGTGGCCGCCATACTGAACAGTGCAGCTACTGAACATTCCCATTGTCACCGAAGGTCCTATCAGACAGCACAGACTGGTATTCAAGGATTTGAGTGGAAATCATACTGACTCCAGACAATACACAGGGCATTGTGATGATATTTAAACAAAAATACAACTTGATTAGCTTCTTGGTATGTTTTGGTTTTGGGGTTTTTTGCCTCTTTTTCATTCAGGTTTTGTTATTTTAAAAATCTCTTTAATTTCGGCTTCTGGGTAACTTGACTTAAGATCAGATGTATTTAGGGTAACGGTTTGTGCCTGCTATTCCGGCATAATTATCAGTAGATCCCCCTTCATTCTGCGAAGTGTTCTGAATTGGATGATGTACAGTTGCCCAAAGTATAACATTAACTTGACTGAACTGCCTGCCGACTTCTAGCATGTCTGGTTGGCCAAGCCTTTCTAACCTCTTGTGAAGGAGCAGAGGTGATATTTGTGATCTGAGCCCAGTGCTACTCGAGAAAGGGTTTCCTAGGACAGTTCTTTGAATTTCTACCACCATCTATAACCTGACCATGTGCCTTCAGAAGAAGAGGGTGATTTACACGTGCCTGGGCCAGGGCCAAACACCCTGGCCTGACTGCAGCAGAGGGACTTTGTTTTTCAATGTGAAGCCAACTAAAATTTAGGGGAGGGGCCTGGCCGGGGTGTGCCAGCTGCCATACCCTAGTGGGAATGCTGTTTCCTGCTGGGTGGAGCAGGATTGCCATGAGTTCCTTGCCTGGAGTGCACTTGAGGCAGGAGAGGAAGGCTGAGTGTGAGGTCTTTGTGTGTAGCCCCCGAGTGCATGCACATAGCAGTGCAGGGCCCACCCCCAGGAGGCCCAGGGGCAGTACCACTGCAGGCGCTGGAACTGCCATCCTTAGACTTACCTGGGTGGCCTTTCCAGGGTGCCTCAGCCCCGCCGCCATCGGAGCGGGTATCAAGTAGAACAACTCCATTCCCTCCATTTGTCTGTCATTCTGTCCTTTGCCTCAACTTCCAGGCTAGCCAGAAGCAACTATCTTGCTTTGTGGGTAGAGCCGAGATCTAAGCTGGGAGTTACCCCTGTGGGTCAGTGAAGCCTAGCCCTCTGCTGTCACCCACACAACTGTGTCACAGAGTAGGACTATACTGCCAACCCATTCCCCACCCAGAATGGTGCATGGCTCATGCATATGTATGAGCTACCTTGACCCCTGCTTAGATACCTAATATAAGCAAGTGTGTGTGTTCACATATTTTAACCGTGACTCTGTCTCATATACTCACAGTTTGTCTTAATAACACAGTGAGTTTGTGGCAGCATATAAACTACGGAGTGCTAAAGAATAAAATAATAGGCAAAGGAAAAGTGAAGACAGGAACATAGTAAATCCAACAGTAAAATCCTAACTTCAGAATGTGAACGGCCAAGTTCTGCACACTGTACTGAAGGTGGGCATGGATTTGACTTTACATTTCTTAGCAGCTAAAGGAACATCAAAAATAGTCAGCTTGGTAGTGATGAGGGGAAAACAAATCAGCTGCTTAGGAGACTCACAGAGGCTTCTCGAGGCCTGTCCACATAGAGGAGGACATGGAGGCAGGACTCGGTGGAGGCGGCGGCTCCCTGTGATCAAGTTCACAGCATCTCTTTTGTGGTTCTTACACGTCCATTAGAAGAGAAGACTGTGTTTTGAGAATCCCATAGGCCTGTGAGTTCTAAGAGAAGCCAGTGAGATGTGGCACAGGAAGGAAACCCTGACTTTAGGCTGTTCATGAGCCAGGCTCTGCCAGGGAAAAGAAAACTTTTGTTAAATTGTAAAAAAGGATTGACTCTGTATGTACCTTTGATTCAAAGAAGGTGAAGTTAAACTATTGCACTGTTTACTTGGGGAATTCTGAAGACTGAGTGGGTTTATCTTCCACATTGGAGGGCAATCAGGCTCCCTGCAAGGGATCATTTTGAGTAACTTTTACAAAACGATAGTAACAAAGCTTTCTTCTTTTTTTTTCCTGATATGCTTTAAGCAATTTAAGAAAGATATAGATGAACACCAGTTCCTGACGGAGAGTGTCTTACAGAAAGGAGAGATTCTTCTCCAGTGCCTGCTGGATAATACTCCAGGTAAGATGCTTGGGGTTTTGATTTAGCCAGCGCTTAATCCCTCTTGGCAGCAGGTCCAGTGACCCGCGTGTCACTGGTCAGGAGCCCCTCCCATATGCACCCATTGTCTTAGATTTCCTGACTGTCTGCCAGCCCCTCACATCCTCACTGCCCTGGCAGCCACACGGTGAGGCCATGGCAGTCCTAAAGGTAAGCCGAGTGGAAGTTAGGCGTCAAGCCTGCAAGAACAACATTTTTGCTTCTGCTTTTATTTTTTCCTGATGGGCTCCTGGGTGGGAATGCTGGTTTTAATCCAGACGTCTTTGGTTTTCCGCTAGGGTGTTCACAGTGGGGAGCCCTCAGAGACTCCCCCCTTTCCCAGCACAGGTTGAACCCCTCTGTAGTTCTCTGCTTTGGAGAAGGATTTGTTTCAGGGTGGGAGAGCAGTTGGTCTGTTCTGTGGGAATAGCCTGAAGGATGAAATGAACTGATAGAGCGAGCACAGGTGGACAGTGGTGCTCAAACTGGGCTCAAGCCCCTTTTGCAGGGTGGGTTCCCAATTTAGAAAATGTAAAAATCATAGACTTCAAGAGTATGTCTAAGCACGCAGGGTACAAGGATTTACAATTGGTGTTGTCCTTGCTGGGGGCGGATATAATGAGGAGGATGAGCTAGAGGTTAGGTTGAAGCAGTAAACTGATGGGCCCCCCAAATCAGCCCCTCATTTTTCCTTTAAGACTGAAGAACCAAGTGCTAAAAGAGCCTGTCGTATTATGCCTCAGTTTTGGAGTGAAGTGGGGTTTACACTGGAAGCAAACAGCATAAGCAAAGCTAGGCAGAACCCACAGGCTTGAGAGGCAATGAGGTTGCACTTGCCTGACCAAAAGTGGGGGGCGGGTACTTGTTATGGAGGTGGCATACAACAGCTTCTCAAGCTCAGGACAACTGACATTTTGGCCTGCAGGATTCTTTGTTGTGAGGACTTGTCCTGTGCATTGCTTGATGGTCAGTAGCATCCCTGGCCTCTACCCATTAGATGCCAGCAGCACCTCCTCTCCAGTTGTGACAACCCAGAATAGCTCCAGATGTTGCCAGATGCCCCCTTGGAAGAAGAATCACGGGGTTGACAACTGCCCTCGGGGATAGGGAGCCCTGAAGGGCTTGCAGCAGGGCGGTGATTATCCAGTGTGAGTTATGGGAGCCATCCGCCCGAGCCCCTGCCTTGGGGAGGACTTTGACTCTTCTGGTGTTCTCTTGCACTAGGGTTTTTTGGTTTTTATTGAGGCAGAAATTCAATATGCCAAGCTTCTTTAATTACACCAGCATTTTACTGAACACCGTGTGCCAGGCGCTGAGCTGAAGCAGTTGACATATCAATTATTTTTCCATTTAATCACAGCTCTGTGAGATGGATACTATTATTACTCTCACCTCACAGAGTTGTGAATTTGCCTGGGGCCACACAAGGAGTGGCGCCCTGGCTTGAGGCCCCCAATGCCGGCTCCCAGGCTGCCCTCAGTATCTGGAGGTGCAGGGGCCTGAGCAGGAAGGGAAAGAGCTCAATAATGGAAGCTCTTCCGGAGGCCACATTAACAGTGGGCCTTGTAAAAGCTACAGGTTCTTTGACTGTCATTTAAAAATCAATGAAGTAATACTTCTCAGTGCTTAATCTGTAATAAGAATATCCGACTTTGCCCTTCTCTTAAAAGGAGTCTAAAAGTATTTTACTGCCAAAAGAAGAGGCTTTTGGGTTTTCTGTGGTTTTCAGATATGTATCCAGGCTCTTTCAGATTGACACTCTGCCGCTCCCCATCCTTGCTTGGAATAATTGCTATTGTGAAAATCACATTTCCTTGACATTCACAGGGTCTCTCCAGTTAGGTGCATGGCTGTTCTCCTTTCTCCAGAGCACCCTGCCAGGCTCACTAGAGCCCAAGCACAAACACTCCTGTCCAGCTTCCTCAGAGCCTGCTTTCTTCCTCAGCCACGAATATCACCTTAGGGATGGGAAGCCAAATTAATTCCCCCTCTAAAATGTCTCTATGTCAGCCTCCTGCCAAAGGCCTCCCCACAGAAATCTGGCAGATTTTCACTACATTTTGACCCAGTTACAAGTTGACGATCCTGTCTCACACCCAGACTCCTTATACTGATCAAATGACTGGAACCTATTGACATTAAGCTGAACCAGGCCCCTGTATGCATGTGTTCAAGTAAAAGATGAGTCTCACTGGGAAAGGCTATTTCATTCCCCTTCCCAGCTTTCCTCTCACATGGCCCCAACCAAATAGTCTAACATTGTAAAATAAAAGTTCAGTGAAATAAAGGTTCCCTGAATTCCACTGACCACACACAGGAGGATGAGCAAAGGTCTGGTGATGGTGGAGGGGAGAACCCAGCCCGGTCACCCTTACAGGCGAGCTGTACCACACACCCTTGCTGCATTCCTCTGCCAGCCTGGCCAGCTCTCGTGAGTGGTCAGGATGGCACTTTGCCCTGATGCTGCTGCAGTGATGCGGCTTCCCCAGGGGCTGATCTCAACACAGGCAGCCTGTGTTCCTTCTCCTTCTGCCCATCCGTCAGCATCCTCTGCAGATAGGCAGCTTCCCCTTTCCTTTCCGCTGCTGGCAGACATTGCAGCTGTGGCAGGAAACTAGGGAGAGTGTTAGCACAGCTGATAAAGGCACAGGAAGCTAAAGCAGCCTTTGAGTTCAACAAAGGAAATCGTTTTTAAGAGAAAAACACAACTGTGCATTCTGAACCTAGCCCATCCCTTCCTCAAATGAACCCTTGGCCTCACTAACCATCTTGTCTTAGCCTGCTTTCAGATAACTTGCTTTTGAGTTTGTTCATTTAGGACCCACAAAAAAGGGTTCACAAGCATTCCCAAATACAATACCAGACACCCATTTACATGCTGACACTCCCCCAGCCAAAAGCAGCTGATAGGACCTGGTAGCAGGACCCAGCGTCCGAATCTTGGCATGTTGTTTTGTTTCATTTAAGCCTTCTGCCCCACAGGATCTCCATGTGCCCTGTGCCTTCTCTCTAAAAGTCAGATAATACCTACCAGTCCCCAGAGAACCATGTTTGTGTCTCCTTTTGTAAATTATGTACAGTCATGCGCCACATAATGATGTTTGGGTCAATGACAAACTGCATATACGACAGTGATCCTATAAGATTAGTACCATATAGCCTAGGTGTGTAGTAGGCTACATCTTCTAGGTTTGTAGTAGGCTACACCTTCTAGGTTTGTGAGTACGCTCTCTGATGTTCGCATAATGATGAAATCACCTAACGATGCTATTCTTGTCATTAAGCAGTACATGACTGCAATTTCAAAGTGGAGCCACTGAAATTCTTCTCTCAGCTTTAATCAGAAGTTAACAACATAGATCCCTCCAGTACAACAGCAGTCCCCTGGAGAGTGACTGTTTAAAAAGAGTGGACATTCTTAGACTATTACCATGGTCCTATTTTATGTAAAATGCTACACCCTTGTATGTTCTTTTGAAAATAAACTTGGATGATTTTTTTGGCCTAATTGCTTTGAACCTCATTTGTCAGTGTTAAAGGATGTCCTCAGGAGGATCTCGAAGCAGCCCAGTGAGCTAGAGAGCCACGCAGATCACCTGTATGACACTATCTTAGCCTCTCTGGACATGTTGGCTGGCTGCAACCTCATCCCTGACAACATGCCAGTGACACACAGGAGCGCCGACGTGAAGGGGATTAGCCTGGTAAGGAGAGGAACCCAAGAGAAGAAAATCTGTCTGTAGACCCCAGTGCTGGATTAGGGTATTGAGCTCCTGCTCTAACAGTTGGCTGTTTCTTAGAAGCTTGTTGAGCTAAAGAAATGAGATGCTGGGAGAAGCCCCTGATACTGAAAAGGGAGTTGCTACCATTGCCAGGAAGAAGGCTGGGGGTCTTTCTATGATGATGAAGGCTCACCTGGGTACTTTCCATTACTCAGTTTCACCCCTGCTCTAGACTAGGGTGCCCCAGGCTCCCATTTATGACAGTCCCTTTACCACCACTCCAGCCACTCAAGGAAAAGAGTGGCAAAACCTACCTTTTTATTTTTGCATGTGTACGGTTCTCCTGTATAGTGCTGTCATGTTGCCCCCTGTTCTGCTGGCTCTTCTCACCCAACTAATTTGGTACTCCAACTGCAAGCAACTCCTGACAGCACCAAGTGCCTGCAGAGACCCAGAGTTACAGATAACTCCCTGCGCCTCCCTTTCCCACAGAGGGCCTCTGCAATTTCTCATCCCACTCCCTTCCCAAAAGGGCTGGGGGATAGATTGGGGTAACAGGCCTTAGAGACTTAATAGTACAACTCTCTTTTGATCTCTGGGAAGGCCAACCAGGGAATGAGAGCGAGCTGGGCTAAGAGAGCAGAGAGGGTTCGTGCCCACTGTGGGGTTGCCACTGCCCAATGTTCTTTATGATTCCACAGCTGGACCATACTTCTCTGAAATTCCTCTCCTATAACCAAAATATGGTGCTTGACACAGATTTTCTAGGCAAGAATTCACTGTAGATAAAAGAAAGTAAAGGATAAAATCCAAGGATGTCAAGAGCAGGGAGTCCCTGTGTTTTCATGGAAGGAATTTGAGCAATATTAGAAAGTAAAATTTTAGTTCTAAAACGAACGGAGGTTGTCATTTCTTCCTCTGCGGCATTCTGCCTATAACAGATGCTTCTCTTTCTCTTTCAGGCATCTTCTCAGGCAGAGATGTAATCTGTCAGCCCGAATCTGGCTGGTGGGAAACTTTCAGGAAGTCCTTGTAAGAGCCATTTAACACTGAAATCAAGGGGGAAACTTCACGAATGTACTAGCTTTAAAATGCCTTTCTCTTCCCTGAAGTAAGGGCCACTGCGTTATTATTTTTATTTAAAATGAATCCTTCCAAACTACCATTTTCCTTTGGTGCTTCTCTACAAAGAGCATGTGGCTTTGCAGTTTTTGATAAAATAATGCTAACAGGACTTAAAGGTCTTTCCTCCCCCCACCCCATTCTAGTTAAAAAGGGCAGACAGAGCTCCTAAACTAGTCCATCTGCTGAGATCATTTAAAGAAGGCTGGTATGAGAAAGGTGGTACCAGATACTTGGTATTCTCAGGCATACAAGATGACCCAAGAGACTGAAAAAAGTGAATGCTTGGCTGGGAACTTGGGTCTTTTCAGAAAATGAAGCTTATGTTTATAAATCCCTCTTTGAAGGTTTTAGAAGAGACTTTAACTCTCCGAAGAAGGTTCTAAACAAAGTGAACCTCTACAAATTATTTTGGGCTGTTAGGACACCTTTTGTCATCTTCAGGGTTGGCTGCATCTGCCTGCCTAACTAATATCTTAAAGGAAAATGTGTGAGGGACTTAGGAACTGCCCCTGAGCTCCGGCAGGGCTACAGACTAATCATCCACCTTAAGGGTACGTCTAGGAGGATGCAGCCCTCCAGCCCTCCGTTCCTCTTCTTCCTTGGAAGAGTATCCAAGGTCAGGGAAGGGCATGGATAGGAGCACACAGCCTGATTACCTAAAGAAACTAAGGCTGTCAATAATAAAGGAAAAAAGGGAATTCTGTGTAGCTTAGGAGTTGACATCTAAGTACCTTGATGGAAAAAAAGAATCTATGGATCAACCACTTGAAGCACTGATTTTATATCTTTTCAAAGCAAAATGCTCAGCTCTTGCTAGTAACCACAGATTCTGCAAAAACAAAAAAGCACTTAAAAAAAGTTCTACTGGGCCATGTTTATGGAAGGAGGAAAGCACATTTTTTTCCCATCTATTTTTAGTATTACAATAGGCTAAGACGTAAGGGAAGAGTTCTTCACACTTAAATATGTGTGAGATACGCCCTGACAGATCTTTTTTCACACTCCTTCCAAATTCTCATTTGAGGAGGCTGCTTAAGAAAGGAAGATTTTTTTTAGGCTTATAAAGAAATTAATAAGTCATCTTAAGCCAAAGAGGGTGACTTTGGAACAATTATTCTCATAAGCAGACTTCTGATATCCCTTCAGAACAAAAACTTTTAATACTAAATTACCTCCTTTAAAAGACGTTTAGGACTTTGGTTTTGGGGGCTGAGCCACATAATCTTAACACTGTCTCATCCACCTCCATATTAAATTAAGTATCAAACATGACTTTTCTGCTTTAAAATTTCTTCAGACTTGACAGTGATTGGAAAATAAGCTGTTAAATTCTAATGTTTAAAGATTAACTATGAAGGAAAACTATATAAAGTTCAGTTGTAGCTAAATAAAATGCAGAATTTCAAGCACCTGCTGCTACTATGGCACGATTTACCATACTGCTCAAGGGCAGGATCAGAATTAAACTGTATTATGATTCTGCCATCTCCATATTAATCTTGGTTCCATGCACAGATTTAAAAAGACAACACAAAACACCTCCCTAGCAAATAATTATATTTGTTAAACAGTCTTAAAAGCCTAGAATTAGTTAAAAAGGCAGATATGTCTGATGGCCCTATTCTTAAATTGATGTATTTCACTTTCTCTTTAATGTGGCCGTAAATTGGGACATGCCTTGCCACTTGAGTATGTTACAGGATAGCCCTCAGGAGTTAAACCCATTTATTTACTAGTATTGGATAGGTCTCTTAGTTAGCCAAAAGATTGAAGATGACAACCCTATAGAAACAAACTGGCCAATATTATAGCAACTGAATGCTGAATATGCCATTGTTTTCCCGTTCAACCTAATTATAATCAGCTTCAACTGACAGGAATTTTCATAGAATATTTTATTTCAGAGTGCCCTGTTTCCCAAGAAAGTACTACTTTACCCAGAAATGATCTAAGATATTTTTGTTCATTTCCTTTGAAATAAGATGTGACTGAAGGGTGCTTACTCTGGACCTAGCCGTGAATGCCACTGAAGAGTATCAACACAACTGTTAATTAGATCTTCAGCTGTGCTTTAAGAAGTCTAAGACCTCCTTTAGAACTCAAGCTGAAACTGTTTGGGCCTAGGAAGACGCTGCCAGCAGCATTTCTATCAGGAAACATGGCTGGGTTAGATTCAAGTAGCCTGGCTGGCCAGTGTGCTGTGGTACACGTTAGCCTTAAAGACAACAGTGGCCTGCAGTGACATGACAGTGGTTATGAAATACCAAACCAAGTGTACCTGTAGTAAAATTTCCTAGTAGTTCCTTTAAATTAGAACTTAAGTCCACAGGGAAGGCACAGTACTAAGAGCCAGACAGGCAGTTTCGAGACCTGGCTTCTTGTTGCAGCTCCATGGCTAAGCTCATCTGCAAATAGGAGACAATGTCAATACTGGGCTGTTCTGAAGCTTAAATGGGAACATAAAGAAGGGTTGCTGTAAAATACGCTACAGTGGCAACATGTGTGCTAAGGGATATTTCAGTCAAAAACAGGAAGTTACTGCTCAGACCAGAACAGCTATCATTCTGCAAGGATTTCCCAGAGACTGTGACTGCTCCGGGTTCAGAACACTCTTCACTTATGTAAGCTAATTCATGGCAGCCACTTACATTCAAAATGCCAATAAGCAGTAATTCCCTTTAAGTGGTCAAATTATTAAAGGCCATAGTAGCTGGAAATGTTTGTTTTTGAAAATGGGAGTAGAAGTGGGAATGTTATTTACAAAACTGCATTTATTGGCATATTCATAAAAGCAAATAACGAAGCACGCTGCAACAGCCTGTGGTAAGCCCCAGTCTTGACTGCCATGGGGGAAAGAACACTAGAATTTTCAAAACTAAATAAGTGTGTAAATATGCTTACATCTTAAATTTATGTAATGGTTTTTTCTAACTCACCAAGAATAATGAGCTGATGGTTTGAGCTTGCTGTATAGAACTGAAGTGCACAGCATCACACTGTCTAACATTTGTGTCACTTATCTAATTCAAAAAACAGTTTCTGAATTCCTTCCCCCTTTATACTGTATTGGTAAGGCAGAATGCAAGCCTTTTGAAGCATTAAAAAAAAGATCTTCACCCAAATAACTATTGGTAACTTGAGGAATTTTTCAGTTGCCTTATGTGAGGATGAATAGATCCAACAAGCACATCTATAATACAAAGTAAACTATGATTTTATTGTGAAATTCTCATAGATGGAAAATTAAATTGAATATTTATTCTGTCCATTTCATTTTACAATAATCTTACCACTTATTTTTGTACCATGTATTTCAATTGCCTGTTTAGTGAAAATAAAAAAACCTGTAATTTTTGGCTTGTTTTTAGTTTAGATTTTATCATTGAATTAAAGACCCCACCATAAAATGTGTTGCCAAGAACCACATCCCAAGCCTCTAAGTAAAGAATGTTTTGGCTGCTACTTCAACCCCAAGGAAACAATCTTTGATTTCTATCACCTTAAAATGCCAGTGTTAGCAGAAGATTTTTGTTTCCCACAATAAAACAAACCTTAGGATCGTTAAGGTCCTATTTAACAAAATTTTTCCCATGTGCAAAATTCCACTGAAATAAATATATTTCTCTCATTTATCATTCCCACCCAGCCTTTGTGTTTTCAGTTAATTTTTAGGGATATAATTTCTAAAATTAGGGCAATCAAGTAATAAATTTCCTGCTTTCTACTTGAATGCTTTAACTCTCCTCCACTCTAAGTTATACAGTTGTGGAGGATAAAACAGTTGGCATCTGACTCGAGCACGGAGGAAACAGTATTATACAGCACACGCATTAGTCTGATCGTTGCCAATTAGGAAAGGTGTGCTGCTTTCCCACCTCTACCACAGATGAATTAACAAAATGTTGATCAATGAAGCCATTTCAAATGGTTTTCAGGGAAGGATCAGAGATAACAGGCTAGATAGGGTAACATTCTAAACTTGTTTTCCATACAGTTAAATCTCCCTGAACCGTTAAGCCTGGTTAAATCCCTACACAGCACAGAAGGCTCTCTAGGTCATTGATTGGGTATATTATCTGGAAAGCATATTGGATGCTGCTCTAAGCTAGGTCTGCAATGCCCTGCTTGCACACACAAATGGCCATTTTGAGTATAATGCAAGGTTCTATTTCCCTTTAACCATAAGAATTAAAACTTATCACCATACAGTTTGATATTACTTCCAATAAGTACAATATTTATTAAACATATCTTCAGTTGTTTTGTTACATAGTGTGCAACAAATTACAATATTCTGCAGCCACAAATTATATGCAGAGTATGAAGAAACTATTAATCAGATAGTGTAATCTTTCCGTTTATAACTCTACAAGGAAGAACTAGCAAATCAGATCTTACATATAACATCTCACTAAACTTTATGCATGGAAAGTGACAGACACTGGTTGTGCTGTTTGATACAAAATGGCTGAACTTCATCTTCAGAAGACTAAACCTGACGTCTAAACATGCCAATATAAACATCAAAACAAAATATATTCTAACCAACCACGGGAAACAGTCTGGTATCAGGAAAGCAACAAAGATTACACACATTATTTTATAAACCAGCACACAAAGGTTTAAAACAGTTCTGAAAATGAAGTTAGCTGTCTTGAGTCAAGGGAATAAAAAAAAAGTCAGTATTGACCATTTACAATCTCTGACCTTTGTGGAGACGGTAAGAATCTGTTGTAGTGCAGCTACATACAGTACAATTCAGGCAATTTTGTTTTCACTTGGGTTCAGATTGCAAATTCATTGCTGTGAGAAAAGGACGGAGGCAAATCTTAGCAGCAACCTCCACCTGACTGCTTGACCGGAGTGCTCTGAATTTTAACGTTGGACTTCTCTGCACCGCCAGCTGTTGCTCCAGGACCCATTCGCTTTTTAATCTCAGCTGCCATGGTCATGAAAGACTGTTCTACATTCGTTGCGTTCTTAGCACTGGTTTCCAAAAATGGAATTCCAAGGGAATCAGCAAATTCCTAAGAGAATAATAAGGCACAATTAACACTGAAAAATCTTTTTCACTTAGTACATTTCTATCACCTGAAATGGGGGGTGAGGAAGGACTAAGTTTACCGAGTCTAAACAGAGACTACGTGAATTGTCACTGTCAGAGTGTTCTAGTGCACGTATTTTAAATACCCATATTCTAGGTGCACATATTTTAGATACTCCATAGCCATACATAATGCAGGTCAACACCTTCAATTCAGTTTGAGCATCAAACTTTAAACATACCTTTGCTGTCGTGTAGTCTACCACCTTCTTTGTGGTCAGATCACATTTGTTCCCTACCAACAACTTGTTGACGTTTTCACTGGCATAACGATCTATTTCCTGCAGCCACTGTTTAACATTATTGAAGGACTCCTAAGAAAACGGACATTTTTAAGAACGCTAATACAATTCTGGACACACGCTCTAATGAAGCAAGTGATAAACAGAAGTGTCTTTCTTGACCTACGAAGAGCTAGTGAGACAACTAACTACAAAATAATAACTATAGTGCTGTGAAAGAAGTGCACTGATACATTAAAATGACTACATAAATGAACAAGAAATCAGAATTTGAAGGCTTGAGGATGCAAATACCTTATCTGAGAGGGAAAGAGCTCAGTATTAAACTATGGCTCAGGCAAATCCAATTGTATGGAAATATGCAATTTAAATGCACTATAAAACCTGGGTTTTGAAATTTGATACAATTTTGGTTTATGAATAAGATGGCCTACTCAGTGTTAACTACTAGAGATATCAAAAGAGATTAAATGAATGGGTCCCAAGATGCTTGTTTTCTTTTCCACAGTCATATTTCAGGGAGGAAAATTTTCATTTTTAAATATTTCATGGCAATGACTTGAGATTTTTGAAATTAGCATTTTTTTCTCCTGTTGATATCAGTCACCCAGTACTTCTAAATCGCACTGAATCTGAAGTCTATGATTCTAGTTATTTCCTAATTAGCTATGATTTCACAGTTGAGGTGAAATTTAACATTTGCTCTAAGAAAAATAAATTGTAAATTTCAAAATTTCTTTTTTTTTTAAAGATTGGCACCTGAGCTAACATTTGTTGCCAATCTTTTCTTCTTCTTCTTCTCCCCAAAGCCCCCCAGTACACAGTTGTATATTCTAGTTGTGAGTGCCTCTGGTTGTGCTATGTGGGACGCCACCTCAGCATGGTCTGATAAGCAGTGCCAGGTCTGCGCCCAGGATCCGAACCAGCAAAACCCTGGGCTGCTGAAGCGGAGCTCAAAGACTTAACCACTCGGCTATGGGGTCGGCTCCCTATTCTTTTCTCTGATGGGGAAAAAAAAAAAAGGACCCTGAAATTTTGTAAGTTGCTGATCAAAAGAACAGTTATGACCCTTGGACCACATTCTTCACACTATCTCTATATCCCCCTACACCTTCTCTCAACAGCTAATCTTCAGATATTCACTGTCGTCTTAAAATCTTCCTTGAGCTTATCTTATTTCTGAACCACATCCTCTACAGGCAGAGACCCCTAATCTCGCTTTTGGCAATTCTGTCAGGTCTAATTACTAGGCAAAGTCCTGTTAATACGTAACACCAAGAACACAGTATAAACCAAACTACCCCACAGTTCCCTATGAACTCTTGCCAAAATAATCAGTTATTTAGTTGACAATAAATATATCAGAGTCCCTTGAAAGCAAGTGTAAAACCAATTACTAAATTTTCTATTTATTAAAGGAAAATAGTAAGAAATTTTGGTTGACCAGTTCATTAAACCTTCAAATGACGGGAGAGGAGAAAAATAACAATGTTCTTGTTTTAAAAAGATTATTGCAGGGCTGGCCTAGTGGCTCACTGTTTGGGTTCACATGCTCCACTTCAGTGGTCTGGGCATGGACCTACACACTGCTGCTAAAGCCATGCTGTGGCAGCATCCCACATACAAAAATAGAGGAAGACTGGCACAGATGTTAGCTCAGCGACAATCTTCGTCAAGCAAAAAGAGGAAGATTGGCAACAGATGTTAGCTCAGGGCCAATATTCCTCACCAAAAAAAAAAAAAATTATTGCTTTGAAACAAATTTTTTTAATGTAATTCACTTATCTGGGGGTGGACAAAGTTTTCTGCCATATAAATAATACTGATGGCTTATATGCAAAGTAAAAGAATGTGATATTTATCAAATAGTAACTTCCTACTTTGTTACTATAACACAATTTCCTCCTGGAACTTACCTGATCTGTCACATCATACACAACTATGATGCCATGGGCTCCTCTGTAATAACTGGAGGTGATTGTTCGAAATCTTTCTTGGCCTGCTGTGTCCCACTATTATAAAACAATCAAGAAACCCAAACAACTCCATTAACATAGAGTGGGGGGGAGGCAGGAGTAGGGAGAATAGTTTAGTTTACATAGTTATGGAGACTGTCAGGATTTGATATGGAAACATTAGCCCTCAGCACTCACACTACTAAACTGCATGGTAATGACACCAATCTTATAGGCTCTCTGATATCAGGAACTATGTCATACTTTTCATATTCCCTACAGCTCTTAGCACCGTGTGAGGCATGCAGTATGAAGCCGAGATGGGCTGACTTGATTAGGAAAGCTACCGGCTGAACGTCCCTTTAACACAGTACACTCTCACACGTAAGACAAAACCACTTGCTGGCTCACTTTACCATCCTGGAAAGCACTGAAAGAACCTAATTCAGGTAACTACCAGTCAAGACGGCACTTCAGCCATCTCAGGAAGGTGGTATTTTAATCCTAGGGAAAACAATGTAAAGATGATTCCAAATACTTTTATAAAACTCATTTTAAAAGCAACCTACCTTCAACTATTTAGGCTCAAACACCAAAAACAAATGCTTACATTGTTACATTAAACTTCTGGGTTTTAAAAACTAATTAAAAATATCAAGAGGAAAACTCAATTGTTAGATTTTAAAAGCCTTGGTTTTAACAAAGGAAATGAGAATTTTGTTTAAATTGCTCCTAGACAATGGCTTCTTCTTAAAAAAAAATTTGTATAATTAGAATAGCTACCGACCTCACTTTAAAAGATACTGGTAAAAGGTAACATCTTGATTGATTGGGAAGTAACAGAATGGTTATTTAATGGTTACCACAAAAGAAAAAAAGAAATGGATTTGAAGCCTACAACAAGTAGAGATTAAGGTGCAACAGCTCTTAGCGGGAGCCAATTGTAAAGTTTTGGAGTATACCTGTGAACTTAACATTGCTCCCCACTAATGTCTTAAATGGGCAAAAAAAAAAAAAAAAAAAGGTTCAGTTTCTCTCAATGAAATCACTTCCTTTTCTAAGACCCAGTCAACACATAACTGTTAAAAACAAGTTGCAATTTTGGGGAAATCTGAATATAGACCAGTTATTAGATAATATTAAGGCATTAGGGTCTGTTTTCTTAGATGTGATCATTTACACTGTAAAACAGATGCATATTGAAGTATTTTTGAAGTAAAATATCATAATGTCTGCAATTTACATACTCCAGGAAAAAAAAGTAATGAAGCAAATAAAGTAAAATGTTAATAATCGTTAATCTAAAACAAATAAAAACAAGGCAACACAGCTTCATTACCTTTTTTGTCCAAAGTACTAGCCTGAGAGCTTACAAGACTATTTAGATCTGACGTACCAGTAAGGCGCCTCAAAGGCTTTCAGGATATCCTTGGAGAAACATGGCTTTGGAGTCAAGGTGACCTGACTTCAAAACATCAAATCTAGGTTCCCGATTACTTAACACTAGGGAGAGTCATCCAAAAGTTTACTCACCTATAAATCCTAGATATCACTCACCTTATAAAATTACTAAACTGTTTAAATGAACTAATGTTTGTAAAATGCCTAGCACAGCGCTGATTATAGAAGCTGCTCAATAAAATAGTCCCTTCTCCACCTACCTCCTTCACAAAGATAGCACAAGGAAGAAACTGTTTCTGAATTAGTATTAATTAACTGAATTAGTACTAATTAATTGCCGACTAAGCAATTACCTCCAAAGAGTAAAATTTCTGACATCTCCTTGCCGCTCTGAAAACTCTCCTGATTCTACATCCTATCAGTACCTTTCTCTGTAATTGATTGCCCTTTGTTTATAACCCTCATTACCCCTCATAATCACAGGATAACTGATTTTCCTGTTTGTCTCTCCCGCTGAAATGGGATCTCCTGTGGGGCTATGTTTCATTCATCTCTGTAACCTCAAATCTATCTGAGCTCCTCATGTAATATAAGCATTTCCATAAATACTTCATCAACAATCACAGAAAGAGTGCTTCCATGGCATGGGACTGGACTCCACACCCACCCTGCCCTGATCAATGTTTTGTAATCACTAACTCTGATACAAAGATCCAGATGGCACAATGAAGAGGAAAAGCTGAAAGAACAATTAAAATATAGATCAGCATGATCATTTTGAAAGACGCAGAAAACTTGGAAAGATAACTCAAGCCAAGCAAGATGAAATGTAATGAAGTTATCAAAGTAAAACCTTGCATTTAGATTTAAAAACACTAGTCACAAAGTATACAATAAGACTTTTTTTCTTTTAAAAACAAACCAAAAACCTCAAGATCCAAACTAGTAGGTAATATGGCCACTGAGACAGCAAATGCAGTAAACTCAGGCTTTCTTTGTCCTTGAATGGATTAATGATGAGAAAAGAAGTCCAACAGGGAAAGAAAAGAACGTCATAGTCCAAATCAAGAGAGGATTTACCTCTCTCATGTAGTCCTCACTGGCTGGACTATACCTCATATTTGATTTTAGGAATCACATTTTAATAAAAGGCACTTAAAAATTGAAAGAGTAACCCAAATTGTAAAAGATTCTGAAAACACGCTTCCAGAAAGTTATGACTGACTTAAGAGGCAGAAGGTTGTGATATGATCACTCTATAAAGGGCAAGCTGCCAATAGAAAAGGAATTAATCTCATTCGGGCAGCTCCAAAAGGCAGAGGAATGACAGACAGAAGTTAAAGGAAACTGGCTTCAGCTCAATATAAAGAATTAACAATCAGAGGTTATTTATAAATGAAACTAGCTGCTTTGAAAAGTGATGAACTTCCCAAAAATGTTCAAAAAAAGGCACTACATACGAAAAGGAAATTCCTACTGAAGATGGAATGAAGACTGAGTGAGTGACCTCTAAGATCCCTTTCAGACGTAGCAAAGTATCAATATATGAATGTTTCACAAATATACACCCAAATTGTATGGAGACAAATGATCATTTCACTTCACTAGTTAGATTAGAGGCTTGGGTGTATCTTTCTGAAATATTCTTTATGGTGCCAAGCAGAAAGTTGGCACTCTACATGTAATGGGAAAAATCAATATAGAAGGTAATGTGTTCACTGGCTGAAATTATTTCAAGCTATTTCTGGTAACTATATCCTTGCAAGTCCTAATTTGGAGTGTCAAGTGTATTCACTTGTATCAAAATCCACAATTTGTTTGTAATGTACCTTTTCTTTTCCTCATCAGTAACATAAATACGAAAGGGAGAAACTAAAAAAAGTAACCTATCAAACATCCATTCATCTGGGTATGTCATATCATCAGTAACATTTGTATACTGCCCAAAAGTTTACAAAGGGCTTCCACATACATTATCGTATACACATAGAACTGCAAGATTTGGTTCTCACAATTACTTTATGAGTTAGTAAATCATGTATCATCATACTCATTTTAGAGAGAAGAAACTGAGTCTCAGGAAAAAGGCTGAAGTAAGTTAAACTGACAACTCTGTAACTAATAAATACCAGAAGGAAGACAACAAATCCAAGTTTTCTGACTTGAAATCCAGAATTACATCCCAGTTTAGTGTGTTATCTGTTACATGAAAAGGTCACTGATTTTCTGTTACCTCATACTGAAAGCTGACTCTAAAAGATACCCAGAGATTGATTTTTTTAAAGACGATAGATATGTCCACACTGGTAGTACCCAGGCCCATATTAGAGTGATACTTCTGAACTACTACAATAGCCTGTTTTTAATTTGGGGTTGGGGATGTAAGGATGGAAAGGGAACTAGAATGGCACAGGGACACAAAATATTGAAGACAGAGAGCTGTGGGTCACTCGGTTCTGCTAGTAACTGTAGGCAAGTCATTAAATCTCTTGGCATCCATTTTCTGAGCTGTAAAAAACATGTTAGAAAAGCTAAACTCCTTTCCAATAAAATTCTATGTTACTACAGAATTGGTACATACTATTTAATACATACAACAAACTAAATAAAAACTCTTCAACTAAACCACGTATCAAGAACCTCTGCTGGGTTGCTTTTAATGTTCCACAGTATTCAGCACAATAAAAGACATACAAAAAATGCTAAATATACTTTTCCTATAAGAAAAGGTAAACTTCAACTTAGACCACCACCAACCCCCACCCCGCCCCAATAAAAGCACAAGAAAAAAAGCTGGGACCAAGTTTGACTTAAAACATGTATTTCTCTGCTTTATGAACAGAAAATTCAATGAGGAAGGTAATTTTAGACAAATCATTTTTCTACCACTCTATCAAAGATGGATGATTCTTAAGATAGTTTAATCTTGTTAACATACTTGAAAGTAACAATATATTCTAAATTTATCAAAATAATTTCCAAAAAAATGTCTAGTCCAAAATTACTTACTATCTGAAGCTTGATTGTTTTCCCATCTAACTCTATAGTTCTTATTTTGAAATCCACACCAATTGTGCTGATGTAGCTTTCTGTATATGTATCATCCTGAGGAAGAAAATAGTTAATGATTAAAATTAATATTCAATAGAGTAAATATTATGCTTTTATCTACAAAGTTGATAAACAAAGTTTCTAAGGCATAACACGTTAAGAGGCATTCCACCCTGCTCCAGTACTCAGTTTATGTTCTGATTACAAAGCACCATTTAACCGCAGTTTCTTCTTAAGATTTTTCCAATAGCTATTTTTTAATTTTTCCAAACATCTCTTGACAAATTCTTTACATACATCACACAGCAAAAGGTTTTATATTTTCAATAATTATGAATGATTTTTCTAATTGCTAATCAGTGAAACTTTTGATCCTCTGCTCCGCCCCCACATCTAATTTATTCACCACAAAGCAATGATAATGTCACTCTCCTGGATTTTTTTAGAAGTCAATTTTATTTTCCAGTTGACTTTTTAAAATTGAGATATAATTCACATAAAATTCACCCTTTTAAAGTACACAATTCAGTGGTTTTTAGTATATTCACAAGGTTGTGCAACCATCACCATATTTAATCCCAGAACATTTTTGTCACCCCAAAAGGACACCCTGTACCCAGCTGGCAGTCAACTCTCCACTTCCTCCTCTCCCCTTAGACCCTGGAAACTGCTAATCTACTTTCTGTCTCTATGGATTTGCCTATTCCGGACATTTCATATGAATGGAGTCACATAATATGTGGCCTTTTGTGCTTGGTTTCTTTCTCAGCATAAAGTTTTCAAGGTTCACTCATGTTATAGCAGGTATCAGTAGTTCATTCCTTTTGATGACTGAATAATATCCATTCTTCAGTTGATGGACAGCTGGGTTGTTTCTACTTTTTGGCTATTATGAATAATGCTGCTATGAACATTTGTATACAAGTTTTTGTGTGAACAATGTTTAACCCAATGTTAAACTTTTAAAATTACACCTGTTTTTCTCTAGTAGCTGTTATGACATTTTACTCAGAATGGAGACAAAACTTTTTTTTTTCCTTTAAGTGAAAATGTTTGTGAAAAGATGTGAACAGAGAGATCAGGCTACCCAAATCACTGAACACTCTTAGCAAGCACAAAGTACCACCTAGGATGTATGCTGCCAACAAAGATGGACCTAAATCTAATCAAACTGAAATCCAGTAAGACAGCACTGTCAAACAGATTTCTTTGATGATGGAAAGGTTCTGTAAACTGTGCTAGTCAATACAGTAGCCACTGGCCCCATGGAGCTAGTGAGAACGAGGAACTGAAGTTTTAATTTTATTCAACTTTAATTAACTTAAATTTAAACAGCTACATGGGGCTAGCAGCTACCATAAGGACAGCACAGCTCTGGGGCTTACTTCCAATTACAGAAAAATGAGGGATAAAGGAACAAGTTAAAAGACACTACAAGGAAGCAAAGTGACAAATCTAAAATGTTGGACAATCTACAGGACAACTGCCTCAGTTTCTGCAAAAAGCAAATGACATGAAAAATTCATAAATAAAAAAGTGGGAGGTTGGAAAAATTGTAGATTAACAAAGTAAGCAGCAAAACAACCAAATGGAATGTGTGGACCATGTCTGAATCCTGATTCAAATTAACTGTAATCCTGTTTGAATCCTGATCCAAATCAGCCAACGCACGTCTGAGAAGATCAGGGAAATTTATTTATTTTGTAAGTTGATAATGGTGTTATTTTCTAAGAAAATGTCCAGCTTTAGAAATGCACATTATAGTATAGAGGGGGAAAATGACACGTTTGGGATCTGCATTACAGCACTCCCAAAGAAGAGAAGGGGAAAAGAGGGTTAAATGAAGCCAGTGTGTGCAAGTCTTGATAATGCTGAATCTGATGTGAACATGGAGAATTAAAACAAAAAAGGTCTCTTAAAAAAAACTGTAAAATGTGATCAGAGAGAATTCCAAGTGGCTAGAGGTAGCTATGTTGACTTACCCTCTTCATATATTCACATTTATGCACATAGAGAATCACTGGGTAAAAGGATATCTATTTTTAAAGCACTGAATGCAATTTACAAACTGGTCCTCACCATTACTAGGTACTCATTTTTTAAAAATTTTATTTATTTTTAATTGAGTGTCTAATAAGTAGCAGGTATTACAGAAAGTGGATAGAGAACAAAATGAATGCAATAAACATTCATTTAGCACTTCTACATGCCAAGTGCTTTGTTAGAAATACTGAATTCTTATAAATCCCTAAATTACCCTTACTTGCATGCCTCTGAGCCACTGCATTTGCTATTCCTTTTGTTCAAATTATTAGTGTATCTTTCTGCATACTCCTGTCAGGGACAGGGAAATTACCCCTGCTACCCTTCTTGTGTTCTCATGGCCGGACTAATAATAAAACTGACACAAGACCAGAATAACAGGAGAAAAATCCAGTTTCATACACACATATTGGAGATCATGGAGCGATGACGCTTGGAGAGTGAACAAAGCAGCAATGTTTATATCTTTTACACAGAGAAACAACAAATTTGTGAGGAATGACAGGACACAGACACTTAGATTTGAGGTATGTAATTAGCGAGGATCTCAAGCGGAGCTTTGGCTTGAGGTAGTATTGAGCAAAGTTTGTTCATATAGACTTTTCAGCCCTGAGTCCCTGACTCTGGGGATAAAGATGCAGGGAGAACACCTTTCACAGGGGAGATTTACTTCCTGCTTTCAGCAGGAACAGAGACAGGAGGGTGGGAATGCCCTTTTTGCTTCTCAAGTATTGGAGATGCTGCTAAGCTCACAATGGTGAATTAAAATTCTCCCTTAAAAGCTTGAATTTTATTATAGTTCGCAAATGCTGTCAGATATTCTCCTTGAAGTGACAGTTTCGGTTCATTTGAGAAAATGTTTGCCCAATACCCAAGTCTACATAATAGTTTGTCTGTCAGTTGTTCTTTCAAGTAAAAAAAATGGTGTTCAATGAAAAAAGCAGCTAGTTCAGCTCGCAACTCAAACTACACAAGTATTTTTCTTTTCCTCAAGACAACCAACACACTCTAGTATGTAGTAAAGGTGCTTATGCACACTCCTCATTTCTTCACAAAGAATATTCTAAAAAGAACCTCAAGGAACAAGATTTTTAAAAATTAATCATTTTTACTGTTTCATCAAAAACACTCAAGTGAAAGTGGCTTTTTCCCTGTGCTCTGTGAGTGCACAGAGGTAAACACCATGACTATGAGTATAGCTGGGGCTTAGCACTGCCTTGATGTGTGTGTGCTGGGTGCCAGCAATTTTACCCAACTCTGCTTTAGTGTCATCAGAGCAAATGTCAACATAGTGGAAAAAGGCAAATGTCTTTTGTCTTAGTACTATTACTAAGTAAGTATTTACTTGGTCAATACTAATAGTTTAGTAGCATTAGGATAATAGCTTTAATCTCATGGACCCCCTGAGAGGGTCTTGATGATCCCCAGGGGTCTTTGGCCCATGATCTGAGGACCAATGATCTAGACAGTGAGAAGGAAAACATGCTAAATTTGAAGATAGTTGATAAAGACCAGGAAGCAGACTGTGGATTCTATTCATTAGGTTGAAAGTTATTTCCCTGTTTGTAAATTGCAGCATATAGAACACTATGCTATTGCCAAAAAACCTTTGTACCAGACCCTGCTTTCTCTTTTTATTCCACTAGTTTCACTTGAAGATTCACTTTCCATCAAGTCACTTTCAACAAGGGCCAAGTATTTTCCCCTTAGCTCACTACCTACGTTGGAATGAAACATTGTTTGACCTCTACCAAGAGTATTAGACACTCTGACTTTAGAACCACACTTTGCTGAATTTCTTTCAAGAGTAACAGCATTTCTTCTATTTAAGAGTTCAAGACATCTGTGAGGATGTACACTTGGAGGCTTTAAATATATAAATTCTGGAAGGATTAATTTATTCTGAACAAAATTGTTTAATCTTTTGTCAATCTAGAAAACATACATGCATAAATTTCTTTAAAGGCATTTCAATTTCAACTTACTGCAAACCTAAGAAGGAGGCAAGACTTTCCAACCCCAGAGTCGCCAATCAGAAGTAACTTGAATAAATAATCACTGCAAAAAGAAAAAAAAAATCACATTAATAAAAAGCATATTGCATTGTAAGTTCTACAACAAAAACACAGCCAAGACCAACGGCACACTGAGGAAGACTAAAGCCCATGAATGGCTTAACAGCAGCCAAAACTGCAACCAGCAGAAGTTTTTTTGATGAATCACTGAACATGACAGACTTATGTAAAAGTAAGATAGGCAATGCCACCCTTAATCTCTGAGATCGGCCAACTCCTACTTCCAAGGAAAGAATGCAAGGAAACATAAGTGACGTGCATTCTTTGAGAGTCTCAAGAAACTTATGCTAGATAAATCCCACTCCTCTGCAGTTTTAGAATACAGGGAGTTAACTTTCCATTGTTCTTGCCTCTTGCCGATAAAACATAAATCTCTCCTTCAAATTCTAAGATGAAATCATTATTCCACAGCAATCCTCAAACAAAGGAGCTTTTATGATCCTTTCCTAGCATCCACCTGAAATTCTCCCCTTAAAGAAAAAAAAGATCATTTAACTTCTGAAAGCCTGTATTATAAATATTTTAAGGTGGAGATATGGTAAAATCAAAGGCTGTTTATGCAAATCCACAACTTTACCAACATTCTAAGCTTGCAGTAAAGCCTATTTCAGAGAACATTGACAGCTAGGCTCTGTTTATGTACATTTTACCATTGCCGAGTCTAACTCAAAAACGATCCCCAGTGACTCCCTCATGGACCTGAAGAGGAGAGACTGTCTACCTATGGTCTCCAAAGGAATCATAGATCCTTCCCAACTCCGATCACTTCTTTATGTTCTTTTAAGCAATTTCAAAAGGACAAAAAAATCCAGAATTTACAAATATTTTTTCAGTAAATAAGATTTTCAATTCTTTTCTTTGCGATTTAGCTTTTTAAAAATGCTACCTACTTAAGGCGAAACCCAAATATCCACGATTTAAATTTAGATTACAATTATCATATTTACATGTAAGATATAAAACTTTCAGAAGTGATAATCTGTGTGAATATTCATTGTTACCTAGGTTTACATAGTCATATGTATTACTTAAAACATATCTTTTTAATTTTACCAAGTTACCATAAATATGCTTATTGTCCCTAATTATGGCCAAAGGAAAGAATAAAAAGAAATCCAAAGTGCCCTAGTCAGCAGCAAAATAAAGGTCACATAAGAAAAAAAGAAGCTTTTAAACAAGTCCTCAAGAAGAGGATTAAACTAAATAACATCCCTTCCAGGGGCTGGCCCCGTGGCCTAGTGGTTAAGTTTGCGCGCGCTCCACTGCAGGCGGCCCAGTGTTTCGTTGGTTCAAATCCTGGGCGCGGACATGGCACTGCTCATCAAACCACGCTGAGGCAGAGTCCCACATGCCACAACTAAAAGGACCCACAACAAAGAATATACAACTATGTACCAGGGGGCTTTGGGGAGAAAAAGGAAAAGAAATAAAATCTTTAAATAACATCCCTTCCAGTCTGAGATCATAAAGAAAAAAAATGAGGAGGGGGATAATCATTGCAAAAATTTACCCTTTATAAATGATACTTAATATCAAACAACTTTCATTAGGCAGTGAAGCTGCCGACTGACTCTAGTACTACTGATAGCTTCCTCCTTAATTAGATCAAATAAATTCTTAAGAATGCTGCACACTGACATTAGCAATGAGTACATGTTAAAATTTACATTTCAGTCAGCAAGAATCATCACATCATTGATACTACCATAGTTACTTAGTTTTTAACAGAAATTTTTTTTTTAAATTTTTTTAAAGATTTTATTTTTTCATTTTTCTCCCCAAAGCCCCCCGGTACATAGTTGTATATTCTTCGTTGTGGGTCCTTCTAGTTGTGGCATGTGGGATGCTGCCTCAGCGTGGTTTGATGAGCAGTGCCATGTCCGCGCCCAGGATTCGAACCAACAAAGCACTGGGCCGCCTGCAGCGGAGAGCGCGAACTTAACCACTAGGCCACGGGGCCAGCCCCCTTTAACAGGAATTTTGACACAGTAGATGCCCTGAATTTACCAATCTCGCTGAACACAGTGCGAGGCATCCAGTAAACACTCAATAAACATCCCTTGAATCAGCTGTACTGACCTGTCACAACAAAGAACAGCAGTGGGTCACAGATGTTGCCTAACGTAGCATTCATTACCTTAAAGATCAATTTCTCTATTTCAGAGTAACCATAAGGCTTGAATAAACATGAATTCTTCCTAACTGTGTTACAAATTACATTATGGTTTCAAGAAATTAAGTCAATTTTTAAAAAATCACCTTTTTCAATTATCACATTCTTTTTAAATTTTACAGAATTATTTCAAAACTATTTATGTGTTTCTGACAGTTTAAAGTTCACAGCCATTATAAACAATATGAAGAACTGAGCACTCTTCTCTGCAATGAGATAATCATTGCTAAAGAAGACTACTTTGTTCTCTCCCAAACCATTAGCTTTACTAACATGACAAGAGACATGGAGAACAGCAAACAAAATCTAACTCACAAACTTCTTCCCCTTATTGAATACACACAGCTGGAGAGTGTGATCAACAGTATGCTACTTGCATTGGAACATTTTAAATTATCACTACCATAGTAGCTTATTTCTAAACTATTAATATACTGAATGTTCAAGAGAATTCAGAGATTTGAGACTGCTTAAAGATATTTCTGTAACTGTAATTTATAAAACAGAACACAGTAAGAGTGTTGACAGAAAATATGCAAATCTAAAATTAGAAAGCACAAGGTCAGAATTTTGGTACAAAGAGTCAAGAATAATTTAGCAAATGGTAAAACTTTAAATGAATTTTTTCTTTTTCCCTCAAGAATTTGGATTAAGTTTTCAGTATACAATATAATTTTGACTTAAGTGAAAAAATTGCATTATGCTAGCTGAGAACTCTATAGAGTTATAATTGTAATCGTCATTCTCCTAAATTAAGACTATCTAGTAAATCCTATCCACTATTTCCAAATCAGAACTTACTGAAGTCTTTTTCATGCGTAATTTACTATGACACTTCATACTTTCTCCCCCTAAGTAGTTGGAATCTGTTTTTCAGCACTCTTTTTTTTTTTTTTCAGTGTTGAGGAAGATTCGCCCTGAGCTAACATCTGTGCCAGTCTTCCACTATTTTGTATGTGGGTCACCACCACAACATGACTGCTGATGAGTAGTATAGGTCAGTGACTGAAAACCAAACCTGGGTGGCCAAAGTGTAGCATGCCAAATTTAACCATTAGGCCATGGGGCCAGCCCCTGCACTCTTATTTTTGACTTATCTGTGAATGAGAAGATAAACTGACTTATTCATCTGTATATCCAAAATCTAGCATTGTGCCTTTTAAAAAGCATACGCTAAAAGATTAGAGGACATTTTAATTTTGTATTTTTAATCAGGCCTCTTTCATTGTGAGATATATACAAAAAATATCTATGGCCATCCTCGATTAATATTTTGGGCAAAATGGAAAAAAATGGATGGGAACATGGCATGTTAAAAGGACATAGGAGGGACCGGCCCTGTGGCTGAGTGGTTGAGTTCACAGGCTCTGCTTCGGCAGCCCAAGGTTTCGCCAGTTTGGATCCTGGGCGCTACTCATCAAGCCATGCTGAGGTGGCATCCCAAATGCCACAACTAGAAGGACCCACAACTAAAAATACACAACTATATACCAGGGGGCCAACCTGAAATTTCTCTCGATAGCCAAAGCAGAACAATTTGAGCCACAAAATAAACAACCATGTACTGGATTATAACCCAAAGAATAAAATAAATATCCATGAGTCCGTAGTACTGGTATAAATCATTAAATAAATAAATAGCAGAGAAGAGACAATCTTCCTTATAGGATTCCAAATAATACACATAGAAGGAATGAGAGAAAGAGAAAATCAGTGGTAGAGATCACCACAGTAATAACTGCCACTGGCAAGATCCACCAATGAATACTAAAACTAGTGAGTGAAACTTTGAGAAACAGAATATCTGCATGCCCCCCAAGTATGTACCCCAAAATATTTATTTATTACTGTGGTGGTCTTAACATACGCCTACAAATTCTTTGAATACTCCTCCCCCTAGGAGATGGAGCTTAATTCCCTTCCCTTGAGTGTGGGCTCTTAATGACTGGTTTCTTAGAGTATGGAAGGGGAAAAATACTAACTTTAAAATGGGAGAAACCTGACAGATGCTAATTTTGATAAATGTAGCACGGGATGTAAGCTTAACATTAGCTTAACATCTTAAGTTAGGTGAAGGGTATACAGGACTTCTCTGCATTTTTACATTTTACAAGAGTTGTATTTTCACAACTCTTCTGTAAATCTAAATTTATTTCAAAAAGGTTTTAAAAAAACAAACTACGAAGACATTAGTGAAATGAGCACAAGCTGGCTTCTCATATTTTTTAAACATAAGAGAGACATAGTCTGTGTTTTCTCAAGTTAAACAGTTAAGGTAAGACCGACAGATCAAGGCTGGATGGAAGGGCAGACTCAGGGGAATTAACAGGCTTTTAACAACTGGATGGTAAGGTGTCAAAGATAATAATAAGTAAAAACTTATTTTTTGCTATCAGTTCCTCCTGTGAGTCAACTCTTGGTTTACTTTAGCAATACTGGAGATTCTCTATTTCCATTATTTATGATCTGAACATATCTTGAGACCTATGCCATTTCTGCACGCAAGCACTAACATTTCCTATACCTTCAAAACAGTCACTTTTATGAAAGCATGAAACATTCTTTAAAAAAGTTTCTAAAACAGATTTTAGTTCAGAATTCCATTTATGGAGAACGTTTTCCTTTTCATGAAGTTACCAAACTGTATACATAAAATATGAAGTAGAGGATGAATCTGCTTGTTTCTGAATCTAAAATGCTAATGGGAATTCTAAAATCTCAAAAGAGACTGTTACGTGAAAAGATTACAGGACATTTTGTTTAGTAAAATTCATTTTCATTTTAAAA
This sequence comes from Equus caballus, assembly GCF_041296265.1. Lineage (NCBI taxonomy): Eukaryota > Metazoa > Chordata > Mammalia > Perissodactyla > Equidae > Equus > Equus caballus. The sequence goes on along the minus strand of NC_091698.1, from coordinate 52,395,834 downwards.
ATTTTTGCACACAGATAAATGATACGGAAAAAAACGGACACTCCTAGATTGTAGCATTACAGTTAACTGATTATTTTTCCTTTATGCTTTTTTTAACAGTCTGCAGTAAGCTTGAATTACTTTTATAACCAGGAAAAAAAAGCTATTTGAATTACTTTTATAACCAGAAAAAAATGTTATTTGAGGGGATTTGTTAATCAGAGGGTTTATTCAATGACTTAACATGCTTAAAAGTTCCTTCAGCACACCTGCCTACCATAACACAAATGATTTCTAAGTAGGTAGAGTAGGTCAAGGGTGTAAGCAGATAGCATTGGCACATTCCCAATACAGCCACAAGTGTATGAAGTCAACTTTCCGTATTAAATGAAAACAAACATTTTTCTTCTTTTATGAAATAAAATTTGGATTATCAGACATAGTTCACATGTCAGTGAGTATTTTACACGAGCCAGTTGACTGACATTAACACACCTTTCAACATCCCACGCTTTGGAAACATATACCAATGAAGAAAGATAAAAGTAAAACAGTGGAGGACTATAACGTATAGCTGCTTTTATCTAAAAGGTGGTACCCCCAAACACAAACTTCATAATGTCAGCTACAATATAAGTATATCTTAGAAAAGGCCTGCTATTTTAAAAAGGTCAGTGGAAACTAACTTTGTTCTCTTTCTTCTAGAATGAATTTACCTGCATGATGGGAATCATGTTATTTTACCTTTTTATAAATGTCATACTTAGAAAAAGCCTAAAACTAAGCTCACACATCAAATTCAAAACAAAATCAGGATTATGATATTATGATATAGTGGCCAAATAAACTTTAATTCACTATTAAACTAGACACTATTCTATTAGTCTTTGGGGTAAGGAATGATTAATAAAAACTTGGGCTGCAATTAATTGTGTTTGACATCAACTTTTCTTCTTCACTCACTTTAAGTAGGTTCCAAAGAACACAATTCAAAACTGACCATCATGCTGGAGGAAAGAGGTAAGAACTTAGTTACTTCATATGCTTCTATACTGTTTGAATTTTATAGAGCATATATTACTTTTGTGATCAAATTTAAAAGAAAAAAACCACGAACCTTCAGCTATGGAAAAAAGCAGCCTGTTAGGCAAAATAAACAGGCAAAATAATCAATTACCAAGAATCCTAAAGGGCAACAGTTTTCCTCCAAATTTAAGGAAACAACCAAGCAATTTTTTAATAACTGTCCCCATAAGTGACCCCTAAAACTACATGTTTGTCTTTGATATTTAGAGACAATGGATTAATTTTCCAGGTTCCATTTTAGCTCTGTTTAGAAGAGTGTTCCAAAAACTCAAAGCTGGAATTCTGAAAATGAAGGAAACTTCGGTAGTGCTAAAAGAAGTGGCAAGTCATAAAAGAGGACAACAGAGTAGATGGTCTTATAACCTATTTAATGACAAATATTTGCTGAAAAATGCACCAAAAGGAGGTGTAAAAGTCCTCTATCTTCTTAACTTTCAAAGCCTGCATGTGTTTTAGAGCTGGAAAGATTTGTATTTGAATTCAGGCTCCGTTGCATACTAGCTATAATTGAGGCAAGGTACTCACCACTATGAGCCTCAATTTCCTCATCTGTAAAAAGGTTAATTAGCACTTTCTACCACCCAATTAGGCTTGTTGTCAGGATTAGAAATAATGCCTCTAAAATCTCTAGCAGTGTCTCGCACATTATAGGAACACAATAAATGGCAAGTATTATTATTTTTCTTTTCTCACTCCAAACCACGTGACAACTTGATGAAAAATTTCAAGAGCTATAAACAAAAACTTTGAAGCTATTTATTCAAAGCTTCTGTTCAGATACAGGTGACGAAGTATCACAGGACTTTACCAGTACAATCTAAAGCAAAAGTTTAAAAATTACCAACTAATAGTTGTAAGTACTATGGATCACACCAGTCACAACTCCCAAAACCTAGCAACACAAAATAGTAACATGGTCTGCAGCAAGTGGGTCCTCTCCAGCAAGAGAAAGGCAGTTCTCTGCTTCACTTCTTTACTCACTGAAAGACATCCACGACTTCTAAGGTCCCAAGTATAAAATATTCAACAACAGTCACGAGGACAGAAAAACTGAGAATGGATACAATAATTAACCTCAAGCCTAAGGCAGCTTTAAATATCAACCCAACACAAGATGTGAAGGAGAAAGTCAAAGGCCCTGTCATAATATCTATGTACCTCACAAACCGTTTTTGAAATTTTAAAAAAGACCTCTCCAATCATGAATTTTAAAAGTAACCACAAAAATGTTAGTTGTCTAATTAACTGGCTTAAATTTTAAATTCCTAGAAGTTAACCACACACAGTAAACTGGAAATAGCATACTTGGACTGTGAAATTACAGGCCCTTGAGTTAAAATTCCAACTCCGCAGTTTACTCTGAATGCCCTTGGGCAAGCCATTTAACTCTTCTCTGCCTCTGTTTCCTCAACTGTAAAACTAGGACACTATTTCTTCACAGGAGGAAGGGAAATAATGCACAGACATAAAATTTCTGGCTGCTGGTGACAACTCAAATTGTTAGCTATTGACCACATTCCAAGATTAGCATCAAGCGTTCTGGAGAGTCCTCCCTGGTGCTCTGTTCCTCTCCATCTAAATCAAACATAACTAAAACTTTCTGTTAATAACAGAAATCCGAGGCCCTTTCTCCAAATCTTTTGAACCGTCTATTCTTCCATCCTATTCTTTAAAAGTATCACAAGATACAATTTGTGCTAATACTGTTATATTGATTATGCTTGTTTGACCACAAGTCATCTTCATAACTAACTGGTAAGCACCTGAGAGCAGAGTCCATGTTGCATAATTAAAAAACAAAAACAAAAAACCCCCTCAATTCCTAGCATACTTTAACTGATGAGAGAGAGAAAGAAAGGGCTGGCTGTTTATTTACCAAGCTTTCTTCCAAGGTGAAGCCAGGAGACAGAGAGACAGAGACAGAGACAGAGAGACAGAGAGACAGAGAGACAGAGAAAGAGAGAACCTACATACACATAGATGTACGTATGTATACGTATATATTCACCTAGAAGATTAAAAGTCTGTATTGAAAAAAACTGTTAAAGTAGACAAGGACAGAGATAAATGTATGATGATTAACATGTAGAAAAAACTTTAACTCCTGCCATTCACACATATTCTAACATCCCTTACTAGAATAAATATGTCAATGTCTGCATAGCACCATAGTTTACTCTTGAGACTCAGAACTGAGGTGGTACTAACCCCATTTTATAGACAAACAAACAAGCTCAAAAGGCATAAATGACTTGTATGAGGTAAGTGGTAGCCTGAACTTAAACCTAGGGTTTACAACTCCAAATGCTGGGGCTGGCCCAGTGGCGCAGTGGTGAAGTTCGCACGTTTCGCTTCTCGGTGGCCCGGGGTTCACTGGTGCGGACATGGCACCGCTTGGCACGCCATGCTGTGGCAAGCGTCCCACATGTAAAGTAGAGGAAGATGGACACGGATGTTAGCTCAGGGCCAGGCTTCCTCAGCAAAAAGAGGAGGACTGGCAGTAGTTAGCTCAGGGCTAATCTTCCTCAAAAAACAAAACAAAAACAACTCCAAATGCTATGTTCTTTTTATCACATCACGTTCTCTCAACGATATATTTTATATACTCAGATGATAAAAATTTCAGTAAATATGCTAAATCCTACATATAAAACCTATCGGAATAAATCAAACTGTCTATGAACTAGCACACGGGACCCAAGCAAATATAAAGAAAAGGGTGATTCACTGCTTAAATTAACTTAGATCATTTGTGTTAGTAGAGAATAAGTTGGCTCAGCTCAAAAGAGCATGGTAAATTTTGGCATTCAGACATCATCAGCTTTAGTAAGTGATGAACCCAACTGTTCTTCATGAGGACATGTGCTAGCCACCAATCTACAAATAAAGCACTGAATAATTATCCATAGTATGGGACCAGCCCAGTGGAGCAGCAGTTAAGTTCTCGTGGTCCGCTTCGGCGGCACAGGGTTTGCCAGTTCGGATCCTGGGTGTGGACACGGCAGTACTCGGCAAGCCATGCTGTGGTAGGCGTCCCACATATAAAGTGGAGGAAGATGGGCACGGATGTTAGCTCAGGGCCAGTCTTCCTCAGCAAAAAGAGGAGGATTGGCAACAGATGTTAGCTCAGGGCTAATCTTCCTCAAAAAAAAAAAAAATATCCATAGTGCATGTTTCACAAAGTTGCTTAAATGTCCTTTTATAAATCTAGCTATTCAACTATTTTTCTAAGTTCCATCTAATCCGCTTAAGTAAGAATACATATTACACTTGGCTAGGCACTTATCCTAACTACATCTGTATGGATTTTAAGGTAATAAAGATACTAGAGAGATGACCTATTGTTCTTAATGCGAATGCTAACATTCTATGAACTTAGTGTGCCTCTGTTTCAAGACTCTTGGAAACACTTCATATACTAGTAACTTAATGAGAAACAGGTAAGCATTTAAAAAAAAGAAAGAAGAAAAGAAAAGCACTGATGAGGTCACCAAAATAAAGCCATGCTGAAACAAATCTCATATTTTAAAATTAATTAGTTCAGGATACCAGATTTAAAATTAAACTGTCACTCCCAGGTTTCCACATTTCAAAAGAGTGGTAGTGAACACTCTCTTTTCTGTTTTCTCAATCTCCTAAATCAGGCATCCTTAACTTGAGGTTCATGAATAGTCTCAAGGAGTGTGAACAGCTTGCAACTTCACGCAACATGTTATGAGTATGTATGCACATGGGGAGAAGGTAGGTACAGAGGGTTCATGAAATGTCCCTAGGAGTACACGACCATAAATGGGTTAAGAATAACGATCCTAACTCAAGTTACTGGAAAATGTCTATAGGCAGAGTGGAAAGGACAAAAAAATAATTCTACTTAAGTACTATTGTCATTTAAAGGAAATACATTCAGACAAGTTAAATTCATCATTGTTCTTGGAAAACTTCAATTATACAATTCACTCAATTTTATTTGTAAAGTTTGAGGTACCGACTGCATAAAATACGCTGTGCAAAGACCATACCCAAATGGCTGGCACATACAGTTAAGCATTCCTTAAATAGGAGCTATTATTATTAAAGAATGGTGTTTCCAGGGGCTGGCCCTGTGGTGTAGTGGTTATGTCTGGCACACTCCACTTTAGCAGCCCAGGTTCATGGGTTCGCATCCTGGGTACGGACCTACAAAGCTAGTCGATCCATGCTGTGGCAGTGACCCACATGCAAAATAAGGAAGGCTGCCACAGATGTTAGCTCAGGGCTAATCTTCCTCAAGCAAAAAAAGAGGAAGACTGGCAAGAGATATCAGCTCAGAGCAAACCTTCCTCACTAAAAGAAAAAAATTGTTTCCAAAGAGGGGTTCCCCTTATGAGCAAAGGCATGCATATGTAAAACTGCCTGTCAGAATTAGGAATCTACAAACATGGAACAGAGTTAACTGGAATCTATCACAACCTGGAATTTAATAAAGCAATGTATTCTGACCAGTCACAAAAGTACCACAGAAAACTGCATTTCCTACTTCTCCTTTGCACCCTATGTCTTCACATGTTTAAGTCAGTCAACATCCAATAAACAACTGTTCTCTGGCTTCTTAAGGCCTCAGGACTATTTTTTTTTCCCAAATAATAATAATCTGAAACACTGACAGGATGGTCCCAAAGAAAAGCCAAGACCTAAGTCTTCTTCCCTAAATTCTATTCCAGACATGAAAGAAGCGATCTCAGCCCCAGCTTCTACAGGAAAACAGTGGGGCAGGCTGACCACTCCCCTAAGATTTAAAAAAAAAAAAATTTTTTTTTAACATTTTGCCTAAATCTCTTACTAAAACTCCAAAATGTAGTTCAGGCAAAGAGTGGTAAAAAGCTGATAAGCTACATATCTAAAATATCTCATGCACTGGCATCCTACGCCCATTTTTGGTTTCTCGTCAACTTAAAGTATTTTTTAGCAAATCTTTGAAAATCTCAAAACTGGGGCCAGCTCCATGGCTGGGTGGTTAAGTTCACGCACTCCACTTCAGTGGCCCTAGATTTCGCAGGTTCGGATCCTGGGTGCGGACATGGCACTGCCCATCAGACCATACTGAGGTGGCATCCCACATAGCACAACCAGAAAGACCTGCAACTGGAATATACAACTATGTAACTGGAGGGCTTTGGGGAGAAGAAGAACCCAAAAAAAAGAAGATTGGCAGCAGATGTTAGCTCAGGTACCAATCTTTAAAAAAAATCTCAAAACCTTAAAAAGCATTTTATTTAACACTAAACATTTTCATATATCAAGAGAGAGACAACAGTAGATAACATTAGCAAAAGGAAGCTACTCTTACCTATCAAAAACAAAACAACTATTACAACTGCAAGTAGGAAAACCACCATATATGTACAGTCAAAGTTGCCAAGGAGAGAAAACACACATACACAGCCAAAGGACTGCTAATAGGATGTGAATATAACAAGATATTAGCACATAGGTAAATTACTAAGACTGCTTCCAGAACAAGGAAGACTGAAATATCCAAGAAATAAAATTACACAAAAAGCAAAATTCTCTTTAAAAGCCAACTAAAGATTTGGCAAAGAGAACACTTGATTCTGAAGCTCTTCCATCTTTAAGACATTAAAAAAAAATTTTTAAAGATTTATTTGCTGGAATATGTAAGAAACTGTCAACATCCCTCATTTTAACTTAATTATGATGAAAAGGAAAAGAAAATTTTTTTTTTAAAGACTGGCATCTGAGCTAACAACTATTGCCAATCTTTTTTTTTTTTTTCCTGCTTTTTCTCCCCAAATCCCCCCAGTACATAGTGGTATATTTTAGCTGTGGGTCCTTCTAGTTGTGGCACGTGGAATGCCGCCTCACCATGGCCTGATGAGTGGTGCCACATCCACACCCAGGATCCGAACCAGCGAAGCCCTGGGCTGCTGCAGCAGAGCATGCGAACTTAACCACTTGGCCACAGGGCCGGCCCCAGGAACAGAAATTTTTAAATGCAAAATTTGAGTTATCTTTAAATGATCCCACAAGATCATACATTCATGCTAACCTCTTAAGATGCACTTTGTGGAGATTCTATATAGCTAACGGAAACGTACATTACCCAAAGAATTACATCTGTTGATTCTCTACAGACATAAAGAAATCATATTCTGGATAGTGAGAATTGGTTACTTCACTTCTTTAAACTTTTCTGAACTTTTCAAACCACTACCAACACCATCAAAAAGTCAACAACACAACCAACAAAAAGAAAACTTACTTTTAGTTGATTTCTTTCTTTTCTAATAAAAAAATTCTAAAAATTATATGAAAGCCAGTAATGATACACTTATTAATGAAACTACACTCTGTCAGACAACAGAACTGATTTATCTTGCTTTTACTTTCAAACCCCAAGATAAAAGACAGATTTATTCAAAGCACAGTGCTGGGGGAAAAAAAAAAGTCAAATGTTCCTTGAGTCTACAACGACAGAAAAGTGAAGTTTGAAAGGCTGATTAAATCTTGAACCATGATCTCAAATATCATTCTGGAGCCATGATAAAAAAAAAAAAGGTTAAAAAACATGGTAATTACCACATAATTTTTCTGCCTTAAAGAACTACAGTTGATCTAAGCAGATTACTATAGCTCTTACTAGTGTAGTTTACTGGGATATTCAGGACAGGGACACACACTTTATTCTTAACACATTCCTTATAGATGAAACAGCCAAACAGATTTTCTTGACACCAAAAAAACCCACCAGAAGGTAATGGATTAGGAAAAATGTTTCTGGTATGAGAATAACGTTAGGTATTTCTTAACCAGCGTGCTGAAATAATCACTGCCTGCTTCACCACCTATCTCAGAAAATCAATATCTTTTTTCAGATCTCCAGAAAAAGAAAGCTCTGATCCTTTCCATCTACTTTTTCCACTGTTTGGATTCCACCTCTAGTTGCCTTGTGCTTTTGTTTGTACTTGAAATTCCAACGAGTCAGTCATTATCCTTAATTTCTACCATAAAGATAACCCAAGGTTGTCATTTCCCACAAATCAGCCAAATAACATGCAAAGTAATCAAAGGGACACCTTAAAATTAAAACAGTGACTGGCATATTTCTTATTCTCCTCACTCCCAAAAGCTCACAACTTAAAGACCATAAAGTAAAAGCATTCAGTAATAAAGCTACTAACAGGTAATCTTATGTCAATCAATATAAATCTAAAATCCTATTCCTTCTGAGAGAATCATACTTTCTTTTGTCAAGAGCCCATTTTCATTACCAAATTCAGCAGCACTGATAAAGCAGATTTTTAGTGTCTAACAGGAATAAGATAAATTCGTAAATGATAAACCAAAACAAGGAACATTTGGGGTGCATTCGTAAATATTACCTAGTATACTATTCTTTCACATTAGCATATAATGTGTCTGCTATAACACACATGTATTATAATGTGTAATATTGTACCTGGCATATAATAAGTGGCTATAAATGAGCTATTAAGACATCATGGAATCATGAAAGGCACTCACCCATTTAAAGTTTTAATTTAAGGAAAAAACATAAGATTTTTAGAACAAGGTGTTAAATGGCCTTATATTTGAGTGATAAATCTCTAAGTCTTTCTTTCCTTCTTTTCTCTATTTTCCAATCTTTCTCTAATTACTTTTTTTATGGTAACAAGCTTCATTAAAGACAAAAAGAAGAAACTGCTGAAGTCAGATCGCTAAAAATCTGCCTGCTAGTTGCCCTTGTGACCTTCCCGAATATAATATCCATCACCTCCTCTCATAAGTAATTTTCACTAACGCTTTTCCAAAATTCCCAGATTATTTTACTAGACACAGTCTAGAACATAAACACAGTAGCCAGGTACTGGCATACTCCATGCCAGAAAAAATTAAAAAATGACTTCTAGCTTTGATTCTGTTGAGGTTATTAATCTAGAGTCCTCAAAAGAAAGAATGGTTTGGCACTGTATTTACTTGAGAATTACTATCCTTGCCATTTATTAAACCATTCTTCCTTCTTCCCCCTTGAAAAATCCTCCTCACTCCCTTCTGCTTCTTCAAATCCACTGCTAGTAATTCTCTTACAGGTCTCTTTTCTATAAAGTCTTCCTGGACCCAACTAACCAACCACAAGCCTCACCTTCCTTTGAAATCTTGCTCCTCCAATCCATGCTGCACATCTAGAACTTGCTATATCTAGAGGTATTTGATTTATATACAATCTATTTTCTATATTCCATTATAAACTCCTTGAGGGTAAGGATCATATTCCTAAATCCTGGCACTACTAGAATGTCTTACATGAAGATGACGTACAAAATTAAAGTGCTCTTATAGTTTTCCAAATTCTTTTACAAACACTTGAACCTCACAACTACCCTGAGAGGAACAATGACTCCTACTATCCTATTTTACAAAAGGAGAAACAAATTCAGAAGCTAAATAATTTGTCATAGTTCTGTTCAATTAATCTTCAAGATTTATTTACAGTACTAAATACATGTAGCAAATCTAAGAAATTCCCTGAACAGAAGAGGTTTACAAACCTCTATAAAGTAGCAAATCCATGTACTTTATTGTTGCCAGGAAAACTACTAAATTAGGGACCTCAAGTTCAACTCTGCTCAATTATGCAAAACCTTGTCCTTGGAGCTCTTTATAAAGAAATAAAAAATTGCCAACATAGCAAATATGGCTCTATTACACCACTACCCACAACTTCTTAAAGTATATAAAATTTTAATAAAATACTATGGCTTCTGTTTAGTACAAAAGGGGATATTTCAGCTTCAAACCACAGTATTACAAAACTTGAAGTCAGAATGCATTTTGCAAGAGCCATGTGACACACACATGACAGTCAGCTAAACCGATGGGTGGACGGACCTCTTAGGGGAAACGCTTAGCAGTAAGTGACCAAAGCAGCAAATAAACTCAACTTTTAGGACAAATACTGATTTTATGCTTTAAAAAATTCCACGTCTCCCCCAAAATCTTCTGACACTGAAGAGGAATAACAATTAAATCTCCTCTAATTATTCATTAATTTATATACGCAAATTGTAGGAGGATTTTTTTAAAGGGCCATTAAGGAGAGCCCAACAAAGTCTTCCCAGGGAAAGTGAACCCCAGTTCCCAGGAAAGGTGCCAGGTGTGTCACATCTGCTGGGGTGACTTCTTGAGTAAGCAAGAAAAAGAAATGCATTAACTTTTCATGACAAGTCATGGAACCTCATTCCCTATCTGTAAGCACTCAAGTAGGTAATGCAAAACCTACAGATCTATCATGGGGTCCATTCGTTTCTCTTTCAACCTGACAGCAGTGTCTTCCCTTAATTTGGTAACACTGTCAGAAAGGTGTTCCTACGTCTTAGTTTTAGGTTTTCTTTTTTCTTGACCTACACAAGACAAAATGACTTTCGTGTCCTCTAAAAGAAAATTCTCACAAATGCCCAGGTTTTTAGCAAGGCACTGGGCCTGGCAAGTTCTTAAAGAACTCCAGGAAATAACTCAAAATGAGAACTAAACATTTTAAATCGCTTCTCACCATCTACTCATTCCCCTCAATCCCACGCAGTCCTGAAAAGCATCCATATTACCTGCAACCTGGCGGGGAGGATGCAAGGAGAGGGAGCCAACAGGCTCAGGATTTACAAGTAAAGCTGGTTTCCACCCAGCCGATTCTGACAGCTCCGCAGAGTGCGGGAGCAGGGACTGACAGTGCCCTCTAGGAGTGCTCTCCCACTCCCGCCCCTCCCCTTAAAAACAAGTCCTCCTTCAAAAGTCACTGCCTCCAGAAGCGGCCCCTTCCCACCACCCCACCGCCGACTCCCAAACGCCCCAACCCCCTCAGCAGACTGGTCCTCCGCCCCGGCCCCGCAGTCAGGCCCTCCAACCTGGCCCGGTCCAGGCCCGAGCAGCTCGCCCCTCCAGCCCGACCCCTCCCCCGGCCGCCCCTCCTCCGTCAGACAATGGGGCCCCACTCCCGGCCGCAGCCTCTCCTGCCCCATCACCCTCCCCTCACCGCGGCCGAGGCCGCTCCTCCCGCCCCAGCCCTCCTCGCCCCCTTTAAGCTTTCCCAAGCTGGCCCACCGACCCAGCCGACCGGCGCTCTCCTGCACTCACTATTCGGGATTCATGCTGGACATGTCACTGCAGCTGCCGCCGCCGCCGCCACCGCCGCCCTTGCTGCTGCAGCCGCCGCCCTGACTCTCCGCACCACGGGTAACCGAAGGAGAGGAATGAGATAGGCTGTTCGGGGAGAGCAAACGTCTTCCCCCACTCGGTCCCCTTAGAACACAATCAGCAGCCGCCGCCACTCAGCTATCGCTTCCACCCAAAATGGCCGCCGGCGAACCAGGAAATAGGAAAGCCTTGGACCGAGGGGGTCTTTACATAGCCCCGAGGGCGGCCGCACCGCGCGGCATGCCGGGAAAGAGAGTTGCGAGTGCGGCTGTGGCCGCTGAGACCGACGGTGTGGCGCGGCGGCCGGGACTCCACTTCCCGTCGAGCCCCGCGCCTCTGGCGCATGCGTACTTGAGGGGTTGTCGCCCGCCCCATTCCCCACTCTCTCGCCACCCCCTCCGCCCCTCCCAGTTCCCCTCCCCGCTGACTCGCTGGCTAGGACCTCGGTCGGACTCCCCCTAGCGGATTGGCTAAGGCCGAGCGGCCCTGGTGATGTCATCAGTGAGACGTGGCAGCCGGGCGAGTCAGCGCCCCACGGGGGAGGAGGGAAGGGAGGGGCAGAGGGCGGTGCCAGCCGCCGAGGGAGGGTGGGGGTGCGGGGCGATCAGGGGACTCCGAGGGTTGGGGAGAGACGCGTCGGTCCGGGAGGAGTCGCTGAGTGCCGAGGCCTGGAAGGAGGCGGGGTTGGAGGCCACTCCTGGCTGGTCCTGCCGCCCGTGGGGTTTTCAGCTTGAGGCTTGAGCTTCCCGGCTGGCCCCAGCATGTCCGCTCTGAGGACGGAAGGGGAGTCGAGGGGCCTCTGCTGAAAACTTCGGAGTTTCTGGAAAATACGAAGCCATTCTTTCAGTTCTCTTCCTCACTCACCCAACCCCACTAGGTCCAGTCATCGTCCAGTGTTGGCCGCAGGCACTACCATTTTCTTTTCTGTTTTTTTACCATTCTCTTTCCAGCCCTGCTCTTATCACCGCAGCCTGGTATTGCAGTAGGCTGACTGCCTCTTTTTCCTCTCTGCCCCAGGCCTTTTGCACACACAGCCAGATTTATCTTCCTGAAACAGAACTTTCATTGCGACCCCACAACTTTCAGTGTATCCACTTTCACAGCCCAGGGTCAGCCAAAACTTCGAGGTCTTCCTGTCCTGGTCCCAGCCTTCAAATTGAATTGTACTTATTTTTAGTTGATATTTAATGCTGAGCTGTTCTGCAGGATTGGAAAGTAATAAGCGATAGAAACACGCAATTCATCACTATATAATGCCTAGAAACTCTGGGAAAAGTAATATTAACAGAATGTTTTTTAAAACCTTATGGTCTTAACAGCTCTCTTTAATCAGCTCGGGAATGTAAATCTCCACTAAACTTTAACACATTATCTTGGGTTATTTAATTACAAAGGGCATAGTATAATACATTGTCCAAAGTTTATCTTCCAACTTGTTCTAAGAACCAAGAAAATTATCTCCTAAGAGTGATTGCAAAATCACTTTAAATCCTCATGACACCAAAAATATGGGAAGAAAGCTGTTCTCAGTTCTACCCATTTACTAACTACACCATTTAACCCCCAAATTCCACCATGTGGAACTTCAGCACACAGTACCCTAGAGTTCCTTCACGTCTGGTTGGCTTCTGAAATGAGCATGGTCACCACACTGTGGTGAAGTACCCTGAATGGATCAAGGCTAGACATCAAAAAGTGTTTATTACCTGGACTCTGTCCCTTCCTGGTTATTGTGATTTCCCAGAGGAAAAACTCAAAATCTCCGAAGAACTCATCCTGAGCCGAAAAGACAATTTTTAACCTGTCCCTCCCCTTGGAGGTATACTCCTAAACTTCCTTTAATTAGCTGTTTCCTTTCCCAACAAAGAATTACCTCCTAATAACTTTTAACTTAAGTGAGAGAGCAGTTTAAGAATTAAGTAAAATGGGCTATGAAGCATATAATTCTATGACTTTGCGGGCACTTGGTAGGTGCTAGTTACCTTTCTCCTTCCCTTAACTTCTCTGACAGTTTTCAATGTACCTGCTATATACCAAGCACAGAGCGCCTCATATCTTAGTGATGGGGTTGTAATATGCAAGGCGATCAGGGGCAGCCTAGCTTGGGAGGGGTGGATTGTTGTTTCCTTCCCCAACCTACGACTTATGTGTCATTGACATTAAGACTTCCTCCTCAAACTTAAAGTGTCAGTTTTGCTGATTCAAACTTTAATGTATTTTATGTTTAGGTGTTTAAGAGTAACTACTTTTAGGGACCAGCCCCGTGGCTGAGTGGCTAAGTTTGCGTGCTCCGCATCGGCGGTCCTGGGTTTTGCCGGTTCGAATCCTGGATGTGGACATGGCACCACGCATCAAGCCATGCTGAGGTGGCATCCCACATATCACAACTAGAAGGACCCATAACTAAAAATACACAACTATGTACCTGGGGGCTTTGGGGAGAAAAAGGAAGAATAAAATCTTGAAAAAAAGTAACTGCTTTTATAGTTCAGATTAATTAATAACTCAGAATAATTCATTAAACCAACATGAGCCCTGTTGGCTGCCCTATTGTTGAATCAAAACTCTCCTGGGGCTGTTTGTCCGTTTGCTTTTCGGCTTATTCTTTTCTTTCTTCCTTTCTTTTTCCCTTCCTTCCTTCTTTCCTTTTGCTTTTATTCCCTTTTTTAAAATCAAATATTTATGACCTGGCACTTAATAAATGTGTTTGGAACTTGTTCTTGGAACCATGAGGAATACAAAGGTGAATAATTACAACTTTCTGTCTGCAAGGAAGTTACAACCCAGTGAGAGAAAGACGTGTACACAAACAAGGCCTATAGAGGAAAATGCAAAATAAGTTAAAATGGCATGAGGTGTAGAGGGACAGTAATGAGATCAGTGATTGCCAAGAGCTAGGCATGGGAGGAGGCAGTTGTCTACAAAGAGACACAAGGGAACTTTTTTGGTTTGATGGAGATACTCTATATCTTCATTGTGGTGGTGGTCAGTTACTCAACTGTATATGCTTGTCAAAACTCAGGACTGTTCTCCTAAAATGAGTGAATTTAACCGTATATAAATTATACCTCAATTATGAACCTGACATTAAAAAATGATGTGAGATGGAAGTACAGAGGAGGGAAACAATTCCAACTCAAATTGTTGAGAATGCTTTCATGAAGGAGTTGCTATTTGAATTAGGCCTTGAAAAAGAATAAACGTTTGATCTTTGGCAGAAATGGGGGAGAGGGAGCCATTTATCCTACAATGACCTACAAAGGAACGTGAGCATAACCCTAGAAGTGTGAAGATGCACGTGTGTTTGAGGAACAGTGAATACAGGTTCCATAGGGCATGAGCTGGGAGATGTTTAGGTTCAGGTGAGATCTTGGGGAGCCCCCGGTGCCTACGAAGGAGTTCCAACTTTATTCAGTAGCAGGAGAGAGTCAAGAAAAGTTCTGAGAATGAAAGCAAGGTGTTCTGCTCAGTGTTTTAAAAGGAGCACTTTGGGGTTCTATGGAGACTGGAGGAAGGGAGATGAGCTAAAAGGTAGTTACATTCATTTAGGCAAGACACGATGTGCCCTGACCTCGGGCGGCTGCGTCATGAATGGAAAGAGGGGAGAGTCCAGAGAGGAGGAGATAGAATGTGAAGGTACGAGGGAAGGGAGGACCTAAAAGTGACCCAGAGATATCCAATTTACCTGCCAGCGTGGGAACCAAGGCCCCAACCAAGTCAGAGAACAGGGGACCAGGGGCTTGGAGTCGGGTAGAGAAGGAGCAAGATGGACAATGCCATGCAGTTCGAGATCAGGGTTAAAGCCGCCTTGGCATGGAAGTACTAGGACTACCAGAAATTGTCCTTCTGTCCTTCTGAATCGGCACAAAAAATAGAAGCCTGTCAAAGACAAAGCTATACACTAGTTGAATCTCTAAGCATAGACTTCATTCAGTAACAACTGTTGCAATAGGGAAGAGGGCCCAGTGGGAACTGAACTCAATGTCGCTGAAACAAAAGATAGACTTTTTTAAAAGCTGGGATGAGCTAAGGGAAAGGCATTGAGGGATGTTGAGGAGGTTGGTCCACGTGACTCGGTCATCTGGGTTTGTTAACTGGCACTATCTGGAAGACCAACTTTCTGCATCTTTATGACAAGAGGCAGTGGTGCAAGTTAGCGCAAGGGGCCCACTGGGCTGGGAGTGAGAGTTCTCTCCTTGAATGTTTGCATTTCAAAGAGACTGGAAGCAGGAAAGGATTTCTAACTGCAAGCTTTCTAGAGTCACTGCTCTGAGAAGGGGTCCTGGAGCCTGTCTGCCTATCACCAGGTTTTGGCTGGAACAAACAGTAAACTCTCCAGGCAGAGTTGAGCTTTCTCATGGAAGCATCTTAAGGGGGGCTGGGGTCATCCTAAGAATGTGGCCTTGAGCTGTTAGAAACTGTCCCCATGGTAGTTCAAATCTCAGTGTATGGGGTTGGGGGTAGACCAAATCATTTGTGCTGAGAGTCTGTAGTTTTAGAGGCGACAGTTGAGACCTCGTTGAGAATAGGGCTCCAAGGAGCCTGACCAGAGTTTGGCCAAGGAGAGGGTCTTGTGAGGACAGAACTCTGGATTTAAGATGTCCAGCGATTGTGTGAGAAACACCCCTTTATTTCAATGTCTCCAGAGTGCCACATTCAATCTACAGATAGGAGGCAGCAGTGGTGAAAAATCTTAGGGGAAATTGTAAAGTTCAAAAATGTTTCCAGAACTCAAACTTCCCGGTCAGCACTACCTGCTCCATACCCAACCTGACCCCAAGCATATGCTCTCAACACACACTCACCTCATCCCCACTTCACTGTAAGGTGTTTTCCGCTCCTGCTCTAGCTCTCCCCGCCTCTTCCAACATACAGAAGATCCCCTATTGCCTTAGGGGTGAGAGGTCCTTTCGAGGTGAGCTCACCACTCCTTCACCTCTGCTTTCTCCCTCCGAAACAGGAAGGTGGAGAAGATGTAGACTCTTGCCTCCTACACCCTCCATCCAGTCCCCTTCTCCAAGACTTTCAGCTCAGCGGCATTGGGCTGCACCTCCTGTTGCACCGAAATGGGATGGGAATCAGAGAACACTGGTGCAGTAAACCTGGAGAACATTTACTAAAGAACCCTTGATTCTTTTTAAACAAGAAAGCTAAGCCCTGTGGGTGAGTTAATGACACAGCAGGAGTAGAACCCATGTTTCCTGACTCCCATTCTAGTGCTCTTCCCATTGCCCTTAAGATTATTCGGTCAGGCCCCTGGGAAAGAAGTGTCAGAGAGTATTAAAGAGAGATAATTGCCTTACCAAGCCGACCATGTTTTTAACACAATAGAAGAAATGAAAACCAGAAGAGCACTGTACTCTGTTCAATATTTGCTCTCTGGTACCCCCAACAGTGCTCCGAAAATTCCCAGAAGCTAGTACCATCTTCTATGTATTCTCCTCTCAGAATCCTACATATTCCTAAGGACCCAATGCTAACCACAGCCTTCCTTGTCCACATCAACCTGAAGTGGATGATCTTTGTCCTCTTACTTACCTCATCTGTTTTTTTAGTGCTCATTTAATGCCTCATACAAAGCTGTCCAATTCAGAAGCCACGATCCACATATGACTATTTAATTTAAATTAAGTTAAAAATTCAGTTCCGTTCCTCAGTTGCACTATCCACATTTCAAGTGCTCAACAGCCACATATGGCTAGTGGCTACTATTAGACAACGCACATTATGGAACATTTCCCTCATCACAAAAAGGTCTATTGGACAGCACTACATACAATTAGTTATAATTTTTTATGTACATGTTTTATTTTCCAGTGAGACTGTGAGCCCTTTAGGGACCACACCTTATCAAACTCTATATCCCTTTCCTACCAGCAATCTTAGCACAGCGCTTTACACTTAATAAATATCCAACATATTCATTGATTGGGTCTTCAGGAAAGAATTCCCTTATTCGTCAGCTCTCATATTACTTAAAAGTTTTTGCTTTTCCTCAGCCACAAATAAAGCTCAGTCCATCTTCCCAGAAAGAGGAACGGTGCATTGAAGCCTAACAGATAAGAAATGCCTGTCCATCCAGGCGTGGTCTGCAGGAAAAAGGGCAAAGGAAGGGACTGGCTGCCATGTACTACGCCTGCCATACATTCCAGACTCCAGGCCTTTGATCCTCTGAAAAGAACTTCTGTCTGAATGCCTAGTTCCCTGACTTCTACCTCCCAGGGAGTTGTTCCCAATTTGAAATATTCCTATGAGGTCAGGGTGCTGCCAAGGCCACGTGATGTTTAGCAATTGGCAAGGGGTGGGGGGTCGGAGGTATGTTGAATAAAATCAGCCTGAAAATTCCCTAAGTAGGTCTCAGAACCATTCTAGATAGCCTGGGCTCTGGGTGACAAAGGACTCAGCTAGCCATTCTGGACCTGTTTCACGGTGTACCCCCAACAGCCTGGCCTTCCTCAGCTCTCACCTGCCGACCTCATCTCCATCTGGAGGGCTTTTGGATTTAGTTACTGAAGCCTAATCTCTCCTGGAAATCCACCAAGAACTGAACCACCCTTGGATATGTTCAGTCCAGTATTTTCTTCCCTAACATCTTCTATTGTTTTCTAGTTGTTTTAAGTATAATACTTATACCCTTGGGAGCAGAGACCTCATGCCATCATTGTACTCCACCTTTTTTGAGATGATTAAAGGAAGACGATGTTTGTGAAAGTGCCTGCCTGGAGGAGGCCTCAAAAATGTCAACTCCCGGGGCTGGCCCAGTGGCGCAGCAGTTAAGTTCGCATGTTCTGCTTCTTGGCGGCCCGGGGTTCACCACTTCAGATCCCGGGTGTAGACCTGGAACCGCGTGGCAAGCCATGCTGTGGTAGGCATCCCACATATAAATTAGAGGAAGATGGGCATGGAGGTTAGCTCAGGGCCAGTCTTCCTCAGAAAAACGAGGAGGATTGGCAGATGTTAGCTCAGGGCTAATCTTCCTGGGGGAGGGGCAATGTCAACTCCCTCTGCCCCTGTCTCCCTCCCCGGCATCTAGCCTGGAGCCATGCCTCCTTTTTTGTTCCTCCAAGTCTTGCCCATTCTAAAGATGCAGTTTAAAGTCCCTTTTCTCTCCATGAAGTCTCTTCTGACCACCTAGTGGGAAGTGATTCCTCTCTCGTTTGAAATTCCACCACCACACTAGGAGACCCTCACCACTCAATTGGCATAAGTATTGTTAGTTACCCTTCCGTGTATGCTTCTTGAGGACTTTATACTTCTTTGTGTCTCTAGGGCATAGCCCATAGCAGATCTTCTATGAATATGTAGGGTTTGATTTGTTTGTAATATTGACAAGTATATATATATATTTTTTAAGATTAGCACCTGAGTTAACATCTGTTGCCAATCTCCTTCCATTTTTTTTTTCCTTCGTCTTCTTCTCCCCAAAGCCCCCCAGTACATAGTTGTATATTCTAGTTGCAGGTCCCTCTGGTTGTGCTGTGTGGGATGCCACCTCAGCATGGCCTGATGAAGCAGTGCCTTGTCTGCACCCAGGATCCAGACCAGTGAAACCCTGGGCCTCCAAAGCGGAGCACACGAACTTAACCCCTTGGCCACAGGGCCAGCCCCAGGACAAAGGCTTTTAAAGTGGCTTTTAGAAAATATTCATATATCTTAAAGCACTTTACACAGTACCTAACATGTTTTAAGTGCTGAGTAAATGTTGAGTGAGTGAAGTTTCCAGATAAGCCCTTTAGAAAAGCAAATCACAGTCATCTGGTCACTTATATTCTAGTATGTATATAACAGTGATGAGCCTATATCAACCACACCATTGATTGACAAATCTCAGTGATGACTCTTCTTATGGAGCATGTCCTAGTGCTGCTGCCATGGCACCACTTGTGGGCGTAGCACCATAACCTTCTTCACAACATCACTCAAGTTTCAGCTGATGCTCTTGTACGGGAGGAAAAAAATCTTTTCCTCTACCAGTCATACGTTCATTTGCTTGTGCCCTATAAATTAAACTGATAAAAGACAGATTAACAAGAGAAAAACAAGTTTATGAACACATGCATCACGCATACCCATGGGAGCACTCAGAGATGAGTAACTCAAAGAGGTGGTTAGAACTTCGGCTTATATAGCGTTTTAAAAGAAGACTAGTAAGTCTTTAGAGATGTGACAAGACAAAGGCAAAGGACTTTGAGTTTCTAGCGGTGGCAAATTGTGGGAAGGTATATATATATATGGGGGAACTAACGGAAGATCAGGGCTAGTTAGTAAAGTTTGTTATACAGATTCCTCTGCTGCCATCTCTGGGCTGATAAAGGGCTAGAGTTGTCTCTGATGATTAATATTTGTCCTTCCAGGTAGAGAGGAGAGAGGGGTCCATCTTTACAAATTTATGTCCTGCTTTCAGGCAAATAAGGGGAGAGCGGAGAGTTTTTCTTACATCTGATCAGCTCTAAATAATCCTTGTGTCAAAGTGGCATATTTTGGGGTGGCATACTCTGTGACCCTTCATACCTCAACCAGCCAAGCCACACTGACACATTATGTGCTGCAAGGAACTCATTTTCACTCACTTCTCAAACAATGGCAACCCTTGTGGACTCCTATTTCACCTAATGGCGATATTACACAACTAGGCCAGGCAAATCAAAATCATGAACTAGCAGATAAGCAGCTATATGACAATCTGAGGTCATCATCAGAGCTCCATGTAAAATCCTGTATGGTTGCATGATAGTCTCTGGAATTGGGTTAAAGCGGAAGGGTGAGGAGCTGTTTCTGTGGCCAAGTGGCTAAGTTCATGTGCTCTGTTTCAGTGGCCTGGGGTTCACCTGTTGGGATCCTGGGTACAGACCTAGCACCAGTCGTCAAGCCATGCTGTGGGGGCATCCCACATAGAAGAACTAGAATGACCTACAACTAGGATTCACAACTTTGTAATGGGGCTTTGGGGAGAGAAAAAAAAAAAAAGAGGAAGTTTGGCAACAGATGTTAGCTCAGAGCCAATCAAAAAAAAAAAAAAAGTGGAAGGGCGAGAAAGTGGAATTCACTTTACCACAAGTCTCAGCTAGGAAGTCTCATCAGTAAGAGTTGCCCTTGTACTCCATGAAATCCATCTTGGTCTGTCATCTACTCATTGATCCACTCATTCATTTAATAATTATGTATTAAGTACCTAATCTGCCTGGACATGGAGATAAACCAATGAACAAAACTGACCATGTCTAGGCCCTTATGGAGAATGTAAATTCTCACAAGAGATTTATCAATCAACTACTCTATTTCCTCAAATCTAAGTCATCACTGATTTACATCATGGATTTAATAACAGCTTTTCAGGAAAAAAAAAGAAGAAGAAAAAGAGCTACCACATTAAATATACACATTGATTAGATATTAGCATCAAAATTTACTCCCCTAAAATATCACAAAACAATGTGTGGATATGACAAAACTCAGTTTATTACTTACAAGTTATCTTGCAAATCTTTGTAGCATCTCAAAGGAGGGTAAGAGCAAAACTGGGCTATTTATTAAACTTTGAAAGTCTGGTTGAAGGTGGGTCTTTCAATAGGGGGAGAGGGAAGTCTTAGCATCAGATAATGATCATGATAGTTTAGAACCAGTAGCACAGCAATTGAGACGAGGGGCTCAGAGAGTCTTGGGGTATAAATTGTGATTTGGTGCTTTATTTTGAAGAGTTGGTAGGTCTTTCAAGAAGGTCCTGGAATCAGCAATAAAGTCATTTGTTTGCAACTTTTATCTTCCTTGTCAAGAGCTTGCTGGAACAGTAAAGTTATGCTGATGACAGCTGTAGAACAGTAGTCATGCTCATGTGTAGAGTAAGCTATGGAGATGGTCTCATAAACATGTGAAAACATGCATCTTAGGAGAAAGAAAGTAATTACACAATTAAGGATATGTGATTAGAATTGCAAAATACACTGTGATGGATGAATATAGGGTGCTGTGGGAGCATATAACTGGGGCACCTCACCTAGTCTGCAGAGGTCAGAAAAAGCATCTTTGAGGAACTTGTATTTGAACTGACACAAAAGGATGAGTTTGGCTAGATTAAGAAATGGAGAGGTGGGGGTGGGAGGATGAGATAGCTTGTGCAAAGGTCCCACGGCAGGAAGTAACATGGTATATCTGAGGACTTGTTGCAAGATCAGCAAGGCTAGAGCACAAGGAGTGAGAGGAAAGAGGCACACAGTGGGGGTGGGGAGGAGATTGCTGTCCACTGCTATGCTTCAGAGAGATCTCTTTTTCTGAGATGAAAAACATTTTATGCTCTGAGATCGGAAGACTGCATCCCCAGAATCATGATCTAACATTCTCAAAGCTTTAAAAAGGGTGACAAGTGAGCCTCCATGCTAGACTACCACAACAACATCAGATTCAAATTGTTGCCCAACAGTAGCAAAACCAGTTCTAGACTCTCCTCCTACCTGAGCTCAAACTTGTCATCAAACAGGTTGTCCTGATTCTCATCTAGAGATCTGGCCATGACCAAGAGGCCAGGTCAATTTAAATTAAGAAAGAAGAGTTATTTCCAAGTGTTTGATTTGTAAGTGAGCAAATCAACTTTTTTTTTAATCTGGGATTAAGACTTCTGCTTTATGGTGATTTTTGTTTTATATACAATCATTCATTAATTTATTAAAATACTTCAATAATGTCTACTAGGTACCAGCTGCCATGCTTGTTCTTGAGTAAAACTTGCTCTGAAGGATTCCAAGTAGTTGAGGATGGGTTTAGAACTATGTGGTCAAGTGAAATCCTTTATGCAGGGGCTTCTTTGTTCTGGTTCTCTATCCCCCAAACGACAATGTATTATTATTTCCTGTGGTTTTGTGGGTTCACTGGGTCCAGCTCAGCAGCTCTTGCTTGGTGTCTCTCATGTAATTGCAGTTGTAAGTCAACAGGGACTGTAGTTAGCGGAAGACTCCCCTAGGTGAGACATCCCACATGGCTCACATACCTGGCTGGCAGTTGATGCTGAATGTTAGTCAGGAGCACAGCTGAGGCTGTCACCCAGAGCACCTACATGTGGCTTCTCTATGTGGCCTGGGCTTCTCACAGCATAAAGCCTGAGTTATGAGAGAGAGCAGCCCAAGAGCAAATGTTCCAAGAGGCAGGAGCAGAAGCTGCTGGGCCAGTAAAGGATTATGCCTGGAACTTCCCCAGTGTTACTTCTGCCATATTCTGTTGATGAGAGCAGTCACAGGTCCTTCCCAGATTCAGGGGAATGAAGAAATAAACTCCACCTCTTGATGAGGGAGTGACAAGGTCACATTGCACAGGAGCAATGGCACGGGGTAGGAGACATGACTGCAGTAATCTTTGGAAAGTACAATCTACCATATTGGAATAGTGGTAATGTTTGGACAGAAACTTGGTCCAAAGTTTGGTAAGGCTTGTTACCAAGCCTTATAAAAAGAAGGAGAGGGATGCAAAAGAATACCATGCATGGCTCTTGCCTTTGAGGTAGTTGTTGCTTATGCTATGTTTACAACTGAGAGAATGAGCTAAGGTACTTCCAAAACCACATACCAGTAAGTACGGACAAATGCACAGGCCTCTTCCGCTCAGTGTCAGAAAAGATCTGAAAAGTAGAAACTCTGTGTGAAAACTCAAAGTGAGAGCCTATTTTGTATTATTTAAAGGGAAAAAAGTATAATCAGTTACACATCAACCCCAAACTCCCAATCAATTTTCTAAGTCACAACTAAAACATTAAAACATTGTAAAGCACCTACATATATGTGAAAATCAATTATATTAGGATGCAAAATGCTTAAAACATTTGCTTCCTCATCACCAAATGATTAATATGAATGTTTATAAATAGCTGCTTTGTGTCAAGTACTGTGAAGAATTTGAGATTTTTATCCTACTTGCAAGCTAAGTTAGTCTGCTACAGTTTTGTGGTTGCTGACCAAAGACAAACCCCCTGCGTTAGGGACAAAGGACGATGTATTACTCACAGCAATAGCAATAGCCAGAGAACCATCACTGTCTTGCAATTCCCTGACTCCAGTTCCTACAGATGACACAAGAGCCAGGTGATGCCTGCACATGTGATGGGTTGCATTCCAGGAGAGGAACACTAAACTTAGGAATCTCCAATTTTGTATGATGGGCTGCAAGCAAGCCCGTTGCCCAACCTTTGCCCCAGAGGGAGACATTATCTTTATTATACTGCACAGCAAACAGACCTACCTTCTGCTCTGGAGGGAGACACTATCTCCATCTTCCCAGGCTGTACTCTCCTTGAAAAAAAAGCACAAAACTTTCTTGTTGGTGCCTCTGCTCACAAGACATGAAAAACATGAGAGCGCCATGGAGAACTGTCTCTCAACACTTTTTGGGCAGTGAAATGCTATTTCCTAGATCAAGCAATAGCTGAATTGTGTGCCCCTTTTCTTGACATTTGGCATTTTCAAAATATTTACACCGAATTTTGATGTTTTAGTACTTGTGTTTGTAAAATAGCAAAAGAATTTCCCTGACTATCATTTTATTATTCAGTTTCAAAAGAGAAAGAGAACTGGCAATATACATTTTTCCAGTCACCAATACATTGATGAAAATTGAGGCCATGGAAGGAAATGATGAGGTCACCATCTAACCATCTGTTATTTCTCCATTCGTGCACTCACTCATTCATTTATTCAACAAATAATTATTTAGGCTCTTAGGATTATGGAAGTGAAAAAGACAGCTATGTTCCCTGCTGTCATGGAGTTTATGGTCTAGTGGAAGAGACAGACATTAAACAACTAACTACACAATGAATTGTTTATTAGAATTGGGATAAGTCCTCTGAAAGAGGGGAAGCTGATCTTGCCCGGGGAGTCAGGGAGGGCTTATCTGAACGAGGCAGGTTAAAGGACAAGTACTAGTTAACTAGGCAGTGAAGGGGCAAGACTGAGAGGAGTGAAGAGAGCGAGCATAAGACAGACCCTGAAGATAAAACCTTGAAGATCACCAGTATTTAAGGGAGGGGAGAGGAAAAGAAGCCCACAAAGAAGACTGAAAAGGAAGAGCTAGAGAGGTTGAAGGAAAATTAAGAAAAATTATCCAAAACTTGGAAATGAGGTGAAGAGGGTGACTACGTCCTTTCAATGTCATGGTGAAGCCCATGTTTAACAGGCCCACTCAAGGATGATTTCATTTTCAAGGAGAATGTACCATTGTTTGGCTTTGTCTTTTATTATTAATTAAGAATTGAGACTCTGTAAAACTACTTAATAACATGTTAATATCAGTGGTGTGCTGGTAAACTGGCTGAAGGCAGAGGGGCTAGCTTACAAACTTCCTGAATATTTAATAATCAGCTGGTATGAGCTGGCTCTAGCACACCACCTGGTAACCTCAAAGGTTATGGTTTGTTAGGACATTAACCAATTTTGTCTCCAACCCAGCAATCTTATTCTAAGATTCTTCTTTTTTTAAGGATTACATAAACTCTGGTTTCTCAAAATAGTCTTTGAGCCAGCATTACCATCTTACTGGTTTCCTCATTAATTAATGAATTAATTAAATTTTGACACATTTTCATTTTAGTTTGGGAAAGAGTCATGTTTTTAAACTTTTTTGAAAATTATATTTCGATCCTAAGAGTATAGCTTCTTGGAAAGCAAGGGAATCTTTCATATTCAAGAAGAATGGTGTGTCACAATGAGAAACCACTTGACACCCACTAGGATGGCTGCATCAAAAAGTCAGATACTAACAAGTGTTGACAAGGATATGGAGAAACCAGAACCCTCATACAGTGCTGGTGAGAATGTAAAATGGTGCAGCTGCTTTGGAAAACAGTGTGGCAATTCTTCAAATGATTAAACATAGAGTTACTATATGACCCAGCTATTCCACTAGGTATATACCCAAAAGAAATGAAAACATATGTCTACACAAAAACTAGCACACAAATGTTTATAGCAGCATTATTCATAATAGCTAAAAGGTGGACACAACCCAAATGCCTATCAACTAATGAGAGGATAAACAAAATGTGGTATATCTATACAATGGGATACTATTTATCCATAAAAAGGAATGAAGTACTGATACATGCTGTAACTTGGATGACCCTTGAAAACAATATGTTAAGTGAAGGAAGCTAGTCATCGAAGTCCACATAGTATACGATTCCATTCATATGAAAGTCCAGCATAGGCAAACCTACACAGACAGAAAGTAGATTAATAGCTGCTGAGGGGTGGGTGTGCGGGAGAACAGGGAGAGAGAGGAGTGACAGCTAAAAGATATTGGGTTTCTTTGTGAGGTGATGAAAATGTTCTAAAATTGACTATGGTGATCGCTGCACATATCTGTGAATATACAGAAAACCACTGAACTGTACACTTTAAATGGGTGAATTATATATCAATTAACAAAAAAGGAATGGTGTGGTTCATAGTGTTAAATACTCAGGGAAATCTAATAGGAATAGAATAGTAAAGTGGGAGGTGAGGGAAGAGATGAGTTGGAGGAGTTTTTCAGGAAGTTCGGCTGTGAAGGGCAAGGTAAATGTCTAAAGTGGATGTAGTATTAAGGAAATTTTGTTTTAAAGATTGAAGATGAGGAAATATGTCTAAAGATGTCAGTAGAGAAGGAAAAGTTGGAGAGACAGGAGAGAGGTTCATTGATGGGGTCCCCGAGGCGGCAGCAGTAGGAAAACCCAGGCCAAGTGAAGCGCACCATCTGAGACTGCATGAGGAACACCACTTCGGGTGAAACGGTGGGGGATGGAGAAAGGCAGCTGGGTGTGGAAGCAGGTAGGTTTGTAGGTTGGGTTATAGGAAGTTGAGGAAGTTCTCTGATGCCCTTTCTTCTTGCTGTGAAGTAAATTTGGCCATCTGAGGGAGTGAAGAGGAAGGTGACAGGGGTGGAAGACTGAAGAGTGGAGAAAGTTTGAAATGGTTGCTTCTGAGAATGGGAGAGTCAGTTTGCAGTGATGCAGCAAAGACTACAGTAGGAAGAATCTTATTTAGTTCCTACCCAGCAAGTCCAGACAAAGTTTAATTCATAAATATGTCTGCCAAGATGAACAGGAGAATGATGGATCCCAGGGTCATGGTGGCCTGCTGGAGACTCCTTTTAGGAGAAATAACTTTGGGTTTGGGTCTAGAGACCTGGGTTCTAACTTCAGATAAAACACTTACCTGTTGTGTGGTCCTGAGCAATCAATTAACCTCTCTACGCTTCATTCCTTTTTCCATTGAAATTGTATTTTTCAACTTTTATCTTGAAATAATTTTAAGTATATAGAAAAGTTCCAACGGTAGTACAGAGAGTTCCCATGTACCTTTCACTGAGCTTCCTCTCCTGTTAACATTGCACATAATTATGGCATATTTATCAAAACTAAAATTAACATCGGTGCAATACTAAACTACAGATTTTATTTGGATTTTACCAGTTCTTTCACTAAGATCTATTTTTTATTCCAGGATCTAATTCAGGGTACCACATTACACTTACCCGTCATGTTGCTTCCAATCTATGACAGCTTCTTAGTCTCTTCCTGTTTTTTATGAACTTGACAATTTTGAAGAGTACTGGTGAAGTATTTTATAGAGTTTCTCTCCATTTGGGGTTTATCTGATGTTTTCTCATGATTAGGCTGGGGTTATGAACTTTTGGGAAAAGATTCACAGAGGCGATGTGCCCTTTTCATCAACGTGACCTATTACTGATGATGTTATTCTTGATCATTGGTTAAGGTGGTGTCTCCCAGATTTCTCCATTATAAAACTGTTACTTTCTTTTTTCCATACCCTGTTTATTAGAAGTCAGTTCCTAATTTGAGCGTATACTCATGGAGAGGGAAATTCTGTGTTTCCATTTTTAATCTTTTTAATGAAGAAGTTTAGCCCCCACATTCTATGATTCTAGGGTCTTTTCCATAGTGGTACAATTTAAGGGGAACCAAGAAGTTCCCTAACATTAGTCATCTACCTATCCTAGCCTGTGCTTGAAATTCCAGGAGTAATGAGGTGTTCCTTGGGGTTTTGTATCACGTACTTTCTGCAGGTCTTCTTTCAAAATGCAATTATTTCTGGGTGAATCAGCACCATCTTCTTGGTATCTTGTTGGGGTTTTGGATTTAAAAGGATCCTTGGAGGCCAAATAGTGCAACCTCCCATACCAAGTGAAAACTTTCTTCTTTTGTTTATGCATGTGTAACCTGAAATACCTATTGGGTAGTCCTTGCTCTGGCCCTTTGCCCCACTGAGACCAGGGAAATGATTTATTTCCTTACACATATACCCAAAAAATTACTCCCAAAGCATTGTTGAGTAGTCTAGATTTCATGGATATTTTCATGGGGAGACTAAGCCAAACAAGACAAAGTTCCCATTAGACATCTCTGTACTCTCTCTCAAACCACCCTCCTCAACTGATCAGTTCCTTATCTCCTTCCACAACCTGTCCCCTACCCCACTTCCCAACCCCTGTATTATCCCCATCAATAAGCACTCAGCATCTCTCACGAGTAAAACAAAAACCCAAAGCTGATTAGATGGCCCCTGGGGAGGGTCTAGCCCAGCCTGTCATATCTGGGTCATACCTTTTTGAGACAAAAAACTAAGAATTCTCTTCCCAAAGAAATGCACATATGCACTTTCACCAGCAGCTTGCCAACATCTCTGGGGGCATCACTGGACTCTCAAAGCCCATCCTTGAACCCCCCAGTTTCCCACTGCTCCACTGCATTCCTGAAAGCTGGTCATCCACCTCCTGTCTGGGAAATGGAGTCACTAAGTAAGTCTGTTCTCTGGAGTGACAAATAATAAATCAAATCCCCTTCCATATGACAGATTTTCCTATATTTGAGGACTGTCATCATAACTCTTTTTGGTCCTCCTGTTTTTCTAACCAAGTAGCCTCATTTTCTTTAGTTATTTCTTCATGTGATATGTTTGCATAACTGTCACCAGCCTGGGCACTCCTCACTGGATATAAGACCAGTTCTCAGAAGCTTTTTAAAATGAAATATCCCAATGAGATGCTACTTCACATCCATCAGATTGGCAAATCTGACAGTACTGATTGTGGCAAACAGCTATTGGGTAAATAAATTGAAGGGTATGTCCATCCAATGGAATACCATACACCAGTGAAAACGAATGGACTAGGGTTACATGTGTCAATACAGATAAATCTCACAGAAATAATGTTGAGCAAAGTTGTAGAAGGATACACATAGTATGATTTCATTTATATAAATACACGGAAACCATCTATGTATACGTAGTTTGACTTTTTAATATAAATATAAAAATACATGGGAATAATAAATACCAAATTTGGGATAGTGGGGCCCTCTGGAAAGTGGGAGGGAGATGAAATGGGAAAGGCAAACAGGGGGCTTGAACTACTGGCATTGTTTTGCTTCTTAAGTTGGGTCGGGATACCCAGGTATTTCTGGTATTGATCAAAATGTAAAACTAAATAAAAGTGGATCCAAGATTGGCAATATATATTAAAAGCTTTAAAATTGTTTATATTCTTTCATTTGCTTGTTCCTTTTGTAAGAAATTTTCCTAAGGAAATAATAAAAAACATATACACATACTTATATATACAGACAGTTGTGATGGTTTTCTTTATAAAAGCAAAAAAAACAACCAAAAACCTAAAGGCTCATCTCTAAGGGTTTAGTCAAAGATTATGTTCCATTCAGAGGCTGAATGAATACAACGTAGCCACCAAACATTTTGTGTTGGGAGAATATTTGGTGGCATGGGAAAGTGCTGACTACTTACTATAGTTTTTTAAAGGATGTCACAGAGTAATATTTACTGCATGATTTCAGTTAAAAAATGAAAATATATGGACATGGAAAATGGACAAATTGTGACATATTCCTGAAATGCAATATGAAGTGGCAATTAAAAGAAATTAATTAACCTTCATGTATCAGCTACCGTCAAAATTATAAAGCTGAGTGAGAAGTGTTAGAAAATGATACATACCATAAGCTACCATTTATAAGAAGATTTAAAACACACAAAATTGATTATGGACATGTACTATTTATAAAATACTTAGAATAGTACCTGGCACCTAATAAGAATTTGTGACAGGTTATATTTTCCGAGATGGCCACAATAAGATTTCCCATGCTACATGATCTTCCTACAATGTGACATTTATATTCCTCCCATCAAGAGGTGTGGGAAGGTTGTCTATGTCCTCTCTTCTTGAAGCCGGGTGGGACCATTACAGCAGAAATAACACCATGTGACTTCCAAAGGTAGGTCATAAAAGACGATCCAGCTTCTACCTGGTCCTCTTGGAACATTCTCTCCTGGAATCCAGCCACCATGTTAAGAAGCCCAGGCCATGTGAAGAGGCCACATGTAGGTGTCCCAGCTGATGGCCCTAGATGAGATCTTAGCCAACAGCCAGCATCAGCCACCAGATCTGTGAGTGAGGAAGCCTTCAAGACGACTCCAGCTCCAGTCTCCATCTGACTGAAGCCTTGTGAGAGAACCGCCCATCAGCCTCATCAACCCACAGGACCGTGAGAGATAATAATACAATTATTGTTGTCACTTTGAGCCAGTAAGTTTTGGGGTGATTTGTAATGCAGCAATAACTGACTGATACAGTGTTACATGAGTATTTGTTAAGATAAATAACTAAAATAGTGAGAGTATAAAAACAGAGCCAGGAAGTGTACCTGCCAACTTCGTGATAGTAAATGCATCTGGGAAGGGAGGAAAGAGGATTGAGACTGGAGAAGATATGTTAGTTCTTTAAATACAAACAAAAAAATCTGGAAAAAAGATAAAATTAGGATTTGTTAGTTCTGGGGTTGAAAGCTTTTAATAAAAAAATTATTTGTCTAGCCACCACTCTCCTCCCCTAATACACACATACTCCTCCAAAAAGCAGATATGGGTGTATAAAAGGGACTCTAAACCTATCGGGTTTAATCAGATGCTGTGCTGCCTGCCAGAGGAGCCTGGAGCCTTGAGAGGCTCCCGGCTGCGCTTGTGGGGGGGGGGGGGGGGGGGCACTGGAGCCAGGAAAAACAAAGGCCCGGAGGGTGCCTAGTCAGCGCTGCTTCCTTCACAGTCTAGGGCCACCTAGGAAGAAAGAAGGTCACCTCATGGCCTGTTGCGGGTTACCTCACATCTCAGCTAACCTAATTCGTGTCTGACACAAGAATGTTAGTAACACACCAACTCCTCCTGCTCTGGGAGAGAGGAACATGAAGGCACCAGAGAGAGGAGATAATCCTTAGCACTCTTCTAAACATAGTGGCCTGGCCACACTGTCACAGGCACCTTACAAACGGCGCCCTTTCAATATTGACTAAGATCTGGAAGGAAATTGAGCCCTATTTGGAAGGGATTAAGGAGACTAGAAGGGCAGGAGGAACAGAAACTGATTCTCTGTCATGGTGCTGAAATCTGCAGCTGAAAACATCAGATGTCATGTGTCTTCACACTTGGAAGCAGAGCAGCTAAGAAGGATAGAACAGTATTATTCTGTTGCCTAAGAAAATTTATGAGGTCAGTCATCCTTGGAGAAGATCGTATACTGCTGAGAGAATTCCCTACAATAGCACTTTTCAAACTGTCCGTGGTGAAGGACCAGAGTTTTTCATTTTCAATCCAACATGAACTGACACTTTTGCCAAATGAAATGAAAATAAAGTACCACAAAAATAATCACACGCGTAGATTGCTATAAAACTTCTTAGATGCTTACTCTCTATTTCTGAACTTATCTCGTCATGGACAAGTAACAAACAGTTTGCCAGCTGGCACCAGTGAGTGGATGCCACCTTAAGTAGCACTGCCGTACAAGGCTGTCTCAGGAAGGCAAACCTCACACTGTCCAATTTCATGATAAATAAGTGACCCGCTAGAGAAAGGTGGGAATTCCTCATTACATCCTTTATCATTAAAAGAAAATTCGTTCAACTTCTATGGTTTATTTTTCATTGCTGCATCAAAGGAAGTTGGTTCATTGTAAGTAAACTTATTTTAAATGGTTTTGGTGGAAGAAATTAGGACAGGCTGGCATTTTGTAAAACTCCATCTGAAGCCGTAGCTAAGGATAAGACAGATTGTCCAGAGTCTCAGGAAGGCAAGCTACTTTCCCTATCTGGCAATTTTTATTAATTGATCCACCAGTTAAGAAAAAATAAATAAGAAAGAAGAAAGAGGAGAGAAGCCCTGATAGTCAATCTGGAGCATAGGCTGTCAAAATCGATGAGCATAAAACTCCACTGCTCTTGAGACGTCTCACACCTGCATGACTCTGAGCCAGGTCACCTATTTCCCAGGACAACTCCAGAGATAATGCATCTAGTCAGGTTGGCAAGAAAGGAGTGAGCTGCACGCAAGGACATGCATCTGGGGTTTAATGAGGCACACAGGATTATTATTTATAACACAATCAACATACACAATGTATGTAGTGATTAAATCTTGTCCCAGAAGAGCTCACATGCATCTATGCTATGATGACCCAATTATTTAGAAGATTTTTCTCTTTTCTGTCCTAATTTGCTCTCTTGTGACAAAAAAAGGATTTGAACGACTGTGAGATGAAATTCAAAGCCATAATGGCCTTTGTTTGCTCCAAATTAAATGGTAGCAGAAACAAAGACTTAGGTTAAAAAGCAAAACAAATTAAAAATAAGCTCACCCTGAAACCCCAGAAGGGGCCATGTACATTTCGAACTTTGGGTTGTCATCCCCGGTATTTTTATATCCTTTCACTCCTCAGGATCTGACATTTACATGGTTGTTATTCTTTGAAAGTGTTTTCAGTTACTGTACAAGATCCTTTCAAACACTTTGGGGTAGGCAGTTTAGTTATTATATCCACTTTCTGTGGTGATATTAAAAATATTTGGCTTGGACGCCAACCAGTCCAAATGAGGCATGAGCCAATCAGAAGTGACACCAGCAGTGAACTCCCAGGACAGCTGGAGCAGAGCCCACGAGGAAAAATGGCCCTGCCCATTTGTGAGAGAAGGAAATGGATGGTCAGGAAAACTATGCCTGCGGCCACATAGTATTTTCTACTTCTGGATAGTAGGACTGGTTCCAGGCTGCCTGACTTCCAATCTGAGTCCCCTCCCCCAGAACATAGTTCTCACCATTTTACAATAACACTAAAACTCCAAAATGAGTAGAGAA
Source organism: Equus caballus (assembly GCF_041296265.1). NCBI lineage: Eukaryota > Metazoa > Chordata > Mammalia > Perissodactyla > Equidae > Equus > Equus caballus. Next base: position 52,363,405 of record NC_091698.1, on the reverse strand, counting down.
GATGTTGGATAAATTTCTTTCATGTCACTACAAAAAAGTAGGAAGGAAGAAAGGAAGAAAGGAAAAGACAAAGGAAGGGTAAAAGGGGAGACAGAGAAAAAGAAAAGGAAATATGGGAGCCCCATAATCAGCACTGTTTATGAGAACTGGGAATATAACTTCATTGTGATCAACTGTTCTGTTTTTGGTTTCTTTTTTTTTTTTTTTTGAGGAAGATTAGCCCTGAGCTAACATCTGCTGCCAATTCTCCTCTTTTTGCTGAGGAAGACTGGCCCTGAGCTAACATCCGTGCCCATCTCCCTCTACTTTATAGGTGGGACGCCTGCCACAGCATGGCGTGCCCAGCAGTGCCATGTACGCACCCAGGATCTGAACCCTGGGCCACCGAAGTGGAACGTGCAAACTTAACTGCTGCGCCATCAGGCCAGCCCCTGATGAACTGTTTTCAAATATCAAGTCTGTTCTGGTAGATTGTAATTGTTCAATATACTTTGTTTAGTGCTGGGTTTTTCAACATTAGACATTTGACATTTTGGGCCACATCATTCTTCCTTGTGGGGCTATCCTGTGCATTGTAGGATGCTTAGCAGCATCCTGGCCTCTACCTAGTTCATGCCAGTACCATGTTGTGACAATCAAAACTGTCTTCAGACCTTGCCAATGTCTCAGATAGTTCTCCAGTTGAGAACCACTGGTTTAGTGTGTTTGTTCTAAATATATTTTCAAAGTCAATTCAGTTTATATCTGAAAGTCAAACATTGCAGCTGAGAATTGGAATTCATATAGAAAAGAAAATACAAGATTCTTTCACTATAATTTGATCAAAATGTCCCCCCATGCCCATCCTCTGGCTGAATTTTGAAAGCAAATGGAATTTTAAATCAGACAGGCAGCCATGAGCAGATACCTACCTTTGAACTGTACAGGTCATAGGTCAAACAACAGGTTTGCATTCTTCTACCTGTTATGATATATAGACTGCTATTTCTTTTTTTTTTGAGGAAGATTAGCCCTGAACTAACATCTGCTGCCAATCCTCCTCTTTTTGCTGAGGAAGACTGGCCCTGAGCTAACATCCGTGCCCATCGTCCTCTACTTTATATGTGGGATGCCTACCACAGCATGGCGTGCCAAGCGGTACAATGTCCGCACCAGGATCCGAACTGGCGAAACCTGGGCCACCGAAGTGGAACATGTGAACTTAACCACTGTGCCACCACACTGTCCCCTAGATTGCCATTTCTTGATATTTTTCTAACATTTCCAATAATTTCTCATGTTTGTTTTAGATTTATAACACATTTTCTTTCATTCTTTTCTTTCTTATTTTATTTTATTTTTAAAGATTTTATTTTTTTTCCTTTTTCTCCTCAAAGCCCCCCGGTACATAGTTGTATATTCTTCGTTGTGGGTCCTTCTAGTTGTGGCATGTGGGACGCTGCCTCAGCGTGGTTTGATGAGCAGTGCCATGTCCGCGCCCAGGATTCGAACCACCGAAACACTGGGCCGCCTGCAGTGGAGTGCGCAAACTTAACCACTCGGCCACGGGGCCAGTCCCTCATTCTTTTCTTAAGTATAATAACTCTATATTATCTTGGGAATTTACTTAAATTTTTAAGTAATTTTTACTTAAAAATTCTCTCAGGCAAAAGTTAGTTTCAAAGTACTTTCAGATAACTGAAAAGCGCTCCGTGAGTAAGAAATGTACCTTTCAGCTCAGTCTACATCAATGTTCCTGGCTGCATTAGTCACAATAGCTAAAAGGTGGGGTCAACTTGAATGCCCATCAACAGATGGACAAAATGCATAAACAAAATGTGGTACAAACATACAATGGAAGATTGTTCAACCTTAAAAAGGAAGGAAATTTTGACACATGCTACAACATGGAGGAACTTGAGGAAGTTATGCTGAGTGAAATAAGCCAGTCACAAAATGACAAATATTGTACAATTCCACTTCAGGTATATGAGGTACCTGGAATCACCACAATCATAGATACATCAAGTAGAATGGTGATCACCAGGGGGCTGGAGAGAGAGGGAGATTGGGAGTTTTTGTTTAATGGGTACAGAGTTACTGTTTGGGACAATAAAAAGATCTGGAGATGGATAGTGGTGACGGTTTGCACAACAATGTGAGTACACACGTGAGTGTACTTAATGCCACTCAACTGTACACTTAAAATGATAAAAATGGTAACTTTTATGCTATGTGCATTTTACCATAATAAAAAAAATCAAATTGGAACATTCAGCAATATAAAAATACTGCATGTACGTAAAGTAGGCAACCATAATACCTTCTTCACAGAAAGGCCTCCTCTCTGGAGGAAAGGGCGTGACATCACTGTGATGTCCACGGATACGTCTATCGTTCCTTGGAATTTGGTCCAATGCGTCTCCAGATGTTCTGCTGGACTGCACTTTGGCCAAGCCAACCATTTCAGTCATCCCTGAAATCCAGCTGCTGAGGTCAGCCAATCCCATAGGAACTCACTGAGTTCATTTGGATGATTCAAAAGAAGAAAATGGCCCTCTCTAATCTTTTTTCTCAGAGTCCCAACCTTGGATTCAGTTCATTAGCCTCAAAAATCACTCAGATCATTAAGAGTTGAGAATTAATATTGTTTCTCTCTCTTAAGTATAATAACTCTATATTATCTTGGGAATTTACTTAAATTTTTAAGTAATTTTTACTTAAAAATTCTCTCAGGCAAAAGTTAGTTTCAAAGTACTTTCAGATAACTGAAAAGCGCTCCGTGAGTAAGAAATGTACCTTTCAGCTCAGTCCAACAGATGGACAAAATGCATAAACAAAATGTGGTACAAACATACAATGGAAGATTGTTCAACCTTAAAAAGGAAGGAAAGCAAGGTGGAAGGAGCACCCCATTTCTTTTCACGGCACAAAACCCTATTAAATATTTGACGCTATGTCTGTGGAATTGATTTGCTCTGTTGGTCACAGAAAATATTGAGTGTCTCTAGTAGAGGATATGGTGTACGGAATTATACTCTATGCTACTTGATTAAATTAAAAGTTGGAGAAGAGAGTGGCCATATGTGGGATGAAGTGCAATCAACATCCAAAGACTGGGGCCAGCCTGGTGGCACAGCAGTTAAGATCGCACGTTCCGCTTTGGCGGCCGGGTTTCGCAGGTTCGGATCCCGGGTGCGGACATGGCACCGCTTGGCAAGCAATGTTGTGGTAGGCGTCCCACGTATAAAGTAGAGGAAGATGGGCACGGATGTTAGCTCAGGGCCAGCCTTCCTCAGCAAAAAAGAGAAGGATTGGCAGCAGATGTTAGTTCAGGGCTAATCTTCCTCAAAAAAAAAAAAAAAATCCAAGAGGAGGCCCCTTTCTCCCACTTCTGTTTGCCCAGCATCATTCTCGGGCTCTGAGAACTGGAAATGTTGGGAGCACCCAGAGACCACAGCTTGTGGGGACCAGGAGATGCCACCAGGAGGCTAAAGACAACAGCAGTGGACAAAGCGGTCCATCTCTGGAGAAGAAGATGAAGGGGGTGTCATGATGGGCACTATTGACGCACCCCTTTGTTGTTCCCAATAATGATGTGGGGTCGCTACGGGGGGAAGGGATGGGTCTCTTTTTACAAGTACAGCGATTCATAAAAGTCAGTAGATATTGAATTATACATAGATTGTTTTATTTAGCCCCTATAATAATCCCATGAGAGTGGTATTATTATTCTCATTTTACAGATGCGGAAACTGAGGCTCAGAGACGTTAAGTAACTTTCCCGAGGCAACACAGCTCCCAAGAGGGAAAGCTGAGTCAGAACCCAAGTATGTTTGACTCTAAAACCTATCTTCTTAACTGCTGTAAATGGGGACAGGCTCGGGACATCACAATTCCAAATGTTGCTAGTTGCTCCATTTTATGCATTATTACTTTATAAAACACAGGTAAGAACGCAGTATGTTTTATATACTCATGGTTTTGTCATTTTGCCAGTAAATGCTATAAAAAAAGACTCATAGTCTTTCTTACAAGTTCACACATTCAACGTAAGTGATTGTTTTCTTTTGTATCCCACTATAGTCCTTAAAAAATAGTCAGCATAAAAGTGGAGGCCCGGCCCGCCCCATGGCCGAGAGGTTGGGTTCCTGCACTCTGCTTTGGTGGCCCCAGGTTTCACCAGTTGGGATCCTGGGTGCAGACACAGTGCTGCTCATGGGGCCATGCTGAGGCAGTGTCCCACACGCCACAACTAGAAGGACCCACAACTAAAATACACAGCTGTGTGCTGGGAGGCTTTGGCGAGAAGAAGGAAAAAAACAAAATTAAATTAAAAAATTAAAAAAAAAAGTGGAGGCCAATAGCCTATCCCAAACTATTTTCAGATAAGGTTGTTTAAAGACAAATGCCCTCTAAAGCACAATTCTGAAAAACTAAAGAGTACCTCCATACACCTCCCACTTTCTTCGTAACCTGAACGCATATGTAATCCATACATGCGTGACACTTGTGAGTCCATCACACATTATTTTGTCTGACCCCTTCTGAAATGTGTTTATACTTCTGGCTTACTCAGTCTCTTCCATAACAAGCTCCCTTAACTTAGTTACATATTCCAAGTGTTTAACAGAATAGGACAGAGTGACCCTGGAGGCCCTCCAGTGGGATCCCTTTTACATTTAGCTCCTCTATTTGGGTGCAAGAAGTCTTCCACTAAAGTGCAAACTCCCTGAGAAGAGGGGCCTTCTTTTGCTCTCTGCTGTATCTCTGGAAAGATACTTTTGCTCTCTGCTGTATCTCTGGAGAACCATGCCTGGGGTAGGGGAGGAGCTCAGGACATATTTGTTGCATGAATGAATGAGGGAGGGAATGTATCCAGCCTCTGTGAAGGACAGGGGAAGGGATGTTTCAGATCCACGCGGGATGGAACTGTAGAGTCTATCTGGCCCTTGGGAGCCACAGGTACTGCCTTTGGGGCCTGGCCTGTGTTTTGGTGCAAATTCCTAGTCTGGGTGGCCCAGCTAAGGACCATGGCCCCCTTAAGCTCCGCCATGTTGTATTTTGAAGCCCAGTCTGTGGATGAGCTCTCCTTGGGTCAGAGGCCTGGCACGGGTCCAATCAGCACCCTTCTCTCTCCACTTCTCAGGAAATCCTGAATGGAAGACTATGGAGGAGGACGGTCAGTTTTAGCAGACACCATGGCAGACATGTTTTCTACTTTGGTCTTCAAAGTGTGGTCCCTGGACCAGCAGCGTTGGCATCACCTGGAGCTTGTTAGAAATGCACCCTTTCAGGCCCACTCCAGACCTACTGAATTCAAATCTGCATCCTCATACAATCCCCAGGTGATTCAGAGGAACATTAAAGCTTGCAAAGCACTGTTATGCAACATCATTCTTGCAACTTTCCTGCCATACACGTTATGCCCAGCACAGCTTTTCAGTATCACCTTTTACCTCAGTAGTACCATTTTTAAGTGCTTATTTTGCCTCTTATTTTAATTTTATTATTTAAAAAATAGAAGAACTACTGTTTATTGAGCACTATGAGATTTTTATCCTTTTCTTTATTCATGAGGAAACTGAGGCTACGAGATATTACACCACCTGCTCAAGAGTGTAAGCATGAAGCCAGTACTGCTGTATAAGCATTCCTTGCCATACCCAAGGGATGAGTTCTTAAAAAAGCATGCATATGTCAAACAATTTCCTCAGAAGGAAAAATATCAAAAGATTTTATTGCTTCATTCCCAGGCTCTCAGAGTTGCAGTGAGGCAGCCTGGTTTCTTAGCTATGACACCAAAAACATAAGCCACAAAAGAAAAAATAGATAAATTGGACTTTGTTAGAATTTAAAACTTTTGTGTGTTAAAGAACACTATCAGGAAAGTGAAAAGGCAACCTATGGAACAGGAAAAAATATTTGCAAATCATATATCTCATAAGAGTCTAGCATCCAGAATGATTTTAAAAGGCTTACAACTCAACAACGGAAAGACAACAGCCCAATCAAATAAGAGCAGACACCTGAGGATTAACAGATATCAGAAAGCAGCTTCTAATATCAAAGATGTGGACCAGGACAAGCAAATAGAAGAAAGGAACTTGTAGGAAACAGGGATAATGCAAGGAGAAGGCAATCAGTAGCTATGAAACAAGAAGAGGATGCTACTGAAAAATAAAGAAAACAGCATTCAAGGGCCAGCCTGGTGGCACAGGGGTTAAATTCGCACATTCTGCTTCAGCAGCCTGGGGTTTGCCAGTTGGGATCCCGGGTGTGCACCTTCACACTGCTTGTCAAGCCATGCTGTGGCAGTGTCCCACATATAAAGTAGAGGAAGATGGGCACGGATGTTAGCTCAAGGCCAGTCTTCCCCAGGAAAAAAAAAAGAGGAGGATTGGCAGCAGATGTTCAGCTCAGGGCTGATCTTCCTCAAAAAAAAAGGAAATTTTGGGCTGGCCTGGTGGTACAGTGGTTAAGTGCCCACATTCCACTTCCACACCCTGGGGTTTGCTGGTTCAGATCCCGGGTGCTGACATGGCACCGCTTGGCAAGCCACGCTGTGGTAGGCGTCCCACGTATAAAGTAGAGGAAGATGGGCATGGATGTTAGCTCAGGGCCAGGCTTCCTCAGCAAAAAGAGGAGGATTGGCAGATGTTAGCTCAGGGCTAATCTTCCTTGGGAAAAAAAAAAAAGAAATTTAAAAAAAATCTTTAAGAAAAAAAAAGAAAACAGCATTCAGAGAATGGTCCTGGACATTAAAAATAAAAAAGTAAGGGGCCGGCCCCATGGCTGTGTGGTTGAGTTTGCACGCTCCACTTCAGCGGCCCAGGGTTTCACCAGTTCAGATCCTGGGCGCAGACATGACACTGCTCATCAAGCCACGCTGAGGTGGTGTCCCACAAGCCACAACTAGAAGGACCCACAACTAAAAATATACAACTATGTCCCGGGGGACTTTGGGGAGAAAAAGGAAAAACAAAATCTAATAAAAACAATAAAAAAGTAAAAATGAAAAACTCAATAGAATTTTTGGAAAATGAAGCAGAAAGTGTCCAAACTGTCATTTGAACCCAAGTTAGTCTGACTCCAAAGCCCACGAAAATAAAACAAAGATATCTTACATTTGTTAACATTATCTAACCCAAATTACGAAACTGTACTTCTTTGTGATGGATAACAGGGCATCTTATATTGCCAACTTAATCAGAGTCAGCTTGAGCCTGTAGTTGTTTTGGAATCTACTAGATCATCAGTAGAACTAGAGGCAACCTCTTGCTTTTATTTGTTCTGGAAATATAAAAAATAACAATAATTTCTGGTTTCAACCTCTTTATGAATCATGTGCAAATTATGGGATGCCACTCATACAAAGTGCTCCTGGCTAAAGGCTTACAATAAATATATATGGGTTTTTGTTGTTTGTTTTGACTTGGAGAGCTGCATTTTGGAAAAAATATTAAAAAAGCAGTATTTTAGGATTATGGAATTTTGGACCTAGGAGGAACCCTAGATGTCATCTACTCCTCATTTTCATCTCAAATATGTGAAAAACTAAGCTAGTTAACTGAACCGGGAGTGGAATTCAAGTGTGCTAGCTCCAAGTTCACTGCTGTTTCTGCCCCACAGAGCCATGAGAAGTAGAAATAGCTATAGCACCAATGCCCGTATATAATTACTTTAAAATCAGGAAACAGTAACTGGGTCATCTGCTTCAACCACAGAATAAAATGAAAAGGAGGACAGAAACACAAGACTTTGTCTCCAAACTGTAGTGCTGATGGAAAAGAAAGATAAAATCTTCTAACTTAACTTTTCCTGCACAGAATCATCAATAAGCATTTTTTGAATAGTCACAAAATACATAACAAGGAATAAAGCTACTAGAATATAGAGTAATGCACAAACGGAATTGCTGTGCATAAGCTGACTACACACTATTAAACATCATTTGGTGCAACATTCATTAATTTCAATGAACAACTAACTCAGGAATATTATATATGAAGCAGAATTCCTCTCACAATTAAACTAATTAGACATTGTCTTTTTGTGTGGCAGTATTATTTTTTATAGTGAATAAACTGTGAGAAATCATAGGGAGATGAAATGGTGCTGAGTCCAACCTATTGAAGTCAAAAAGTATTTTCTAACATTTTAAAGATGATCTCTTATACTACAGATGTGTTATGTATGCAGTGAAAAATTGAAATGCAGATAAGCAAAAATAAAAATCTGAGATTATCACACTGATGCATATTCTTCTAAATCTTTTCTTTCTAATTTTTGACTAAAATTAGATTATATTGTACACACTACTTGTAACTGGCTTTTTTTTTTTTTAAGTCAGTGTTCTCTATCTTCCCATTTTAGTAAATTTTATCTCGCTTAATACCCAGATCCCAAACTGCTTTACCATTTGGTTTGTTCGGGAAGATTCAGTCCAGGATTTCCTTTACATCTGGTTCTTCTGTTCCTTAAATCTCTTTTAATCTAGCCCAGACTGTTGCTGCACGACACTGACTTAGCGAAGAGACTCAGCCAGCTGTCCCACCTCCTGGTTTTTCCGATTGCTTGTGTGTATTAGCTTGATCCTCTATCCCCTGTATTTCCTACAAACTGTAAATTAGATTGAAATGCTTAAAAGGTCCAATCAAATATCTTGGCTAGAATTTGTCATAGGTGATATTGGTAACTCCTTGCCTTACATCAGAAGACATCATGGTAGCTGGCTGCCCGAAAGAGTAGTTATTAATTACCTGCTGTGTGCCTAGTCCCTAGTAGTCCATTAGCAAGTGCCCTGGCGGAAAACCAGAGAGGAGTCCAACGCACAGTGTACCCGGTCTTCTTCCTCCCCGTTTTCTCCTTTAAGCTTCTGGATTTTCTCTGTTCTGCTCTTGTTGTTGTTAAGTGGCCTGAGAGTTTAGCGGATGTGAGGCATGATTGGGATGTTTGTGAAAGTCAGGGAGAAAGGGTAATTATTTAGAAGATAGGGCAAAATAATGCCACGGGCTCTGATAAGACTCCATTTGGCTCCATTATCCCTTTTCCTGTGTGCATGGCAGCAATGACCTCCCTGTTGGCTCCCTGTCACCAGCCTCAACTGCTCAGTAGGACATTCTTCATTCTCTCTGTCATTAGAGCTCTCTTTCTAACACATAATCCAATTGAATCATGAAACTCTCTCGTTTGAAAGTTTCTGCAGGCTCTTTCTATCTGCTACAAGATGCAGTGCAAGCTCTCCCATACAATGCAAGCTACAAGGCTTGTCAAATTCTGCCCCATCCTTTCCAGGCCAGTCATTCCTCATCCTGCACCCACATGCCCTTCACTCTGGCCGTACCGGGCTTGCCACCATTCCCTGAACACACCATGTCCCTTCACAATCCTGTCTTAGACACGAAGACTGCTTCCATCTGCAATGTCATCCCCCACTTTTGGCCTAGCAACTCCTAGTTTACTTTCTAGATCCAAAACAAATAGCCCTTTTATGGGGCCGGCCCAGTGGCTGAGTGGTTAAGTTCACACGCTCTGCTTTGGTGGCCCAGGGTTTCACTGGTTCAGATCCTGGGCACAGACCTAGAACCGCTCATCAGGCCATGCTGAGGCGGTGTCCCACATCCCACAACTAGAAGGACCCAGAACTAAAATATACAACTATGTACTAGGGGGCTTTGGAGAGATGAAGGAAAAATTTTTTAAAAATCTAAAAAAACCCCACAAATAGCCCTTTTGTGTAAAGCATCCTTGAGTCTCCTGCATTAGGTGTTCTGTTTTGAGATGATATCATCCTTTGTTGCTATCTTATAGCCCTTAAGACCACGTATTTAATTTACCTGTTGAACCAGTAGGTTGAGCAAGCATCACATATAGATTGTGATCAAAATCCGACTTTCTTTTTTCCACTGTCCTTTTTCTTTAACTCCTAATGTAAATTTTCAACATATGTAAAAATAGAGAGTATAGTATAATAATCCTCGCGTCCCCATAAGCCAGCTTCAACAACCAAATTGTTGAATTGGCCAAAATTGTTCATCTATGCCTGACCCATTTCCTCCCCTCAACAGTTTTATTCAGAAGCAAATACCAGACTTCATATCATTTCATCTATAAATACCTCAGGTTGTCTCTCTAAATGATAAGAAATCTTTTAAAAAACATAATAAGGATACTACTGTCATTCTTTAAAAAATTAACATAATTCCTTGATAGTATCAATATCCATAAAAATGCTGTCATTTTTTAATTCAGTTCAGTTGCTCTTTCCCGGCACTAGGTGAAAATTCCAGTTGGCCTAGGATGTCTCTGTTCAGTCTTACAAAACAGATAGTCTTATGCTGGCTTTTCCTACAGTCAATTTAACTAGCAAATACAGTCTCAATTCAGAAATCAGAATGTCCAATTTCCCATAATAATCAAAACTCAGAGCCTGACCTGCGGTATATCTTAGATCTTAGATAGAGTAGGATGGAGAACTTACATCTTTCTGCCCTCTCCTTGCTCGCTTCCTTCCCTGCTACCGCTGGGGTTGAGGTCTGTGGGGATGTGAATGGGCCCCTTCCTCGCCATTTCCCTGCCCAGAAGGATGTGCTCCTCCTCCGAAGAGTCACGAGTGCCCCTGTCACCCAGGAAAGTCCCTAAAACATTTTCCATGTCTAATGCTTTGTTTTTAATTTGCGCTTGCTTATAGGAACCAAGACAGAACAATGCCAGGTGCCCAAATGGCAGAATCTGTCCAAACCAGAAAGGTCCAAGATGGTGATGGAGTGCCGTGCACAAAAGGAAACGTGCAGAAGGTGCCGTGTACAAGAAGGGAAGATCTGCGCATGCCCAAATGCCCCCGCACCCCAGCGATGATGTGGAGACCCCTCCCCCTTCACGTCCCATAAGAACCCTGCTTACTTACCCTTCAGGGAGAAGGTGTTTTAGAGCAGGAGCTCTGCCTCCTCCATTCATTGACCAGTGAACCACGTTTCTGCTCTGCTGTTCTGAACCCAGTCTCGTTCTATTGGCAAGAGCAGCCCTGGGCAAAAGGACCCACTTGAGGGTCACTAGTCCCTTAGGACTCCGTTAACACCTCCATCCTCAGCCCTTTGGCCTCTGGGACCCCCTCCGGCCTCTTTCTAGTCTAGGTAGTCAGTCGTACTGAACAGAATACAGGGAGTGCAGGGCAATTCCAACGCACGGCGTCTCCTAGCTCATCACCGAAGCAGAGCCCCCTCTCTCTCGCTGGATTTTGCAACATGGGCATCAAACCACCTTCCAGGGTATGTCTGAAATTTCTCAGGCCTGAGCTCTGCGTCTCTCAGCTGGAAGAAGCACATTTTAACCCATCTAAATGGTTATATTTGAAGTGAGTTCCTCGTAGACAGTATAGAGTCGGGTCATGTATTTTATCCTCTTCTCAGTCCTGTGTTTCAACTGGTGCGTTTAGACCACTTATATGTAACGATATGTGAGGGCTTAAGTGTCCCATTTGGTTTTTTGTTTTCTGTTTGTTCTCTCTGAAGAAACACATTTGAAAGCTCTCAAAAGCTTTCCCTTGGAGGACCCCAGGATGGGATTAAGAAGGTCGAATTCCAGCTCTCTTCTCTCAGGGGTGGGGCCCTCTCCCATGTCTATGGGCTGGATCTAACTAAGGAATCTAAGCATTGTAAAGCAGGTTATTTTTCATTTGCTGTGTAACTTCTGCATGGGGGAGGGGACTGTGATCTTTAACTGACTTTATGAACGCTATCTATTCACTGGTGCCTCCTTGAAGCTGAGACGGAGAAGCCCTGCTTGATTATCCCTGAGACATTTATTTACATCTCTTTCCCCTTCTAGATTGTAAACAAGATGTGGACAAGATCCACATGTTATTCTGCTCATCTTTATGTACCCCAACGACTATTAGATGCTTAATCTATGTTGATGCCTTGTTTACTAATACTTAGCCCAAAAAGGTCAAACTTTTTTTAACTCTTTATTTTGAAATAATTTCAAACTTGGAGAAAAGCTGTAAGAATTGTGCAAAGAACTCCCAGATACCTTTTGCCGAGCTACACCAACTGTTAAGATTTTGTCACATTAGCTTTATCCTTCTCTCTTTCAGGGATCAGACCTCTTTTTAAACCTCTGTTCAACTTACTTTGGTACAATTCATTTCCATTTAGTGTCTTATATTAGCTGTCTTTTTTCTCAGAATTCACCAATTTTCATGTCCTAATAGAAATGGAAGAGAGGGAGTAGAAAGGATAAGATCAACTTATTTTACTTGGTAACCAGTGGGTTTTCATCCATTTAAAACTATGAGATTTAGTTTGAGAAACTAAGAAAGGTATTTAACATGTCTATGAATATGGTTATGCTAGAAAAAAAATGGAGCTACCTTCTAGAATAGGCTATTTTTAGTACAGAATTACTATAGAAAAGAATGGTGCGGCATTACATAAATAACTCTTCCTGGGAGTATAATGATAACTCTGCTTCTGCTATTTGAGGAATCAGCCAAGAAAGGTTGGGAGAAATCTATTATGTTATCAAAAAGAAATTTTCCAGTCTGTTCCAAGGGACTGATAACATTTAGGAAGAACCTGGCTTGTCATTGAATATAAAGAATGTGGGGGTGAGTTTTAGGGAGAATGGATATAAGGGTTCATGTCCCATGGGACACATTTCAATTCTGCCAGTTCAAATGGAGATTTTTCTTCTTCTTTTTTCTTTTTTTAGGAAGATTAGCCCTGAGCTAACATCTGCTGCCAATCCTCTTTTTCTTTTGCTGAGGAAGACTGGCCCTGAGCTAACATCCATGCCCACCTTCCTCTACTTTATATGTGGGACGCCTACCACAGCATGGCCTGACAAGGGGTGCCATATCCGTGCCCAGGATCAGAACTGGCGAATCCCGGGCCACTGAAGTGGAACATTCACACTTAACCACTGCTCCACCGGGCCAGCCCCATGGAGATTATTCTTATTCTGACTTTAATTCACACAGATTCTCACATATTTAGTACTGTCATTTCGCTTTAAGGAAGTACTAAGTGAAATCACTGAAATAGCTGAATTGATACAAGTTCCAAGAATTGCAACATACAGAGTAAAAAGAACAATGAAATCATTCACAGAAGAGTCCATTCACAGACATCTAAGTACCATGGTAGTAAGCAAATAAGGAACAAACTGGAATGAAAGGGAAGTGTAGCTCAGGGTTCTGGATTTAAAAGAGTTTTGATTTAAGTTTAATTTACGGCCTACTAAAGTTCATATTCTAGGTTCTTTACTCAAGAAATACAACCAAAGTGTGACCATTCAATTCATTCATTCCACAAACATTTACTGCATGCCAGGCCCCATATTGGGCCAGGCACTGTTCTAGGCACAGGGTATATAATAGTAAGCAAAATATCCCTATCCTCACTGAGCTGATATTCAGCTGATCAATACAATCTGTAAGTAAATTAGGTCGTGTGTTAGAAGGCGGTGTGCGCTATAGGGAAAGAAGAGCAGGGTTAGATGGATGTAGCATGTGTGGGGCGGCGAGTTGCAACCATAAGGGTAGGCTTTGTTGAGAAGTAACTGTAAGCAAAGACTTGAAAAAGGTGCAAATGTTTGGGCAAGAAGCCTTCCAGGAAGAGGTAATAGGCAGGGTGGATTCCCAAACAGGCAGGAGCATCTTGGCTTATTCCAGGAACAGCAAGGAGGCCAGAGTGGCTGGAATCTAGAGGGCCAGGAGGGACGTGGAAGGAGAGCACGTAGGGCCTGGGGCTGTTGAAGGAGTTCAGCTTCCACTCTTGCCTTGTTTGCTCTGGGGAAGACTGCTTTTGAGCAGAGAAAGAACACAATTTGACTTCATTTTAAAAGGGTTTCGTTGGCTTCTCTGTTGTGAGTAGACTGAGAGGGACAAGGTGGAAACAAGCAGACCCATTGGGAGCCTACTGAAATGATCAGAGGAAGGGCTGGGAGTGGTTCAAACCAGACCAGGGTGTAGAGTGGCCGTGGTGAAAAGTGATCACACTCTAGATATGTTCTGCGGACAGAACCCACAGGGTTTCCTGGAGGATTGGATGTGGGCTGGAAAGAAAGAGAAGAGTCAAAGTGCCTTCAAGTTTTCTGGCCTGAACAACTACGAAGAAATGGACTTGTCAACAACTGAGGTGGGGAAGCTGCTGATGGAGCAGGCTTGCAGGAGGAGGCAGATGAGGAACTCAGTTTCGGGTATATTACTTTGACATCCAAATGGGGAAGTCAGTGGGCAGTTGGATGTGTGAGTCTGGCGTTCAGGAGAGAGGTCTGGGTTGGAAACATAATTTGGGAGTTGTCAGTATATAGATGACGTTTATTTACTTATTTCCATTCTTTTAACATGTACACATACAAACATACAGAAATGTACACATATGTAGTACATATACCTTCTACCTCCATTCAGTAATTCACATTTTGCCATATTTGCTCTATATATTTCTATTTGTATATGCTTTTATTTTGTTTGTTTAAGGGAACCATTTGAGAGTTGGAGGCATCTTGTTGCTTCACTCTCAAACATGCCTGCATTCTTGAATGGAACGTAAAGTCACAAGACTGAATGAGATAACTGGGGAATGAATGCAGATAGTGACCAGGGACAAGGAAAGAGCCCTAGGGCACCCCAAGCATAAGAGGTCTGGGAGAAGAGAAAGAACCCAGAAGGAAGCACTGTTATGGAAAGAAAAAACCAAGAGAGTAGGTATAATGTCAAGCTGGTGGACATTCTCTTCTGATTGCTTAAATTTACCAAAGTGTAAAGAGGCAGATAGAAAAGCTATTCATGGGAATCGTCCTTCTAACTTCAGAGTTTCTCCTTCACGCTGTGAAACTGACAATTCCTGTTCTCCTCGGTCTACTTAAAACTGGAGTGACTATGAAAGGAATCTAATAACTCCCTCGGATTGTTTTAAGTGAGCAACCCAATAAACCCCGGGTCATAGATGACACAGAGGATTGTAGGGTGGCAGACTATGCCACCCCAAAATATCCTGCTTTGGCATATCGATTATTTTGAGTTTTAGCTGCTTAAAAAGCAGCAAATGTAGAGAGAGGCTTTCTCAGAACTCCCCTTATCTGCCCAGTGACAGATCCTCCACTAGGAACTGGATTGTCAGAAATCCTCTTATCAGGGAGTCTCATCAACCAGGAAAGATCAAATCTTATCACAAGAGAGGAGACTAGAAGTTGACGCCACACCCAGACAAACTTTGTCACAGACCATCATACCTCCCATCAATTCTTCCAAGGGCCCATTCATCTTTCCTAAAAATCATTTACTCTCCCCTCAGAGACCTACATTCTCTCCACTACCCCTCCAAAGATGGTATTTAATCCGGAATTCCAATCTGCTTTGGGGAGTTACTCATTTCCCCTGGGCCTCTCCCGTGTATACATGAGGTATACATGTTAATCAACTTCTGTTTTTCTCTTACAAATCTGTCTTTTACTACAGAGCTCTCAGCCAAGAACTCAGAAGCGTAGACAAAATTATTTTTCCTTCTCTACAGGACAAAGAGGCCAAGTCTCAACACTGCCATCTGAATTGGTAAAAAATCAGTTCAGTTTTCATAACTAACTTAAACCAATCAATCAAATTGAGACTGATAGAAAATAAAGAAGTTGAATGACAACTTGATTTTTTGTCTTAATCACACAGCTAACCCTTTTCTTAAAAGGTGCTATTCACATCTACCTACACAAAATAAACCATGGTTAAAAACTAAAAATATTGGGGCCGGCCCGGTGGCGCAGGTGCACACATTCTGCTTCGGCGGCCCAGGGCTTGCTGGTTCAGATCCTGGGTGTGAACATCACACTGCTTGGCATGCCATGCTCTGGTAGGCTTCCCAGGTATAAAGTCGAGGAAGATAGGCACGGATGTTAGCTCAGGGCCAGCCTTCCTCAGCAAAAAGAGGAGGATTGGCAGCAGTTAGCTCAGGGCTAATCTTCCTCAAAAAAAAAAAAAAACTAAAAATATTTCCTTTCCCTTGAAATACTGTTCATAGTCTAACCACAACAGAGATAAATGAGAGTATCTGTGGGTTAAGAGCAAACTCACACCCTGTATCCAGTCCTTGTGCGTAATGCTAAAAAGATTCATTTTCAGAGAGAGGTTGATAAGCGGTCAAGAAAATCTCATCCATTCTTGGGCTTCCTGAGCACAGGAACCCCTCCCTTCATGACTCAGGAAGTAACGACAAACAAAATAAATCATATGTGGATCCAAGATCAGACAGGCACTTTGCAATAAATAATAAAAATAGTTGGTGTCATCTACAACCCGAAACCCAGAGATAAAAGACACTGGATTGAAGACAGAGGCATGCTTGGGTCCAGCATCATGCATTTTATTCCGAGTCTAAGAGAAATGAAGTCTGGCTCCTTCTGGGAAGCTAGAGAGTGACTGCTCCAGTAAAGAGCTAGTCAGCTCAGGAATGTCTCTTCTCTGGACTCTGTTGCTTCTCTCTACAGCTCTGGTTCTTCACCCAACAACCTCTCCTCTTTCCTTTTTTCAGTTAAGCACCAAGTTCAGAAAAGCAACTACTATTTCCTAGACCTGCATCTACCTGGTTCCGAACAATACCAGTTCCATTCTGAGCTATTGGGAGGGATTCCAGGAAACAAAGAACAAAGAGAATAAAAGGGGAAGAAAAGAGACCCACGAGAAACAGGAGGGGCAGAGAAAAGGGAAGAAAATGAGAAGGAAGGACTATGCCGCCTGTTTTTCCACTGAGCACTGTAAACTAGCTGTAGAAGGACCAAAGGAAAAAAGGGTTCTATTTTAAAATGAGCTGCTTGCACATTCTAGGAGGGTTGCCAAGGGATGTGTCTTGTTGGAACGGCACTGAAATGGGCTTTGTTAGGCAGAGAGAGGTCCCTGGGCCAAGTCTAGAAGCAGGAAGTTGAGAAAAGAGGAATACAATGACCGTGGTAAGAACCTCAGAGGTGAGCTACAAGGGGCCATGGAAACCTTTGCAGATTTGTACCTTTGATGCAAACTTCCTCTTTCCGCTTGATGTGAATTTAGACTATCTTCTCTAGAGTTGTTGTTAGTCTTAGGACACTGGGTCTGTTGAGTTTTGTCTAAGAGCTACGGATGGACCATCAGGAATAGAGTTGCGGAGAGAACTGAGAAAACCAAGCAGGCCTCTCTTGATGTCACAGCGGCACAGGGTTCTCCAAACCAGGCTCACAGGTAACACAGAGCATTTATTATGTGCAAGGCGCTGCTCTTGGTGCTTTATCCATATTATGAGTACAACCTTATGAAACAGAATTCTTATGAAATAACTCTTCCTCCAACGTCACGG
Organism: Equus caballus; assembly: GCF_041296265.1. Taxonomy (NCBI): domain Eukaryota; kingdom Metazoa; phylum Chordata; class Mammalia; order Perissodactyla; family Equidae; genus Equus; species Equus caballus. The sequence continues at coordinate 52,346,102 of NC_091698.1, read as the reverse complement.
ATGCAGAAACAGGTGCAGAGAGGTTAAAGGATGTGTCAAGGTGGCAAGCGGAAAAGCCAGGGCTTGAACTTGGGTAATCTGGACCTTCAGACACCAGGATTTTAACCACTTCACTACACTGCCCTTTTAAGAGGACAAAAACTGGAGTGTTCTTGCTCCTCCTTCCCACCGTGCCCTGTCACATGCTCTCCTTGCTTCTTCCAACTCTGTGTACCACACCTGCCTCACCCCTATATGCTTATTTGAAAAACTCAGCCTGGGAAATGGACTGTTCAGGATTACTATGGTTCGAGGACCATCCTGGTAGTTGGGGGAGGGGAAAGATGAGGGGAGGATGGGAGAAGCCAGGCCCTGTGGGTAGAAGGTGGGGGGTGGAGATGCTCAGAGAACTGAACACGGCAGGTTTGTTTCTGCTGGTGGGGCCGCGGAGGGGTAGGAGGCAGGCTTGGAGGCCAGCAGCCTTCTCAGCCCACCCTCTCTCTGAGTGGCAGTACCCAATCAGGAGGTGCCTTGCATTAGGGATCCCATGTTTCCTTCAGAGCCGTGTTCTTGACCCCCAGCACAATGCGTGGAGTTTATGCTGGCTGAATGATTGAATAAACGAATGAACTAACCTTGTAATACATGCCCTTCTACAAGTTGTTGTTCTTTCCTTGTTTTGGCCACATGTTGATTTTCCCTCGCTGCTGTTGCACGGATACATTTCTCTTTTTCTCAAGCTGTTTCCCAGTATCAAAACATTAAGAGTAACTGTGAAAGCATCTGTTTTTTGTAAAAGCCCACACGTCCACTTTGTGAGCATCGCCGCAAGGACCGGATCTAACAGTGCCTGCATCCCACCTCCCTGGTTCCTTTCCTATCCGCCTCACTAGCGTTTCCTGCCTTAGCCTCCCAGTCCTTGTCTTTGAATTACTTTAACTTCACTTGATTAATAAGCTTTGTACTGTCAGCTCTTCATAAATAATCGGCCATCCTTAAATTTTATTTTAAAATTATTTAAAAATTTAAAATTTTGGAGATCTTGAACTCAAAACCCAACAGGCTGATTAAGTCTAAAATGCCTTTATGAAGCAGCATAACGTTGTATGCCACATCATCTAACTGCTCAATAAATATTTCTTGAACGGAAAATGAAGGAAGTGAATCACCACACAGGGAATGAAAACACCTCTCCCGAGCCCTGTCACTTATTTGCTGTGTGACCTTAAAGCAACTCATTTAACCAACATCAATGTAAACTATTAAAAAATATTTGTTTTCTGAGGGGTGGAGGGAATGGGGAGAGGTTTGTAAAAGGGTACAAACTTTCAGCTATGAGATGAATAAGGTCCAAGGATGTAACGTATAACATGATGACTGTAGTTGATGACGCTGTATTATATAATTAAAATTTGCTGAGAGAGTAGAACTTAAATGTTCTCACTTAAAAAAAAGATAAGTATATGAGGTGATGGATGTGTTAATTAACCAGATGGGAGGAACCTTTTCACAATGTGTATGTATACCAAATCACCACGATGTACACTTCAAATGTCTTACAATTTTATTTGTCAATTATACCTCAATAAAGCTGAAACAAAAATTTGTGTCAGACTTATAACCTACAGACATGTAAGATAATAAGTTCGTTTTGTGTTAAGCCACTAAGTTTGTGATAACTTTTTACAGCAGTAATGGAAAACTAATACAGGGATTAATAAAGCTTAAAACTCAATCAAATCTATTTTAAAAATTCGGTTTTTTAAAACTACCTAGATAGTAGTCAAGACGCATGGTGCTGGCATAAGGATAAACATATAGATCAATGGAATAGAACTGAGAGTCCAGGAAAAAATCCGTACATTTATGGTCAATTAATTTTCAACAAGGGTGCCAAGACAACTCAATGGGGGAAAGAATAGACTTTTCAACAAATGAAGCTAGGAAAGCTAGATATCCACCAGAAAAAGAATGAAGGTGAAGCCCTACTTCACACCATATACAGAAATTAACTCAAAATGGATCAAAGACCTAAATTTAAGGGGTAAAACTATAAAACTCATAAAACAACGTAGGTGTATATTTTTGTGACCTTGGGTTAGGCAATGATTTCTTAAAGACGACACCAAAAGTGCAAGGAATCAACATAAATAAAATAAATTGGACTTCATCAAAATTAAAATCTTTTATGTTTCCAGGGACACTATCAACAAAGTGAAAAGAAAACCCACAAAATGAGATAAAATATTTGCAAATCATATATCTCACAAGGGATTTCCATACAGAACATATAAAGAACACTTACAACTCAACAATAAAAAGACAACCTAAATAAAAAATGGGCAAAGGATTTGAATAGACATTTATCTAAAGAAGATATAGGGCCAGCCCAGTGGTGTAGAGGTTAAGTGCATGCACTTTGCTTTGGTGGCCTGGGAGTTTATGGGTTCAGACCCCAAGCATGGACTTTTACACTGTTCATCAAGCCATGCTATGGCGGCATCCCACATACAAAATAAAGGAAGATTGGCACAAACGTTAGCTCAGAGACAATCTTCCTCAAGCAAAAAGAGGAAGACCAGCAATGGATGTTCGTTCAGGGCCAATCTTCTTCACCAAAAAAAATAAAAATAAAGAAGATATACACAGGGCCAATAAGTCCATGAAAAGATGTTCAACATCGTTAGCCATCAGGGACATTCAAATAAAAACAAACGTGATATTCTTCATACCCTCTAGTACACTATGGCTATAATAAAAAAGACAGACAATAATAAGTGTTGTGAAGATGTGGAGAAATTGGAACCCTCATACACTGCCAGTGGGAAAGCAAAATGGTACAGCAGCTTTAAAAAGTAGTCTGGCAGTTCCTCAAAAGTTTAAACATAGAGTTGCGGCATGACACAGTGATTCCACTCCTAGATATATGCCTAAGAGAAATAAAAACATATGTCCACATAAAAACTTGTTCACTAATGTTCATAGAAGCACTATTTACAATAGCCAAAACGTGGAAACAATGCAAATGATAAGCACCTGGTGAATGGATAAATAAAATATGCTGTATCCATGCAATGGAATATGGTTCAGGCTTAAAAGGGAATGAACTATTGATGCATGCTACAACATTGTTGAGTCTCAGAAACATTATGCTAAGTGAAAGAGGTCAGACACAAAAAATCACATACCTATTACATGATTCCATTTATATGAAATGTGCAGAATAGACAAACCGTAGACACAGAAAGTAGATTAGTGGCTGCCAGGGGCTGGGAGGCAGGAAGTATAGAGAATGATTGCTTATGGCTACAGGGTGGTTTGGGGCGGGGAGTGTGGGGGAGAACAGGTGATTAAAATGTTCTGGAATTAGGTAGTCGCAATGCTTGCACAACTTCATGAATACACTAAAAATTACCAAATTATATACTTTACAGTGGTGCATTTATCATAGGTGAATTATATCTCAATCAAAAATAACTACCTAGAAACACACAAAAAAAGCTAATCATCTCTCTCCTCATTCTTCATTTAATCTCGCCTCTCATATTAAAATTTGGATCTTTTTATTTGCAGTCTTTTCTTCTTGTTCTTACATACGTACATGCACATAAAAGGGGTTTTGTCTTTGTTTTCTATCCTTATAAAAATGAAGTCAGTATATACACAACTTGCTTTCTTCACTTAACTTCTCAGAGATGTCCCACCAAGTCAATACATATATAGATTTAATTTGCATAAAATTCATCTCTTTGATGTACCATAATTTATTCTTTCCCCCCCAATCTGATGGTTTTAAAATGGTCTCACAATATTTCACATCATCAAGTTGTACCCATTAAATTTATACAATTTATATGCCAAAGACATCTCAATAAAGTTGTTAAAAAAGATATTGAAAAAAACGGTGTCACATAAGTCTTATACATACATGTCTTTTGGTGTCATATAAACACATTTCTGCCAGGTATGTCTACCTAGGAATAGAACTGTCAGATTGGGGCCAGCCCGGTGGCGCAGCAGTTAAGCACCAACGTTCTGCTTTGGTGGCCCGGGTTTCGCAGGCTCGGATCCCGGGTGCGGACATGGCACTGCTTGGCACGCCATGCTGTGGTAGGTGTCCCACATATAAAGTAGAGGAAGATGGGCACAGATGTTAGCTCAGGGCCAGTCTTCCTCAGCAAAAAGAGGAGGATTGGCAGCAGTTAGCTCAGGGGTAATCTTCCTGAAAAAAAAAAAAAACAAAAGAACTGTCAGATCCTGGGATGGTACCCATCTTTTCAGTGTTAGTAGATGATGCCAGTTTGCCAAAGGGATTGCATCAAGGTCAATTTCCACTAGTAATATATGAGCAACCCAGTTGCTGTACATCCTCACCAAAACTTGGTATTTTCTGCTGTTTCATTTTTAGCCATTCTGATGAATGTGTAGTGGTATTGCATTGTAGCTTTTATTTTGTTGTTGTTGAACTTTTTATTGAAATGCACGTATCATAAGTATATATCTCAGTCGATTTCCATAACCTGAGTATACCTCCGTAACCAACACCTAGATTAAGAAACAGAGCATTACTAGAACATATGCATATCCCATGACCTAGCAATTCTACTCCTAGGCATATATCCAACAGAAAGGCAAGTTTACATTCACCAAAAGACACAACTCAAGTTTGATAACTGTTACCATTTTGTCACATTCCCCTCAAATCTTAATATATCTTAATAAAAGAAACAAAGAGTTGCAGTTAAAGTTGAAGCCCCTTTTGACTTCCAATCCCAGGCCTATTACCCTCCCCTAGGTCCCTGGGCCCCAAGCCAACCGCTCATAAATTGTGTGTTTTTATACCACTGCATGCATGTATTTATATCCTTGAATTCATTGCCTTTTCCTGACTCCCAGTGATACCGAGCACCTTCTCCTATTCTTTCTTCTGTGAACTGCCTGTTCACATCACTGGCTCATTTTTCTCTTGTGTTGTCTTTTGTTTATTAATTTGTAGGAGCCTTTGTTTATTAGGATATTTACCATTTTCTGTCATTTTTATCACAAACATTTTTCCTCACTTTTTCTTTTCACTTTCTGGTATCTTTTGCTTTGCAAAAAATATTAATTTTTACATAGTCGAACATGTCTATTTTTTTCTTTAATTTCTCTGGGTTTCCTGTCTTGCTTAAGAAGACCTCTCCATCCCCAAGGTTATACAAATATTCCCTCATATTTATTTCTAATGTTTTATTGTTTATATTTAGATTTGTTTGCAAAGCACCATATCAGACACTACACGGGACACACATGGACACCCTGGGGTGGGCCGGGAGAGAATTGCCTACATGGGAAAGATGAGGTTGAAACCACTTTTGTCTTCTTTTGCTATATAGTTGATGAAAAAGAAAAATATATACCACTAAAAATTACTCCAGCAGCTAGGCTACCATTAGCAGGAAGTAGAAAAATATTAACCGTTTGATAAAATGAAATCAGATGAGGATTTTTAATCTGCAACTTTTTTCTGGTGGTATTCAAAAGATGTGGTAGTCCTAGAAGAAAAAAAAAAGGCGGGGGGGGGGGGGGGGGGGAGCGCTGGCCCAGTGGCCAAATGGTTAAGTTTGCCTGCTCTACTTTGGCGGCAGAGGGTTTCACTGGTTCAGACCCTGGGCACAGACCTAGTACCACTCATCAGGTCATGCTGAGGCAGCGTCCCACATAGTAGCACCAGAAGGACCTACAACTAGAACATACCACTATGTACTAGGGGTTTTGGGGAGAAGAAGAAGAAAAAAAGATTGGCAACAGATGTTAGCTCAGGGCCAATCTTTAAAAACAAAAAAAATGTGGTAGTCCTGAAACTATTCTAGTTCCTTTCTAGGTAACGACAAGGCCTAGGGATGAGCATTGACAACAGCTGAAAATAGCTGCTTAACTTTAAATACCAGACAAAGCCATTTTTGGCGTTTGGTATTTCTTTACCAACGCTGGCTCTCTTTGCTTTGTTCTCATCGGGCGCTCCCCCGCAAGAGCAAAGGACTTTTTAACAACGGAGGGGCATGGAGGAAGTGAGGTCTCTAAACAAATATTGTCGTTGCTCCCACTACCCAGACTCCTAAATATACTATATCTGATTTCAGACTTTCCCAGCAAGGATCAGAACATACCATCACTCATAACTGAAGCAGTCACCTTGAGCTAAACTTGAAGAATAGAGTTGGCGCTTACTTTGTTAAGCGGCGGAGAGCTGCCCAAACTTTTGGAGGCTGCTTCACCCCAGCTCGCTTCAGGTAGTAGTGGAATCTGGAAGCCACAAATGGGACATATCTGATTTACATAACATAAACTATCTGACTTAATCGAAATCCTCGGGAACTGTTTCCGCTCGCCCCCTTCTGGCCGAGTAAGCTCACGTCGCTAAATGAGCCATTTTATTCCTCGCAGCTGCCCGCAAACGCAGACCTGGACGCAGAAATGCTGTCGGCCGTGCGAGGGCGAGGTTCCATTTGGAAAGGATACAAGGTTTAAACTTTACTTAGCTCATTTTTCAACATTTGATGGTAGATAAACCAACGGCCCATTCAACTCCCCTGAAAGTTTCCCATAGGTTAATTGAGGGGAAAAAGTGTTATTTTGTTTGGGCTTTTCCTTAAAGCCAATTAAAACCCTTTCTTGCGGATGTGTTTTGCCTTAGCGATGAGAAGGGAGACATGTTTAGGGAGAGAACCAACAGCTGGACTGAGACACGTGGCGCTCGGAACTCCTCACCAAATTATTTCTCTTCCGTTGTTCCTCCAGAGAGGAAGGCAAGCACAGCCTCTTTACTTTTGCTCCCTGAGTTGGTTTACAAGGTTAGTCAAATACCCCGTACCACGGAGGGCCCGGGTTAATGATTTATCCAACTGTGGTAAAAGCCATATGCCACTGCAACGCTGCATTTTATTCTATGTTCCCAAACTAGTCAGCTATCTACACTGATGATGTAGCTTAATGCTGTGTCACCAGACTGTTCTAGAACACATGTATATATTATGTTCACAGTGCTGCAAGGAGCAACAAAGATCTCCCCTTTTTGATAGTACTATGATTTTTCTGATAACCCTGAAAGGAAAGAAGAAAAAGTGACCCAAAGAGACAAGACTGCATGTGGGTAATGTTTCAATCAGATAGGATCTCAGATCTGAGGGCATTAGTAAAGTAGATTTTCACTTTATATTGAAGTTTAATATACGTACAGAAAAGCACACAGCACAGATCATCATCCTGTGTAATGCTCAGAAATCACAAGACAGACATCACATCATACCAGTCACAAGATTACAGTCCTAAGATTAATCTTGTCCTCTCTTCTGACATCATAGATTAGTTTTGCTTATTTTTGAACTTTATATAGATAGAATCATATGTTTTGATATCTGGGTTCTCACCTTTAAGTTTGTGAAGTTCATCTATGTTGGTTCATACAGCTGTAGTTTGTTCCTTCTCATTGATATATAGCATTCCCTGTGTGCATACACCACAGTTTATTTATCCATTCTACCATTAATAGGTATTTGGGCAGTTTCTAACTTTTGGTTATTATGGATAATGCTGCTATGAATATTTTTAAACCATATGTATATGTTCTATTGGGTATGTATACCTAGAAAGTGAATTGCTGAGTAATATACATAAAATTACCAATACGCATATGTACACATATTTGTTAGTGTTAGTAGATACTGCCGGTTTTCCAAAGGAATTATACATATGAGCATTCTTGTTACTGTATATCTTCATCAACACTTAATATTTTCTATCTTTTTTATTTTAGCTGTTTTGGTGGATATGTATTGGTGGTGCATTATAGTCTGTTGGGTTTTTTAACTTTTTTGAAGTATGTTGTACATGCAGAAAATGAGTTGTCCGTGAATGTTAATAGCCACTTTATTCATCATAGTTGAACACTGGAAGCAACCTATATGTCCATTAAGAAGAGAATGGATAGGGGCCAGCCTGTGGCCAAGTAGTTAAAGTTCCATGCAATCCACTTCAACGGCCTGGGTTTGTAGGTTCAGATCCTGGGCATGGACCTACTCCACTCATCAGCCATGCTGTGGAGTTAACCCACACACAAAGTACAAGAAGACTGGCGCAGATGTTAGCTCAGGGCTGATCTTCCTCAAGCAAAAAAAGCAAAAGAAGAGGAGGGTTGGCAATGGATGTTAGCTCAGGGTGAATCTTCTTTACCAAAAAAGAGAAGAGAATAGATAGATGTACACCTGAAATTTATATAACGTTATAAACCAGTCTTACTGCAATAAAAAAAAATAGTAAGTAAATAAGAGGAGAATGAATGAATAAATAAAGTATGGGATATTTATAAAGCAAAATACTACTCAGCCATGAAAAGGAATGAACTACTGATAACATGCAACAATATGAATAAATTTCAAAAAGATGCTGAGCTAAAGAGGCAATTGCAAGTGCCTACTGCATGACTCCACTTAGATAAAGTTCCAGAACAGACAAAGTTCATCCATGGTGAAAGGAATCAGAACACTGACTGCTTCTGGGGAGTGTGGGGGAAAGGAGAGGATTGACTAGAAGGGGGCACGAGTTGCTTTCTGGGGTTTTGAGATGTGGTTTATGTGTTTTTCAAAATTAATCAAAGTATACACGTCATATCTGTGCCTTTTATTATGTGATAATTATACCTCAATTAAAAAGTAGTATAAAACATTTCTTATATATAATGAATCTTATTTACATAACCCCAAAAGGTGAAGGGATGAATTAAATCAATTAGGATACAAAAACTAGTTCTCCTAGCAGAAAAATAAATCAAGAATACTATCCCACTTACAATTGCTAGAAAAAGAATAAAATACCTAGAAATAAACTTAACCAAAGAGCTGGAAGACCTGTACACTGAAAACTATGATATTATTGAAAGAAATTGAGCAAGACATCAAGAAAGGGAAAGATATTCTGGGTTCATGAGTCAGAAGAATAAACATAGTTAAAATGTCCATACTACCTAAAGCAATATACACATTCAATGCAATCCCAATCAAAATCCCAATGACATTCTTCATACAAACAGAATAAAGGATCCAAAAATTTATAGGGATCAACAAAAGACCCCAAATAGCCAAAGCAATCCTGAGAAAAAAGAACAAAGCTGGAGGCATCACAGTCCTTGACGTCAAAACATACTACAAAACTATAGTAATCAAAATAGCATGGTACTGGCACAAAAACAGACAAAAAGATCAATGGATCAGAATTGAAAGCCCAGAAATAAAACCACACATCTATGGACAGTTAATCTTTGCCAAAGGAGCCAAGAACATACAATGGAGAAAGGAAAGCCTCTTCAATAAATGATGGTGGGAAAACTGGACAGCCACATGCAAAAGAATGAAAGTAGACCATTATCTTGCACCATACACAAAAATTACCTCTAAATGGATTAAAGAATTGAATGTAAGAACTAAAACCATAAAACTCCTAGAAGAAAATATAGGCAGCACACTCTTTGACATTGGTCTTAGCCACATCTTTTTGAATACTTTGTTTACTCAGGTAAGGGAAACAAAAGAAAAAGTTAACAAATGGGGCTACATCAGATTAAAAAGCTTCTGCAAAGCAAAGGAAACCATGAACAAAATGGAAAGACTCATCAACTGAAAGAAAATATGTGCAAATCATTTATCAGACAAGGGGTTGATCTCCAAAGTATATAAAGAACTCATACAACTCAACAACAAAAAACCCAAACAACCTCATCAAAAAGTGGACAAAGGATATGAACAGACATTTTTCCAAGGAAGATATACAGATGGCCAACAGACACATGAAAAGATGCTCAGCATCACTAATTATTAGGGAAATGCAAATTAAAACTACAATTAGATATCACCTTACACCAATCAGAATGGCTATAATTACCAAGACAAAAAACAAAAAATGTTGGAGAGGTTGTGAAGAAAAGGGAGCCCTCATACACTGCTGGTGGGAATGCAAACTGATGCAGCCACTATGGAAAACAGTATGGAGATTCCTCAAAAAACGAAAAATAGAAATACCATATGACCCAGCCATCCCACTACTGGGTATCTACCCAAACAACTTGAAATCAACAATCCCAAGTAACACATGTACCCCTATGTTCATTGCAGCTCTATTCACAACAGCTAAGACATGGAAAAAATCCAAGTGCCCATCGACTGATGATTGGATAAAGAAGATGTGGTATATATATACAATGGAATACTACTCAGCTGGAAAAAAAGACAAAATAGTACCATTTGTGACAACATGGATGGACCTGGAGGGTATTACGCTAAGCAAAATAAGCCAGTCTGAGAAAGACAAACACCATATGATTTCACTCATATGTGGAATATGAACAAACACATGGACAAAGAAAACAGTTCAGTGGGTACCAGGGGAAGAGGGTGGGGGGTGGGTGCAGTGGGTGGTGAAGGGGAGCACCTATGTGGTGACAGACAAGAAATAATGTACAACTGACATTTCACAATGATGTAAACTATTATGAACTCAATAAAAAAAGATAACAATTATAACAATACACTGTAATAAAGATTACCTTAGATTTTAGCAACCTCAAAAAACAAAACCTGGTTCTCTGGAAAAAAGGAATTCTAAGATTTTTACAACATGAAGCTAGCTCTGCAGGCTGTTAAAATGAACTATTCGGTAACTGATTTAACTTCTCCCCCAAATTAATGTTTTTATTTCTAAAGAGATCCTTTTTACCAAATTGGGATAATATCCATTTTGTAAATTGTTCTCTCCCTTTCATGCTGCCTGCATGCTGCCTCTGTCAGTGACTTTTAACAATTTTTATAGCAAAAGGTTCAAAGAAAGAAGAAAGTTCACAATTAATCAATACATCACTTAATTACATCCTAAAGTTACTTTTTAACACTTAGGCAAATGAGAAGAATTCCTGTTCATTGATACCTTTATATTCTGCTTTTCAAAGGTTGATTTTCAGATATATAAATATGAACAGTGTTTTTAAAAGAGTTGAGATAGGCATTTTGAAATAGACTAGGAATTGTTACCTGAATTATATATCGTATCAGATATATGCACAATACAACCCTTTTGGAAACAGACCATTAAAGCAAAAATGGAAGCTCATACTATTTTCTTGTAATTTCACTTCTAAAAATTTATCCCAAAGAAAATATATTTAAGCAAAGCAAAAACAAACATTAATACAGCTTTTCCTTATAGCAGTGACTATGATATATTTTAAAAAGTGAAAATAACCTAAGTACCCAACATTACAATAGCTTAGTAAATTATGCTACATCAACAGAATAAAATATAGGTAGTAAAATGATAATTAGGAAGACTTGCGAACCTGAAAAAGCTGAACATAAAATAGAAAAATATTATAATTCTTTAAGAATTATCTATGTAAAAAGCAACATACAAAATTACAAAATAATTGTGTTAGAATGGTAGTTTTATGGATATTTTTAAATGTTTTTAATTATATGTTGTTAATTGTCTTATAAATACTGGTTAAAAGTTTTGAGTTTTTCTTATTCCCAAGTTTGCACATGATATACATTATCAGAGGTTGCACTTTTTTTTTTTGAGGGAGATCAGCCCTGAGCTAACATCTGCTGCCAATCCTCCTCTGTTTGCTGAGGAAGACTGGCCCTGAGCTAACATCCGTGCCCATCTTCCTCCACCTTATATGTGGGACGCCTGCCACAGCATGACTTGCCAAGTGGTGCCAAGTCTGCACCCGGGATCTGAACTGGCGAACCCCGGATGCTGAAGCGGAACGTGCGCATTTAACTGCTGTGCCAATGGACCAGCCCAGAGATTGCACATTTTAAATTTCCTACTAATAATCTCATTAACCTGAAATATCTTGCTTAGATACATTGTGATTTTCAGAAGAAACAATGTTTATTTAAAACGATGCTTTGTTTTTAAATTGGATAGACCTTATTGATAATCATAGTTATATCTTTAATAAGCTTGCGTTCAGGGCCATAAACTTGTCCTACAACTAAGAATCCAGTTTAAGCTGGTTCAATCCCAACTTTTCAAAGCTTATTTGTCCATGAAACAGTTAAATCATTCTGCTGGTGAGCACGGTGGTGTCTCCCACAACCCTATACCACTACCTCCTGCTCCCTATCTCCCCCTAACCCATCTCAGCCCCATAGGGCACTGGGAAAATCCTGAGGAGCCCACTTCTGAAGATCACACCCTGTACAGCACCTTCTGAATTGCTGGTGTGGATTTAGAAACAAGAAGCAGAAACATAAGGCCACTGCTCTACTGACGCCAAATGCTAAAATAATACTGTCAAGCGCTCCTGCTTTATCTCAAACCCATAACTCTGAAAAATTTTTTCTAAACATAACCACAATATCTTTTTCATATCTTAATATCATCTCCAAAATCAGGCACCCATTGGTGACACCCATTACAGTCCCACTCTGGTTCCACATGTGCTCAATCCAAGAGATGCGGATAAAATGCACAGCTGCTTAGCAGGCTAATTGGCAGGCTACCGCTTTTGGCCAATAGTGCTTGTCCCTGCTTCTCTCCCAAAGAGTGAGAGTGTGTTTGCCTCAGGCACCTGCCTGCTAAGCACCCTTGTCAATCTCTGCTTTGGTTCTTGTCATCACACCATCAGCAGGGGAGACTGATGTGGCAGAAAGAGAAAGAACATCCTTCTGAACATTGCATAACACAGGATTCACGTAGCATGGTCCTCCACCCATTCCTAAACGTCTCAGTTCACCCCAGCTCTTACTTCCTTGCTTCTAGCTGTATGTTTTAAGGTGATTCAACAAACTGTGTGATTTGAGTATCTTCATGTGATCTGTGAGCCTTTGTGCACCATGACCTCGTCTCAGATAGCTTGCCTGGTAGGATGCATGGAAAACACCATTGCATCAAGTTAATTTCCCACGTTATGGATTAAAATCCAGGCAATCTGATTCCAAAGCCTTCCCCCTTAAGAATTATGCTGTACTGCCTCTCTGAAGAAATCGTGTGTTCAAAATCTATTGGTCTCCAACAATTAAGATATTTTATTCAGAGGAGGAAAGCGTACTTTCTAACAAACCAGGTAGGAAGATGTTGAAGTCCATAAAAGGAGTCACAAGGAACTTGGCTAAAACAAGACATTCTAAAGTGAGGTGATAGAATGAGATAGAACATGCATCAAATGGAGCAATTAGAATTTTGATTAAAAGTAGCTTTCTGAAAAAGCCTACAAATAACGACTAACTCAGTAACAATGAACACCTTTAGCAACTGGATTGTAGTTTCTGAATACAGTTTTCTACTAAGAAGAGCCACGCTTCTTGAAGAAATGGCTAATTCCAAGTCTGAAGCAGGAGATACACGCAAGGAGCCCTGGACCATCTTATCCTATCAGAAAGCAAAGAAGTTGTCCGTGATTAATAGGATCATATGAAAATGACTCAGGAGCAAAGGTCAAGATGCTTCCGCTGGCCAAAGAAGGGCAGTTTAAGTCTCAGTAAGAATAATAGCTGTAATGAGTTAAAACACAACACATTAAGGTGTGTAAACAGTAAGTTTAAAATTATGCTTTAAAAAAATCTCATTGGTCATCTTAGGAGAATGCTAGAGAACCAATTCATTATTTTGAAAACTCGTAAACAAAAGGAAAGAATCAAACATTTCTGAAAAATGGACTGTGGGTTCAACAGAACCTATTGAAGTGAATTAATTTGTAGTTTTTCAACTAACACTAGAAAGTGGGACCTCATTACTCTAGATCCGTGAATATTAAGATGGAGACTGTTCTGTTCCACGCTGTTAATAGTTCACTGAATTCTGTGAAAGAAACAGAATAGGGAAGAATGCTCTTGCTGTACTTTTAATAAATTTTTACTGTGGATTTGTAACCTCAAGTAGCCATGTAATAAATGTTAATGAGTGATGACAGAGATAGAGCAAGAGGTGTCATCAAACCTAGTTAAACAAAGCATTTTAGTCTGTTTTAACAGATTGCAACCCATTAGTCATTTGTGATCGTTTTCCAAGGAAACCTCCATTTAAATTGGCACACATATGTTTCACAAGTTTCATTATGGGCCGTTATTCCTATATATTTATGTTAATAACTACAGGAGACAAAAATATTATAGCATAATGTGTTTTAAGAGGACCAAGCAAATGAAATAAAATGTCATGACCTTTACTTCTCTCTTGTAGGTTTATTTTAAATTATCATTTTATCCTGCATAAAAGGATTTTTCAAGTGGCATGTGATTTTTCCATTCTAATAAACCTCTTCGGAATACACAGTATTCTACTTTGCATCCTACTCTATAATTTTCTACCCTACTCGATGGGTGTGGAGGTTACCCCATTAGCTCAATGCCTTATTAGGCCAATTCACAGTAACTGCCATGGCTGTCGGACGTAACCCATTCCAGAATGAAGGGGGTTTGAGGACGCAGGTTATATCAATTACACTCTTCCACAGAAGGACAGGAAAATGGACTCTAAAATGAGAGAACTAATAGAGAACAGGCGTCTAGAAGTCTGCTCCTAATTATCAGGTCTTAAAGGGTATGCACATGGGAATGGTCAGACCAAGGGTACATATTACACTTTTTTTTTTCACTCCTCAAAGGCAACAGTATTCATAGATAAGGATAAATTCAAGAAAATAGAAACCCCAATGTTGCCAGAAGGCAACGTCAAACAGTTGTGTTAGAATCACTGTGAAAGACATTGTGCTAATTGCTAGAGTTACCAAGGAGTATGAAACATAATCATTATTCTCAAAAGACTTCCACAAATAATAACTAACTTCGATGGAGTGATTTTTGTGTACCATGCTCAGCACTGTGTGTGTGTATCTTATACATATAAAGATATATATATATCTTCAGAGCCTCACTACAACCTTCCCAGATAGGTATTGTTATTTGCACTTTAGAGATAGAAAAAGTGAAGCTCGGGGATGTCAACTAACTTGCCTAAGATCACACAGCAAATTAAGTATATTGGATCTGGTTTTGGACACTTAACAGCCTGTCCCTAGAGTCTGAGCATTTAGCTATTAAGCTATCCTCTCCACTGCAAGTTTGATCAAGAGACAAAATATTTACATATACTAGCTAAGATGCACAGATTGCGGGCTGGCCCTGTGGCCGAGTGGTTAAGTTCTCATGCTCCACTTCGGCACCCCAAGGTTTGCGGGTTCAGATCCTGGGCACAGACCTATGTACTGCTCATTAAGCCATGCTGTGGCGGCATCCCATACAGAAGAGCTAGAATGACTCACAACTAGCATATACAACTATGTGCAGGGGCTTTGGGGAGAAAAAAAAAAGAGGAAAGATTGGTAACAGATGTTAGCTCAAGGCCAAGCTTCCTCACAAAAAAAAGAAAAAGGAAAAAACAAATGATGTGCAGATGGGTAGGTTAGAGATTTTGGCTTTAGTCTTTAGTCTATTTTAGTCCACTTTCTTTGTGCCTTATTTTCCTCATCTATCAAATAGGAATTATAACAGTTGTCTGTCTTCTGTAACCTACCTAATGCATTTATGATGATAATAGATGTCAAAGTGCTTTGAAAGGACAAATATACAAACATAAAGTGCAATTTTTTCTGAAGCAACCGAGGGCCCCTCATCTGTCCCCTGTCTTTGTGGGGCCAATGTCTAGATTGATATTCTCATTCAACAAATCCTTATTGAGCATCTGCTGTGGACCCAACAAGTACTTGGCACCATTTGTATAAAAGATGAGCAAAGCAGATATGGCCACTGCCTTTGTCGGGTGCACAGTCTCAAGTCAAAGACAAACAGTCAACAAGCAAGTACACGAATACAGGTATGATTTTAAATTGTGTCTTGAAGGCAGAGGGTGCGGTCAGTGAGTCAGGGTGAGAGAGGTCCCAGCTCAGGGCTGGGGCATGCAGGGCCTCGGGTGCCCTCTGCTGAGTTTTGTATCCTACCTCAAGTGCAATGAGAAATCATTAATGAGTTAAAAGCTGAGTTTGGCATAGTGGAAGAATTGAAGGTGTTTGCAAAAGTGATTACGCTGATGACCGATGATGTCAGGACTGGATGAGGGGTCAGTGAAGAGAGGAGGGCACTGCAGGATGGAGAGAAAACAGCAGGTCTCGGGACTGAAGGGCTTGCCACAGTGAATAGAGTGTTGCCGGAGGGTTGCTTGAGAAAGCAGAAGGATAGGAGAGTGTGTTTGAACGAGTGAGGAGGGCAGGGAAGTTTCTGGTCCACGTTATGATCATGTGAGTGGGTGGTGGGGACAGACTAGAGGAGTGTGTAGCTGGAGATGTGAAGTGAGAGAACTGAAAGGCTGGGACGACTTGACTGAACTGGGAAGAAAGCTCCGACGCACGGAAGGCTCAAGCTGTGGGTTTTGCGCAGGGCTGACCCCTGCTGGCACATTTTGGTAGAAGCCGTGGAAGCCCAGCTTCGGGCTTAGTGGAACCCGGAGCGGGCAGTGAAAATGGCAGCCATAGGCAGCCAAGAGAGAGGGCTGTTTCCACTCAGACATAACACTTTCACTTTGCGAAATGTCTCTGCCACGGGTTTTTGCCTCAGAATGTCCTCAGAACTAAAGCACCCTTTATAAATAATCCCGGGCTCGTGTTATCAAATGATGAAAATATGATGCATGAATAGTTGGGAGAACACAAATTTCTCCATAAATATTTTTATTTCTTAGTGAAATGTTATAAAATACACAAATCTTAACTGTACGGCTAGGTGAAATTTTGGGAATGTATAAACATATTACATTATAAAACTTCACCATCATTCAGATTAAGAAATAGAATATTCCAGCAACCCAGAAATCTTCCTCTTGACCACCCCCTAGTCACTACTTACTGCACCATCCTGAATTCTAATGGCATTAGTTTTGTCTGTTCTTGAACATCATGTGAATGGAATCAAACAGTATCTACTCTTTTGTATTTTGCTTCTTCGACTTATGTCTGTTTGTGAAATTTACCGGTATTGCATGTAACAGTAGTTCATTGCTTTTTTTTAATTCCATCTTTAAAATATACAACCACTGTTTATCCATTCTTTTGCTGATGGGCTTTTGGGTTGTTTTCAGTTTATGACTTGTATACTGCTATGACCCTCCCTCTGTATGTCTTCTGTTGATTGTAGGTATGTGGCGGATATATAACTAAACATGGAATTGCCAGGTCACTTTACGTAGAAACTGTCTAAGGTTTTCTAAAGAGTCCCTCCCACCAGCAGTATATGATAATTCCAATTATTCCACCGTTTTTGCTAACACTTGGTATTGTCAGGTTTTTGTTTTGTTTTGCTTTCTGGTGTGTGTGTCCTCTCCTATTAGCCAAACAACAGAGGGTACTTCAAGAGAACACCTAGGACATTTTGACCTGGGCTCCTTGGAGTTTGTGTGGAACAGAGGTGAGTGCCAAATCTAGTTCTGAAAAAAATCCTCTGGGCCAAGGCAGCAGGTGGTGGCAGAGCACAGAGGGCTGTGCTGGATGTGGACTACACTCTCTCTGGGGCCAGGGCAAAGCATAGGTGCTTCTTATAGACCAAATTTGAGTCCTGAAGAGGCCATGAGAACCCTACAGAGAAATGGTCTGAAAGATGAAAGAGAGTGGCCAAAAATGGTAGTCAGAGGAGGGGCATTTCAAGGGTCCAGGGAGCTGTCATCAAAAGGCCCGGCTCAGGAATCTTTGAGGGACTGAAGGAAGGACCCCATGATAGGAAGGGCTAGCCCTGGGGATCCGCCTCCCCCAGAGGTCACCTTCATCAGGTGCCTGTCAGTGAGATCTTTCTGTCCCTTCCTATCCCAGAAGAGGAGCTGGAGACAACCTGTGAGATCTGGGGAAGAGGAGGAGAACCACAGTGGGAAAGAGATCCAGAAGCTGACCATGCCCTCTCCCCCACTGTTGTCCTCCCAGCCTAAAGTGGGCCAGAGCTGAGAGAAGGGGAGAAGGCTCCAATCAGGTGTGAGTGTGAAGTTGTGATTAAGACACTAGCCTGAACATTTGAATTACTAATATATGGCTGAGAAACTCCCACACTCCAAAACTTGCTCTCCCTGCAGAATTGCATGCTTCATTTAATGGCAACTGCATCCCTCCAGTTGCTCAGGCCCAAAGCCATTGAGTCATCCTTCTGTCTTCTCTCACATCCCACATTCTGTCCATCAATAAATCCTGCCATCCCTACTTTAACATGTTGTATGTTTTGAATAGGGGGAGGGGTCAAGTATGTTTTGGTGTTTTCCCATATTTAGGATGTCCTGAATTATTATTGCTGGCCAACTTTCAAGAAGATAAGAATTAGTACAGTCTGAGGTTTTCTAAGTTTACAAAGAAATGCTCTGTCCCTTCTTTTGCACATGCTTGTGTTACTAAAAGCTAAATCATCAAAATAAAGACCAAAACCTAAGAAAAGAACTAATAATGCTTTAAAGCAAAATGATTGTTGTTGCTACTATTTCATATAATCCAATACAAAAGAATTGTTGGTACAGGATAAATAACATAGATCCTGGGCAGATGAACTAAATCTGGTAGACGAAGGTTTTATTTGGACACAACTACCTATGAATATGGGTTTTAAAACAAATATAAAGCCTTAACTTAGAGTTTAATTGTATTTTATAATCATCACTGCCTTTACGTTTAAATATCTGTTTAAGTCCACTTAAAAAAGGAGAAATATGTGTTTGTGTGTGGGGTTTGTGAATATAAATGTAGTGAACCATGGCTTTTAAAAGAATACATTGTTTAGTTGGTATGCTTGTTAATCTAGCCAATAGAATTTTTTGTTGAAGAATTGAGCAGGTAATAGAGAGTTATTCATTTACAAATAAGAACTATTTCTCCAAATAACTTCAGTTACTTTAATTATCCTAAGATTATTTGTAAAAACTAAAATTTAAGGGATTCTACTTCCAGAATGGCAGCATGAGGTGCTCCACGAATCCAGTCCCCAGTGAAATAATCATCACTGGTGAAAATTACTAAAAACACCCACTTAAAGGCTCTGAAAATTGTCCTAAGTTTATACAGCAAATGAAGAAATAGTTATTCAAGGAAATCTACTCAATTTCAGTATGAACAGCAAGAGTCTAAGGCACTTAAGCCACAACCTGCTCCCTCTCTCTCTTCTCCAGCTCAGCTTGATCAAAGCTCCACTCCAGGCAGATTTGCCCAAGAAGGCAGGGCTTTCTTTCTCCTTAGTGCCTAGTCAAAGGATAAAGTATCTCAAAAGGAAGCGCCACCAGCATCTCTCATCTCCATCTCTGAGTTGCTGAGGCTAAATTCTTGATGAATGTAGCCAAGAAATTGAAGAGTCCCTTCCTCTACTCGTCTCTTACTCATTTGTTGGAGGCTCTACCCCTGGCACAGCTGACTGAGAATACTGGGGTCCCAGTTGCCCTTGCCCCAGCTCACTTGTAGGATGGAGGTTACATATCAGAAGTAGCAAGACAAGAATACCAGAGGCTACCATCCCTATCCAGCATCCTGTTTGTAAAGCAGTTAAACGTCATTTCCATCCCCAGCTCCAGAGCAATGGCTCAGAGATATCGCCTGGGAGGAAGCAACCTATAAGAGCAGAGAGTTCAAAGTTCTCTCCAAAGGAACTGATTTTATTTCAACTGGCATAAGAAAGAATCAACAAACTTGAAAATAGATTAATAGAGATTTTATAATCCAAACGACAGAGAGAGAAAAATGAAGGCAAGTGAAAAGAGCCACAGAAAAATGTGAGACATCAGTAAGCACACTGACATATGTGTAATGGGAGTAGCAGAAAAAGAGGAGACAGAAAGGACCAGAATAAATATTCAAAGAAATAATGATTGAAAACTTCCCAAATTTGATGAAAAACAGTAATCCACATGTTCAGAAAACTCAATAAACTCTAAGTATGATAAACTCAAAGAGATCCACATATAGACACCTCATAGTAAAAATGCTGAAAAACAAAGAAAAAGAGAAAATCTTGAAAGCAGCAAAAGAAAAACAACTAGTCATGAACAAAGGAAGCAAAATAAGACTAACAACTGACTTCGCATCTGAAACAATGGAGGTCAAAGGCAGTAGAATGACATATTCAAAGTTCTGGAAGTGTCAATCAAGAATCTAAGATCCAGCAAAACTGTCTTTCAAAAATGAAGGCAAAATAAAGCCATTCTCTCATAAACAAACCTGACAGAATTCATTGTTAGTGGACTTACCTTACAAGACATACTAAAGGAAGTTCCCTAGGCTGAAAGCAAGTGACTCCAGGGAGTAATTGAAATCCACATGAAAAAATGAGTAAAGGTAATTATCTAATTATGTAACTTTTTTAAAAAGTATACTTTTTAAAAAATAGTTAAGGAGAGTATACTTCTCCTCTTAAATTATTTTAAAGCCATTCTATAAAATAATGTGTCTATAATTGTATTGTTCAGCCTATAACATGTAGAAATGTATTATATTTGATGATAGTGGCACAAAGGAGATAGTGGGAGCAAACCTTTATGGAGTAAGGAAAGTACACCAGACGGTAATTCTCATCCACAGGAACTAGTGAAGAGATCAGGAATGGTAAATAAGAAGGTTAATATAACAAATTCTATAAAATATGTACTTGCTCTCCTTTCTTCACTTGGCTTCCTTACTAGACATAAAATTATATAAAGTAATAGTTATGACAATGTATTCTTGTAACCATGTGCCCTCTAGGACCAGATCAACTGACCCCATCTTATCAACAGAGTAATTGAGAGTGGTTTTTCAGGAACTTGGACCCCTTGTCCAGTTCAGGTCAGTTGAGACCACCAACCCATCAACTGGGCCTGTTCAAATGCCCAATAAGTGACCTTTTTGACATCAAAGGGCTGAGAATTCCACCCTTGGATCATGCTAACACCACCATTTTGTGAACATGCATTCTATGAAGAGCCATGAAGCTTGACTACTCTTGCACAGATAATCAGTTACGTCACTTCTCCTTTCCTCCAATCATCTCTCTCCACACTTTAGACCACTCTGTCCTTCATCCCATAAATTTTTCCCCAAGCTCTGGATCAGGGAGACAGATCTGAGAGTATATGCTTCCTGTCTCCTTGCAGATCAATCTCAGAAATAAAGCTACTTTTCTTTCCCCAAAGGCTGATGCTGTAATAATTGGCTCTCTATGTGCATTGAGTGGTGAGCCCTTGCTTGGTAACATTCTGAGTTTGTATCTTATATAGACATAATATATATAACAATGATAATACAAAAATGAGAGGAGAGAATGGAAATATATAGGAGTAATGTTTCTTTATCTCACTGGAATTGCGTTAGTATAAGCCTGAAGTCAATTCTGGTAAGGTAAGATGTGTATGGTGAGCCCTAGAGCAATCATTAAGAAAATAACTCAAAAAAATATTTAAAAATAATTAAAAGAATTAAAATATTACACTAGAAAATATTCACTAATGCAAAAGAAATCAGTAAAAGAGCATTAGAGGAGCAAAAAGACATAAGATATTTAGAAAACAAAAGGTAAAATGGGGGCCAGCTCCATGGCTGAGTGGTTAAGTTCACACACTCTGCTTTGACAGCCTGGGGTTTGCCAGTTCGGATCCTGGGCTCAGACCTACACACAGCTCATCAAGCTGTGCTGTGGCAGTATCCCACATAGAAGAACCAGAATGACTTACAGCTAGGATATACAACTCTGTACTGGGGCTTTGGCAAGAAAAACAAAAAAAGGTAAAATGGCAGATGTAAATCCAAATATGTCAATTATAACATTAGGAGTGAATGAATTAAATAATTTAATCAAAAGTCAGACATTGTCAGACCAGATGTTTTTTTTTTGAAACTATATGCTAATACAACTTTAGATTTAAAGATACAAATGAGAAGCTGGAGTGTATACTAATATCAGATAAAATAGACTTTAAAACAAAAAAGGTTACTAGAGATAAACAGAAATATTTTATAATGATAAGAGGGATAATTCACCAGGAATTTATGACAATTATTATAAACTTATGTGCACGCAATGACAGAACCTCAAAATACATGAAGCAAAACTGACAGAAATGAAAGGAGAAATAGCTCAAAAATAATGATTGGCTACTTCAAAGCCCCACTTTCAATAATGAAAAGAACAATGAAGCAGAAGACCAACAAGGAAATAGAAAACTTGAAAACACTAAAAACCAACTAGATCTAAGACCCTACCTAAAACAGCAGAATATAATTCTTCTCAAGTTCATATGGAGAATTCTCCACAATAGACCATATGCTGGACCATAAAACACATCTCAGTACATTTAAAAGGATATAAATAATACAAAATAAATTCTCTAGGCGCAAGGGAATGAAGCTGGAAATCAACAACAGAAAGAAATTTGGGAAGCTCACAAATATGCAGAAATTAAACTACATATTCCTAAATAACCAATACGTCAAAGAAGAAATCACAAAGGAAATTAGAAAATACTTTGAGATAAATGAAAATGAAGATACAACATACCAAAATGTGTGTGATTCAGTTGAAGTAGTGATTAGAGGGAAATTTATGCCTCTAAATACTCTATATTAAAAAAGAAGAGGGGCCGGCCCAGTGGTGCAGCGGTTAAGTGTGCACATTCTGCTTTGGCAGCCTGGGGTTTGCCAGTTCGGATCCTGGGTGTGGACATGACCGCTTGGGATGCCATGCAGTGGTAGGCGTCCCACGTATAAAGTAGAGGAAGATGGGCATGGATGTTAGCTCAGGGCCAGTCTTCCTCAGCAAAAAGAGGATTGGCAGTAGTTAGCTCAATGCTAATCTTCCTCAAAAAATAAATAAATAAATAAAAATAAAAAAGAAGAAAGGTCTCAAATCAATAACCTAAACCATTATCTTAAGACACTGGAAAAAGGAGAGCAAACTAAACCAAAAGCAAAAAGAAAGAAGGAAATAATAAAGATTAAAATGGAAATTAGTGAAATAGAAATTAGAAAAACAATAGAAAAAATCAACAAAACCAAAAGTTGCTTTTTTTGCAAAATATTAACAAAATTAACAAAGTTTTAGCTGGATTGACCAAGAAAACAGAGAGAAGACTTATTGGTTAAAAACTAAACTGTTGATGGTGAACATGGTACAGTCTATATAGAAGCTGAAATGTTAATACTGTGCACCTGAAATTTACACAATGTTGTATGTAAGCCAATCTTACCTCAATAAAATATTTTTTTAAAAAGAGAGAGAAGACTTAAATTACTAAAATTAGAGATGAAAAAAGACACCACTATTCTTACAGAAATAAAAAGGATTATAAGGGAATACTATGAACTGAATGCTGATAAATTAAATAGATGAAATCAACAAATTCCTAGAAAAGACACGAATGACCGAAACTGACTCCAGAAGAAATAAAAAAGGCAATAGACTTATAAATAGTAAAGAGATTAAATTAGTAGCCAAAAAACTACCCACAAAGAAAATCCCAAGCCCTGATGGCTTCATGAGTGAATTCTACCAAACATTTAAAGAATTAGCACAAATTCTTAAAAACTCTTCCAAAAAGTGGAAGAGAAGGAAACACTTCCCAATTCATCCTGTGAGGCCAATATTACCTTGATATGGAAACCAAAGACATCACAAGAAAGAAAGCTACAGATCAATATCTCTTATGAACATATCTGCAAAAATCCTCAACAAAATACTAGCAAATCAAATTCAGCAATATATAGAAAGGATTATACACCAGGACTAAAGGAGGTTTATCCCAGGAATGCAAGATTGAATTAACATCCAAAAATCAATTAATATAATACACCATATCAATAGAATAAGGAACAAAAACCACATGATCATCTTAATAGATGCAAGAAGTAGCATTTCACAAAATTGAACACATTCATTATAAAAACACTCAAAAACTAGGAATAGAATGGAAATTCCTGAACTTGATAAAGGATATCTACAAAAATTCCACAACTAACATCACACTTAATGGTGAAAAACTGAATGCTTTCCCCTAAGATCAGGAACAAGACAATGATGTCTTCTCTCACCACTTCTATTCAGCATTGTACTGGAGGTTGTAGTCAGGGCAATTAGACAATAAAATAAAATAAAATGCATCTAAGTTGGAAAGGAAGAAGTAAAACCATCTCTATTTGTAGATAATATACTCTTGTCTATAGAAAATCCTAAGAAATCCACTAAAAAATTATTAGGAGCAGTAAACAAGTTCAGCAAGGTTGTATGATACAAGATCAACATACAAAAATCAAATATATTTCTATACTTTAACAATGAGAAAACCAAAATGAAATCAAGAAAACAATTTCATCTACAATAGCATCAAAAAATAAAATACAGTCAATTCTTGTTATTCACAGCAGTTTTGTTCCATAAGTCACCATGAACACTGAATTAGCATATACTGAACCATTGCTCCTAGAGGAAATCCAGGGTTAAGTTTCTGTGAGTCTCTGGTTACAGCATTTTCATCAGCTGGTCAATACATGACCTTGCCTATGTGTGTTTCTGTGTAAAGACACCTGATTTAATAAATATTGTTGATTCATTAGCATTGAACTCAGAACCAATAGCACTATAACTCGTGCCTGAATGAAGCTTATCTAACACATGTAGTTTTCCAAAAAGTCACATACAGCTTTCTGTGCTCAGGAACACCAAACAGCACTTCAGCACTATGCTTGGGGGCCATTTTAAACAGTGAAATCAGAAGCAAAAAGCACAAAAAATGTGGAAAATGTGGCACTAAATAGACCATGAAAAAGACACTTGTTTACAGTATAAGAGCTGAAAAAGGAAGGCAGAACATAGGCTTGTTTGACTTCAGCTGGGAAGGTGTGCATCAAGCAATTCAAACTTTATGCCACTCTGTGCATGTCGATAAATGACTGCAAAAGTCCTACGGGTATTGATTTTGGAGTCACAAATAAATGTTAGTGAATAGGAGAATTCACAAATACAGAATCTATGCAAAGTGCAAAAGCTATGCTCTGGAAACTACAAAACATTGTTAAAAGAAGTTAAAGAACACTTAATAAATGGAAAGGCATCCCATAGCCATGGATCAGAAGGCTTAATATTCTTAAGAGGTCAATCTTCTTCAAATTGATCTACAGACTTAACACAATCGCTATTGAAATCCTAGCTTGATTCTTTGCAGAAATTGACAAACTGATCCTGAAATTCATATGCAAGTTCAAGGGACCCAGACTAGCTAAAACAGTCTTGAAAAAGCAAAGCAGTTTTGGAGGAGGACCCACACTTTCCAACTTCAAGACTTACTACAAAGCCACAATAATCAAGACAGTGTGGTACTGGAATAAGATAGAAATGTAGATCAACGGAATATAATTGAGAGTCCAGAAATAAAGCCTCACATTTATGGTCAATTGATTTTCCACACAGGTGCTAACATAATTCAATGGAGAAAGAATAATCTTTTCAGCAAATGATGCTGGGACTATTGGATATCCACACACAAAAGAATAAAGTTCATTCCTTACCACAAATCATATAAAAAAATTAACTCAAATGGATCAAAGATCTAAGTGTAAGAGCTAAAACTATAAAACTCTCAGAAGAAAACGTGGGCTTAACTCTTCATGACCTTGTATGAGGCAATAGTTTCTTAAATGTGACATCTAAAGCACAAGCAACAAAAGATAAAATTGAGAAAGGGACTTGTATCTAGAATATATAAAGAACTGTTGCAACTTAATGAAACACATCACCCAGTTAAAAACGAGCAAGGGATCTGAATAGATGGTTCTCTAGAGAAAATACACAAATGGCTGATAAACACATGAAAAGATGCTCAACATCACAGGATGGCTGTAATCAAGAAGACAGATAACAACAAATGTTAGCAAGGATGTGGAGCAACTGGACTTGTGGGAAAGTAAAAGGGTACAGCTGCTTTGGAAAACAGTCTTTAAACTGTTCTTTAAAAGGTTCTACTGGAGTCACTATGGATCCAGCAATTCTACTCCTAGGTATTTACCTAATAAAAATGAGAATAAAAATACATTTGCACAACTTATACATACGTACAAAAACTTGTACATGAATGCTCATAGCAACATTATTCGTAATAGTCAAAAAGTCAAAATGGCTCAAATTTTCATTAACTGATGAATGGATAAGCAAAATGTGATATACCCATACAGTGGAATATTATTCAGCAATAAAAAGAAATGAAGTACTGATACATGCTACAACATGGATGAACCCTGAAAATATGCTAAGCGAAAGAAGCCATTCACAAAGGGCCATATAATGTATGATTCTGTTTATACGAAATGTCCAGAAGAAGCAAATCTATAGAGACAAAAAGTATATTAGTAGTCGCCTAGACCTGGGGGAATGGGGGAATTGGGGGTGATAGCTAGGGGATATAGAATTTCTTTAAGGAATTATATTCTAAAATTAATTGTGATGAAGGTTGCACAACTCTGTGAATATACTGAAAAGCCATTGAAGTGTACATTTTGCAAGGGTGAATTGTACAGTATGCAAATTATATATCTTAAAAAAGCTGTTTTAAAAAAAGAATTGAGTTACAAATTTCTAAAAGGATATTGATGAAATTATAATTCAAAATAACCAAGATAATAGTGCTTGCAGGTAGCCTTATCTACAAGACTATGAGAAGATCTGAAAAATTATTTAATCCTGTAAGATATTTGAACAATGAGAATGTTGAAAATATTAATTATGGTATTTTTCTCCTTGATCATTTTCTCTCCTCCCTTTTTCTTTTTCTCACCAAATCATGTTTTTATGTCTTTTTAAGTCTTATACTGTATTGATTTCAAAGTCTTTTTCAATTCAGGTAGAACTCCGTGAACAAAGAGCATAGAAACCAATAAAAAGAGAATTGTTTTATTAGATATACATATATAAATTTAAATTATTACAAATTGATATAATATGAAAAATGATTCTAGTTAAAGGAACATAGTAGATTTCCATCATTTGAATCCATCCTTTGAAAAACCTATCATGTATAAAAAAGACTAATGTTTCTCACTTGTTTTACCTTCAAATTGGTTTCTTAATGGGAATAAGAACCTCAGACAGTCAAGTAAAGTTAAGGAAATTATTATTACTATTATTATTATTTGAGGAAGATTAGCCCTGAGCTAACTACTGCCAATCCTCCTCTTTTTGCTGAGGAAGACTGGCTCTGAGCTAACACCCATGCCCATCTTCCTCTACTTTATATGTGGGACGCCTACCACAGCATGGCTTGACAAGTGGTGCCATGTCCGCACCCGGGATCTGAATCAGTGAACCCCGGGCTGCTGAAGTGGAACATGAGCACTTAACCACTGTGCCACAGGTCTGACCCCCAAGGAAATCATTTTTAAAACCCATTTGTCTATGCTGTCTGAGAATTACGTATTTGTCTCCTTTAATTGGACCTAAATTCTAAAGCCAAATTATGTCTTTTTATTTCTAAATCTCCCTTTACCATTAGCAATTGCTGCAATTCCAGAGTTGTGAACAATTTGGCTGTGCTTTATGTAAGCCTTTTTCTTTTAAGCTTATTTAAATCAGTTAGCCCTGGGTCTAATAACACTCAAGAATTTCTGTATGCTTTCTTTGATAATGTGTTCTAGAAACCAAAGCTGAGACTGAAAATATCTTATGAAGCAAGTAATGTTTTTTCTCTCTTTAAAACTTTTGCACATAGTTAATTTATGTCATCCGCTCAGTTCACCTTGTTGGATGAGAACTCTGTCACTGAGGTTTGAGTCTTTGTTATTCTGAGGCCAGGGCATTCAAGCATCAGAGACAGCTGTAGAATCCATAAGGAAGGAGCGAGAAGGAAGGAAAGCAATAACGAAAAGAGCCTAGAAGGATGGAAAAGCATGGTCTGCTTTGATGGGCTCTGAGAAGACAATTATTGAAAATGACAGAAAGCATGCTCTCGGCACAGTGAAGGCCTGTCTCTTCACGCAGGAACTCAGAGGGCTCCACCTAAGAGATGGGAAACATAATGAAAGAAGAAAAGCAGACCAAAAAAAGAGAGAGAATGGTAAAAGCAGAAACAGGGGCGATTAGAAACACCCAGCAAAAGGCAGAACCCAGAGATGGAGAGCTACAGAGGGAGGGCAGAGGAGCAATGAGTCTGGTGGAGATGGAAGTGAACAAGTGAGGGCTGCTTCGACAAGGAGGCTGAGCCCAGCCATTGACCTGAGAGAGGAAGAGAGGTGGGAACACCAGGCGGCAGGTGGAACAGCCCTCAGCTCTGAGGAGGCGGAGGGCTGAACGGGAAGGGATGGGGGAGGGCTCAGCACATACACTTGGGTATTTTTAGCACCAAAGCCAGGACAACTCAACAGTTTGGGTGGAATGGAGAAAAGTAGGTGGGAGAAAGGTTTATGGAGGGTTGTGACAAACTGAATTACTCATTCCTGATTCTGACATTTCCTTTATTACACAGTTCCCACCTGCTTTCTTACAGGAGGTGGGAACAGCATGAACACAAGTGCAAAGACAGGAAATTACAGGCATAACGGGGGGCAGGGAGTAGATGAATTTAATTAAAATGGAAGATTTTTTATACAGGGGAATGGTAGCAGAAAAGACTAGAAATCTGGGGCAGAGTCAGACTGTGAAAGTCCTCACATGGCAAGTTAAGGAACCGGGCCCCAGCAAGAAAGCAAAATGATGAGCACGGTGTTTTACAGAGAGAAGTTTACCAACACAAGACAGAAAGGAGGGAGAGAGAAACCAGAGGCAAGAAAATGAATTAGAAGGCTCAGGCGCTTGTAGTCCGGAGCAAAGGCCTTAAAGATGTGCATATAATGCAATTCTGCTTCTGGGAATTTACATCTTAAGGAAATAATTATGTACAAAAAGATTTAACTACTAAAGATGCTTTTTGCAACGTTGTTAGAAATCATTTATAAAATGTTTCTGAAAACAATTTAAAGAGCATCTTTAGCTGCTAAATCTTTGCACGCATTCTTAATTATTTCCTAAAGTTCTATCTATAGAGTCAAAACCTCCAACATTGCTAATGAAAATAAATTATTATGATTTTTCTTAGATCCACAATACTAAAATGACTAACAAAGATATAGCTATATAGCTACACACACACATACTGCTGTATGAGCTCCTGAAGACAGACGTATCAATGCATTGCTCAAATATATTGGTATTGGAATTGAGAAAAAATTAGTCTCCCATAGTTACTGGAGGTTTCCTCCATGAGCACCATCTAAACTGACATGGGAGCAGGGCAGGCAGCCCCAGGGGCGGGCGAGAACCCTTCAGAGGGCATGTCAGGGGCAATTACTTAACCTTTCATATCTTTTATCTCATCTCTAAACTACACTGTAAATTCAATGAAAGTAGAGACAAAACACCAACCAGAGGAAGAAAGAAATAGGATTTTTTAAATCATCAAACAAAATTTTTTTCTCTCACTGGGCCATTCCTGACCCAATTCCAGTGGTTAGCCAGTCCCATGCAACTGGCTTGTGTTTAGGTTACCTCAACCAATGACTGTTATAAGGGTGATGGAATTACCCTGATTGGGTTAAACCCATCAGAACATTCCCTGGGAGCTGGAGATGGGGATCCATCTGTATGCCCCTCAAGTCTTGTAGCTGCTACATTATTTGCAATGAATGGATGGTTGTTGGTAAAATAAATACCTTAAAGATTAAATTGAAGCCTATGATAGCAGAATTCAAATGTCAAGAGAAACTGCATTGTAATGCAATAAAGGATTTTGCAGACATGATCACAGAACTGCTGACAGTGATTTGAGAAATCTTGAAGAACAAATGAAATACCAAAAGACTAGACATATGTAGACAGTATTAAAAGATGTATGTGGGCAGGATGGTGAGGGGTAGTTGGGAGATCAACTCTACCAATTAATCAACTTTAACTATAGGAGAGTGGTTCTCAACTTTTGAGTATTTGAGACATTTTTAAATACTACAATTCTTGATAGCAAATGTCACTGGATGAAATTATATAGAAGTTAACAAAAGTTATATAAAACAAGTCAGCAATAATGACAAGGTACTAGCTACCCCGAGATAAACATATCTGACATTCATTGTGTAGTGGACGGCTGCTGCTTAGGTTTCCCAGCATCCATTCCCATTCTTCTGGGAAAACAGCACGCCAGAGTGCCCGTGGAGAGCCACCTCTCCTCTTTCTCTATCTATGTGGTTAGAGCACTAGGGGTTCTTCCTAAGTCAACAAGCGATTCCCATCCGCTTGGCCACAGTGATTGGTCCAAACCTGGCCAATAAGAATGAGGACCAGGATCTTTGTTTGGCTTTTGGAGGAAAGAAGCTCCTTCTTTTCTTCAGGACTTGAAGCAGAAAGGATGTAGAAGAGAGCTGCTGCTGTCCTTTAGGCATCACGGGCTGGGAGGTGGAGGAGGGAACGATGGAGTCTGGAACTGCCAGGAGCCACCAGGTGGAGCCTGAGCTCAATGCTGAGATAACCTCATATGGGTCATATCTAGCTATGCTGGAAAATTTATTTCCCTGGGCTTTTCAGTTATGGGAGCTGTGTTGACTATACCTTCTTATTTTCTGTATTCTTGATGCTCTGGCATTTGGGGCTTTGATCCTGGAGAGACTGCTTCTCCCAGGGCTAGCTAATTACTAGAGATAGCAAATGACTTCCCTCTGCTCCTCCTGGAACACGCACACCCAGAGCATGCCTTTGATATACAACTAACCAATCCAGAGCCCACATCCCAAATCATCTCCTTTATCAAACTCTCACCCACCAAGCCAACAGTCCCCCCTGCCCTAAATCACACCAGGACCAAGTACCAGGCAACTAGAGACCACCCCCATAGACCAGAGCCTACTGAAATTAATCAAACTATCCGATCCTAAACTTACTCAGCATCCTTACCCTGCCTCGCCCACTCCTTCCTATGAAAACTTTAATAAAGCCTCTGGGCCATCCTCTCCCCTCTTGCCCCTTCCTGCCTCCTGACCAGCCTCGGTCCTTCCCCATGTGGCCCTGCATGGCATGCCGTGCCCCCTGTTTCTAGGGATCTGAGAGCATAAACTTCCTTCTTGACAATCATTTCCGTGTCTATGTGTCTTACTATACCTAATTAAAACAAATCCTGTGTAAGTTTTTGAATAGGAGCCAATAAATTCCTTTCTTATTTTTTTTAAAGACAATTAGAGTTAGGTTTTTTTGTTGTTTGTGTTAGAACAAGTCCTAACTGATACATGTAACTGTTGCACTAGGGTTGCCTCCTGGGGCTGTTTGGTTGTCCAATAAGCATCCGTTTCCACTTCTTTTGGTAGCTGCATTCTGGTTTCCTGTTACAGATGCTTCCTGTTCTCAGTCCTCGAGCAGCAAGTGGGTATCTTCCTTCCATCAGGGGTTGAGAGTGTGACCAGGACCAGCCAAGTATTGGAATACCGTTCCCCTGGTCACAGTGATTGGTTCAGGGGATGTCATTTGACCAAATTTGCCTAATTATAATGAGTCATGAGAAAAGACTTCTTTTCTACTTTTGAACCCAGAATGATATAGGATGGAGAACTTCTGACATCATCTTATCACCTCAAGGTAAAAGCCTGCCTGAGACAAAGCGAACCCGGTGGACATAACCAAGAGATGGAGAAAGAGAAATTGAGTGCTGATGCCGTTATTTGAGTCTCTGATCACACCATGTTGAAGTTTACCCCTTACACTTTTCCATTGTAACAGTCAACTAATTCCATATTCTGATTAAGCCAGCTTAATTTAATTTTATTAAGCCAATTACTTGTTAGAGAAAAGCCTCTTATAAAATTTTAACTTGGTCACTCTTCAGTGCTATGTCCTATTTGAAGAGAACCGTTTATACTTCTGACCTGTAAGCCCTGGAGAAATTTTGATGGGCAGACCAGGCCTAACTAAGATGAACAGAAGGTGCTAACAAGGGACATAGGCAGACATCACACTGAGCCAGCCCATCACGAATATTCCACAGCTAACCTCTCAAGGTTTTCTAGAGAATCCATAAACAACTCAGGTTGTTGCTAGTTGCCTCTAATCAGCACTGACCTAAGAAAAGGAAAACAAAGCTCATTTGTCCTAAACCGTATTTTTTTCTTGACTTTTTCTCATTTTCCTTAAATAAATCCTGTTCTTGTTTTTCTTAGAATCAACCTGTCTGTTTATCCTCCTTGTACACAAATAAAATAGCATGCTAAGGGGCTGGCCCGGTGACGCAGCGGTTAAGTGCGCACGTTCTGCTTCAGCGGCCTGGGGTTCGCTGGTTCAGATCCCAGGTTCGGACATGGCACAGCTGTGTCCGGCATCCCACATATAAGGTAGAGGAGGATGGGCATGGATGTTAGCTCAGGGCCAGTCTTCCTCAGCAGAAAGAGGAGGATTGGCGGCAGATGTTAGCTCAGGGCTGGTCTTCCTCAAAAAAGAAAAAAAAAAGCATGCTAATAATTAATTCTTTGAATTGTTCTTTGATTTTGCTTTGACAATTTTATTCTCCCATAGCTAATTTATTATTGTTCTGGGATACAAGCAATCTTTCTTTGGTGTCTGCTTTTTGTCACATTATAAATCCTTTACCTCAAAGCAAATTAGATGCTGCTTTGTGCCTAGCCCCTACCTGGCTCCAGGTCACGGCAGACAGGCATCCCGTAACCATATGTATACTCAGTTATGGGAAAGATTAATGTTTCACATTAGTTAAAATGTTGTGGCACTCTTGAGGAAGATTCACGGAAGACCAGTTTGCTGCCAGACAAGCAAGTTTGGTGTTGATCCCCAGTACAATTTTAGGATAGATTTCTACATGAATGCTTGGTGAGTTCTTCTGAGAGGAGGTGGTGGGCAATAAGAACCAGTAGAAGAGTATTAAGAAAAGTCAATTTAATTTTTGATTGGATTAATAGACTGAAAGACCAGAGAAACGCCAATTCAAAGAAGGAATCCAACATGGTCTTTCATGATATTTTGATTGGCAAAATAAAGTAACATGGGCCATTGCGCACAGCTAATTGAACAATCCAAAAAACTATCAATTTTTTCATTTAATTTGCATAAATATTTATTAAGTATCTACTATGTACCAAGTAGATAATATAGAATAAATGCCTTATTAGACTTCTTAATAGAATGATCCAGGAGCACAGAGAGGCATCAAATGCAGGCTGAGTATAGCTACTCGAGGAACTATTATGCCAATGGTAAATATCATGCTTAAGAAGATTCACAATAATATTAAAAAATGCTGATATATATAAAGTGGAAAAGTGGAACACAATATTATATAGAGATTT
Organism: Equus caballus; assembly: GCF_041296265.1. Lineage (NCBI taxonomy): Eukaryota > Metazoa > Chordata > Mammalia > Perissodactyla > Equidae > Equus > Equus caballus. Next base: position 52,312,822 of record NC_091698.1, on the reverse strand, counting down.
TAATCTTAATTATGAAAATCAAATCAAAGGATACATAGAAAAATACTAGAAGAAAACGCACCTAAATTTTGTCAGTTGTCGTCTCTGGGTAGTGAGTTATCAGCTCTATTTTTTCTCTTTTCTAAACTTCTACCTTTCCCCATCATGGTTTGCCTTACTTTTATAATAAAAACACTTTAAAGTTTATTATAAAATTTGTTAAACATATTAAAAATTAGATAGAAAAGTACAATGAACTTCTATATACTTATCTCCCAGATTCAGTTATCAAGATTTTACCCCATTTGCTGAATCTATCACTTTTTTTCCCCAGAGTATTCTAAAGCAAATTCCACACATCATATCATTTCACTTGCAGACACTTTGTTAAGAATCTCTTTTAAAAAATCTATTTTGAAATATACATATTTATTTATATATGTAATATTTTAAAATATTTTTTAAATGTACTTTTTTTGCATAATCACAATGCCTTTTTAGCACTTAACAAAATTAGCAATAATCCCTTGGTATCCTTGGTATACCATTTAGTCCCCATAATCCTATTTCCCCAATCATCTCAAAAATGTCCTTTTTTTAGTTGATTTATTCAAATTTGGGTACAAATAAGGTTTACACATTATAATTCGTTGTTGTATCTCTTAAGTTTCTCGTAGAGAAATTTAGAGAATTCCCCCCCACACATGCACTCACACACTTTTCTCATGACATTGATTTGTTGCAAAAACTGTTAATTGTCCTATAGACTAGTCTACATTATGGATGTGTCAGTTTGCTTCCCTGCGGTGTCATTTAACTATTTCCTCTATCTTTTGTATTTCCTCTAAGTGGAGGTTACCTCTGGAAGCCCAATTAGATTCAGGTTCAACATTTTGGGCAGAAACACTTAACAGGGAATGCTCTAAAAGTTCTTGTACTTAAAATAAATCTTAATCTCAACATGCTGGAATTACGGTCCCGATTCAAGAAGATTTAATTAACCAGAATAAGTTTAAAAACACCGTTTTAGGTTGCAAGATTAACTCTCGAAGCACAGATTGAGGACAGCTGGATAAACACGCGGGGAAAAAGACCAGAAGGTTTTAACTGAACGCTGCAGGCGGCAGCAGCCACTGCAGAGGGTGAGAATACAGTGTCGGAGCTGGACAGATAGGTTTGAACTCTGGCTCTGCCTCTTACTGGCTGTGTGACTTCTGGCAAGTTAGTTAACTTCTCAGTTTCCTCACTGATTATAATAATATTATAGCCAGTGCTCAACAAATATTGACAGCTAGTATTTTTATTATCTCTAAGTATGGGAAATACCATGCTAGAAAAACTCTTGCAACGTGCACAAGTCAGGTACAAAGATATTCATCACAGCAAACTTTGCAATACACAAAAATAGGACAAAAATTTAAATGTTCATAAATTGAGGAGGGGATAAATATAATGTGACATATTCATATAATAGAATCCTATGCAGTAGTTACAAGAACTAGGTCTCTGTGTATTAATTTGGATGAATTTCAAAAACAGAATGTTGAGTGAGCAATCAAGCTTACAGAATGACACCTTCAGGATGATACTATTTATGGAAAAGACACATATGTACAAAAATCAACACTAGAAATTTTACACAGGAACATGTATGTAGGTAATGGATATTTTTTGTACTTGACTTTTGAAGTATTAAATAATTGTGGATAAACAGGAAGTTGCAAAAAGAATAGTATAAAGAGGTCCTATGGATCCTCGATCCAGTTTCCACCAGTGATAATATGTAAGTAGAGTTCAATATCAGAACCAGGAAAGTGACTGATGCAGTCTGCAACCTTATTCAGATAGCACCAGTTTGGGGGTTTTTTTGGTGAGGAACGTTCGCCCTCAGCTAACATCTGCGCCAGTCTTCCTCTATTTTATCTCTGGATGGCTGCCACAGCATGGCTTGATGAGTGATGTAGGTCCATGCCCAGGATGTGAACCCATGAGCCTGGGCCACTGAAGCGGAGCATGCCAAACTTAACCAGCACACCACCAGGCTGGCCCCCTAGATCTCACCGGTTTTCGGTGTTTTTTTTAAAAATGTTTTTTGGTAGGAAGAGTGGCTCTGAGCTAACATCTGTTGCCAATCAACCTCTTTTTTTTTTTTCTCTCCAAAGCCCCAGTTCGTAGTTGTATATCCTAGTTGTAAGTCATTCTAGTTCTATGTGGGATGCCACCACAGCATGGCCTGACGAGCAGTGTGTAGGTCTGTGCCCAGGACCAAAACAGATGAACTCTTGGCTGCTGAAGCAGAGTGTGCAGACTTAACCACTTGGTCACTGGGCTGGCCTCCTCACCAGATTTATGTGTACTCATTTGTGTGTGTGTGTGTGTACTTCTATGCAGTTTCATCACATATGCAGATTTATGTAACCACCACCACAATCCAGATATGGAACTGATTGATCATCACAAACTCTCATGCTAGAATCATACCCATCCTGCTCCCCTACCCCATCCCTGACACCTGGCAACCTCTGATCCATTCTCTACCTCTATAATTTTGACATTTCTAGAATGTTATATAAATGAAATTAAACAGTATATAACCCTTTAAAAATTTTTTTTCACTCAGCATAATTCTCTTGAGATCCATTCAAGTTGTTGTTGAGTATATGGAAAGTTTGTTTCTTTTTGTTGCTGTGTAGTGTTCTACTGTATGGATATACCACACTTTGTTCAGCCATTCACTCACTGAAGGACTTTTGGGTTGTTTCTAGTTTTTAGCCCAAAATAAAACTGCTGTGAACATTTCAGTGTAGGTTTCTGCGTGAATGTATATTTTCATTGCCCTGGAGTAAATGCTCAAGTGTATGACTGTTGGATTGTATGGTAAGTGTATATTTAGTTTTATAGGAAATTGGCAGACCATTTTCCAGACCGAGTGCATCATTTTATGTTCTGACCATCAGTGTATGAGAGATCCAGTTTCTGCATCCTTCCCAGCATTTGGTGCTGTCACTATTTTTTATTTAATCATTCTAATATTCTAATTGGTGTGTATCCATATCTAATTGTGGTTTTAATTTGCATTTCCATAATGACTAATGATGTGGAATATCTTTTCTTGTGTATCTAATGGATATTTTTTTCTTTTTAAGATTGGCACCTGAGCTAACAACTGTTGTCAATCTTTTTTTTTTATTCTTTTCCCCAGAGGCCCCCAGTCTATAGTTGTATATTCTAGTTGTGGGTCCTTCTGCTTGTGCTATGTGGGATGCCGCCTCAGCATGGCTTAGATGAGCGGTGCCATGTCTGCATCCAGGATCCAAACTGGTGAAACCCTAGGTCTCCGGAGCAGAGTGCGCGAACTTAACCGCTCGGCCACAGGGCTGGCCCCTCTAATGGATATTGCTGAAATGATCTTTAAGGATCCACCAAAATGTAAAGTAATATTACTTCTGGGGAAGGTGAGAGGGAACTTGGAAGAATTATGAGCATAAAAAGGGACATGAAGTACATCTGCAATGCTCTGTATTTTAAAATAAGAATGAATTCGTGTGTTATTTATGTAATTAACTATTAATTAAAACCAAAAAGAAACACAGAATAAAAAAAGAGTATTTTATCATAGAAAAAACTCAGACTTCGAATCACACAGACTTGGTTTGAAGTCTGACGTTCCTACCAGCTGTGGGACTTTAGGTAGGTGACTTTAACCTCTCTTAGTCTCAGTTCTCTTACCTGTAAAACAGTGATAATAGCACTCACCCCATAGGATTATTGTCAGATGGTAGTTAAATTAGATAATACATTGAAAGGGCTTAGTATAGTGTGGTAGAACAGAGTTGCTCAATGAATAGTAGCTCCTGTCCCTACTAAGAATGAGACTTTATTATTTTCTTTAGTGTTTATTTAGACCATTGACTCATCTTAATCTCCAGTAAATGGACTAGTATTCATTTGCAGGAATAGTGTCGTGCTGTAACATGCTTTGTGATCTCATTCCATGCTTGCTAAATGAGTAATAGATGACACTTTCAAGCTGTACAAAGTTGACACTAGCAAGTCTCTAGTAAACTCTTTTCCTTGAGGTCCTCAAAATTTATTAAAATATCTGTAATGCTGGGGCCGGTCCCGTGGCCGGGTAGTTAAGTTCGCGCACTCCACCTCGGCAGCCCAGGGTTTTGCTGGTTCGAACCTGGGCACGGACATGGCATCGCTCATCTGGCCAGGCGGAGGCAGCGTCCCACATGCCACAACTAGAACCCACAACTAAAAATACACAACTATGTACTGGGGAGCTTTGGAGAAAAAGGAAAAACAAAACATCTTAAAATATCTGTAATGCTTAACAAAGCCTTTTTCTACATCAATATGATCGTCAGACCAAATTAACAATGGAAAGTGTTCCCTTCCTATAAACCAAGCAGTAAAGAGCAATCATTTATTCTTAAGAATGCCCAAACAGGTTGGAACAGGACTCTGCTTCTCTGTGATGACTTCACATTCCAAGATAAAATCTCATCCAGATATTCAAAATGAAATCCAAGTCCTCTGCAGTGTGTGGTCAGTGAGGGTATCATGTTACCAAAATTATATGTCTGGCCTCCAACATGAGTTAGGCCACCTTAATGTACTCAGGTTTCTCCACCATTGGAGATGACCAGTCTATGGTCAATGACAACATTCTTTTAGGCGCCAACACATTGCTTTTATAATATACAGTGGGAATTCAACTCAAGTATAATGTATCAATAATCCATGTTTACCTGAACAAATATAAAGAAATGAGCACATTTCTAGAAATGTTAACGCAGGTCATGGGGGTGAAAGTGGTGAATCTTCTTCTGATAATTAAGGAGAAAAAGGAAACAAGGGAAGGGGAAAAAGGGAGGAACAAGTATTTGAGGTGAGAATATCTGATCATCTTAACGCTCACCCTAGTTAGAACATCCCCAGGGGAAAAACAAAAGGGAACACGAAGTTCAAGGTCGTAACTGTGATTTGTAAAATAATAACACCTTTTTAAAGTTAAAAGAGTAATGCATTTATTAGGGGCAAAAACCAAACAGAATAGTATAAAATGAGAAAATTTTTTAAAGTCTGGCCAGGATCACAAAACTAAGTCTTCCTAAAGTGAAGACTAGAACCCAGGTCTTGTAATTCATGGTTCAGTGCTCTTTCTGCTAGATTTGTTATTCCATGATATAACTATATTCATTATTCCATCGTCTAACTTCTCTGCACCTCAGGCTACTTACCTTTAAAATAAGGGGGTTATAACAAATCTGAAGGTAGTCATGGGCATCAGAGGGCTATCTTCCATATTCTGCAAAAGAACAGTGATACTGTTATTTCATAATAGTGATACTGATTATCTCAGGGTGTGCCATGACGGCTGCTGGAGCACACCTTAGACAGTCACTCACGTGCTGAGCACGTAGAGTATGTGCTCTGCCTCGCAACAGTTCAGAGCAACAGCCGTAATTCGCATCAACGTGTCCTCAATGGGATCCTCGTGCTGAAAAGATTGGAAACCAGTGGACTAGATGGCTGTGTTGTTTTAGCAGTGGCAGAAAGAGAGTTAAGTCCCCGCTCACTCCTCTTGCTATCTGTAACTTATCTGAACAGCCATAACCAGCAGATGAGTCAGAGTTGGAAGAGGGTTCATGGCTTCATCTAGGAGTTACAGGTAAAGATCTCAGCTGGACTCATAAAGACCACAACGCAGATAAGAAGTAATCCCGGGAAGGCAGGAGAAACAGACCTTAGGCCTCCAGGCCAATGGAAGAGGCAGGGCCTGTGCCTAATCTTAGGTTCCACCTCTATTTTCTTAAACTCACATACTTTTATTTTAGACTTGTTTGTTAAGCTTCCAGGCCTGAAACAGCTTGTGACAAAAGCTCATGCTGTTCCACCCGCTGCCGTTGGGAGATTTGGCCATGAACATATCCCTTTTTAATCTTTCTTTAGAGGTTTAAATTTGCCACTGCCCCCGCAAGCCTTGTGTTTCTTCTCTTCAATAGCAAATTATTAATATCAGGTTTTGATCACAAAGTTGAGATGACAGAGTATCTTATTTAGGTTACAGATATATAAATCCTGAATTTAATGAAATGTTTATTTTATCTAGGTAATCTGAATGATTCTTAAATTGAAACTTTTTCTGTTCTGATCATTTACTTTTCTTTCAGTGATGACAGATCACTTGGAAGTCAGAAGCTTATATTTTCGTGTCAGGCACACTTTTTCCACCTAAATCATGTGAAAAGAGAAACTCAAACCTACTTGGTTAAAAAAACTATTTAGGGGAGCTGGACCCTTATTAAAAAGTCATCTATTAATAGTCAAATTCTGAGAGCAATGACAGCCTCAGGCAACAACATGAATGAATGACTCTTGCAAACATGTTGAGTAAAAGAAATGAAACAACAGAATATATACTGTAATGATTCCATTTCTATAAAGTCAAAAATAGGCAAAATTAATCCATGTTGTTAGAAGCTGGGTAATATTTTCCTCTTGAGTGGAGAGGTCGGGCAGCGACTGAGAGGAGGTGTGGGGATCCTCTGGGGTGCTTGTAATAGTCTAATTCTTGACCTGGGTGTGGTTACATAGCTGTATTCACTTAGTGATGATGTCTTGAGCTATAAAAGTATCATTTGTGCACTCTTCTTCATGTGCATTATACCTCAACAAAATTTATTTTGAATTCTATGCACTTTTTAAACATTAATTTTTAACATCATGGGAAATATATCAAAACATTCCTCCTATTAAAAAAAAGGAATATTTTAGTTGAAGTAAGTCCTTTTTGATCCCCTTCAAATCTTGTATTCTCCCAAAACGGTATCAGTTTATCCTTTTTACATATATTTACATACCTAAGTAAAGACATATAGAAAATATAGTATCATTGTGAGTGTATATTTTAATTTTAAGCTCTGTGCTTTTTAAAAAACTATCTGGATTAATAGACTTTGCGTTGTTTCTTTCAATAATACAGGATATCGGCAAGATCTATCACCAAGAAACCTCTAATAATCTTCACTAAAATGATATATCATTATATAATAGGCCCTATAGATCTAAGCTTTATCATATATATTATGTTGGATATATGTTTACTTTTATATATGTTATATATGTGATATACATTTTATTATAGTGCAGATCTATTATGAAACTTACAATAAAAAATAAAATAAAACAGTTATTATTACCTGTTGATTAGCAAGCCTCAAAGACAGAAAATTAAACTTGTAAATGGAAACCTATAAAAATCAACGGTATGTTGTTGATGTCAGTATCATGGTGGAGTGACTTGTTCCCTTTGTCTCTCCCCTCTAAGTTACAAGCAGCAAGACATCCATCAACCAACAAAGGACTCCCTGCACAGCACACCAGAGCACCCGAGAGATCCAGACATCTATACATCTGAAAGTGGGTAGATTGAAACTCTGGGAGGCAGTGAAATTAGGGGATAAGCCCCATCCCCCTCCCTCAGTGGCGGTGATCCAAATAGTGGATACCCTAGGCAGTGGTGGTGGTACCCTGACCTAAGGCTTCAAAAAGTTGTGCTAGGGGTTGGCCCCGTGGCCGAGTAGTCAAGTTTGCACGCTCTGCTTCAGTGGCCCAGGGTTTCACTGGTTCAAATCCTGGGCATGGACACGGCACCGCTCATCAAGCCACGATGAGGCGGCATCCCACATGCCACAACTAGAAGGACCAACAAGGAAAAATTCACAACTATGTACCAGGGGGCTTTGGGGAGAAAAAGAAAAAATAAAATCTTAAAAAAAAAAAATTTCACTAGTGTTAGAGACAAGAGGATGCAGGAGCAGAGGCATTCATGGCTTAGCCTCTGCCCCTCCCCCAGCAGTGATGGGAGGCACCTGCAACCTGATGCTTCAGGAAACACAGCAGTACCCATGACCCAGCCCCTAATGGTGGCATTCCCGACACCAGCCCTACCAGCAAAGGGGGTTGCATACAAGATGCCAGGCCCCTGGCAGTGGCAGCAACACTTGTGAACCCAGTGCCCCCAGCAGTGGTGTTGCCAGCACCCCCAGATAACCCAGGAGCAGCAGTGCTGGTGGTACACATGGCAGCAGCACCTGAGTCTGTGGAGACCCAGTGGGGGAACATGAGTCCAAGCAAACCCAGAAGCAGCAGAGTGTTTGCAGCCTGGTGACCCCAGTGGTGACACTCATGACTGCAGCAACATTGTAAGCAGCAAGGCACCAGCAACCTGAGAGACACACTGCAGCACAAGGAGGGCACTAACAATGCTTCTGGCAGAGGCAGTGGAGGGCAGAAAGTGCAGCTCTCAAATACAACCAGAAGAAGCTCAGAATCAAAGTAACCAAAGCCTTACCCAAATATGAAAGATGTTTACTACCACAAATGTCCTGGCAAAAGATCAACTCCTCCAGCACCATGAAGAATGACACTAACACAGTAGAGCAGAAAGAAAATGACAACTCTCCAGAAACCAAACTTGAAGTCACAGAAGATTGTGATTTAGCTGACAGAGAATTCAAAATGCCTGTCATGAAGAAACTCAGTGAGGGTCTGATCCCATGACCTAGTAATTAAGTTTGGTGCACTCTGCTTCAGCAGCCCAGGTTCAGTACCTGGGTGTGGACCTACACCACTCATCAGCAGCCATGCTGTGGTGGCGACTCACATACAAAATGAAAGATTGGCACAGATGTTAGCCCGGTGGGGGGGGGGGTCCTCCTCAGGGGGAAAAAAAGAAAAGAAACTCAGTGAGTTACAAGAAAATTCAGAAAGACAGTTCAATGAGCTCAGGAATAAAATGAATACACAGAAGGAATATTTTACCAAAGACATTGAAACTCTAAAAAAGAAAAAAAAAAACAAACAGAAATTCTGGAGATGAAGAACATAATTAATGAGATGAAAAATAAAGTAGAAAGCATTGGAAATAGACCAGACTATATGGAAAAGAGAATTAGCAAACTTGAAGATCGACATCTAGAAATGATTCAGATGGAAGAGGAGAGAGAAATAAGATTTTTTAAAAATGAAGAAATTCTACAAGAAATATCTGAATCATTTAGGAAAAGCAACATAAAGATAATGGGTGTCCAAGAAGGAGAAGCGAGGGAGAAAGGAGCAGAGAGCTTATTTAAAGAAATACTAGCTGAAAACTTCCCAAACCTGGGGAAGGAACTGGATATACAAGTATATGAAACTAATACAACTCCTAATTCTCTCAACGCAAAAAGACCTTGTCCAAGACACGTTATACTAAAACTGTCAAAACTCAATGACAAAGAAAGAATATTAAGGGCAATCAGAGAGAAAACAACTTACAAAGAAACCCCCATCAGGCTATCAGTGGATTTCTCAGCAGAATCTCAACAGGCTAAGAGAGAATGGAATGATATATTCAAAATATTGAAAGACAAATAGTATCAACTAAGAATACTTTATCTAGCAAAGTTATCCTTCAGATATGAAGGAGAAATAAAGGCTTTCCCAGACAAACAAAAGCTGAGGGAGTTCATTGCCACTAGACCTTCCTTACAAGAAATGTTGAAGGGTGCTCTCCTTCAACAAAAAAGCAAAGGTATACAAAGCTTTGAGCAAGGCGATAACAAGACAGACAGAATCAGAAAATTGCAACTCTATATTAGAATACATTAGTAAACACTTAATGGTAACACAAAGCTTAAACAGAAAGAAAGAATAAAAAATAACTGTAACCACTTCAATTTGATAACAAGCTCACAATACAAAAAAGGATAATTTGTGACAACAAAAGCATAGAAAGACAAGAGGAGAAGGATGGAACCTGTGTAGCCTAATAAGATAAGATGCTATCAGCAGAAAAAGAGCTATCTCACTTATAAGATCTTTTATACAAACCTCATGGTAAGCACAAAACAAAAAAATCAGAGCAGAGTCACAAAACAAAACACAAAAGAGGAGACTAGAGTAACGTCAGCATCGTGGCAGAGTGAGCTCTTCCCTTAATCTCTCCCCCTTAAGATACAACAAAAAGGACATTCATAAACCAACAGAGGACATCCACACAAAACAATAGACATCTGAGAGATCCACACAGCCATACATCTGAAGGTGGGGGTGCTCAACCCCCCCAGGAGGCAGTGGAAGGAGGTAAGGGGATTTCCTCTCCCTCCTGTGCAGCAGTGACCCAAGGGTGAGACCTTGCAGCAGCTGGTGCACAGCCATGAAAGGAGAAGGAAGAGAAGGCAGCCTTCCGCAGGAATGCTTGTGCTCTCAGAGTTACCGCCCAGCCTGTGGGAACACCCCACACTGAGGCAGCTAAGCAGTCATGGGGGTGTCTGCACCAAGGTGGGCAGAGAGTGAGTGCAGAGCTGGAGCATGCAGGATCACGCACATGAAAGAAAGCGCCCCCTTCCCCTTGCCTGGCACACCAGCTTTTTCTGATGGACTGAGCAGAATACCCCCGCCAGAGTGACTGTGCATATGCTTGTAAAGCAGCGGTGGCAAGTGGGCAAATGCAGATGGGCCTTGTCAGCATAGCTTCCAAAGCACTGGCACAGCTTCCAGAGACTACAGGGGGGCTCAGAATACACAGCTCCAGCCCCCTCCCCCTACCCCAGTGGCAGCAGGTGAAATCTGCAACTGGATACTACCACTATGGGAGGCACAAATTCACTCCATCAAATGGTATGAAGAGGTATATTAATACTCCAGACCAGAAGGAAAATGACAAGCACCCAGATCAATCCTGAAGGCACAGAAATTTATGCTCTAAATGACAGAGAATTCAAAACAGCTATCATAAAAAAAACTCAATGAGCTACAAGAAAACTCAGAAACACAGTTCAGTGAAATCAGCAATAAAATTAATGAACAGGGGGAATTCTTCACAAAAGAGATTGAAACTGTAAAGAAAAACCAATCAGAAATGTTGGAGATGAAAAACACAATGAATGAGATAAAGAAAAATCTGAAATCCCTGAATAACAGAGTTGATAGTATAGACGGCAAAATTAGCAATTTAGAGGATAGAAATATAGAAATGCTTCAGATGGAAGAGAGAGAACTAAAACTGAAAAGAAATTAATAAATTCTCCAAGAAGTATCTGACTCAATTAGGAATTGGAACATAAGGATTATAGATGTTCCAGAGGGAGAAAGGAGCAGAGAGCTTGTTCAAAGAAATAATAGCTGAGAACTTCCCAATCCTGGGGAAGGAGCTGGAATTACAAGTAAAAGAAGCTAACAGAACTCCTAATCACATTGATGTAAAAAGACCTTCTCCAGGGCATACAACAGTAAAACTCGCAAAAATCAATGACAAATAATATTAAGGTCAGCAAGACAGAAGAAAATAACCTACAAAAGAATGCCTATTAGGATTTCAGCAGATTTCTCAGAAGAAACACTACAGGCTAGGAGAGAGTAGAATGATATATTCAAACTTTTTTTTTCCTGCTTTTTCTCCCCAAATACCCCCCAGTACATAGTTGCATATTTTAGTTGTGGGTCCCTCTAGTTGTGCTATGTGGGATGCTGCCTCAATGTGGCCTGACAAGTGGTGCCATGTCTGCATCCAGGATCCGGACTGGCGAAACCCTGGGCTGCCGAAGCAGAGTGAGTGAACTTAAACACTCGGCCATGGGGCTGGCCCCTCAAACTTTTGAAAGACAAAATCTTTCTGCCAAGAATACTCAATCCAGCTAAAATATCCTTCAGATATGAAGGAGAAATAAAATCATTCCCAGATAAGCAAAAGCTGAGAGAGTTCATCATGACAAGATCTCCTCCCTACAAGAAACGTTCAAGAAGCCCCTCATGCATGAAAAAAAAAACAAAAAACAAAAGAAAGAAAGGAGGTCTGGCCCAGTGGTGCAGCAGTTAAGTGCACACGTACTGCTTCAGCGGCCTAGGGTTTTCCAGTTCAGATCCTAGGTGTGGACAGAGCACTGCTTGGCAAACCATGCTGTGGTAGGCGTCCCACACATAAAGTAGAGAAAGATGGGCACAGATGTTAGCTCAGGGCCAGTCTTCCTCAGCGAAAAGAGGAGGATTGGTGGCAGATGTTAGCTCAGGGCTAATCTTCCTCAAAAAAAAAAAAAAGTTTACAAAGCCTTGAGCAAGGAGATAAATAAGCAGACAAAATGAGAAAACTGCAGCTCTCTATCAGAACAGATTAGCAAACACTTAATTATAACAATAAAGATAAAGGGAAGGAAAGCATCAAAAATAAATAAAATTACTTAATTTTAACCACAAACTCATAAAACAAAACAATAAATAGTGACAACAATAACTTAGTTGGGGAAGAGGAGAGGGATGGAAACTGCTTAGACTAAAGAGATAAGAGGCTATCAGAAAATGGACTATCTCATCTATGAGATCTTTTATACAAACCTCAGTAATCACTAAAAAAAATTTGAACAGAGAAACAAATGATAAATAAATAGAAAACTGAGAAAACCATCATGGAGAACCACCAAACTGAACTGGCAGTCTGAAATACACTAGATGAGAAACAAGGGAAATACAGAACAACTGGAAAACAAGTAATAAAATAGCAGCACTAAGCTCTCATATGTAAATAACCACTCTAAATGTAAATGGATTGAATTCTCCAATCAGAAGATACAGAGTGGCTGGATGGATTAAAAAATAAGACCCAACAATAAGCTGCCTCCAGGAAATATATCTTAGCTCTTAACACCAACACAGGCTCAGAGTGAAGGGATGGAAGAGAATACTCCAGGCTAATGGCAAACAAAAGAAAGCAGGTGTTGCCATACTTAGATCAGACAAAGTAGACTTCAAGATAAAAAAGGCAATGAGAGACAAAGAGGGGCAGTATATAATGATAAAGGGATACTCCACCTAGAGGACATAACACATAAATATATATGCACCTAACACAGGAGCACCAAAGTACATAAAGCAATTATTAACAGACCTAAAGGGAGATATTAATAGCAACACAGTAGTAGTAGCAGACCTTAACACCCACTTACATCAATGGATAGATCATCCAGACAGAAAATCAGTAATGAAATAGTGGAATTAAATGAAAACCTATACCAGATGGACTTAATAGATATATATATATGGAATACTCCATCCAAAAAGAGCAGAATACACATTCTTCTCAAGTGCATCTTTTCTGACCATAACGCTATGAAACTAGAAATCAACTAAAAGAAAAAAGCTGGGAAGGTCACAAATATGTGGAGACTAAACAACATGCTGCTGAACAACTAATGGATCATTGAAGAAATTAAAAGAGAAATAAAAAAATATCTGGAGACAAATGAAAATGAAAATACACCATACCAACTCATATGGGATGCAGCAAAAGCAGTCCTAAGAGGGAAATTTATAGCAATACAGGCCTACCTTAACAAACAAGAAAAATCTCAAATAAGCAATCTTAAACTACACCTAACAGAATTAGAAAAAGAAGAACAAACAAAGCCCAAAGTCAGCAGAAGGAGGGAAACTATAAAAATTAGAGCAGAAATAAATGAAATTGAAACAACAACAACAACAAAACAGTAGAAAGGATCAACAAAACTAAGAGCTGGTTCCTTGAGAAGATAAACAAAATTGACAAACCCTTAGCCAGACTCACTAAGAAAAAAACAGAGAAGCTTCGAATTAATAAAATTAGAAATGAAAGAGAAGAAATTACAATGGATGTCACAGAAATACAAAGGATTATAAGAGAATACTATGAAAAACTATATGCCAACAAATTGGACAATTTAGAATAAATGGATAAATTCTTAGACTCATACAACCTCCCAAAACTGAATCAAGAAGAAACAGAGAATCTGAATAGACCAATCACACGTAAAGAGATTGAAACAGTAATCAAAAGCCTCCCAAAAAATAAAAGTCCAGGACCCGATGACTTCTCTGGAGAATTCTACCAAACATTCAAAGAAGATTTAGTACCTATCCTTCTCAAACTAGTCCAAAAAATTGAAGAAGACAGAACACTTCCTAACACATTTTACAAGGTCAACATCACCCTGATCCCAAAGCCAGACAAGGATAAAACAAAGAAGGAAAATTACAGGCCAATATCACTGATGAACATAGATGCAAAAATCCTCAACAAAATATTGGCAAACCAAATACAACAATACGTTAAAAGGATCATACACCATGATCAAGTGGGGTTTATACCAGGGACGCAGGAATGGGTCAATGTCTACAAATTAATCAATGTGATACACCACATTAACAAAATGAGGAATAAAAACCACATGGTCATCTCAAAAGACACAGAGAAGGCATTTGACAAGATCCAACATCCATTTATAATAAAATCTCTGATAAAATGGGTATAAAAGGAAAGTACCTCAATATAATAAAGGCCATATATGACAAATCCACAGCCAACATTGTACTCAACGGGGAAAAACTGAAAGCCATCTCTCTGATAACAGGAGCAAGACAAAGATGCCCACTCTTGCTGCTCTTATTCAACATAGTACTAGAGGTTTTAGCCAGAGCAATTAGGCAAGAAAAAGAAATAAATGTATCCAAATTGGCAAAGAAGAAGTGAAACTCTTGCTGTTTGCAGATGACATGATTCTATATATAGAAAATCCTAAAGGATCCATTAGAAAACTATTAGAAATAATCAACAACTATAGCAACGTTGCAGGGTACAAAATCAACTTATGAAGATCAGTTGCATTTCTATACTCTAATAACGAACTAACAGAACAAGAACTCAAGAATACAATCCTATTTACAATTGCATCAAAAAGAATAAAATGTCTAGGAATAAATTTAGTCAAGGAGGTGAAAGACCCATACAATGAAAACTATAAGACATTACTGAAAGAAATTGATGATGACATAAAGAAATGGAAAGATATTTCATGCACATGGATTGGAAGAATAAACATAGTTAAAATGTCCATACTACCTAAAGCAATCTACAGATTCAATGTAATCCCAATTGGAATCCCAAAGACATTCTTCATGGAAAAGAACAAAGAATCCTAAAATTCATATGGGGCAGCAAAAGACCCCGAATAGCTAAGCAATCCTGAGAAAAAAGAACAAAGATGCCTGGAGGCATCACAATCTCTGACTTCAAAACATACTACAAAGCTATAGTAACCAAAACAGCATGGTACTGGTACAAAACCAGACACACAGATCAATGAAACAGAATTGAAAGCCCAGAAATAAAACCATGCCTTTGTGGACAGCTAATCTTTGACAAAGGAGCTAATAACATACAATGGAGAAAGGAAAGTCTCTTCAATACATGGTGTTGGGAAAACTGGACAGCCACATGCAAAAGAATGAAAGTAGACCACTATCTTTCACCATGCACAAAAACTAACTCAAAATGGATTAAAGACTTGAAGGTAAGATGTGAAACCATAAAACTCCTAGAAGAAACTATAGGCAGTACACTCTTTAACATTGGTCCTAGCAGCATCTTTTCCAATACCATGTCTACTCAGGCAAGGGAAACAAAAGAAAAAGTACACAAATGGGACTTCATCAGACTAAAGAGCTTCTGCATTCCAGAGGAAATCACTAACAAAATGAAAAGACGACTTATCCATTGGGAGAAAATATTTGCAAATCATATATCCAACAAGCGGTTAATGTCCAAAATATATAAAGAACTCATACAACTCAACAACAAAAAAACAGAACACTCGATGAAAAAATGGGCAGAGGATATGAACATTTTTCTAAAGAAGATATACAGATAGCCAAGAGGCACACGAAACAAGGTTCAACGTCACTAATCATTAGGGAAATGCAAATCAAAACTACAGTGAGATATCACCTCACACCCATCAGAATGGCTATTATTAAAAACACAATAAAGAACAAGTGTTGGAGAGGATGTGGGGGACAGGGAACCCTCATACACTGCTGGTGTGAATGTAAATTGGTGCAATCACTATGGAAAACGGTATGGAGGTTTCTCAAAAAATTAAAAATAGAAATACCATATAATCTAGCTATTCCACTTCTGGGTATTTATCCAAAGAACATGAAAACACTAATTCTAGAAGATATACTCACCCCGATGCTCACTGCAGCATTATTCACAATAGCCAAGTCTTGGAAGCAACCTATGTGTCCATCAATGGATAAATGGATAAAGATGTGGTATATATATACAATGGAATACTACTCAGCCATAAAAAAGACAAAATAGTACCATATGTGACAACATGGATGGAACTTAAGAATATGTTGCTGAATGAAATAAGTCAGACAGAGAAAGACAATTACTGTATACCTTCACTCATATGTGGCAAATAAACAAACAAACACATAAATACAGAGAACAGACTGGTGGTTACCGGGGGGAAGCAGGCAGGAAGAGGACAAAGGGATAAAGGGGCCTATATGTATGGTGATGAACGGAAGCTAGACTTTTGGTGATGAACATGACGTAGTCTATATAGAAGTTGAAATATAGTGACGTACACTTGAAATTTATATAACGTCATAAAGCAATACGACCTTAATAAAATTTTAAAAACCACAAAGTAAAATAAAAAGAATCAACAGTCAGTGGCTGAGTTTAGATAACAAGATATATAATAAAGTTGCAAAAGTTTGTGACAGTGCTGCTGATGAGGTTATGCTAGGATGTCTTCTATATTTTGTCTAGAAGCCTAAGGGAGCTCCCAAATCCTGGATTAAAATTTAATTTAAGCAGGATATACTATGGCTTTGCGATTGATATTGCATAGGGTGATGAAGCCTTGATAAAAAGAAAGAGCAAAACATCAGCCATTGCTGATTTAACCTGAGTGTTCCAGCTGCACTCTAAACACACACACACACACACACGCACACACACACAGGTTAAAAAGTCAAATGGTTTAACAAAGCTTATAATAATGAACATCTGACCCCTGTCCCACCCTCTTTACTCTCAATTTCTGCTTCCCCAAGGCAACTACCTTCAGCTCTTTCTGTAGTTTCTTCTGATATTTAACTCCATATTTCTGAACATGTTTTTTCAGCTATTTATTGATCTTTTTCGGTTTAGACATCTACTATTAACCATCTACTATGAAAGATCATTTAACTCTCTTACAACTCCTTCCCCACCCACATATACTTTCCTCCCCCTCATCCTCCTAACATCAACATATCAGGATATTTGAATAGATCGTTATTTAATATTTACATTCATACTGAGCCATGTAGTATATATAATGACATTTCCTTTGCATTACAATTTTTTTAACTTTTTATTAAGATTATGATAGTTTACAACCTTGTGAAAATTCAGTTGTACCTTATTGTTAGTCCTGTTGTAGGTGCACCACTTCACCCTTTGTGCCCTCCCCTCACCCCTCCTTTCCCCTGGTAACCACCAATCAGTTCTCTTTGTCCATATGTTTAACTTCCACCTATGAGTGGAGTCATACAGAGATTGTCTTTCTCCATCTGGCTTATTTCACTTAACATAATATACTCAAGGTCCATCCATGTTGCTGTGAATGGGACTATTTTATCTGTTTTTATGACTGAGTAGTATTCCATTGCATATATATATATATACATATATATATATATACCATATCTTCTTTACCCAGTCATCACTTGATGGGCACTTAGGTTGCTTCCACGTCTTGGCTATTGTAAATAATGCTGCGATGAACATAGGGGTGCATGGGACTTTTGGAATTGCTGATTTCAAGTTCTTTGGATAGATACCCAGTAGTGAGATGGCTGGGTCATAAGGTATTTCTATTTTTAATTTTTTGAGAAATCTCCATACTGTTTCCATAGTGGCTGCACCAGTTTGCATTCCCACCAACAGGGTATGAGGGTTCCTTTTTCTCCACAACCTCTCCAACATTTGTCACTTTTCTTTTGTTTATTTTTGCCATTCTAACAGGTGTAAGGTTATATCTTAGAGTAGTTTGGATTTGCATTTCCCTAATGATTAGTGATGATGAGCATCTTTTCATGTGTCTATTGGCCATCCGTATATCTTCTTTGGAGAAATGTCTGTCATGTCCCCTGCCCATTTTTTGATCAGGTTGTTTGATTTTTTGTTGTTGAGCTGTGTGAATTCTCTATATATTATGGAGATTAACCCTTTGTCAGATATATGACTTGTAAATATTTTTTCCCAACTAGTGAGTTTTTTTTTTTTTGTTTTTTTTTTTTAAAGATTTTATTTTTTCCTTTTTCTCCCCAAAGCCCCCCGGTACATAGTTGTGTATTCTTCGTTGTGGGTTCCTCTAGCTGTGGCATGTGGGACGCCACCTCAGCGTGGTCTGACGAGCAGTGCCATGTCCGCGCCCAGGATTCGAACCGACGAAACACTGGGCCGCCTGCAGCGGAGCGCGTGAACTTAACCACTCGGCCACGGGGCCAGCCCCCTAGTGAGTTGTTTTTTTGTTTCAATCCTGTTTTCCTTTGCCTTGAAGAAGGTCTTTAGTCTGATGAAGTCCCGTTTGTTTACTCTTTCTCGTGTCCAAAAAGATCCTATTGATACTGATGTCAAAGAGTGTACTGCCTATATTCTCTTCTAGGAGACTTATTCTTTCAGGTCTAATCTTTCGGTCTTTGGTCCATTTTGAGTTTATTTTTGTGAATGGTGAAAAAGAATGGTCAATTTTCATTCTTTTACATGTGGCTGTCCAGTTTTCCCAGCACCATTTGTTGAAGAGACTTTCTTTTCTCCATTGTAGGCCCTCAGCTCCTTTGTCGAAGATTAGCTGTCCATAGATATGTGGTTTTATTTTTGGGCTTTCAGTTCTGTTCCATTGATCTGTGCACCTGTTTTTGTACCAGTACAATGCTGTTTTGATTACCGTAGCTTTGTAGTATTTGCATTACAATTTTAAATTTTTCCTGGAATTAATCATTGCTTCATTTTTCCTATAAGAAGCTATTACTAATTCACCACCGAATTTTCCACTAGAAATATATATCTTTCCGTCTTAAAATACATCAGAAAATCTATTGTGCTTATGTGTGGGTGTGCATGCATGTGTGTGTATACGTGTGACAGAGCGAGGGAGAAAAAGAGATTGATTTCCTTCCTACAGTACTCTGCCCTGCTTTGGACCCTAGACTGATGCATAGCTGATCCTTGGGATTTTTGTCCCACCATCATTCATGCAATTCTTACCTCTCTCTTTCTTGAATCCCTGGTCTCCTAGTTCCCATGATTTCATATTTATTGAATAAGTCTCTCATTTTCCAGGAGTACATTCTTCAGTAACTTTCTGAGAAATGGAGCATGTCTAGAAAACTGTTTCTCAATTCTCGGAAATAATCTTGTATTATTTCTCAAATAATTTTTTCCCTCCATATTCTGTCCTTTCTTTCTGGAAATTCTATTATTCTGATATTGAACTTCCTGACCTGATCCTCTAATTTTTAAGTCTTTTCTCTCTTTTTCCATTTTGTTGTTTTTTCACTCTACTTTCTGGAAAACTTCTTGAACTTTGTATTCTAACTGTGAACGAAACTGGGACCCTCTCTCTGGTCCAAAAGGCAGATCTAGCAAGTGAACTGCATAAACTTACAGTCAGTACAATAAAAATCCATGCTGTTCTGTGAAGCAGCCACGTGGCCCTCATAGCCTGTGTCTAAATGACGCCAACAGGATGAATCAGCAACAGAAAGAGATAATGGGTATGTTACGCTCACATTTCCCAGATGCATTTCTTAGAGATTAAGGAAAAAAGTGATGACCCTGGTCCTTGCCTCCCTCCACACATAGATAACACCTTCACTCCAAGCCTTGTTTGATGTATGACCAAAAAGTTCTTGTTACCCTTGAAGCAGATGACTATTAGACGTGTAAGCTCTTTCCTGCACATACACTGCGTTGTTAAAAAGTATATAAACTACACTCAGATCCGTAGATGTCGAAGCAGTTTCTCAGAATACTCTGTTGCGCTGTTTCCTGGGATTTGATTTCCTCACTTTGATTATCAAAGAAACTCCTTTAATTAACCTTTACTCACTCTTTATTTCAATGGAAACAAAACTTGATACCTTTCTATTGAATTTTTTCTTCTATCATATTTAAAATTTTCTTATCCCTCTGAGGATATGAAGATATTAATGACTCTTTTTAAAAAGTTTTCTTCTGTTTCTATCATTGTCACTGTTTTGATCTTTGTCTCACGCGTTAGAGATTTTCCTCGAGTATCTGATGATCCTAGGCTGTCCAATGATATTTAAGAGTGAACACTAAAAACCTGATTGGAAGCTGTGTGTGTTGAGTGTTGTTGACTAGTGGTTGTTATTGCAGTGTGCTCTAGCAAAGATTTGACTATTTTTGTTAGGGGAACCCCAGCTGTCAGTATCTGTAAGTCTTGTCTCTAGATAGGTTTTGTTTGTTTTCCCCAAGAGAGGAAAGAGAGTGGGGGAAGGGGGAGCAGTGAGTAGATGGAGGTGGAAAAGTCGTTACCAGCTTATTGGCTACCCCGTAGGAAAGAGGCTGGGTGTCTCACCCTTTTGGATATAGACTTCCCATTAATCTCCCTGTTTTCCTCAGCTGTGCCAGTCCCTGAGAACAGAGACTCTTTGCCTTTAACTCATGCTAAAGTAAAGCCACTCCATTCCATGACAGAAGGGGGCCGGCAGGCCAGAGTTTCATCTGGCTACAAGGGCTGAAGGAGGGTATTTAGGAGTGCAACTGATTTCTAACATATTTTCAATCAATTCCTTTTCAGGTTTCTGCCTCATGAATAGGTTTATTTCATTTTTCCCATGTCAACCTCAGGCATTAAGTTTTTAGCTTTCTAAGCTTTGCTTAGTAACTCATTCCTCCACCTGCTCTCTAGTGTACAAATATTTGTTGATATCATTCTTTTATCTCTTTTCCACATCTCTTTAGCTTGTTGGTTTTATGGTTAATAGACAAACAAACAAAAGATTTTGTGTCATTTTATTGGAATTAGGGAGAGAGTGGAGAAAAACTGTCATGCTTAACTGATGTCCTTACCATGTCTCCAAGTCTAGTTTTAAAACAAAACCCTCTACAACTGCTCAAAACCTTCCAAAGGTGTGCCACTGTGACTGGAATAAAATCTAATCTTTTTACTGTGGTCCTGGAAGCCCTACATGTATGATTCGTCCCTTTATTCACTATGCTCCAGTCACATCGGCCTTCTGTTCCTTCAGTCAACACACCAAGCTCATTTTCCTTCTTTCCTTCCTTTCCTCCCTCCTTCCTTCCTCTCTTTCTTTCTGCCATACGGTCTTTGTACCTTCAGTTCCCTTCACCTGTAAAGATCTTCTCCCAGGTTATTCACATAGGTGGGACCCTCTCATAATTTAAGGCAAAGATTGCTAGGTATTCCCCAATATCTCTTCTCTTTTCTTCCCTGGAAATAGAACTTCCAATTTTTGGCTTGGAATGTGGCCATCCAGACTGCATTTTCCAGCTTCTCTGATAGCTAGATATGGCTAGGCAAGTTCTGGCCAGTGAGGCGGAACTGGAAATAGTATATGCAACTCTCAAGAAGAGTCCTTAAAAGGAAGACGCTTCCCCTTCTTCACATCTCCATACCCCTACCCCACTCCCTCCTTCCTGGCATGTGGAAATGATAGCCGTAGCACAAACCATCAGATACCGTGAATGAGCTCATTAGGGGAAGCAAACAGTATTTTTAAAAAATTCCTCCTTCCATGGGGGAGCAACAAGACACAGGAGGCTAGATCCCTGTTGCTGTGGAGCGTTATTCAGCTCTAGAACGCTCATTCATGTAGCAGAGAAATAAACACGAATTTTTAAAGCCATTTTTATTCTAGGTTCTGTCACAGCAATGTCTAATCCTAATGGACACGAATGCTCTGGTTACATGCTGTCTCCTCAGAGGGGTATCCCCCATCCCAAGTCATTATCCATTAATTTCCTTATAACACTTCTTGTTAGCTAAATTTATCATGTTTTTAAGTTCACTTGCTTAGCGTTCATCTCTCCCAGTAGAATGTAAGCTTCATGGAGGCCCCAGGATGGGACATGGCATATGGTGGGTTCCAAACATATTTGTTGAGTGAATAATGACGCGGGTCGGGTCTGAGCCCTACTGGTACAAGGGAAGCAGGGAGCAATCTCTAGGCTCTCTCTGCATGGGATAGTTCCTCAGTTCTCTCTGCTCACAGCCTACACTCATGTGTCCATTTTCTGATCACTCATTCAGTTTCCCAAGTGTTGGAAACTAGAAAATGAGGCCTCTGAAGAGAAGACTCAAACCACTCCTAGGTACATACCCAAGAGAAATGAAAACATATATCCACAGGCTTGTATATGAAAGTTCATAGCAGCATTACTCATAATAGGCAAAAAGTGAAAACAATCCAAATGTCCGTCAATTTGTGAAGGAGTAAACTATGTGGTATATCCATACAATGGAACAGTATTTGGCAAAATACATTTCTCTTGGGTATGTACCTAGGAGTGGTATTGGTGGGTATGGTAGCTTTATGTTTTACTTTTTGAAAAACTGCCAAACTATTTCCCAAAGTGGCTGCCTCATTGTACATTCCCACCAGCAATGTATGAGTTCCAGTTTCTCCACATCTTCACCAAAATGTGTTATTTCCTGTCTTTTTTGATTATAGCCATTCTAATGAGTATGAAGTGTCTCATTATGGTTTTAATTTGCATTTCCCTAGTGATTAGTGATGTTGAGCATCTTTTCATGTGCTTATTAGCCATTCATAAATCTTCTTTGGTAAAATGTCTATTCAGATATTTTGCCTACTTTTAAATTAGGTAATTTGTCTCATTATTATTATGTGTTCTTAATTTATTCTGGGTACAAGTCCTTTGTTGGATACACGATTTGCAAATATTTTCTTCAAGTCTGTGGCTTATCTTTTTGTTTTCTTAATACATAAATTAAGTTTTAAATTTCTACTAAGTCCAATTTATCAATTTTTTTAATGGATCATGATTAAATGATTTGTGTCATAACTAAGCATGCTTTGCTTAACATCAAAAGATTTTTCTGGGGCCGGCCTGGTGGCGCTGCGGTTAAGTTCACACATTCCGCTTCTTGGCGGCCCAGGGTTTGCCGGTTCAGATCCCGGGTGTGGACATGGCACTGCTTGGCACGCCATGCTGTGGTAGGTGTCCCACATATAAAGTAGAGGAAGATGGGCACGATGTTAGCTCAGGGACAGGCTTCCTCAGCAAAAAGAGGAGGACTGGCAGTAGTTAGCTCAGGGCTAATCTTCCTTGGGAAAAAAAAAAAAAAAGATTTTTCTGTTTTCTTCCAGAATTTATAGTTTTAGCTCTTTTACATTTAGGCCTATGATCCATTTGAATTAATCTTTGTGTATGGTGTGAAGTAAGGGTCAAAGTTCTTCTTTTTCCCCACATACATGGATATCTAATTGTCCCAGCACTGTTTGTTAAAAAGATTACCCTTTTCCCATTGAATTGTTTTAGCCTATTTGTTGAAAATCAATTGACCATAAATGTAAGGGTGTATTTTTAGGTTATCTTTTCCATTCCATTGATCTACATGTCTATCTTTATACCAATACCACACTGTCTTCATTACTGTAGCTTTACAGTAAGTTCTGAAACCAGGTAGTAGAAGCCCACCACCTTTGCTTTTCTTTTTCAAAATTGTTTTGGCTATTCTGGTTCCTTTGCATTTCCATATGAATTTTAGGATCAAACTTGTCACTTTCTAAAAAGAAAGGCTGCTGGAATTTTGATAGAGATTACACTGAATGTATAGGTAAATTTGGAAGGAACTATATCATCTTAACAATAAGTGTTAAATCCATGAACATGGTATGCTTATTTACCTACATCTTCTTTGATTTCTCTCAGCAATGTTTTATAGTTTTTAGTGTATAGGTCTTATATTACTTTCACTAAATTTATTCAGATTTTTCTGATGTTCTTGTGAAGGGAATTGTTTTCCTAATTTCATTTTGAGATTGTTCACTGATGGCATATATAAATATATTGATTTCTCTATGTAGATCTTATACCCCACGACCTTGCTAGACTTAATTTTTTTTTTAAAGCCCCCATTTCTTATGCATAAAATGGGGAATATCTACCTGGCAAGACTTTTTGTGGAGTAATAGACAAAAAATCTCAACCAAAGGCTGGAAATGAAAACCCCCCCCGAGAAAAATTCAATTGTCTAAAATGGGGGGGGGGTCTAAATATTTTGAGGAAAGTGAAATGACCAGGATTCACGTGGTGTAAAGGCAGGAACCAGTCATCAATGGTATTATACGTGAATTTGCATAATCCAAGGGATTTGCTGCATTTTCATTAGTACAGTGAATAGATGTTCATTGATATTTTCTGTCATCTGCATGTATGGTTTTTATAATCAGAAGAAAATAACAAATGTGGGCTGGCCCTGTGGCCTAGTGGTTAAGTTCGCACACTCCTGCTTCGGTGGCCCAGGGTTTCACCAGTTCGGATCCTGGGCGTGGACATGGCACCGCTCACCAGGCCATGTTGAGGCGGCATCTCACATGCCACAGCTAGAAGGACCCACAAATAAAAATACACAACTATGTACTGGGGGGGGGGTTGGGGAGAAAAAGCAGAAGAAAAAAAAAGATTGGCAACAGTTGTTAGCTCAGATGCCAGTCTTTAAAAAAAATTAAAAAAATAAAAATAAGAAAAGAAAATAACAAACGCTATTTCTTAAAAAAGTAAAAATTAGTAATCCATTTAATTTCACAAAGAGGAAAAGTAAAAGGACATGGAAATGCTTGAGTTCAATTGCTGTGACCAGTTAAATGTCCTTCCGGGAAAACTGCACAGAGCTAGGCACTGGGGCCACAAAAGTAAGATATGGAATTTACGAACTAATGCACTGTCCAGCAGGCTTCTGAAGTACCCCAACCACTAGTGAAGCAGTCCCGAGCCTCCTTCCCATCCTAACTTCTCAAACTTCCAACTACCGTGATGGCAGCTTTACTTTCATCTATTTTATCTGTTGGGGCTCCAAATAAGATTAAATTTGAATATGGCATTCTATGCCTTTATAAAGATTTGAAAACCACTGGTTTAATACAAAAACAAAGTGAAAACTGAGAAGCAGCCTAGTATTATAACACTGAAATGGGGGGTTCATGATCCAAGTTTTATTCTAGTCATTGTACATGTACAGCCATGTGGAAGGCACAATTCTAGTTCTCACTTCTCAAAAATGATGGCATTTTTTTCTAGATGAATTTTAATGTAACTCATCCGATAAATATTTGTTGAGTATAATAAGTACATGGTAAAGTAATAGCAAAGAAAGAGTAAAGAGCATCTTGAGGGTTATCAGCAAAGTCTTCATAGCTCTGACAACTGGGTCTTAGAGGATGAGTAGAAGTCTCCCAATGGATTAAAAAGGATAAAGCAGGGGCGTTATAGATGGAACCGCACATTTAAAAGTATGGAATAATAAATAGCTACCACTGAATGGATGCTTACCTTAGGCACAGAACTTTATCCTCACAATCACCCACGGAAGTAGAGGTTATTATCCCCATGCACAGACAAGGGTATGCCCGAATCACGAGACTCTTGAGTAGCAGGGCCAGATTTGAAACTGGGGTTGTCTGATTTCAAAGCTCAGGCTCTGGGTTCAAAGAGGTACATATACTTAAGAAGTATGAAGCAACATGGTGCTGCTGGAAGAGGGAAGTGGTGAGCCATGAGGCTGGAAATGTAGGCACCCACTCTCATTCACTGGACTAAGGGCAATTTGGGCAAAGAACGGTTGGGCTGGAATTGGAGGTATCGGCATAAACATGATTTCAAATATGTGTGTGGGGGTGTATCCATTCCAGCTCTGTCCACTGAAAAGGCCTAGAAGCAAAGGCACACCAAGCCATGTTGAATGGTGGGACCTCCATTCAAATACCTCCAGGTTTGCTTCCCCTCCCGGCTGGTTTCTCCGCCACATTCCACTGCCATCTCGCGACAGACCCAGCGTCCTTCACCTGCCTGCGCCTTCTGCAGCCGAGTGAGCGGCGCCCTCAACTCCAGAGACGCCTCGGGGAGGAGGAGAACCGTCCAGGTCGGCTGCCATCAACGCCCAGCGACAACCGGGAAACTAGGAGCCGAAAAGGTAAACCCGGGTGGCGGCTCGGGCGACCGCGGGGCGGCAACCGGAACCGGGGATGTGGGCGGGGTCCCGGCGCTCCTCCGTTTCTTATTGGAGCTCACCGCTGCCAGTCTCGGCCTCCTCCCGCCCGTCCCCACTTCTTCCGCACAGGCTTTCAGTTAAATGGCGGGCGGGGCCAGGCGGCGACTTCCGGTTGCGGGAAGAAAGTTGGGACGAAGGAGGGGCCGCGAGGAGGGAGGAGGAGGAAGAGGAAAGGGCCGGGCGGCGGTGGCTGTAGGTTGTTGGGCGGCAGCGGCGGCTCTCTTCCCGGCGGACGATGGACAGCCAGGGCAGGAAGGTGGTGGTGTGCGACAACGGCACTGGGGTAAGCGCCCAGCGGGGAGGCCGCGGCGGCCGCGGGCCCGGGCAGGGATGTGCGGGGGCCGCGCGGGCCCTCGGCGCCCGAGGCTGCACCCCTTGGCCTCGGACCGGCGGGACGAAGGGGCGCGGGGCAGCGCTTCCCGCCTCCCTGGGCGTGGGCAGCCAGCGGGCCAGGGCCGGCCCCGGTCTCTCGGAGCCTGCCCCTCCGCTGCCTTCCGGGTCAGGGCGGCGGGCGAGGCCGGCGGCGGATGGGCATCTCACCTGCGCCCGGCAGGGCCGGCTCCGCGCTCCAGGGGGCCAATTAGGCTAAAGGGCTGCAGGGGTAACAGGCTGGGTGTGTGTCTTCGGAGAAGGGCTCCGTTCCCCGGGGTCTCCGGGGTGTAGAAAGGAGAAAGACCTAGAGGCCTTCCTCTTCCTGTATCGCTGAAGATAGCGAACGGGAGGCAGGAAACGGGTTTAGAGAAAAAAAAGGGAAGTGCTGTCATGCAACGAGCCTCGGCCTTTTCTCAGTGTTTGAGGTTTTCCCTTTTTTGAGGGAAGGGGAGGCCAGATCGGCAGCACATCATTTAATTTTTCTTCTGCACGCTGGGAATTTGGCCCAGGTGCAGCCCTGCAGAGACCAACATGTTCCGTTGAATGATCTTGGGAGATCCAGGACCCCTCAAGGCCCAAGGGTTAATTCCGCTGACTTTGGGGGAAGGTAATCAGTTTTGGTTCCCTCGCCCTTCCTTTTTCTCCCTTAGGTACAGATAATGTTAGTTTTTAAGGTTCTAAAATGCAAATAATTGTAAAAATCTGAGTAAAACACTCTTTTGGAAATGATTTGAAAGTTATTTCAAACGCCCACTCCTTTTTAAAAAAATCTATTTTGGGCAGCAAAGTCAGCAAGTTAGAAGACAGAAATGTTACTTATTTTGGATGAGTCCTGTAATGAGCATTTCCCCTATGTTACAGTGATGTCCAACCATTCTGGAGTTGCATATTTTGTGACTATTTTCCTCTTCCTTCCGTGAATGTGACATAGGAGTTAAAATATATTTTACTTGAACTTTAAAACACTTTGGAAACTGGATTGTTGAGGGGAAAAAAAGAGCTAATATTCACTACCATAGTACTTCCCTTGATTGAATTTGTTACAGACTTTTACAATCAATAATTATACTAGCTTTATCTGATCTGAGTTAAAAATGGATGAGAGTAAGAAGAAAAGAGTGTTATCGCATAATGGGACATCCCTACAAAATAGAATACTTTGGGGGGGAAAAAAGAGGCAGATCCACTGCTATTGAAACATGTCTTAAGATTTATTAAGTTAAAAAAAAGTTTTAGAATGATCCCATTTATGTGTGTGTTCTTTATTAAAGATATTTATATGTCCCACGCACTTGTATCTGTATGTGAAAGTTTTGGAGGAACAGGTAAGAAATGTTCATTGTGGTTACCTGTGAGACCAGGGATAGGAAGTGAGGGAAGATAGGAAGGACTTGGTGACTCTTCTGAATTATTGGAAAACTGTTTTTTGTTTTGTTTTTTAACAAAACATGTATTGTTAAACTGTCTTTAAACTAAAGAAACTATAAACATGTATTACTTTTGCAGTTAAAACTCAGTTAAAGGTGCTTTTAAAAAAATATTAGTCTCAAATTGACCTCTAAATAAATTTAAAGCTTTAAAAATTCAATTTAGGGGCTGGCCCCGTGGCCGAGTGGTTGGGTTCGCGCGCTCCGCTGCAGGCGGCCCAGTGTTTCGTTGGTTCGGGTCCTGGGCGCGGACATGGCACTGCTCATTGGGCCGCGCTGGGGCAGCGTCCCACATGCCACAACTGGATGGACCCACAGCGGAGAATGTACAACTATGTGCCGGGGGGCTTTGGGGAGAAAAAGGAAAAAAATAAAAATCTTTAAAAAAAAAAATCAATTTAAAATCTTCTGTTTTGCGAGTATTTGTTGTTTGTTAGATATTCCCTTTAGAAATCTGAACCGGTTAGGTTTTATAGGATTCTTCCTTTTTAAAGGGTCGTGAACCCTGTACTTGTAAAATATGTGAGCTTTTTGATAATCAGTTAGAATAGGAATGTTAACTATGAGCTCCCTTTTTTTTTGGTGAGGAAGATTGACCCTGAGCTAACATCTGTTGCCAATCTTCCTCTTTTTGCTTGAGGAAGATGGTCACTGAGCTAACATCCAGACTGATCTTCCTCTATTTTATGTGGGATGCCGCCATAGCATTGCTTGACCAGTGGTGCTAGGTCCGTGCCTGGGATCCGAACCTGCAAACCTGGGCCACTGAAGCGGAACTAGAGTTCCCACTATGCCACTGGACTGGCCCCAACCACGAGCTCATTTTTATGGTACTATTTCATTAGTTTAGCTATGTTAGAGAGCTGATAGTTTATTATTGATTAGTCTTATGTCTAATCCATAATTTAAGAATCTTGTTCCTTAAGACAAAACATCAGTTACTATGAAATAAACAGAAAAAGTTTAGGTAATTCAAACAAAAATTTATTTATTTGGTGTTATATTTCTAGTTATTTTTCAATTTATTTTACCCAGATTTTCTATAAACACGATTGACTTCAAATGAAGAAAGAGCTCTGCTACAATACGTAATCAGGGAGGCTGTGATATTTCTGAAAATTTAGAGGATTAGGAACTGCTTAGAGTCTATATCCTATTTCTTACTGCTTACGCTTCGTGGTCATCTTGATTTTATTTAGGTACTCAAAGGTATAGCGAGCGTTTCCTCTACAATTAAATATTAAAGAAGGTGTTCAAATTTAATTTCTAAGAACTTGTGGGAGTAGTTGTTACCCTAAAGCAATTTGCCTCTTCAATGTTTTAAAATTTGCTTGCGGTTTGAGAAGTTGCTATGTGCTTCATCCTCAGAACCGTTCGAACCTACTGCCTAAAGTAGAGCCAAGTAGGTGAAAATCTGGAGATCGCAGAAGTTGAGGTGCCTTTCAAGAGTTGGACCCAGGACCCTGGTGTTGTATACTCTTAGACCAAACTTGGGTGATTTCATCAGCAGGGAGTGAGTTCAGCAACAATGAAGACACGTGCCTCCTGTGTGACTGGTACAGTTTTTAGGGTCTAGTGATGCAAAGTAGCTTATAGTGCTAGGATAATTATATTTTCATTTATAATTCACACCTGTAGTGGATTATGGCCTGCTTTGTTAGGCTTATGCTAATTTATATGTTGAATTTAGGAGTGTTTGAAATAGAAATAAACCAAAAACAAGTTTGGTTTTACCCTGTAAGATGCTTTGGAATAAATAGAATAATTATTTTGGTGGTGTAAGATCAGAATAATCACCATGCGATTAAATTAATATATCGATACCATCAGATAAAATTAGTAAATGAAACATACAAATTAAATAAGCCTAAATGAGGCTTTATAAATCTTTTATTTTCTGAGGGGAGAAAGGTCCTTTTAGAGCAAATGTAGATGGACGTTTTCTTCATTTTTCCCTGAGAGCACGTTAGGCTGTTCATGTTCTCACCATTCGATGACTCAGTAGGAAGTGAGAGCCAGTTTACACCACAGTGCTGTAAAGAGGAAACTATATATGGTCAAATCTATTTCTTAAACGCAGCCTCGTTGCATACAGGGAGAGAACTAAGTCACCACTCTTCAAAGGATGGCAGTGGGGGAGGATTTCAAGGATTAAAATGATACCACATGAGTAGTTTAGAAAAGAATTTTTTTTTAAAGTATTTCATCACATCATGGTTTAGATTTTTAAAAATACTTTTTTTTTGCAAGAAAGGAAATGCCAGGTTATCTTTTAGTTTTATATTACTGAGAAATAGATTATTTTAATTATGTCCTTGTTATTATAGCTGTTAATGCTTTCACAGTTGAAAGAATGTGAAATACTGGGTTTCCTGCCACTTTGACCATATATCTAATACCCTGTAGGCATGCCAGCAGTGGATTACTGTGGCAGCATCTGCTTCCAGTAAGCTGCTACATGAGCAGAATAAATAATTTCATTAGTAAGTGATTGATATCTTTAATTTGAATTAAAAGCCAAATTTCCTTTTTTTGTAAAGCACAGGAATAGTAGGTTTAAAACTGTCTTGTAGTCTCGGAGGGCATCTCAATTTTTGTCTTCCTACTTCAGGCACTTGGCAAGTGTTTTATCCCTTCAAATAGACTAACAATTTTAAGATTCGAACCACCCATCTGAACAGTTATAATCAGAAAACATTGAGTGATGTGATTATTTCCGGATTTGCCTTGTTGCATGTTTCCTAGTGTGTGTGGCTCAGAATGAGAGGGAGGCGTGTCCATCCCAGGCTCGGCCTCCCACCTTCAACTTCTGTTATGATTTCTCACTAAGTCATTAGTTTCTGTTTAATCTACTGAAAATGGCCCTTCCAAACTTGTAGATCCTTATCTTTTCTTTTTTCAAACAACAGTATTGTAGACTTTTTCAGTGATTCTTTCTATAATTTTCTTTAAGAACATTTATACTCACATAAATGAGCATTTTCAGCCTGGTGAATGGACACTTTTGACCCCCCCCCCCCCCAGTGTCCATATGTGTTCACTACTTTGAGATAAACATAAGAATTTAATATCCACATAGTATTTACTTTCTGTATTTGGAATATATGTGTGAAGTATGACTAATGCTGATATTAGGCTGGTGATCATGACAAATTCTATCTATGTAGAAATATGGGTATGGTTGGGATAAAAATTAGATTCTCTACTCTTCCGTATCATTTCAGTTCCTATCAAGTGAGCTGGATTTTGACTTAAGGACAAAAGAGAGTTTATGATTTAGAAGAGAAGCGTGTGAGTAGTTTTGGTTTTTTTTAGTTTGAATCTATTAGAAAATACTAGGTGTTTTTCTTTTCCTCTGTGGTAATTGTTTCTCCAACTCTGGGCTCACGTTGATAAATTCAGAAGACATTGTGAAAAAAAGGACTAGTGCTTCTGAAATTCTGTTTATTTTCACACTCTTAGGGTGGGAAGTATATTGTAGTTCTTATAAACCACCATTGAGATGGAGAGGTAGGTATGAACAAGCAGGTTATCTACTGCATATGCCATTGTGTCACACTGACGTCTGCCTTGAAAGGTAATCCAATAAAAATTGTATTATAGTTTTAGAAATGGGTAGCTATACCTGAAAAATGGCCTAGCCTTGGTGGCCCAATGATAAACTGACCAAGACTGGGTTTTGTGGGTTTGGAAGAAAACATACCTGAATAGTATGTTTTATGTAAGTTCTAAAATATAAACACGAACTGAGAGGATAGGAGTTCATTTGGTACTGGGAATATGAAACTGCCTAATTTCAGACAGATTTTTTTGTAAAAGTAGCTTTAATCTGCTTAAGTCATGACTAACATTTTAAAAGCTCTATTTATAAGACGAAATTCTGGATAGCAGAATGTTCTAGGCTATTTATAATTAAATGTGGTTCATCAATGTCATTTCCAACAAAGTTGTTGTAGATATCTTTGAAATATAAAAATTTTATATTTTGGAGGGTTAGTTAAAAGTCAGTGAGTTTAAGATTGGTGCTAAGTTTTACCATCATCAAACAAAACAGTTCCTTGTACGTAGTAGCATCTGTCAAGGGTTAGTTTAATAGAGTCTGTCCATCTTTGTGTTATTACTGTCATGCATCACAGTCAAGATACTGTTGTTCTCCTTAATTCTTCTAAGAGAATGTAGGGTGCCTGGAGCCATGGAACAATAGACTTTTTCTCAATATTAAACATTCTTTATATCAAAATAGTCGTAGTATCATGCTCTCAAGTCAACAGCAAAACTTTTGATATTTATTGATCAGTTATTTAATATGCACTTACTTCGTGTCAGACACTGTCTAGGCACTTGAGACTCATCAGTAGACACAAAAATCCTTGCACAGTGTGGCTCGCATTGAATAAAGACTTGTTAAGGGGGAGGGCAGAGACCATGATTACATTTCCTTTCTTACATAGCTTCCTCCTCCCACCCTGACGTTTTTAATTGCCTTTTCCTTGGAATGTCTGCTCTTCAAAATAAGACTAAACAGTCTGTATTATTGGTATAAGAATTAAAAAACCCTTGGTTCTATTTTCAGTTTTACTGTGGTTGTTCAATCTCCTAGTACATTAGTTTCTTATGCATAAAATGCAAGTGTTGTTGGAATTAGTGACATGCCCTTGTTGGAGAGGTGCCCTATCTGAATAGGAAATTATGTTACCTGGTTTTACTAAATACATTTATCTAAATATAAAAATGTAAATAGCCAAAAAAGCCTAATAAATGTTTATTTTAACATAATGTTAGTCCACAAACCATTTGTTTTTTCCCATTTTGGAAATGAGATTGCTTAAGTGAATTGCCAGGGATGAGTGAAAGCCTGCTTTAGAATTGAAGCTTTAGTTTTGTTCATTTTCTCACATTTCTCTTTTAAAAATACTTAGCATTTGTTGAGTGAATTTGTCCATTCCTAAATACTTCTTGTGTGACTGCTGTGTGCCAAGACCTCTTGGAGGCATTGGCTCCAGCATGAGCTGCTCAGCTTTAGCTCCCTGCCCTCTGGAGGCTTTCTCTGGGTGGGGGGACTTAGGCACTAAATAAGCAGTTAACCCGTAAATAAACATGAACTCCAGTAGTAGTCAATTCCATAAAGGAAATAGAAGGAGATATGATAGATTGGGTGACTGCTTTGGGTAATTTGAGAGCACCAAAAGTTTAAAATATTTATAAGGGCAAAGTGGTATTTTTCAGGTACTGTTTTTAAATGGATATAGTAAATACCTTGACACTAACCCACTTTTACTATTCTCTTCCAGTTTGTGAAGTGTGGATATGCAGGCTCTAACTTTCCAGAACACATCTTCCCAGCTTTGGTTGGAAGACCTATTATCAGATCAACCACCAAAGTGGGAAACATTGAAATCAAGGTAATATTTTATTTATTGATAAATGAGGATCAAAATCTGTGAGGTCTTCTCTAAATGAAGTAGTTTTAAAAATGATGCCATGCAAAGCAAAGGGGGAGGGCAGAATTGCTTATATTTTTAATTTGTATCAACACCTGAAGAAAGGCACAAAAACTGAAGTTAACTTCATCTGACTTTAAGTATCGCTTCATGCTATTACTCTCTGAATGGAGTAAAATACTTAAGATTTTTATATTGATGTGAATACTGTATTAGTGACTTAAAGTCCTATTACATAATATAGTTTTTAAAAGAAATCAGCCTGGTATTTTTATGTTTTTCAATTCCATATATTTGTCATTAAATGTTAGTGTCTCTTTGGGACCTTAGACTTCTGCTTTCCATGTTCTCGTGGCCTGATCCCCCTACTTTTTTATATAGCTAGCCAGGAAAACACAGGATGTAAATCTTATTGTTTCTTCCTTTCACTAATGTAATAACTGATTTCCATACTGTGCAGGACAAAAGCTGCAAGTCGTTATTTGGCCTTGCATTATTTAATATCTTGCCGCAAGGAGAGCAGAGGGAAGGTTGTCAGTGCCTACTCACTGTGCTTAACATGAGAGACTCAGCATGAAGAAAGATAGGTTTTTCTCCCATATTAAAGGGATTGGAAATCAAGTGGGCATTATGATATTTTAGAAGAAAAAAGAAATAGAATCAAAAGGACTGTGGTCACCAGTTGACTTACATTCTTCAGGTGGCCTGGGGATCAGGTTTTACAAAATGCAGTAGAATGTAGGGGCTCTTTAACTGAATTATTTGTGAACAAGCTAGCATTGTTGGTCTTATCTGGACAGTCTTTGGCAGGATTTCAGTGAACTGTTAGATTATGAGTCATTTGGAATAAATGAGTTGGAGTGTACCCCTTTGGGACATTTGTTTGAGATATTTTAGGAAGGTGGTAATAGGTGGTAGAGATTTGCTACTTGGTAGCTCTCTGCTCCTGGGACTAGAACATTGAGTTACACAGTGAATGAAAATATGAACTAAAACTTAGGGTCTGTGATAATTTTTTAAAGACTTAAAATAGCGAATTATTCTGGCCTCCGTTATGTTATAAACAGTCAAATGGGACACTCAATATGAGAGTGTTTCTTTTTAGGGTCTTTTCTTTGTGGAAATTTGTGAGATTCTTTACTCTCTTTTTGTGAACTCCTTTCATTCTGATTGAATTCAATCTTAAATGAACTTTGACTTAAAATTTAGCTAATAGTAGTGATAAGGATAAACTTTTAAAATTTTAAGTTGAAAGTCAAACTTTTTATTCAGTATCGCACTTTTAAAGAAGAATGGCGTTTTTATATACTTTATCGATAACATTTTTGAGGTATTAAGATACATCACATACAGCCATTTTTGTTCACCAGCATAGGCACAAATAATTACATATCTTTTCACTTCCACTTTCTTGCTTTTTAAGGCCAAGTGATAGAAATGAAACTAGTCGATATTCTAATAAGATGATTTGCTTAAGGATTGCCCAATAGCATTTGCCTGTATGGTTTGTCATTCTGTGTTCTGTTGGCTCAGTTCTGTTCAATCTGCTCAGTCTTTTAAGTCTTTCAAGTTAAGTTGCTTTTCTAGTAGAAAACAGTAAAAGAGACCTGTGTCAAATTTAACTTGACTACGAAAGCTTAGAAAAACAACCCGAAACTTACCCTCTACCTATTCAGCTAGACCTTTTCTGTTATCATTTATTTTCCTTAATTAAGGTTCTTAAATTCAGTAATGAATTAAAGAAATTTAACTTTTTGGAATTCCTATGCCTAGTGGATTGACTTATACTTTTTTGTGTCTTCTTAGCTAAAATGTGATGGTAGACTAAAAAAACTGGAAATTTAAATTGTTTAATGACTTAATTTTCATTCAGGAGTAATAACTGTCCGTGTTAATTTGGCCCTAATTATTAACTCCGTAAAATATAGTAGTACTGCCTCTGACCTCGACCTAATTTGTCTCTATTGCTTGTATGTTTAAAAATTTCAGTGAGGATTTTATTTAGGCCTTTTCTGACTCTTACTTCTACCTTCTCTCTCTTCACCTTTCTTGACCTGTTGAAGTAGAATAACAAAAAGATGGTAAGTGAGGTTACACACATGCTCTCTGTGTGTTTTCCACTTTTGCTTGGTGGGACAGTAGTTGTTGTTTTGTGTCCCTTTAGTATTGGGGAGGGGGGTGATTCCATATTTTAATTTTAAATACTTTGATTTTTAACCTTTTTCATTGCTTCAATTTGGTAGCAACTAATTAAGTCCTATACTTTTCTGATTGTATAGAATGGACCAAACCAGAACTAATTACTAACATAGTTTTGAATTGTTTTCCTTGTGTTTCTTGTAGATGAATGTTGTGATTAAAATGGAGTGTGGTGTGTATAATATTAGAAACCAAGTGGCTTTATTTAGGATGTGTGTGATCCGGGAAATTGGGGTGAAGGTGTTATTTTTGGATAAATCCGTTGTATTGACCAATGTTAAACTGAACATTTCCTATCATAGCTGTATGTATATTTGCATCCAGTATGGTATCATATGTGTTTTTAATGAACTGAGTAAAATTTTAATATGTGATGAACTATAGATAGTAAAAGGGGAGGAAAAGAGAAGGACTTGTTTCCTATAACATCCTTATTCATGAGCAGCTTTTACAACATTATCTGAGGACAAATAAGAAAAAGCTGAAAGTCTTGTAAGACTTTCCCATAAATAATAGATTTTCCCCCAGAATAAGGACTATTGTGTGGTACCTTTTTCTTTTGAACTAGAAGCTTACGGGGTACATCCCACACCGCTGAGTCTTTTATTATATTTTTCTGCAATAATCTGAGTGCTTCTATAATAGGTATTTTCAAGTCTGTTTTTAATATTTATTTGTGAGCAGCTTTGACAAAGATGAATATCAGGCATTTCTAGTGATACATACCTTAACTAATAACAGTAACTTTGTGGAGTTTTGAATAAACAGAAAGATTTAAAAGTGGAAATTCCTATATTTATCGTAATAAAAGATTGTGCCTTTGTCTTAAAATCCTGAGGAGATTAAGAGAAGTGTTCTTGTAGAGAACAGTGTAGGCTTAATTTAACAAATGTTTTTTATGGAATTTCCTTCTAGGGATTTCATTTTGGTTTTAAAGTGTGTTTGTTCTATTTTCCAATTCGAGGTGACATTGTTCAAAATGATTCTTAGCAAATATAGTCTACACTGCCTGCTTTTCATAAAATATAAACGCCTTTGAAACAGCGTCTCAGACAGTTACTGTAATTTTTCATTTTTTCAGATAATAGATGATGGCTTAGGCTTGAGGTCCGGTGATGAGGCGGCTGGTAAAAATCTAAGGCCTGATCTCATCGCTTATAACTTGGTTCTGAGGTACGAGGGCTAGTTAGGAAAGCTCTCAGCGTTTTTGGTTTTGGGAAGGTGAAATGTTCTGGGGAAGATATGGTTTTAGGAATTTTTAATTAAAATTTTAGATATGGGTAAATTTAGGTAACTTGAGCTACTCAAGAGATTTTGCACTAATCTAATAAGTTAATGCTCGTTTTCTTCCATTTTAAATGTCCTCTTTGTTCAGAGGGATGGTAAGATACTCAATGCCAGATGTTTCTTTCAGTTGATCCTTTGTAGCGTGTATGTCCTAGAAGTAGATTTGTGAGCTTTTATTTTTAGTTGGCATTGGGTCATACATATGTAAGCCCCTATTCTTGCGTGGAATAAAAAGTAAATATTCTGATGAAATCAGATCAGACTTATTCTAAATTAGTTGAAATATAGTTGTGAATGCATATTGATTGTATAAACCATCTAATTATCTAATCTGTTACATTGTACAACACAAAGAAAATATATTCTAGAGGAAAATAAGTAACAATTGTGTGTTATATTATATTTGTTAATGGCCAAAAGTAATATATGTCCTTACCAGTATAGATTTCCCCCCTAACATTATATTAAGAAGTGTTTAGAATATACAACAAAGTTGAAGGAATTTTACAGTGAAACCCATATACCCATCACCTAGATTCTGACATTAATATTTGTATCACATATCCATCTATCCATCCATCTATCTTGTTTTTTGATGTGTTTCAAAGTATCATTGTACCTCTCCCTAAATAATTCAACATATGCATGTTATTAGAGTTCACCGACATAGACTTTGTTTTGCATTTTTCTATCAGATGATTTAAACAGTTAATATTTGAGAAATTTGAGTATGAAGTTATGGTAAATTATATAAGAAATTCGTTGCAACAGAAAACTTTCAGTGAACATTTCTATCATCTGCTTTAACTTTGTTTTCCCTTTTTATTGTTGCTTTCAGTGGATTTTCCAGAAATCTGTTTTTTTGTTTTTTTGTTTTTTTTTTTGCTTTTGTTTTTTTAGTAGAGTCTTCGCCCTGGTTTTACCTCTGATCTTTTTAAAATTATTTTTAAACGTTTTAAACTTACATATATTTAAACCTCTATTTTAAGACGTCTTATGTTAATTTTGCTGTTTCTTTTCATTTCCCTATGTTTTAAATTTAAGGTATTGTAGCAAATAGTAGCTATTTCTGATCCTAGTTGTTTTTTTTTTAATTCATCAGTTCAAGTAGAAATCAAGATTATTTAATATCTTAACTAGCTGATTTCTAAAATAAGTTTAAGTTCTTGGACATCGGTAGCCTTATTATACATATAAAACTTGACTTTTCAAATGTGGGTCATCTTAAGTATGCTGTCATTGGAGACAAGACTTGTGAGTATTTTGCTTCATGTGTGATAGTGTGGTTTTCTAGTATTACACTTCAAGGTTGAAAATGTTGCTCATGAGATAATTTTAAAGAGTTGTTTCCCTGTGTTTTAATTTTTTGTATCTCTACAAATGCTCATTCACCTTGGTGAAGCATAAGTAGAAACTTAATTTTTAATTCTAATTCAGGCATACGTAGGTAGAAGTTTGTAAAATTTACAAATTATGTGGTGCATATATGCGTTATCATAGTGTAATAAAGAATCAATTTTTGCTGCTTTCATTATGCTTTATAGAACTTACACTTATCATTTTGATGTTTAGGACAAAGATGTGCTGCATGCATTGAGCATTTTTCTACACGTTTTTTTTTTCCCCTGATGTGCTATTTCACATATCACAGGCCTTATTTTTTGAACATTTGAGCAAAAGAAACAGATGAAATCTCATACAAAACCCTCCAAAATATGAAAATGTGGGGTTTATTTGTGCTAATGCTCTTCTTTTGGAAACATATGTATTAAAGGTAAGGTCAATTTATTGATTTAAACCATGTTGTACATAAAAATTTATTATCCATGATTAAATTTTGAACGGCATTGTTCTTGAAAGAAAAGACTTTTTTAACTTGTGGAATGAAGAACTTTATCTGAAAGTGCCAGAAAGATTAAGATTAATTACTCCCAAGTTTCCCGAAATATAGGAGTTTGATTTTCTGAAGGTATTTTATGCAAAAATGTGACTGGTCTAAAGCTTTGATATTATGATTTTCTAGGATCTTATGGTTGGTGATGAGGCAAGTGAATTACGCTCAATGTTAGAAGTTAACTACCCTATGGAAAATGGCATAGTACGAAATTGGGATGACATGAAACACCTGTGGGACTATACATTTGGACCAGAAAAACTTAACATAGATACCAGAAATTGTAAAATCTTACTCACAGAACCTCCTATGAACCCAACCAAAAACAGAGAGAAGATTGTAGAGGTAAGTTTTCCGATAGAATGTGTATACATGTGTTCTGGGATGTGATGTTGAAGCAAATATTCTTTCTTTTACTGTTGTTGTTAAGGATAAAAGGCATAAAAGTAATTGTTGTTTTCCCCCAGATCCTATTTATTGAACACCTAACTATATGCTAGTTATTATTTCTAAGTACAATGTATCAGTAAACAGAACAAAATCCTGCTGCCGTGGAGCTTACATTCTAGCAGAGGAAACCAGGCCAGAAAAGAGAAAAAGTGAGTTAGTTGAATAGTTTGTTGGAAGATGATAGATGATAAAGGAAAAAAGGAAAAAGCAGGTTAAGGGGGAATGGGGCGTGGAGGAGCTTGCATTTGTACATAGGGTGTAGCAGAAGGTCTCTGTGAGAAGGCCATGTTTAAACAAAGACAGAGTAAGGGAGTAAGCTGGGATATATGGGGGAAGAGCATTCCAGGCAAAGGGAGTAGCCAGTGTGAAGGTCCTAACATAAGAAGCCTGGCATATTAGAGAGTCAGCAAGGAAGCCAGTGTGGGAGAGCAACAGGTGATGAGGTCGGAAGAGTAATGGGCCAGGTCATCTCGGGCCTTGTCGTCTCTTAGAGGGAATTAGACTCTTACTCTGAGGGAAATGAAGGGCTCTTATGGGGATGGGACATAGTCAGGTTTAGGTTTCTGTAGCTGCTGTGCTAGACCATAAGGAGGCAAGGGTGGAAGAGAGACCAGTTTGGAGATTTTTTTCAATTGTCTAAGTAAAAGATTAGGATTGGGGTAATAGCAGTGGAAGTAATGAGAAGTGGCCAACTCTGGATCTATTTTGAAGGTAGGGCCAAAGAATTTTTTGATGCATTAGATGTGGATAATAGAGGGGGCATCAGGGATGACTCCAAAGGTTTTGACCTGAGCAACTGGAGGATGGGGTTACTGAGGTGAGGAAAGACCGAGATAAGTAGAACGAGATTTGGGGGGACTGCATGAGCAGTTCAGTCAAGTTTGAGGTCCTCATTAGACATCCAAACAGAAATGTCAAGTAGATAGTTATGTACACCTAAGATCAAGTTCAGGAGAAAAGTTTGGGGCTGCAGATATAAAATTGGGAGTCATCAGAATATAGATACTATGGTTCACCAAAGAAGTGAGAGTAAATAGTGGTGAGAAGGCTAAGGACCAGGGAGATAGGAGGAGCTAGTGAAAGGAGACTGAAAGGGCTAATGAGGTAAGCAGTTACAGAGAGCAAGAAATCTCCATTCTTAATGGTTTAGATGAGTACTTTTTCAAGGTTGTCTTTCATTATCTTATATATGAGATAGAAACTTTTAATTACTTTTTGTCTGTATCAGCTTTCCAGTTACTACTTAATGTAAATATTTTGTTTTACTCTGTGACCGTGTTTAGATGTTGTGGAAATTTTGGAAGGGTTAGAAGAGATCGTTAGACAATATTTTAAAAGTCTGGATTAAAACTCAATTTTTGGGGGCTGGCCCCGTGGCCGAGTGGTTAAGTTCGCGCGCTCCGCTGCAGGCGGCCCAGTGTTTCATTGGTTGGAATCCTGGGTTCAGACATGGCACTGCTCATCAAACCACGCTGAGGCAGCGTCCCACATGACACAACTAGAAGGACCCACAACGAAGAATATGCAACTATGTACCAGGGGGCTTTGGGGAGAAAAAGGAAAAAAAATAAAATCTTTAAAAAAAAAAAAAAAAACCTCAATTTTTGTATTGTGTTTTAAAAATTTGAGATCATGGTTTTAGTTACAGAAGCCATATCATTCTTTATGGTTCTCATTTTAATACATTCTTTTCCTCCCAGCCACCCCTAAAACTGTGAAAGATGGGCTTTATTGTATTAGTTCTTTTTTTTTTTTTTGGTGAGAAAGATTGGCCCTAAGTAACATCTGTTGCCAATCTTCCTCTTTTTGCTTGAGGAAGATTGTCCCTGAGCTAACACCTGTGCCAGTCTTCCTCTATTTTGTATATGGGATGCTGCTGCAGTGTGGCTTAGCGGTGTCTGGGTCCATGCCTGGGATCCGAACCTGTGAACCCCAGGCTGCTGAAGCGGAGTGCGCGAACTTAACCACTGTGCCACCGGGCCGGCCCCTGTATTAGTTCATATTTTAATTGCATTTTATACTTTATAAATTATTTACAACCACTAATACTTTGTGGTTAATTAGTAGTCATTTGTAATTGCTATTTATTTTTAGCAACGCATTACAAAATCAGAGTGTAGAGAGATTTTTTGTGTTAAACCAAAAGGTTCCTACTCATGGAAACCTTTAGGAGAGAAACATGTGAGACTGAAAAACATGTTTTCTTTCAGCTAAAAAGCTAGGGAAATGACATTATACCTGGATGCCTCGTCCACTGAGTATTAAAACTAGGACAGGTATTTTTTTTCAATCTGCAAAAATGACAAGAGTTGTTCTCACTGCGCAGTGACGTCTCATGTTATTTTAATACTCTTCTGAGTGCAAGTTTGGCTATGACTGATAATGCCCTTCTTTAATCTCATCCAGAAGGTGGTTTTAGCACTACAAATACTTTTTAATGGTCTTATAAATGAAAACCATTCTAACAGACCTTCAAGTTGACAAATGCAAATATAGCATCACTCTTCCATTTTCATCCCTGTGGAGGGGGAATAAAGATGATGGAATACAATGCTAGTCAGAATATCTAGTTGCTTAATTAATGAGTATTTGTTTCAGAGTTTTAAAATTTGAATTCTGTGCAATTTTCATTGTGGTCAGTTGTAAATTTCTGGGTATCTAGGTATTCAGAGTGGTAGTCAGCCCTGCTGGTCAAGGAGTCTTCACTATAGATGACAGGAGAAATCCTGCAGGATGTTCCCAGCCACCCTGGACTGCCAAGAATGAGCATGATTGTGACCAGGCAGGGCACAAGGAAAGGACGCCTCCCTCCAGTGTGGTTCAGCCAGGAGTGGGGCGACCTCCTGGGCTCAAGTCGGGAGGCGGGCCCAGCGGCTAGGCAGTTGCTGTATCTGCGAACAATCAGGATTTAACTGCGTTTATTTTTGTCTTCCTGCCCTACCATTTTACTACTACTTTTTTCTTTTTGTTTAACTTCTGGAGGTAGAGCCACAGTCGTGGCCCAGGTTGAGGGAGAGGCATGGGAGGGTCAGCAGTGAAGCAATTTCTGTACTTTGTCTTAATAGAAAGGCTCGTTCAAATGCAGAAAGCTGTCTTTCGCTCTAATTAGCCATTAACTAAAACGCGCAGAAATCTTTGCTTTATAGCACTTATGAAATGCGTAGGGACTCAGTAGTTATGCAAAACTCGGTCCCCCAGATTGGAGGTCTGTGACAGCAGGACTGTAATAGAGGCAAGAGGAGCTGAAGAGAATGGAGGACTCTTTTAGGTCCCTTTGCTTCTATTTTGGGCAACTAATCCACTCTGTAACCATCAAGAAAGCATATAAATATGTATTATATACCTTGTAAACACCCGTATATTTTTCTTTCCTTTTGCATTTCCAGGTCATGTTTGAAACGTACCAGTTCTCTGGTGTGTATGTAGCCATCCAGGCAGTTCTGACGCTGTATGCTCAAGGTAGGTGAAGCTTAACTTGCAGAAGAGTCAGTTCAGCAAACGTTTATTCAGTACATTTTATGTCACAGGAATTTGATTTTTCCTTAAGTTTTAAGTCCCAGAAAAGCATAGTATTTATATATTTATTCAAATATTTTCACCACTTCTAAAATGTTTCAAATAAAATATATGTTTTTATTTCCTTTATTAAACAATGAAGGATTTAAGGTAAAAAAGAGACTTCTCAATTTTTTTTAAAGTAGGAAGTTCCCTCTTTTAGGCTATTTTAATAGCTGTGGAGAATGAACATGGCATTTGACAGAGCTAAAAAAAAAGTACACAGAGATCCAGAAAGGTTAGTTTAAAATTCTACTTGTCAAATACATAACAGAGTAAAAACAAAGGAGAGTAGAGATTTGGGAGTGCACCCTAGTTTTGGGGGTGTGTTTAATGGAGGGGACTACTATATTTTCTTGATACTGCCATTGCCAGCTGCCTCCCTGTCTATTGAGAATAAAATATTGGCCATGTGGGGAGTGCTCTTCTTTTTTTTCTTTTTGAGGAAGATTAGCCTGAGCTAACTACTGCCAATCCTCCTCTTTTTGCTGAGGAAGACTGGCCCTGAGCTAACATCTGTGCCCATCTTCCTCTACTTTATATGTGGGACGCCTACCACAGCATGGCTTACCAAGCGGTGCCATGTCCGCACCCAGGATCCGAACCAGCGAACCCCGGGCCACCGGAGCGGAACGTGCGCACTTAACCGCTGCACCATCCAGCCGGCCCTGGGAGAGCTCTTTATAGTCTGGTGGTCTGATTGAGAACTTATCGGGCTGTCAGATATGTGCACGGGGTCTGTTAGGCAGTTGAAATGTAAAGATGCCCTCAAGGAACTTGGAGTCTAATGGGAAATGATACGGAACCAGACCGTTTTGATTCGGCATGTCAGAGGTTTGTGAAAGAGGTGACACTAGCACCAAGTCTCAAGCCTTAGTACTTAAGCAGCGTGTATGATGTAGTACTTAGGAAACAAACTTTAATATGGGGATCCATCTGATTCTACACATGGATTAGTAAAAATCACCTTGTAAAAATACACATTGGTTAAAAACATTCTATTAGAAAACATGAGTTGGAAAAAGGTTATGTCCTGTCCCCCCGAATGTCATCCCCTATTCCCCCCCACCCCTGGATTAACC
Source organism: Equus caballus (assembly GCF_041296265.1). Taxonomy (NCBI): domain Eukaryota; kingdom Metazoa; phylum Chordata; class Mammalia; order Perissodactyla; family Equidae; genus Equus; species Equus caballus. The sequence continues at coordinate 52,268,989 of NC_091698.1, read as the reverse complement.
CTGGTGCAAAAGGTGGAAAACTAATGTCCACAGCCATTTATAGCTTTAAATAGCACGTCTGGGAAACAAGGTGGCTTCTTTGCTGTTTGTTTATTATAAGGTTTAATTGACATTGTCTTTCTGGTTTCTAGTGAATAATTGAGGTGATCCTTTGGCTAGCCAAGACTAATTGTTCTCAGATTTCTAGCTATCTAGTATCAACAGGAATTTTTCCAACACAAAACAGTTTTGAAAATATATGGCAAAAATAATATTAAAAAACTAGATTATTTCAGCAAATTCATTATCAGCTTGTGTACTATTTACCTTTTGCAATGGTTTTCATAGAAGTTATCCATGATGCTTTAGAAAATTTCGCTTCAAGGGAATTCAGGGGTCACAAGATTAAGTTGGAAAGAGAAATAAAGAATTGTACGAGCTTTAAGAACATGTTGTGCTTTTCAGGCCTAGGTCTCGGGGTCTGTTTCTCCCATCTCCTGGGTTGGCACGTGATTAGACTAAGAGTCTCACAAGAGATGTGAGAAAACACTGATTTTAGTGTCTGTATATCAGAAACAAACGTCAAAATAAGCAAATAATAAATGCTGGCTTCTAGACCAATTCTGATTGGTGAGGTTTCTAGTTTGGCTTCTGTAGTATTTGAAATTTGCTGGCTTTGAGTTTTCTGATTTGGCTTTTTATTTAAAACCTCATGATTCTGTCCACAGGTTTGTTGACTGGAGTAGTGGTGGATTCCGGAGACGGTGTAACTCACATTTGCCCGGTGTATGAAGGCTTTTCTCTCCCTCACCTTACCAGGAGACTAGATATTGCTGGGAGGGATATTACTAGATACCTTATCAAGGTAAGCAAGAGCAGCTCACAGAAATTAGATTTTGTAGTTTGTGTTTACCAGCTTAACACAAAACTGAACGTATCATCGCAGGATTCTAGCAAATCTTCTGCACCACTAGAGAAATGGCCCAGTTACTCGATTATTCATGTAAAAATCCATATAAGATTTACACACGTGATCTCTGGAATACTAATGAAGATACATTATTTCATTACATAATTGTATTTGCTATTCCTGAGGAATGGGTAGAGAGGTAAGATGGAAGAGACCCGAAAACGTCCTTGAACAGCTTAAGTAGCCTTTCCTGCCATATAGCCTTTCTTTGAACAGGTATACGTCAAAGCCATCGTCTTGGTTGGGTCACCATTTCGTGTCCTTTGCCACCAAATACAGTGATACCAAATTATTGATATTTGATTAAATACAGAGCCCAGATGTGCCAGACTTTAATATTTAGTAGTTTTCATGGAATATATCCAATTTTTACTGTTTTAAAGTATACTTCTGAATATAGTTAGTTAGAATTTTCTTTAAAAACATTGCTGGGGAAAGTCTATAAAGCTACTATTTGGAGACGTGTATTTTTTTAATGTCAAAAAAATGGTTTAGAGTATTGTCTGTACTAGAATTCTCTAGTTAGTGTATCCTCTCCAGGTCAGTGGCTCTCAACCAGGGACGATGCTGCCCCCTAGGGACCTTTTGCAATGTCTGGAGACATTTTTTGGTTGTTAAAACTGCAGGAATGCTACTAACCATCCTATAATGAACAGGGCAGCGCCCACAGCAAAGAATTATAAGGTCCAAAATGATTGGCGCTGCTGTTGGGACACTGTCCTAGGGGACATCTCTGTGACAAAGTGGGTTGCATTAAGTCCTCTTGACATGGGGTTCCTCTAGTCTCATTTAGGGTAACAGTGAGATTAAGTCAATGAGAATTTTAATATTCTCATTCTAGGCTACAATTCTGTCTGAGGTTAACTACCAAAGGAGTTTCCCAGGGTTTTCTTTTGAACATACACACAAAAATTAGGGGATTTATTTTTTAACGTTTTTATGTGAGAAGTCCGATTGTGTTTATGATGCATATTATGGTTTTAGTTTTTTTTCCTGTCAGCAAGTTGAATTCTCGTGTCATTCATTTGTTTAACAAGTGCTGTTGTCCATATAGTGTGTGTCAGACATGATGCTGGAAGCTAGGGATAAAACTTTCTAAGACCCAGGGGTATTTCATGAATATGGCATTGATTGAGGAAAGTGCAGATTGTAGCAGTCTAGTACTAAAATATTATTTATTAACAGACTTTTGATTGTTTATCAAAACTGTGTAAACATTAGCACTCAAACAGTACTCTTTTTAAAAATTAGCTCTCTACCTCATTTTCCCGATTTATTGTTCATGAACTGTTAATTCTGTTACTCTGTGAAACTGAAATAGAAATCCTTCTGTGGCGAGTAGTATTTCCCTTTCTGAAGTATTCAGTAAGAGCTAAGGATCCAGTCTATTGCATTTGTTATTGATATGACATATTTAGTGAAAAATAAGAGCTTTTGCAGAGTCGAACTCATTCAGATTAATTGTGAATTTACTGCTATTTTTTGGTACCAGCTGCTTCTGTTGCGAGGATATGCCTTCAACCATTCTGCTGATTTTGAAACGGTTCGCATGATTAAAGAAAAATTGTGTTATGTGGGGTATAATATTGAGCAAGAGCAGAAACTGGCCTTAGAAACCACAGTATTAGTTGAATCTTACACAGTAAGTATTTCCCGTATGTAATATATATGTGGTTTTAAAATGGACAACCATGATTGTTGGTGTGTGTTTAAGGAGGTTTTCTTGGAATCCAGTATTTTTGTTTTGGGTTGTTGAAATATGTATATGTGTGACCTTTAATGTCTTTCTACATTAAGATTCTATGACTTAATTATTTTAGGACACCATATAATGTAAAATAAAGCACATAAATTGTTTTTCTACCTTAGGATATAATCAGATGTGAAATGTTACTTTGAGATTCTGGTATCTGAAATAGCATATTTCAGCATGTGTTTTACAGAATGGCATTTCCCTGAGATGTTAATAGGTATTTCACAAAAATTAAAATGGGGGTTGCATTGTCAAATAAGTTTGGGGGAGAGTTGGATTTACTTTACTACAGGCCGTCTCAGAGCCTTTGATACGCTAACATGTGCCTGACTGTGAGAATGTAGCACGTGTGTTTCTCGGCCGTATTAGACTACAGGACTCTTCAGCATTTCATGGGACCAGTGTTCTAAGAACCGTGCTTTGGGAGGTGGTCAGCCTAGAATATTGCTTTAATAATTCAGTAGGTGGCAGTCTTTTCCTGGCGTAGTATTTTTTTAATGGGATGTTCAGAACAAATGTTAACTTGAAATTGTAACTAACGAGACTTAGAATCTAGTTATAGCTTACACCAGGGGAGTTGATCCTATCTGAATTTTTAATGTATTGCTATCGTAAGTCTATTATATTCATCTGAGTATAAAGTACTTCCATATCTCATCTTCAATCTAGTTATTGCTAAAATGAAATTGAGTAATGGGCAATAAAAGCAAGTATTCTTAAACCATTTGATTCGTGTAAGCTCTACATATCACAAGTATGTACAAAATAGTCATTTAAAAAAATTTTATAAATTATATTGTTTTAGTTTTAAAAGATACTGACCCAAATAGTCAGTAAGCCAATATGTTGCAACTTAATGATCTCCAGCTTTGCCCTGGAGATTCTTTCCTGAAGCCTTCTTGACAGTTCCTCTAGATTTATAATTTTTCATCTACCTGACTCATTTGGAAGAAAGTGGCTTGAAGCAAAGGATGAGGGAACTAGAAATGTAAGGCACATTTTATTTATTTCTTCCCTCCTTTCTCAAAGAGTTTGAGTATGTTACAAAAATATATACAACAAATAAGAAACAGTAAACTGATGAGTAAGTGAAGAGGGATAAGGACGGAGAAATAAAGGACAGGTTAAGATTTGGTGCAAAGAAATGAGAACCATACCGTCTCAACAGTTCTAGAGGTAGGTGGTTCCTAGGCTGGGTGGCCCATGCTGGGCAGGAGCCAGAGCACTGAGAGAAGCCGCGCCATCCGCCAGGCTGGCAGTGCGAGGGGAAGAGGCTTTGCTGGTAATGGTCTGCCCTGGGAGGTTTATCTGGATATTTAGGTGATTTCATGTGGTTTTTTAACTCACCTAATGGTTTTATATTTTAAGGGTAAATGTTTGGATCAGTGTCTTTTTTTTTTAGAAATTTGATAGAATTTATAAAACGATAATTCTGGCATTTTTGAAAAATGTGATTGCTTTGCAGGTATATCTAAGCAATCACGGCACACACACGGAGTAAATGTTTTAAACTTGCTTTGTGGCCCCTTGTTATGTTGGAAAGTCAATTTTGGAGTCTTGGTATAATTATTGTAATTCTATTATTACAAATAAATACACTGTTAGAAATGTTAATGTCAAACTAACTGTGGTATCTCGGATGGAAAGCGTCAGATGCAGCGTCCGCAAACGCGCTCGTTTCTTAGTCCAGTCGGTCCAGTGAATGGTGAGGTCGGTTAAGAGAGGGAGTTTTTATCTATCGTTTCTCATTTAATTAAGTATGAACATGATGTGACTTAAGAGTGTTCCCTGCAAGGTCATGTCATAACGACATCTGACCCGTTGTTTCAATTGTATTTGCTCAAGTTAAAATTCTATTCATCTGTTATCATTTAGAATTTAATAGGAGCTAGTAGAGGCTAAGCAGAATTGCCTGATGAAGTACTCTAGATCGATGTTCCTTAAACATTCTTGATCGTAAAACAGTTTTCAGATTAAATGATTTGACGGAAGTTTCACAAGATATAAAGTATTTTGATGGCAAAATAACAAAGTTTCACAGAGTAATTGTTTGGTGAAAGAAATTATTTAGACTTTTTCATTGATTGTCTGTGCTACATGGTAAAAATATCCATAAAGTCACAAATGTATTAAAATGATAAGAGGAGCAGCATTGATACCATTAATCATCCAAATGCAGTGGTCGATCAGTGCTGCCTGTTTACGTTTGTTGCGCACACCAGTGGCCCATCGCGCACTCATGCACTGGTGGTTTCTGCAAGAAATTTCTGATGTTTGGGGGATGGCATACCATTTTAAAAAAAAAGCCTAATAATAAAATCAATTATCTAAATGTATTTTATTTTACCTTGTTTTTCTTTTTTCAAAAATGTATTTTAGGAGAAATGTGTTGCTGATAATGATTTTGGTTATAGAACAGATGTGTTTAAAAGTACTATCTAGTGTTCTAGAGAACACTGGGAAGGTTGTTAATCTTTTGCTGACTAATACCTGGTTATTTTTGGTTTCTAGCTCCCAGATGGCCGCATTATCAAAGTCGGTGGGGAGAGATTTGAAGCACCGGAAGCTTTATTTCAGCCTCACTTGATCAATGTCGAGGGAGTGGGTGTTGCTGAATTGCTTTTTAACACAATCCAGGCAGCTGACATTGATACCAGGTACGTTAGAAATGGTGGTTTCAAAGTTATTTATCAGAAATAGATGGACTATAAACAGTTAGAATGACCAAGTTGTCTGTTTTCTCACTTATGTCTTTAAATAGATAAGGCAAAATAATTTTTTGATAGGGTGGCACTGGATGTTGGACAACGTATCATTGTGTCTCAGAAGCCATTTCAAACTTTTTATTTTCAAATAATTTAAAACTTGAAAGTTGCAAGAATATCTATACTCCTGTATACATATACTCACGTATACTCTTTATCCAGTTTCCCATTTTACTGATTTTAACGTTCTGCATGCTTGTTTTGTCATCCTCTCTCCTTTTCTTGAGCCATTTGAGAGTAGGTTGAATGGATAAATGCTCTTTACTCCTTAATACTCAGTCTGTATTTCCTAATGAAGGTATTCTCTTATATAGCCACAGTACTGTTAGCGAGTTGAGGTTATTGCTGTAGTTTTTATCTACCATATTTCAGTCTCATCCATTGTCCCAGGAATGTCCTTTATCCAGTTTTTCTTTTCTCTGGTAAAGGATCAAATCTAGGATCACACATTGTATTTAGTTGTCATGTTTCCTGGTCACCTTTATCTGTTACAGTTCTTCAGTCTTTCATGACATTGACGTCTTTGCAGAGTGCAGGCCAATTATTTTAGAGAATTTTTCTCAATTTGGGTTTGAATGTTTTCTTGTGATTAGGTTCAGGTTGTGAATTTTGGGCTATACTACTATATAAGTGATGTGTTCTTCTCAGGGTATCACATCAGAGGTGATGTTTGCTCCTTATTGGTGATGTTAGTGTTAAGCTATTAATGACATTTCCTGTTTTCTCCACTGTTTGTTTTTCTATTTTTATTTCTTAGTTTATAAGTAATTTGTAAGAAAGTACTTTGGGACTGTGTAAATCTCCTGTTCTTCATCATATCTGCCCCCTACCCCTTTTAGCATCTATTGGTGATTCTTGCCTAAATCCATTTTCATTGTGATGGTTGTCAAAAAGTGATCTTCTAATTCCATCATTCCTTCTATATTTATTAGTTGGCATTCTAGCATAAGGAGGTGCTTTTCCATCTCCCTTTTTTTATCTGTTTGTTTATTATCAGACTCATGATTCCAAATTCAGTGGATTATAATTTATTACTGTCTTTATTTATTTTGATGCTGAAATTGTTCCTGATTTGGCCAGTGAGAGCCCTTTCTAGCAGGCTCCTGTGTCCTTTGACATGCCCCCATCTTTTTTTGAGCACTTTCTATTTTGTGGCACATGATATTTCCAGCTCATCTTTAATTTTGTTTTTTGAATAGGTAGAACATTAACAGTATAGTCAAAACTGTACACGAAAGTATTCTTAGAAGTATTACTCTCCCCACCCCTTGTCTTCCACCCGAGTCCTCCTCCCTCTTGTAGGTAAATAGTCTCATTATCTCATTAGTTTGAGATTTATCCTTTCTGTGTTTCTTACTTCCTTTTATTCAAAAGGTAACATACTGTAAATACTCTTTTGCACTTTGGTTTTTTTTCACTTAATATATCCTAAACAGTCCTATACCATTTTCTGGGGATTGTCCTCATTCTTCTTTCCAGTTGCATAGTATTCCACTGTGTGTACATATCATAGTTTATTCAGTGAATCTTGGTTATTTAGGTAGATTCCAATATTTGTGCTGATAAATAATATTGCAATTAATAACCTTGTGCAGACTGTATTTTTGCATTATTGGACATGTATATTCTGAAAAAATTTCTAGAGGGGGAATTGTTGGGTCAAAGGGTAAATGCATGTAGTTTTATTATTGCTCAATTCCCCTCTATGGATGTTGTACCATTTCTCATTCCCGCTAGTCATATATGAGGGCACCTGTGTCCCCACAGCTTGTTCACAGTTTGTCAGCTTTTTTACTTTTATGCCAGTCTAATGAGTGAGAAATGATATCTCAATATGCATTTCTCTTAAGAGTGAAATTGAACATATTTTTCTCTGTTTATGGTCACTTTTATGTCTTTTTCTGGTGAATTATCTGTTCACGGCTTTTGTCTGTTCTTCTGTAGAATTTTTGTATTTTTTCCCCTCAATTTTTAAAGGTTTTTTTAATATTAACTCTGATATCTCTTGCAGATATTTTCTCCTACTTAGCCCTTTATCTCTTGCTTATGGTGTTTTTGGCTATACAAAAATTTGTTTTTATTTAATCATATAAAAACGTTTATAATCTTTCTTTTATTGCATCTAGAATTTGAGTCATAGTTAGAAACCCTCCCTTTACACCCAGGTAATTGAGGAATTCACTCAGAAGCATTTTGTAAAACAAGCGTTTGTTTAACTCTGAATTAAATAACCACCTAACTCCTTCTGGTGGGATGGCTGGGAGCAGGAGAATAAATGGAAATTACTAAAAATAGCAATGACTCATAACAAGCTGCAGGTCTAGTGGAAGAAGATCAAAAATCTAATCTAGACTTTGTAATTATGGTGACTTTTCAGAGTTGGGTTAGGTAGATGCTTTTGTCCCTTGATTTAATGATCATTAATAGCAAAGTCGTATTTAAAAGAGCATGCCTCCTGGTAGGGATTAACGTTTTGGCATTCCTCAAGCACTGGAGTCAGGGTCGGGACCCTCTCCACGGAGCTAGCTTAGGAAGGTAGCACAACTCCAGTTTTGTTTTATGTGTTCCGCATGTTGAGACCTACATGTAAATGCTCGTGGGTACATATCTCATGTAGCTATAACTCAGCTGCTTGGCCTGTGCTACACTCACGTGCACACTTCTGCAATTAAATACAAAGCATTGCTCTTCCAGAGGCTAGAATTAAAGTAGCCTGAGCCATTGAGAACCTGGGAGTAAGTAAAAGCCTGGAAGCCAGTTTGAATGAGGTCAAAATGGATGTGACTCAGTTCCTGAACTTTACTGTGAGAAGAGTTCCTCAGACCCTTACTCAGATTATAGTACTTTTACTACATGTGCAGTTATTTCAGATGTGATTATCTGGTGTCATAACCAACAGCATATTTAAGGAAGAAAGAGAGGACTGCTATACGAAGCAAACACATCAGTCTAACAAAAAATAACACGGGACAGCCTCAAGGCAGAGGAACAAAAGGGAGAGCTGCACGAGGCAAATGGAGGAATTGAAAAGCAAGAACGGGAATCACAGTAGAACGTGGTTAATTAACACCCACATCTCAGTGCCTCCAGGGGAGCACTGTGACAACACGGGCCAAATACTGGAAGTTGACCGATGGCAACTGTGGTCATTATTAAGACAGTTACATTTGCAAGAAAGTGTGTCATGTACTTTAGAAGTATTTTCATCAAGATTATAATAAATATTTTATATGTAAAGAGGATTTGTTACCTAATAACAGTAGTGGTAGCAAACATTCAGCCCTGTGACTTACATGTTGGATTTCATTCTCCCAGCAACCCTCTGAGGCTGACTTAAGTAGCAGGAACTCTGAGATATATTGTTTTCCTAATCTGAAACACCAAATGAATACCTATTGTGTCTTTCTAGATCTGAATTCTATAAGCATATTGTACTATCCGGAGGGTCTACTATGTACCCTGGACTCCCATCACGGTTGGAACGAGAACTTAAACAGCTTTACTTAGAACGGGTTTTAAAGGGAGATGTGGAAAAACTTTCTGTAAGTATTAATAATCTGTTAACATACTTTTAAAACCTTGTAAAGTAGCTTGTGAATCTTGACAACCACTAGAGGGAGCAAGAAGTCTTCCTAAACACATTCCTAATGCAGTCAAGTGCAGCCTTGGAGAGAAAAGAAGTAAATGGTTCAAGGTAAGCTCTGTCCCAGAATACTCGGAAGACTGCCTGGTCGCCTCGGTACGCAGTGGAGGGAGGTGACGAGGTGCAGGGCCAAATGTTCTGGTTCCCCTGTAAGGAACAGCCTGAGATCCAGGTGCCTCTAAGTGCGTGGGAAGAACCTGGTACACTACAGAGAGACAAAGGCCCCACTTGAGTTTTTGTGGGGTTTTTTAAACTTACTTTTTGGATATGAAATCAGCCTTCAGTGCTACTCTTGGACTATCTTATATTTCTGCTTCTAGGTTATTTTCTGGCTCTTGCTTGCATGTTTCTTACCTCCCCAAACAGATTGTAAAATATCATTTCTTCACTTCTTTAACATCCCCATCAGCTATCAGAGTTTTTGAAACAGACTTCAATTGGTAGTTGATGTGTAGAGTAGAAGGAAATTTTTAAACTAGTATGTAATAGTTGATGGTTATTTGGCATTGGTTTTTTTCTTTCTACAAACTCTGGACTGTGTAAAGTTTGCTATATATACTATGCACTCAACGAAGAGTTGAGTAATTCTGAGTTAATCTCTGAGCTTTGTCTCGACTTTGATCGACTGTTTTAGATAATGAGATTACATATTACAGAGGAGTGTATGTATTGGAGACTTAATGTTACATCTTTCATATGTGACTCAGATTGTTGAAATTAAATTGAGAATGGACTCACATACATTAAACAAATTAAAAGACTCAAAAGGAGCCATGTTGTCTAAGTACTTCACTCATTTGTCTGATTTTATTGGGTTATATCTCTAATTTAAAATCAGTCTCAGGTGATCATTTATTTATTCAGCAAATAGTTCTTGAACTCCTTCTGGGTGCCAAACACTGATCTGGGTGCTGGGACAAACAAAACAGTGGTGAACAAAAACGAATCCCTGCTTTTAGTCTATGAATAATAAATCAGTATTAATAAGCACTATGAAGAGAAGTGAAGTGAGTTAGGGGCTAGGAAGGGAAGTGGTTGGGGAGATGGTGTGCTCCTTCATGCAGCGTGATCGGGCAAGGCATCTCAGATGAGAGAACTTTTGAGCAGAGACCTGAGTGGAGTGAGGGAATGAGCAGGTGAGCTACATGACTATCTGGGGGAGAATCTTCCAGGCAGAAACAGCAAGTGCCAAAGCCCCAAGTTGGTGGGATTGTACGGGTGTGGCTGGAGCAGAGTAAGCAAGGGAGAGGGTTGGAGGTGAGGTCAGAAAGGAGTCGGGACGAGGGTCTTGTTCAGCCACGGTAGAGTTTGGCTTACTCCTAGAGAGATGGAAAGTCTTGGGAGGATTTTGTGCAGAGAAATGATAGGATCTGACTTGTTTTTAAAGAGTCATTAAGTCTAGTGTGGTGAATAGGCTGTTGAGGGAGGGAGGAAGAAAAGCAGATGTAGAAAGACCAATTAGGAAGCTCTGACAGGAGGGAGGGGTGGGGTGGTGGAGGTTTAAGATAGAAGAGGAGGTGTGAAATGGTTCTCTTGGACAGTGGAAGAGAGAGAAGAGAAATGTAATGGGATTGCCAGCACCACTAAGGGGCTTGATGGAGGTAAGTGATATATTGAAAGCAGGATGTCGAGTTTCTCTCCGATAGTCTTTAGTTCCTGGAGGGCAGGTGCAAAGTAGAGAGTTGATCACTGGAGTTGGTGTTTGGAGTGTGAGAGGGAGAGAAGGACAAAGTCAGGATAATGTCAGGAAATGATGGAGTGAGCACGCACACTCATGCAATAAAAGCAGATATGAGAAGAAATAACCTGGGGGTCTATAGATGACTTAGGCAAGGAGGCAGATGGAATAGTCTGATGAAATGAGTTTTGGAGGGGCCATGGAGTTGTGTGGAGGAGGGAGAGAGAAGCAGCAATGAAGAAGAAGAAAATCCCTGTTCCCAGACCTCCAGGGTCAGGAAGGGAGAGCGCGAGAGAATCAGCAGACAGTTGAGAAAGCTGCAGGGGCAGCAGTGTCTTCAGGGGCTTGCCATGTTTCCCCTAGAGCAGGGGTGGCCAGACTACAGCCCGGTGCGAGACCAGCTGGTTTTATAAATAAAGCTTTATTGGAACATGGCCAGGCTCATTCTTTTACATAGTGTTACCTATTTTCACATATCGTCTATGGCTGCCTTCCTTAGGTAGCTGCCAGAGAGACCCACAAAGCCTCAAGGATTACTATCTGGCCCTTTACAGAAGTTTGCTGACCCCTGCCTAAGAGCTAGAAAGTAATTAGAACAGTTAAAACAGTAGGTTAGTCTCAGAATTGATTAATAAGTTAGCTGTTCTTTCTGGTGTATTGTCAGTCTACCATTCGTTTATGTGACATAAAGACAATTTAGAATGACATAGTTACTTTGAGTCATTTTGCAGGATTTGTGACTGTAAATAAAACTGCTACATCATTTTAAGGTTTCTCTTCCAGGGGTTGGCTGACCAAACAGATTGAGGTGTGTCTTTGCTAGACAACTAATACTGGCTACAGAGTATAAAACTTTTCCCACTTGTCTTTAATTTTGGTTACTGTGTTCATTTTTTCCAACATCCCCATGATTTATTTTGACCGTATTTGGCTTTGTTTATTTTGAGAACATTTCATTTGAATTTGAGACAATAATCAGTGAGCTTTGCTTGTAAGAAAAGAACTTCAGTCTTACCCTATTGCATAGGACTAGAATCATAACAGCGTTAGACCTTGAAGAAAGCATCCAAGTCCTCATATCCAAACTCTTGGTCTCACAGCTCGCTGGGTGATTTGCCCCTGTGGTCATCCACCAGCTGATGGGGAAGCCTGCTGCATCAGGACTCTGGTACTCAGTAGGGTGATCCTGGAATTTCTCGTTCGGATCAGAACACTTGAGAGTGACAAGAGGTGCTGTTAATGATTGGGCAACAGGTGTAAATCAGGACTGTTCTGAGCACACTGGGATGGCTGTGTGATCTCCTAGCTGTTAGCTTTGGGCAAATTACAGAGTGTCTGTACCTCAGATACCACACCCTGCTGTCCTGCTTACATCACAGGACTCTTCTGAGAATTCAACACGAGAATATATGGAAAAGTCATTTTCCTAAAGCAGAAAGCACTATGTATGTGTGACATTTTATCATCTCCTCTTTCCCTAGAAATTTAAGATCCGCATCGAAGACCCACCCCGCAGAAAGCACATGGTATTCCTGGGTGGTGCAGTCCTAGCAGACATCATGAAAGACAAAGACAACTTCTGGATGACCCGACAGGAATACCAAGAAAAGGGTGTCCGTGTGCTGGAGAAACTTGGTGTGACTGTTCGATAAACTGCAAAGCTTGCTCCATCACACCCCTAATGCTTTCTTTTTCCTTTATTGCCAATCTTTGAACTCATTCGACTCCAGGACATGGAAGAGGCCTCTCTGTGCCCTTTGACTGGAAAGGTCAGGTTTTATTCTGGTGTCTTGGGGAAGCTTTGTTAAATTTTGTTAATGTGGGTAAATCTGACTGTTTAGTTCAACCACTTCCCTACAAACACAGGGAGAGGGCAAAGGGTCCTGTCTGCTGCTTTGTTTCTTCTAAGTAGGCATTTAGACCGCACCTGTCGGCTTCCTGTTTCCCTTTACTGCTCTAATGCTGCTAGTTTTCGTCTTTAGCACACTAGGTGGTATGCCTTTATTAGCATAAGAAAAAGGACCTGTGCGGGAGCTTTTGCATTCTGTTGGGGTGGGGGTGGTAAGGGATGGGTGGGCGCTGCTGAACCCCTCCTGGCATTGCCTCTCTAGCCTGGGCCTTCTAGTGACTCTACAGCTTTAAGTACCGCAAAGCTTCGAGTGATAACATTTTAGGGACACGTTAGGCGCAGAACTAAAGTGTTTTGGGTGGGTTTTTGAGTGGGGAGGGGGTCTTTTGATTCTGGTTTTTTGATTTTTGAGCTTTTCTGCTCTGGGGTATGTAAGATGAGCTTTACGTACAGTACTTTGATTTGGCAGGTTTTCTTCTCCTTTTGGTCTGCCTGTAATTGTTTCCATCTGATATAAACACCAACTGTAGTATTCCAGGACCATGTAGTTTAGGGATTTAGTGGTTTTTTAAAATGAACCTTGTTGGCTGAGACTGGACTCCCTAGAATCTATCAATGGAAAAGTAACATTTAAACATGCTTTTGGAAATTCAAATTACAGATAAAAAAGTGCTTAAGAGCTGATATTTTCTAAGTGCTTCTGTTTATACCAGAAGCATTAAGGTAGCCCAGTACCAAGGTACCATTCTCGCAAATTATTCTTCTATGTGACTGACCAGAGCTTACTAACAAGTAGATACATATAAGTAGTTACTGGCAGTAGGTTATAATTGTTGGGTTAAAAATAATATTGAAATATGGGATTTGTTGCCAGTTGGGTAATTGTCATTAGTTTTGTTTGTTTCAGCTTGCAACCTGGAAGTGGAATAAAATTTGACTATTTAAAATGATGGCAAAAAAAAAATCAAGATTTAAGTTTGTATTGTACTGAAAAACTAATCGTAACTACTAAGATCTCAGCCATTTTACCTTTGAAAGAAGGGTTGTTAGTATTTGTAAATGTTAGCAGACTTGCCTGCCTGTATCAGAAAATCATATTGATGAATCCTGTTGGTATTACTTGGTGACTGAAAAAATATCAGATAGTACTCAGACTTGAATTCTTTCTAAATTTGAAAAGTATAGTAGCAAGAAATTGTATCACGCTAAGTGCAGAATTCAGATTCTGAAGAAAAATGTTTTCCTTCATTTCGAAACATTCTTTACTTAATAATGGCTTTGAAAGATAAAGGTTTTGGGGGGGGTTGACTGAAATTGGAGAAATTATTGGCATTAGAGTCTCTTTTGTGAGAAAACTTAAAAATCAGTCTATATGAAATAAGCAACAAAAAAAGGTTAGTTTAAATTATGCAGCTTCTGTTAATATTAACTATTTTTTTGTCTGTTTTACCTCAATTTGAACAAATAAAACAAGTTGGCCTGCATGCTGGACATGCTTCAGTACACATGAATAGCCTACAAATGCCGTCTACTAGATGTTAGGGATGTGGACGTCAGAGTCCCTGTGGTATTCTGAAGTGTTCCTAAATCATGTTCTTGTAAATTCCCTCTGCCTTTTGAGTACTGGACTTGTTAAAGGACACAAATGTAGGACCAGGACCTACTAGCCGTTCATTTCAGGTAAATGGATTGACTCTTGGCCTTCGGTTATGATTTTAAAATATGGGGCTAGAAAACAACCAAGAACGGGATGGACTCTTAAAATAAAGAAAGCATTTTATCATTTGTCCCTTGAATGTAGAATTTGGTTTCAATTTCATAATTCTGCTTGCAAACATAACAGTTTAAATGGTGTATTAATATATATATAGTATAATTTAAAATTTTCATTTTATAATTTTCCTGTTCCAAGGTGAAATAATGCATTTAGTAATTTTGGGAGTGGGGGAAGTATTATGTTTAACTGGAGTTGTCAGGTGTGAGACCCTCAGAAATTACAATTTTTTCTGTTTTAAAAGAGATCTCATTTTTAGCTCTTGAAAACCATTGTCGTTTGAATTTCCAATAATGATTAAAAATCTTTTCTTTTTAAATTAAAACTGCCAATCCCTTGATCTTTGAGAAGGATTTCTTAGAAATCAATCTGATAGTTAAACTTTTTTCTCTGAAGCTTGGTATTGGATGTTAACTTTTACACAGTTCTGAGCACTGTTAACAATACGTGGAAAGTATTTTAAGAGATCAATGGAAAGTTAAGCATTTGAAATTTAACATGGATATTCTTCTTTTTGATTCAGAAAATAAAGCCAGATTTCTCAGACTCAATTTGAATTTTGTCTTTGTTTTTCCTCTTAATAGTTTTTCTCTTTAGTTTCATTTCCTTAACTTTATTTGTATTTTCAGTTTTGCTAATGCAGGATAGATTGACAACTTTATGCTAGTTGTTAGGCCAACTTTAGTTCAGTGTTCTATTTTGTGACCAGAAAACCTCTTTATTTCTGGTATGATTTTAAATACATAAGGAAAAAACAACCTGGAAATAAGAGCAAATTACGGCAACCTTGGAGATTTTTTCCTTGAGCAGACCTTCTTGTTCCTGGAAGACGTAAAGTGGCTTTGCAGTGTCAGGAATGCTTGGCAGGCCTGTATGTAACATGCTCTTTTCAAGGACATTTTAGCTCATCTTCAGACTCTTAGGCGTATTAGTTTTAACAAAACAACTAAAGAAGGATGAAAATTTATTGAACTGATCCTTTCTTGCTTTTATACTAGCCTTTGAGGATGGGGGCTAGGGAGTCAACTGAGTATTTCTGTGTTTCCTTCTTCTTGAACTTTACGCTTGAACCTCATTGCTCCCTTCATGGCCAGGGTCCCCCAGGACTTCCTCAGGTTGCTTCCTGAGGGCTTTTCATCTGGTCTCTTCCTAGTTGCCAGAAGAACACTGTGACAGCGATCTCCCTATGCTAGAGGAAGGAAATACGGGCCCTGCATAAGTTGTCCTTGTCGATAGAATGACTGTCTCAGCGCTCTTTGTTGTTTTTCCCCACCCACGAACTCTGGCCCCTGTACAGTTGAGTGAGTTTATTAAGTGTACTAGTTTTAGAACCATCAAAGAGGATATCCAGCCAAAGTGAACTAGAAACTCGAGGTAAGAGGAGGAGGTAGCAGGAAGGACCTGGGAGGGCATATTTATTTGCAAGTGTGAGGCCAAATTACTGACTTTGATTGCTATCTTGCAAGTAACCTTAGCCATAGAATAGAAATAAACTTCAGTTAGGGGGATGTAAAGAAGGCAGCTATTATATAAATTCCAGTGATTTTCACATTAAACTTAACATTTTAAAAGCACCCTAGGGGCTGGCTCTGTGGCCAAGTGGTTAAGTTCATGAGCTCCGCTGCGGCAGCCCAGGGTTCGGATCCTGGGTGCGGACATGGCACCGCTCGTCAGGCCACGTTGAGGTGGTGTCCCACATGCCACAACTAGAAGGACCTGCAACTAGGATATACAACTGTGTACGGCAGGGGTGGGGGTGGGGAGATAAAAGCAGGAAGAAAAAAAAAGATTGGCAACAGTTGTTAGCCCAGGCGCCAATCTTTAAAAAAAAAAACACCCTAATGCATCTTGTTCTGCATTGTTTAAATAACAAACATCTGAAGTTAGGGAGAAAGACGCTATTAAACTATAGGTACATTTGTTTAAATCATCTGCACTGTGGCAGTGACTAAAATAAGTCTCGTACCTATTGTAAGTATCTCAATTTGTGTTATGTGCAGATGTAAAATAACTAGGTAGGGGGAGTCCAAATGATTTCTTGCTTCCCTTTGACAGAACAGAGTTCTTGTCTCTCTCATATCAGTTCCTTCCACCCTCTAGAGGAAAAAGGAAAGACTGGAAAGGACTCCACAAATAATTTTCTTTGAAAAAGAAGAATTAGAGAGTATTGTAACTATGCTCCTGTGGACCACTTGAAAGGTTTGCGTTTGGGAAGTGCGGGAACCAGTCCCAAGGATAATGCTGTCTAGATTTCTAACCCAAGGGACGCTCCAAGAACAGTACCTTCTGCCTGCCGGTAACGTCGAGTTGCGCGTTTGCCTGGTGAATGCTTTTGTCCTTAAAGATTAGTAAAAAGAAAACTCCTGTGAGCTTCTTTGTCCTCCTTGAATAGGGGTTTGAAAAAGAGGGCCCCAATTCTCAAGAATAAGAACTCTATGCATAAAAAAAAAGAATGATTATAAATATTTGAATGCAAATGCATTAATATCAAAAGTTGACATTTTAAGCAATTGGTTCCGGAAGTTCTGAAGTTAAGCCATGCCACAATATTAATTTGATCTTTTTGTTTAATGAGCACCTGGATATTGTGCAGGAGTCAGTACCTTTTTTTAGGCAGATCATAAAATATGCACAAGAAAATTGCCAGGCCTATCTGACTGTAGGAAACGAAATCTAAGGATTTCCTGAGTGGGAAATACTTCGATTAACTGGTCTTACACAGATTTTCATATTTCATGCCAACTTAGTGTTTGAAGAGTAAGAAATTTGGGCCTTAACTGAGGCTCAAATGTCAAAACTAAGTGATAATATACATTTGACCCCATGATTTGAAACCTTCAATCTACCTCCAAATGTGTGTGGGTGTGTTTTCTTTCTTAGATCTACATTTGAAAGCTTCTGACACTAAATTTAAGAACTATTGAAGAGGAACGCAGTTTTTGGAACCAGAACTATGATGATGAGATACAATTTGAAGGACCTTGATGACCAATTAGGGAGGCCATTTTGCTCGCTTGTTTTGTTTTTACTTGGTGGTTTAGGTGTAATTGAATATGTTAAGTATTCTATAAGAAATGATGTAACTAGAGTCTAATTACCTAAATTTAAAATATAGTCAAATGATTTGCCCCTCGATGTATTTCTCAATACGAAGTCAGAATCACATGGGGTGTTTCAAAGCGCGGTTACCCGAGCTGTACTTTGGACCTACCGAATCCCTCTCTCTGGGGCCTGAGGGTTGGTTTGCCTGTTTTCCAGCTGTGCTGCTGGTCCTGATCCCCCCAGAGCTCCCCCTCCCCTGCTGTAGGATAGTAACAGGACACGCAGGCTCCAAAGTATGAACTGCTCCCCTGGGCCCACGCCTGCGTGCCCTTGCCTCTCTCTTCTGAAAACTGGAGCTTTCACCAAATAGGAAGTGAAATGGGTACAAGGACTGGAAACCACCTCTGAGGGATGTTGGTCGGTCGGCAGTGTGCTGACCACCCCTCCTCCCCCAAACAAATCTTCAGTTCAGGTGGGTGATAACATCCCTTAGCCAAAATGCCAATTCCTCTGGGAAGGTTAAAGCACCATCAGTTATTTACTCAGTTGTCTGAACTTTTAAAAGAAGTCCAGCCACTCAAACGGACACCTAGTGAAGATTAGCAGCTCTTTGTGATTTAAGTGAAGGGAAGATATGTAAGTTTGGCCTAAGGTATGCATTGGAGGAAACGGGCCACCTCTGAGGAAACCTAAAGAAGTGTGATTAGGGCAAGCTCACTCTTTAGGGCTGTGTAGATGGGAGCTGGATGCTGGAAGTGGAGAAAGAAGCAGAGCAAACTGCTTATTTCAAAATTGCTTTCAGAGATGTTTTCTCCTGTGACTTGCATGGTTCCCAGCTCCCTGAGCTCAAGCTAGTATGGCTAGTGCTACAAGCCAGCCACCTAAAGGATCAGAGTGATTTGTAGCCTGGCCAAGGATGTGGCCAGATGTGGCTTTACTTCTGGAGAGGAAATATCTGCATTTCAAGTTCCATGCAACTGACATAGAAACAAATTTTTGGATGCAACTTGGAGACCACCTGTATGTAGTTCTTTCAAGGGTCGATTTGTTTTCAGTCTAAACCCAGTTGGTTCCAAAATTTGGAAGTTTGTGGAATTTTACTATTTTAGTTGATAGCTGCTAGAGAGAGAAGAGGAAAAAAAGCTTACCCCTGCACTTGGCGCTTTCAGGCAAGGATAACTTTAGCCAGAGATTTGAAGGCGAGGAGGAGAGAGGCGGGCATGTGGCCACTATATATTGAACAAGTAACTGGCTGCAGGTGAGGAGGTTAGATTCCAGGACAGGAACCCTCTTTAAGAAGGAGGTTGCTGGATCCTCTGGGTGAGTAGGAAGTAACGTTTATCTTCTGAACCTCCTTCTACAGCCCAGACAAGAAAGCGTTCAAGGGCTCCAGGTGGACTGTGGGTACTTGATGCTGGATGCCTTTTCTTCCTGTTTGTTTGCCTGAATATTTCATTCCCGCTTTTCCACTGTGAAGGCTTCTCTTAAATTTTCCCTTTCTCTCTAGAGCACACAGCAAATACCCTCCAGCCGGGTTAAGCCCCTCCGACAGCACAGTCGGCTGTAACTACGCATCTGATGTTTGGTGGCCTCTTTAGTGCTGAAGCTTGGCCTGAAATTTGTCCCGCTGCGGAAGTGTTTAATTGTTCCTAATGAACAACAGTCATTTTAATAACTGCTATAAATAAATCTCTTGTGATTTTTCAGTCAGTTTTCACGTCCTGAGGGCCCCTAAAGCAGATTGCTGTTCATACTGTGAATTTTGGGAGTATCAGTGTTTGCTATTTGCCTTTTCTCAAACACACAGGTGGAGGTGGTGCCAGGAAAACGACCTTCTGACTTTAAGCTACTGTTATTTTTAAATGGTGTGACAATCTCATGTTTGTTTATTTAGTTTTGGTTAATTCTACCAATCTCAGAAAAGAGTGGGCTGAAAATTATCTTTTTTCCATTTCATATACGTAGCACTCTTTTATGCCTTAAACATTTTCTCTGTTCTTACCATTGAAAAGAAGCTAAGATTTGTGGTGTGAGCAACAAAAATCCTCTCCGAGGTTTAAAAAAACAATAAGAAAGGCTTCCTTGAACATTCTCAATGAAAGTTTTCTTTGTTTTGTTGCATTTGTGGGTCTTTGGAACAAATATGTGAGGGGAAAGATTTATGTGCTGAAATTCCCGTGTTTTAAGAGTTTAAAGAGGTTTGGATTTATGGCACTCCCACCTCCACCCCCGTCGTTGAATCAGTGAGACTGGAAAACCTGTGAATATGGCCCAGATCACAAAAACCTTTGCTGTTCCCAAGTTCCCTGAAATGACAGGATAAAATTAAGTTTACTAAAGAGCATCTTAAACTCTTAGAAGGCAAGATTTGCTAGGTGGCAAACTGAACCAAATGGTAGTTCACTCCGCTAGCTGATTTTATGCAGAAGCTGGGACCACAGGAGGGGCTCCTCCCACTAAACTTCGGTACAGTTATTACTTTCAAGAATGTACCCCGTTTTCTTCAGGCTCAGAGCTTGTCTGTTAAAACAATTAGCTGCGAGGCAGACAGGGAAGGAACTGCATCTGCAAAAGGCAGGACAAGGTCAGGAGAAGAGGAGATAAACCCCTCGCTTGACTCGCGGCTGCCCACCCTGCAAGGAGCAGAGCTGGCCAAAAACAGCCACACTGATTTATGGAGGAGAAGTGAGGAAACTGTTGTCCCAGATAGCTTGGATTTGTGACAAGATTGGTGTAGACTATTTCCATTTAGACCGAGAGAGAATTCCGAGTCTCGGAGGTGTCCCCCTCCCTCGCCTGCACCCCTCCCCCCGCATTTCCAGCAGCCCTCAGGCTGGTGGTTCTCCGCCTTTGGGGTGCCTGTGAGTCATCCCTTGGGGGGCTAATTGGGACGCAGATACCAGGCCCCACTTCCAGAAATCGAGGTGACGTTCTTAGAAGGGTTCCTTTGCACTTGGAAAAACATGAATCAGAAACCAGGGGAATTTCGTACAGGATTAAGCTACAGCCTAAATGACAAAAATCTGGGTATATTTTTCCAAAGCTTTCACTTAATTAGTGTTTTCTAAGAGAATGAAGACAAAGGCTTTCCCGCCTAGAATTTAGCCACCAGGGACTCGGACTCTGGGTTTCTCCCTCGAGGGGTCCTCCCGTGGGCCTTGAGAAAATCGGCCTGGCCTCCTCGACTGTCGCCGTAATGTTCCTCACGAAGGAAAGTGTTGCCTGTCTCATCTGTGTCAAAGGGCCTTTATTTCAGATCCCTTTTGGAAAAGGAGTGCATGTTCCTGCCTTGGTTTACTGCCTCTCAGAGAACAAGAAGGCGTCTTAAACAAGTGTTTATTGAACTGTTAAAGTCCCTTAACTTTCTGTGAGCTAAGCCAGCAGGGGTCATCAGGCCCTGCATGAATTCAAGGAGTCACAGAGGAAGCAACAAGAACGATGATGACACCACAGAAAGCTGTCACGGTCTCCATTGCCTGAGCACCCCATCAGTACCAGGAGCTGCACCTTAAGCACTTTCCCAGCGTTCTCATGTAATTCAAGTGGGAGTTATCATCTTCCCTTTATAGATGAGAAAACAGAGACTGCAGAGCTAAAGTTACAGGAGCGAGGACCCAGAGCTAGTTGTAGAGGTGGCGTTGAACTCAAGCATCTCTCCAGAACACCCTTCGATGTTTCTGTGGGAGGGTCATCCGAGTCTTTCTCTGTCTCTCAAAGCTTTGATCAGCACAGGACCCTGTCCTGGCTCCACCCCTCACTCAGCGGCTGTTGGAAAAGTCCTTGTCTTTTGTGGGCCTTAATTTAACTCAGGCAGATGAATGGAGGGCCCCCAGCCTGGAGTGGTTGACATCCTCAGTACCACTGGAAAAGTGCTTTGATATGAAGTGCCCCATAAGAGCTTGCTCTTCTGTTTATAGCCAGCCATTCCTGTGAAGAAAATTAAGTGGAAGCTCTGGGCGTGAACAAATGAATGGCCTGTTGGCCGCAGGCATTTAAATCCAGAGGAGCTTGTCACACTTAGGATTGATCAAGTTTGGGCTTTTTTTTTTTTAGGCTTCGTTTTTGCCTAGCAGGTGTTCATTCTGGTCCAAGGCCCTGAATTTAGATCAGAACTTGACAAATTAGTCAATGGAGTTTTCAAAATCTCCACTCCACAGGAAGGCAAGAAATGGAAAGAATGTCAGTTATTAAGGTTCTCACTGGCCCTTGGAATCCAAATGGCCCTTGGAAAGAACACTCGGGGAGGGGAAACATGCGAATTGCTTAAATCTCCTAAGAATTTGCCCCGAGTGGGATGCTCTGAGAGGTGCGAGTGCGTGAGCGAGCTCTCAGAGTGACTGTCCCGCCGAGGACAACCTAATGGAAGGCCGGCTGCAGAGGCTAAACCTGCAAAGGGTGTGGCCTCTGGGGGACGGTAACTGCTCCCATGCAGAGCCGCTGTGTGCCACTTAAGCGGCAGCTAAGTTTGCTATGTGAATTCGAGGATGTTTTCCCAGATCTCCATGCCGTGAACAGCAGTGTTGTTTAAGATGCCATTATTGCTCACATCCCCCGTTGGCCAGGACAGAGGGAGGAGCCTGGATCTGGGTGTCCTGTCCCGGCGGCTGCTGCAGAAGGACATGATTAGTGGTCAGCCTATCTCTGAATGCCCTGGGGAGCACAGGGGAGGAAGGAAGGAAGGAAGTTGTGTAGGATAAACAAAACAAAGCAAAACCAAAAAAAGCCACAAGAAAGTACTTCAGATGTGCAAGAATCTGTAATTCACATACTCATGGGATAGTTGAGGGTTAGGACCTGGATTAAATGTTTTCACATGCGATGAGGATACCAAGAAAAACAACTGAGCGGGTGGAGTGCCTGGCTCGGTCTAAAGAGCTTGGAAACAGATCCCTCTTAGGTTTCTGGAGGTTTAGACACATTAAGGCCTATACGTAAATTGTTTAAAAATACGTCCAGCAAGTTTGGCCATAAGGCCATCCACGTTGCCAATTTGCCTTTAGGTTTTCATGACGGGATTAAATAGGTTTTATGATCTTGTTGAAAATAATTCATCACTTTTTTAAAACTGCGCTTTAAAGGAAGTGAATATACTGATAAAACGAATGAAATGATCTCTTGAGTTACTCAGAACCCATTCCAAACGAGGGGATCTCCGGCAGACAGAGGAACCAGGCTGGCGCCTGCTGACCCTCGCCACTGGGCGCTTTGACCGGGTCAAAGCAGGGATCCGTGGGGCTGCTGCTGTGGCCACACCTCAGAGACGGGGTTTTTTCAGCATCTTAATGGCCCTTGGAATAGAACCAAACAAACACCTTTAAAAAGTAGGATTGGTGGGCATTTTAACAGGGTGTGGAATTATCTCAATATAAAGTGCGCCAAGGATTACTAAGCCAAATGGTATGCCGCCGTTGGAAGTGTCAGCCCTGTGCAGCTGTTCTGGTGAGGGGCTTGAGGCCCAGCTCTTGTGGGAGCCAAAGTTTTTGTAAGTTTTGTACATGTAGATGTGTTAAATTAATTTGAGGATAATCTGTCAGGTTGAACTTGACAGTGAACCAAAAAACAAAACAAAAAAATAACAAAACAAAAACCAACTCGTGACAAGGTTAGTTTCAGTTTGTGCAAAATAAGCACATTTGAAATTTCATGTGTATTAAATTGACTTTGTAGGAAACAAATCTTTCTTCCCTCCCTGGATACCATTATTTTATCCTGTGTTAGTTACAATCATTCAAGTGTGAAGCTTGCAGTAAGGCCAGGGGTCCCATTGTTTAAAGATCTCGAGCTGCATTTCCGAAGTCAAATGGTGGCAGAGGAAAAGCGACTTCCCAGACACTCAAGAGAGCTTGAAAGGGACTGAACGTCTGCAGCGTGCTGTTCCTTCCTTCCCTTTTGAAAGTAGCCCTCAAAATTGGTCTGAAACCAGTGACATTTAAAAATCTCTTGTATTTGCATGAAAGTCTCTGAGTTTTGAATTTGAAGAAGTGAAGTGTTCCGTCTGCGGAGCGCTAACCTGGGTAAGAGGCAGCATGGGGTGATGCGGCATTTCCCCAAGGGGATTCTGTGAACCCCACGGCCCAGCAAAGACCCCGTACAGCCCGAGTGGGCTCTGCGGTCCAGTGAGTCACGGAAATGCTGCCTCCATCTCCCTTGCAGCAGGTTAGTCTCGGAGAGGTCCTGAAGGAAGGAAACCGGGGGACTTTATCCAGTGCGGAGTCTCTCTCTCACTCATTGCCTCCTTCCCTCCCTCCCTTCCTCTCTCTGGCCATCAACTGTTAATACGGTGCAAAGCACATTCTGGAAAGTCCGGCTCCTAGCCAGTGGCATAGACAACACTAGCTGTGGCCAAATGCCACATTTTGGGGCCCCTTTTCCTCATCTGTAAACAACAGGTTTCAAGGTGCTTGGAATAGTTACTACTTCAGTCTCTTCCTCAAAGTTTCACTTTAGAGCTAAGATTTGAGGAGTTTACAGCCTTTTTTTCATATTCAGAGTAAGCCTTAGACGGCCAGAACAACAGCAGATCGGGAGAGAGAAGACAGTGACTGAAGACACAAACACAGTGGACTAATGAATGCAAAGAAAACCTAGAAACCCGGAGTGTTCCCTGGCTTGGCTGTTCCCACATGGGTGCCATGTTATTGGACATTGGTCATGATGCTTGCAGCCACCAAGCATCTTTTGAACTCTCTTCCTATATTTAGGGGCTTTTCAACATTGTAAGTCCAGCCTCCCCAAGATAGACAGGTCACTAACTTGGCCCGCTGAAGGCCTGGCTCCCGCCTGGATGGTCTCCGCCTGGGCTCCGGCCTTCCGAGGGATTCTGTGGGCTCCCAAGTAGCCCTGAGGAACGTGTTTTCTGCTTAAACCGTCCAGGGCAGGTTATGTTGTTTGCAGCTGAGACCTTGACTCACCGGTACATCCTGCCAACTAAGATGCGATTCTGTCTTAATGAAAGTGGGGCCTAGCAACGAAGGACACTGGAGGCAGTTCCAAAACGTTTAGTTCGGCAATATCGAGTGTGTTTATTCCCTCCAATGTCTGGGATAAGAGCTCTCTGCATGCCACACCAAGCAGAGGCTGGCTCAGTATGTCTCAAATTAAAGACAACTTTCTCTTTCAAGCAAGAGGCCCCGCTCAGTCCCTTCCACCTGGTAGAGCGAGAATCTGGCTTAAGATTTTCATAGGAGCAGCAGGTCAGAAGAAGAGCAGACAATGTACTCAGCCTCATCCTGCTGAGTGTGTTTTTTCACCCTAGGAACACGGTAAGAGTAATAAAATCCCCAATAAGTTTCCAGGAAATATGAAGGAATTTGTGAATGATGATGAAGTAAGACAATTTGCAGTAGGGTTTCCCCCTTTCTCAGAGGAGCTGGGGGTAGAGTGAGAGTGGGTTGGTGAAGGGTCAGAATTTATTTCTGCCTTCTCTGAAATCAAGCAGAAGTGTGAGAAGCCAAGAAAGCCACTTGGAAAAGTATTTTCCTTGATGTCAGGAAACTGTGGGATTCGGGGATTTTTTGTTTTTGTTTTTGTTTTTTGAGGAAGATCAGCCCTGAGCTAACTACTGCCAATCCTCCTCTTTTTGCTGAGGAAGACTGGCCCTGAGCTAACATCTGTGCCCATCTTCCTCTACTTTATATGTGGGACGCTTACCACAGCATGGCTTGACAAGTGGTGCCATGTCTGCACCCGGGATCCAAACCGGTGAACCCCGGGCCGCTGAGAAGCAGAACATACACACTTAACTGCTGCGTCCCCGGGCCGGTCCTATGGGATTGTTCAATCAAGTAAAAACAAAGATTTTTAAGTCACTTTCTGCCATGGGCTTAGCTCTCTGCTGGCGGCTGTAAGGAATATTACAGCAACATTTCCTTTTTCTGAACTGTTTGTGAGTAGCTTCAGACGCCGTGCTCCATCTCCTAACGCCTCAGGGTGGACTGACTTCCTAAGTACAGGATTTTCTCTGACATCGCAGCAGCACTGGTACCGAATTCAGGAAATGTAACCCTGTTACAGTAGTCTTTTCTAGTCTACACTCCATATTCCAAGTTTGTCAGTGGGCCAATAGCGCCTCTGAGCACTTCCCTACTTGGTGCAGAGTCGAATCCAGCACAACACGTGACGTTTAGATGTCCTGTCTCTGGTTTCCTTTCCTCAGGAACAGCTCCTCAGGCTTTCTTTGTCTTTTGTGACATTGAAACATTTGAAGAACAGGAGCCAGTTATTTCATACAATGCTCCTCAATTTGGGTTTCCTGGGATGTTTCCTCATGGCTAGTCCTGGCCAGAGGACCACACAGGAGACGCTGGGGGATGTCCACCTGCTTCTGTTCATTTTGATCACCTGGTCAATGTGTGGTCTCCACTGCAGCTACCATTTTCTCCTGGTAACTAATGATCAATCTGTGGGGCGACACACCCTGTCTTTTAAGGGACTGGGACAGACCTTTAATAATAATATTATAATAATAATGGAGGGGGCTGCAGAGGGCAATGGTAAGAACTGGCTTGAATCCTGACTATATGCCATTCACTAGCTGTGTGACCTTGGGCAAGTTACCTAACATGTCAGATCCACCTTTCCTCATCTGTAAAATGGGATAATAATATTTCTCTTGCAATGTTGTTGAGAGGATAAATGAATAGGTAAGGTGCTTGGTGCACAGGAGGCATTCCACAAGGGTTAGTGAGCTTCTCATTCTCTTCCTCCACCTTTTTAAAGTTACTTTAAAAGTAAATTTTTATACTCTATGGTTTATATACTACTACAGTATATAACCGTATATAAGAATATACTATTTATACTCCTACTATTGTTTCCAGTGCTATGAAGGGACATCGAGGACAAGCAAGTCATACAATGCAACACCTATGGCAAGAGGCATGAAAAACTGGATATGCAACAGCAGCCCAGCGGGGGAAGTTTGGATCCTCTTTGGAAATGCCAGGAGCAGGGGGTGATGGTAGCAACAAAATGGCCATCTTGAGGGGCATGGTCTTGCTCAGTTTGAGAGTCAGCTGTAAGGAAATGCCCAATGGGACTTAGATTAGGAGACTGAGTAGGGCTCCAGGACGCCAGCTCCATGACATCAAGGTCCCCAGGGGTTCACCCTACACCCAGGCCAGAGGCCAAGTGCACAGGGCAGAATTGCTCTGCGCGGCCCATGGTGTGGCCCCAGGAAGACCACCAATCTTCTCTAAGCCTTCATTTGCTTGTCTGTAACATGAGAGCTTTTGACCAAATCTGAGTTCTCAGTCCAGGCTGGGCATTCGAACCAGTAGGGGAATTTTAAGAAAATGCTAATTCATGGGCCCACCCCCGGGCCAATGAAATGAGAAGCCAGCCATCGGAATGTTTCCAAAGTTCCCCCGCTGATGCTCCTGTAAGCCAAATTTCAGAACCACAGGCCTAAGTAATCTCAAACGCCCTTCTTAGCCTTGAGTTTCTACGAGTCCACAAATGGAATATTCGGAGGAACTGAGTTTTCTGGGGGAACTTAGAATTCACCACCAGAAATTCCTTCTTGTTTCTATTCCTATTTTTGAAAACATTTTTCCAGTGATTAAGTGTAAATAATCTTGAAGGTCCTCCCTACCTTAATGCTACCATAACTACATGAGAAGGATATTCTGAGGAACTGGGGTTTTCTGGTTAATTTAGAATTCCACCCAAAATTCCTTTTTGTTTTTATTCCTATTTTTAAAAACTTTTCTAAAGTGTAAATTTCCTGCCTAGGGATAGTAACTGCATTAACGTGGAAGCCACGACTTGCCCTCTCCCGAGCCAGGGCAGACATGTCTGCTGAGGTGGACACTGACCTCCAACTAGCCTCAAAAGTCCGTCTTCACCTTCAGCAGCCCTGACCCAACACTCAGCTGACACCTGAGATGAAACCTGTTTGCCATTCCAGGTGTGCTGGGTTCAGCTCCATATTTCTTTCATAATGGCGTAGCTTGCAGGCCTTGAAGGCAAGATTCCTCCACCCCAAGTCCCGCAAATGCACAGGACAAGAGAACAGGCGATGGAGGGGCTATGCTGAATGTTAACAGAGTCCGGATGAGCGTTGCGTGTGAAAAACATACACGTTTTTATAAAAGTATGCTTTACTGCCGTTTGCTTCTTTTACTTAAATTGAATGCAGAGAAGTCAGTTCTGGGGAAATAGTATGGCAAATAGATTAAGGCCAGGGTTCAAATTCTGAGTCTGCCACTCACTAGTTGGGTCACTTTGGACAAGTTACCCATTTCTCCTCTATAAAATGTGGCTAACACAGGCTGGCCTGGTGGCATTGTGATGAAGTTCACACGCTCCGCTTCGGATCCTGGGTGTGGACCTACACACCGCTCATCAAGCCATGCTGTGGAAGTGTCCCACATGCAAAATAAAGGAAGATTGGCACAGATGGGGAAGCTTGGCAATAGATGTTAGCTCAGGGCCAATCTTCCTCACCAAAATAAATAAATAAATAAAATGTCTTTTAAAAAAATGTGGCTAATAAGAGTATCTATCTCATAGAGTTATTGTGAAGTTTGAATGAAATAATAGACCTAACACCCAGGGTCTGGCATGCAGGGAACTCTCAACAAGTGTTACCTATTTACCTTGTTAATATCATTCATTCATGAAGTGAGTTATGATTAATCAAAATTGTATAGAGTGTTAGAGGTAGTGGAGATAATAGAAATACCTATATTGAGCCCCAAACACCAGCTGGTGGCAGGGACAAGTGAATCTGTGTCCGTCCAAAGTTGACGCGTGTCAGTGTGGTCTTGGGTGGCAGTGCCCACATCTGGGATGTGCTCACGTGATCATGGGGTCATCAAGAGGAGCTGAGGTGCCCCAGAGGGGGCATTTTGGAAATTAGTGGGTGTGATTTTTGGTTGACACCCCCATTGGCATCAGCGATGGGGGGGAAGCAAGATGTCCTGCAATGTTTGCAAGAGTCCCATACAATGAAGAATCGTTGCATGTCCCAGGTGACTTTCGAATGTTCTCCCAGACTAAACTCACTGCAAATGTAAAGCAGCAATACTTAGAACATCATAATTCTGAAAATCAGTTCTAAAAAGTTACTTGGAAAACCCAGTG
The DNA here is from genome assembly GCF_041296265.1 of Equus caballus. NCBI lineage: Eukaryota > Metazoa > Chordata > Mammalia > Perissodactyla > Equidae > Equus > Equus caballus. The sequence goes on along the minus strand of NC_091698.1, from coordinate 52,240,451 downwards.
ATTTAGAAGACCTTTCCAAGGAGAGAAGCTTAAATGGAAGAAAGATCTCATCTGAAAATTATTGTGTAATTTACTCACGCTGTGTAGGTTGCCGGCTCTATGCATTAAGCATTTCTAACTACAAATTTTCCTCAAAAGGGTTTCAGTGCCATAGGGCAGTCACTGTGCAGTGAAACCAACTGAAAATATTAACAGAGATTTGAGATTTCTTTGAACATACCTTGAACCAGGTATAAATTAGCAGAGTCATGAAATACAAGGATTTCACTGAATTTCATTACTGTTGTTTTAAAAAATATTGTGATAATATTGCCATCTATATACATACATATATATATGTTTTGTTTTTTTTTTTGTAGCACAATGATAAGAAGTCTAGGTTGTGAGAATTACATTTTCAAATTATTTTTCAGTTGGCCTGTTCTTTTTCAGCATTGTTCTGATTCCTTCGCTAGAGGTCTTCCTCACCACTGGGCGTCTTTCAATCCATCCTCTCGCAAGACACAGCCCCCAGTTCTTTTTAAGCCCTAGAGACTCTATCATTAAAGCGATACCCTGAGTCATAAAGTAGGGAACCACCCTCATGCTGTCCTTATAAATGAATCCCAGCTCACTGATGACTTTGAGTCTGTAGCTCGTCTTGGTATACTATCTCTGTTTTAATTACGGTTACTTTATTCTTTCTCATATACATGGGTAAATGTTCTCTGTTATTACTTAGCCTAACACTAGTTTTTATTCCAAGGTCCATCTGTACCTCTGCCTTTCGTTTTTCTGTTCTTCTTGCATAAACAGCTTCTGATCTTCTCTTAAATCCAAACCCCTTCCTTGTTGGTGGGCGCAGGCAGCCGGCGGCTTCCCTGAGTCCTCCAGGGAGGCCATGCTCGAGCCGTTACATTTTGAAATACATCTTACTTTATTATACATGATCATCTTTTTAGCCTTAATGTTAGAGGAGTGGTTCTCGATGGGGCATGATTTTGCCCTTGAAGGGACACTTGGCAATATCTGGAGACATTTTTGCTCGTCACGATTGGGGGTGAGGTGCTGCCGGCATCTAGCAGGTAGAGGCCTGAGATGTTGCTCACCATCCTACAGCTGACAGCACAGCCCCTCAAGAGGTATGTGGCCCCATGTCACAGGCTAAAACATCCCGTGTTAGAATTAGAGGGTTACATTAATTTTTTCAAACAATGTGTATAGATAGCTTCTATAATCCATGAATTTAATTAGGGATATTAAAAGGAGTTTATAAAATATTGATTGTACAAACAAGCTATAAACCACCCGCATAAATCAAAATAATAGGAAGTAGTCTGAGTGGCCTTTGGATTCCCCACTTCCACCACAGCCCTTAAACTAGTTATGTAAATAGAAAATGACTTTGAAAAAGTCTTCTGTCCCTTAATCTCACGTGGACGCCAAAGGTCAAATGTGAAACGCCAGCGCATCTAACTCACTGAGCATCCATCCTTCCAGCTGTATTTCTCCAACGGCCGCCACCGAGCACCCTCATTTCAGGAAACATTTGTTCAGCACCTGGTGAATCCACAGGCTTTGCCCCTCCCCTTCTGACAAGGACTTTTTAGGGAACACTTGAGAGGGTCTAAGTCACGCACAGGATCTGGGAGAAACACTTCCGTGTCAGTCAGCACCCAGCTCTGGGTGTCCATCACAACTCCTAACCGAGGGGCACACAGCTGCGAGGAGGCAGTAAGGCTTCCTCCCCGCGCCACGAATGTCCTGAGAGGAACGTCTCAGAACTATTTAATGGTGTGGCTCTCACTGTGGCTAATAGGTGGGAGAAGCCAGTTTGTATATAGTACCATTGGGCACATTCTTTCCCAAGTTGCATTAGGAAGCCTTCACTACAAATGGCGGTAAACAAATGGAGTGGAAAATTCCAGAGTCTGTAAAACAAAATAGGGGCGAGCAGACTTTGGAGATCTTATTCTCTTCTGGTGCAGTGACTTGGCAGCATTTGGACTCTGGTTCCACCTTTTATCGCGCGGCACGGCGTTGGCCACACCCTCGTTCGTCTGCACCCGGACGGAGGTCCTCTCTGTAGACGGGATGGAAGCACCCAGCAGACGGCTGGCGCACAGAGGATGCACAACGAGCTGCTCTGGCTTCATAAATCCGCTCAGGGCTGTACCGTACAGAGGAAAGGGCCCACCCACGTCAAAGCTGTGGCTTGCTTTCAATGAGTTCCACCCAGGGCAGCTTGGTTAGCACCGGGAAAGGGTCCTAGGCATTAAGCCAGCCCTGAACTTTAAGCCACCTGGGGGCCAGTTACTCAGTTAGGGACTGGCTTTGGACCCCACAAACCATCTTAAGAGGTACCATTGGTCATTATGAGCACTGTCTACGTGTCAGATTATACATGCATAATCTCATTTTATTCTCATGATAATCCAAAATATAGGTGCTTTGTCCCTTTTAGTGGCCGAGGAAAGGGAGGCCCAGGCTCGCCGCCGGGGCAGAGGCTATGGGGCCGGCAGGACTGAGCTCGGGCGTGGCTTTTACCCGCTGCCTATGCACCTGGTCAGGGCCTGGCCCCTTCCTTTGGGGAAATCACTGCCAAAAGCCGACTCACACGCTTCCTGGGAGGGGAGGTCTGTGAGGCCGGCCCGCCCTTCCCAGGGACTCCCGGCTCCCGGGCCTCCCGCTCGCTCCTGCTCTCAGCCCGGGCCGGGCCCCCCAAGCCTTGGCTCCCGGCGACCACATCTGCTTGGTGGAGAAATGGGTGGGGCCCCGAGAGCAGATTTATTGTGTCTCCAGCGCCTTGGGCTCCATCCCAGCCGCGCAGAATTGGAGCGATGACAAGGATAAATGCGTTTGGCTCCGGCCTCAGTCACCGAGAATTTATTTAGCACCTGCAGTAATAAAAAATAACGCCGCAGCGTGCAAGGCACCGCGTGGGCACGGGGAAGACGCAGAGGACCGCGGCCCGCAGAAGATGCTCGCTTGCTCTCTAGCTGCTTGCAATCCGGCTGCAGAACAGACATGGTTCCCGGAGAACCTCTGAGAAGGAACAAGGTGGGGCATCTCTGAGATGAGGAACCCGAGAGGTCGAGTACTCTGAGGTCACACAGCTAGTGAGGAACCGAATGACAGCTGCAGATTCTGTGATACTTACGCGAGTTCTTTTTTTTTTTTTAAACACGTGGAAAATTTTAAAAATACAGCTAAGCGTAAAAGGAAAAACCACCCAAATCCCACCGCCCAGAGAGAACCACCATCACCCTCCCAGCTTTCTCTTTCTTTATGCAGATGTCCGTGAACGTGTCAACAGCGTGTTCTTATTTTACAAAGTTGGTTCACTCACACACTAATCTGGAACCTGCTTGTCTCCTTTAGGCGCATGCCAGCTATTGAAATGGGCGGGGAGGGCTGCCCGAGGGCAGGAAAAGGGCACTGTTCCCAGGGTTCCTCTCCCCTGCAGGCAGCCTTGGGCTCCAGGAGGGAGGAAGCCGTCCCAGCAGGGCCTCAGGAGGTAGATAGGAGGTAGGTAGGTGAAGGTGACACCTGGAGGAGGAAGGATGAGCCTGGCGAGTTGTGCTGTGTTGGTAGGACTTGCGGATGCTGAAGCGAGCTGGTTCAGGTCCAGGGGCCAGCGGCCGCGGCAGAATGTAGAAAGGAATGTGCTTCGTACCCTTGCGAGAGATGGAAGGAGCTGGCAAGCCTGGCTTTGTGGAAGGGAAAAGCACCATCTCTGGGTTCTTTAGGGAACCAAAGCAACCGACTTTCCTGCAGCTTCCCACACACCTATTCAGAAGGCACTTTAGCCAGGAAAAAAAGCATGTTTTCCAAGATGCGTCCCAGGGAACACAAATCCCACAAAAGTGTTCTCCAGAACAAGAGTTAAAAAATAGTTTGAGCACTGCGCTCCACAGTCACCCCACCTTGGAGAATCACAACGCACAGAAGCTTACCTGCGGCCTGAGAGGCAGAGAGGCAGGGGGATCTGCTTACCCCAGGGTTTCCCAGTTGTCTTTTCTCAGAACAGCTCTTACCATGCACGGAATTTCCCTCTTGCTCCAAGCCCAGTGATGCTGGAGAAGACACGGCAGAGCCACTGGCCTGGGAGTCTCCCCTCATCCGGGCGGCTTCCTTACAGTCAGTGGAAAGCCCCAGGCCTCGCAGGTGTCAGGTGCCCCAGCTCGGCCCCGCAGGGCCCTGTAAGGGTGGGAGTCTGTGATCCCAAGATCTCCTCCAGTTCCAACGTTCTATTTCTGTTTCTGAAATTCCTGCCAATCAAATCTCACTTCAAGAGAATACCTAGCGGGTGTGGTGGCCTAGGCAGTCAAATTTGCTAGTTAAATTCAGTCATTTACTCAACAAATATTTCTTGAGTTCCTACAGTGCGCCAGGTACTGTTCTAGGCATCTATTCACAGGAGAGAATAAGATCAGACCTATTCTCTTATTGCTGTAATGGGGAAACAGACTATAAACAAATAATCGTATCATGTATATGTCATCTAAGGGCTATGAGAAGAAATAAAGTAGTGGAACCACAGAGTGTGGGATGGGGAGACTGAGAAGGGAGGCAATATTAGACTAAGTGATTTGGGAAGGCTTTCCTAAAGGGGTGACATCTCAGCAGAGACCTGAAGGAAGCAAGGATGAAGCCCTGCAGAGACTCAGGGCAGAGCATTTCAGGTGGAGGGAACAGCAAGTGCAAAGGTGCTGAGGCAGAACCGTGTTTGAGGAGCAATAAGGAGGCCAGTGTGGCTTAAGGGAGTAAAGGAAGGGGAGAGTGTTAGGCGATGAGATCAGACAGATGGGGCCAGATCTTGTAGGGCTGTGAAGGTTGTGGTAAGAATTTTTTATTTTATTCAGAGTGAGATGGGAAGCCACTGGAGGAATTCGGCAGGGGAGTGATATGTGATACAAGGGAGAGTTTCTGCCTGCTAACGGGGATGAGCAATCTTCTAAATGGTTAGAGCCCACTTTCCGCCTTTGAAAATAAGAGAGCTGGGGCCGGCCTGGTGACGCAGTGGTTAGGTTTGCACGTTCTGCTTCGACAGCCTGGGGTTCCCCGGTTCGGATCCTGGGTGCGGACATGGCACCGCTTGGCACGCCATGCTGTGGTAGGCGTCCCGCATATAAAGTGGAGGAAGATGGGCACGGATGTTAGCTCAGGGCCAGTCTTCCTCAGCAAAAAGAGGACGATTGGCAGCAGTTAGCTCAGGGCTAATCTTCCTCAATAAATAAATAAATAAAATAAAATGAAAAATAAAGACACCATCTTAAAAAAGAAAAGAAAAGAAGAGAACTTATGAAAAGTAATTGCATTTTCCTTGGATGACTGAAGATCCCGCAAGGCCTCAGGATCGGTCATTCATTCGTTCTACACTTACTGAGCATCTTCTATGTGTGAAGTTCTGGGCTAGGCACCAGGGATACAAATGTAGTTGAGGTGACTTTTAGTTCCACTTTTGATACAAAAACATCACAATTACTTCACCCCCCTGATTAAATAGGACCCCAAACCCCCCTTGCCGTGGTGGCCAGGAGTTCCATCTCAGTCATATTTCAGGAGGTGCATGTCCTCCCCTTCCTCTGTGGTTCCACGGGAATCCAGGAACTCACAGGTGGCTGGGAAAGGATGGGTCTCTGGTCTCCAGTCTGTTGTGAATGATGCCAAGATGCTTGTGGTCCAAGCCCAATGGTGTCTTCCAAGGCAAGTAGCTCTATCCCTCGGACCACCCGGGGCTCCCAAGGTCCTTCCCTTGGTTCCAGGATCACGGCGTTTAAAGAACTCAGTCTTCCTGGTGTCTGCTTACCACTCTCAGCAGTCGGGTCATTAGGGATGCTGCACAGATGCATAAGGCACAGTCGCCTTCCCTCAAGCCTCTCAGAGCCTTTGGTCTGACAGACAAGTAAGCCAGCGTTAATGGGAGGTGTGGCTGGCTCTGTCAGGGCAGCAGGATAGCCTCTGGGGCTATTTTCTGTAGAAAGAATGAGCCAAAGTAGGTTCTACAACCCATGTTCTCAAGGTGTTGGGTTTTTTAGTATAAGCTTCAGTTTTTAATATGATACAAAAATTATTCATTCAGTTTCAGTTTTGTGCAACAAGGAGCGGTTCTCAACAGGCTGCTTCTGTTCTGGTGAAAGATGCTAAATTGATCACGGTGGTAGAATAGAAACAGAGGTACATTTTTTCACTTCTTCTTGGAGGTAGAAGGAGCGATCATCTAGACGAGATGAGAAAACTGGGTTCGTCCCTGAACTTTGACACGTCTCTTGACCTCTCCAGGCCTCCATTTCCTCATCTCTTTGTTTTCTACTCTAGAGAATATTTATCAAATGTCACAGGCAGTGTTTTACTAGAGACAATACCCGGCTGAATAGAATTTTCTTGGTCTGTTCTTGTATGTTCCGCTTTTGTTTCATTCTCTAGTTACTCAAGGAAGATTCCTCTCCTTCAACTCTCTCCTTACTCTCTGGCCCTCCTTTCTTTCTCTATCCCCATTTTATTTGTTTGCTAGTTTAGTATAAATGATATGATAAAGGAGACAGAGGAAGAGCTGGATGAAGAGGAACATAGGGGCTGGTCTAGAAGGGTCCCAAGCGTGGCAGCTTCTGTCCCTGTGGAAGTGGGGTGTCCCACCCTCCCGCATGTGGATGCCCTCACCAACCTGCGATCACCAAGTTTTGTTGCTTTTTTTTTTAAAATCACTTGAAACTCTGGGTGAGAGGAATCAGGCTGGGATAGGCTTGCAGCGGGCCCCACAACCTCCCCTGGACCCTCCACTCAGCTGGGAGGCCCCCAGGTCCCCCTCGTTGGGGACCCAGGAGAGCCGCAGTGCCCTGCTGCAGCAGAGGTTTGTCCTTTCCTGGGTACCACACTCTCCGTGAAGAGTCGGACATCTGCTGGCAGCAGCACTAATGAAGTTGAGGAAGTGCTTGGCTGAAAAGGGCACGGATGGGGTAATTGAATTGGTGTCAGACACATAATGGCTTTGAGAGTCTTTTCTCCCTCATTTGGTAAGAAGAGCCCTTTCCCTCACATCCTCCGTAAAAGCTCAAGGAGAAAAGGCTGTTCACCCAGCTATACATCAACCCTGTCTATTGAGCGGGAGTTTTGGGAAACCGTACAGAGAAGCACACATTTTAAGAAGGCTTTGGGGACTGTTAATAGCAGGCTGGGCAGGGCACAGGAAGAGGCTACAAAGGAGTGTTTTCCACAAGATACTGCCAGGTGATAAAATATTAAAACCAATACCAACGCTCGCTCTTCAAGGAATGGTCTTAATGATTCTGTCAGAGAGCTGGGCCCTGTGGTCAAATGGACAGTGAGTGTTGGGTGTTATCAAAAATAGCTTAATGGGTGCCATGAATGGATGCCAAGAATGCTTAATGGGTGCCAGGCCCCGTGCTAAACTCTTACACATTATCTCATTTAATCCTCACAACAATCCAGCGAGGTAGGCATGATTATTATCCCATTTTACAGATGAGGAAACTGAGGCTTGCCCGAGATCACAGTTATGACGTAGAGAAGTTCTGCTTGAAATCTAGGATAGGGAATCCAAAGCCAGCATTTCCTTTCTTCTTTGATAAAAAACTTGAAAGGAAAAAAGAATACAGCCATGTGTGATGAAACATAGTACAAAAGAGTTTACAGCGAAAATTAATTCCCTGTCTCACCGGATCCCAGTCCAGAGGCAACCACCATTACTGATTTCTTGTGTTGCTTTCCAGCTATGGAGAATACACACACAAATGCCTGTATGTGTGTGTGTTTACAATTCTATGTATACAAATGGTTATGTGCTGTCCATACTATCTGCACCTTGCTCTCTTCATTTAATGCCTTGGAAGTTTCCAGGATCAGTGCAAAGAGAGCTGCCTGACTTTTGAATGCTACATAGCAGTTCATAGGATGGATTTATTGGAACTTAACCAGTCTACTCCTTAGGGATATTTAGGACTTTCAGACTTTCTTCAGCCTTTCTAGATTTCTGCCATCACTAACAACATTGCAGTAAGCATCTTCAGGGACACGCCCCTGAGCATGTATGTGAGCAACATTCTGGCACCAAGGGGGCCGTGCAGGCTCTTGGCTTTCGGACATCCCATACGTACAACCCTCCAGGTTTGATAGATCTCAGCACGCCCGGTGCCCCCCGGGACATTTCTGAATGAAAGCATGAGTGTTGATAGCAGAGGTTCCTCTCTCCAGCTGCCATCCCATCAGGTTCCCCTTAGGGCAGCCAGGAGCTGTAAAGGTCGTCTGTCAAGCCTGCCGCCCCAGGCAGGCGGAGCCTGGTCATGTCATGCCTGGTTCACCTAAGGAGGTACAGTCCGAAGTCCAGAGGGTTGAAGCAGCTTGCCCAAGGCCACACGGTAAACAGTTGGTGGGGAGGACAGTGGGGCGGGCTGGAGCGGGGTCTTCTGCCTCCCTGTGCGCTGCTCCTTCCACTGCCCCCGCTTGGTTCAAGAATGTCCGCTCCACAGAGGTTTGCCTCTTCCCCAGTTAGTACTAAGGCTTGAGAAGATTCTGAAGCCACTCTGGGCCTGGGGGACAGGGGGTCATCTTCTTGTCACCTTCTGGCCTTCCCATCACTAGGCTGAAGCTGGGTTTCTGCCTCATCAGGTTGATATTTCTTATAGAAACGGCTGCCATCTTTGTATCAGTCAGGACAGTCTTTTGTGGTAACAAACCAACCCCAAATCCTACTGGCTTAATACCAAGAGTTATTTTTTACTTACTCATTCACTCCCTGACTCAGGCCACTCCCCATGTCAGCTGTCTTCCCTGTAGTGACTCAGTCACCCAAGCTGCTTGCATCCGGTGGCTCACCACCTCCGTGGGTGGCCTCCGTGATTGCCCTGGGGGAGGGGTGCAGCTCTGGGGAGAATGCAGGAGGGTCACACACTGACTCTCACAAGTCTCCCCAGGTCACTTCCACACACAGGGCTCCCTGGCCAGAACTAGGCACATAGCCACACCTAATTGCAAGGGACTGGGCGGAGTGTGTGTGTGTGTGGTCACGTGGATGATTCTGTGTGATACATGTCTCTGCCGAGCCCACAGACTAGTGGGGCTGGGTGAATATGGGCTGCACTAAGCAGGGCAGTGACCACAGGCCTGTGGGGGCTTTTGTCAATAATAGTAGATTTGGGGACAAATGTTAGCTTTTAGGTGCTACTCAATTGCTAATTCATCTGCAGAGGACTTTTATTTTTCTTAACTATCTTATTGTCAAATAAAACATACATACAGAAAAACCCACACAACAAATGCATAGCTGAAGCTTAGTAAATTATTATCAGGCAAACATTCGTGGTTTTTTTTTTTTATGAGGAAGATTAGCCCTGAGCTAACATCTGCTGCCAATCCTCCTCTTTTTGCTGAGGAAGACTGGCCCTGAGCTAACATCCGTGCCCATCTTCCTCTACTTTATATGTGGGACGCCTGCCACAGCATGGTGTGCCAAGCAGTATGTAGGTCCACACCCGGGATCCAAACCAGCCAACCCTGGGCTGCTGAAGTGGAACGTGTGCATTTAACTGCTGCACCACGGGGCTGACTCGGTGTTTTTTTCTTTTTAACAGGTGGCTGTTCTTTTTTTTTAAGATTTTATTTATTTTTTATTTTTCCTTCTTCTCCCCAGGACCCCCAGTATATATTTGTATATTCTAGTTGTGAGTGCTTCTGGTTGTGCTATGTGGGACGCCGCCTCAGCAAGGCCTGATGAGCGGTGCCATGTCCACGCCCAGGATCCGAACCAGCGAAACCCTGGGCTGCCCAAGTTGAGCGTGTGAACCTAACCTTGCAGCCACGGGGCCAGCCCCCAGGCAAATTTGAAACTGCTTCCCGAGGTAAGAAACAGAACAGTAGAATTCCTTGTTTTAATTTTTGGACTCAGTGCTCTATTTTACCAAACTTGAGTCTAACACAGCTTTGGAAAAGTGAAATTTTGAATTTCAGAGTACAATACTCCACTTTTGTACTGAGGGCTGTCTGATCTTGACAGTGAACTTGCAGTATGCCTGTGACGGAGGGTGCGAGGCAGTCCTCCCATCTCACAATGAGTGTAAGGGAAGGAATGCGGGGTGCCTCGGGCAGACCGGCCAGCATCTGCCAATCTCTCCCCATGTGCCCTAACTGTGCATTAGGTCCCGGGGTCAGCCGGCTGCTTGTGGAATGCCTCCACCCTGAGAGGCCACCACACCCACTGTGGGGCCCTTCCTCCAGGCCAAGCTGCAGCCTGGAGGTCAGCCTGACCCTGAGGACTCCCAGCTCTGGGCAGAAGCCCCATCACCCCTGCCAAGGTATGTGTCAGCCTCGAAGAAGCACACCATGTTTTGGTAACTTGCAAAGGACAAATCCTAGAAAGACTGCGTGTTCCTGGCTGCTGGCCGCCCAACCTTGGCGATGCTCGCCCCGCCTCCAGGGAGCCCAACGCACCTGCTGGGAGACAGCCTCAGGCAGGGCCCTCCCATCTAGCTCTGTCAACACATATTTCTAGACTCAAGTCAGACTCAGGAAAGCATGGCCTTCTCCCCTCCCCACACCCTGGTCCCCCTGCATCCATGAAGCAGTTGACCCAGTTTGTGATAGAAAAATGGGAATCTTCACAGTCGGAGGAGAGGAAGCAACACCACGGTTCCCTAATCTAGTCCAGACGCGACCCTCCTTCTGAGGAGGGGCGAGGAAGCTGGGCCTTCTCCCTCTCTTTTCAGAACATTTGGAGCAACTCCCCAAATACCAGTTGCCAGTGCAAACCTCCTTTGCTGCCGTGAAGAGGAATGATGAATCATGCACACACACAATTTCTCTCGTCCCAAAATACTGCATGTAGACTTACATTTAGTGTCATTTTACATGTGCAAGGTATTTTTAAAAAAATTCTTCTCTCTCTCGCTCCTTTTTTTTTCTAAACCAAAAACACCAGCTGTAAAACCCACTGCTTCCTTCCTCGCCAAGTCTGCAGTGGTAGGAGGTGGCGGCGGCAGCAGACGGCCAGGCCCCTGTGCTCTGAGTCAGGCCTCCCTCTCGGTGGCTCGCTGCCTGCAAAACAAACTTAAAAGCTGGTGAATGGCACTTAGGGGCCTGCAAGCATGCAGGCAGGCCTAAAATATTTGCAGAGGCACACACTCGGTTCAGAGAACAAAAGGCCACTATGTAAATATCTGGGCCCCGTTGGGGCGAGCCATTTTCAAAGTGGCTTCTGCTTGTTGCATCAAGCCAGTGAGGAAGCAAAGACCTTCATTCAAAAGCAGCAGGCAGGAACCACACCACAACTTCCTGGCCCCAGAGGGTACACGCAGAAAGGGACCACAGGCCTGGGTCCTGTGTTTCTCCTTCTCGCTTTCTCCTTCGCTGCCTGCTGCACAGGATGGTTTTGTGACAGCCTACAATGTCAGCTTTCAGGGCTGGGCAGACATGATCAATTTTCTCTCTCGGCAGGGAAAGCCTTTTCTGGAAGACACTCAAAAGGCAACCATAGTTACTAATGGAGCATGGTTGAGTGTGAGACAGAGGTAGTTGTGACCCAGTCTTGACAAAAAGAGGAAAAAACGTGGGATGGTTTTTGCATCAGGCCCCAAATATTCATTCCAAAGACTCCCAGGTGAGTGCGGAAGCAGATCAGACAGACCTGATGCCCCCTTGCACCATCCCCTAAAACTGCCAGGAAGTCTCACACAAACCTGAAAGCTGGCAACAGCCCTAATGGCCAAAGATGAGACCACAAGCCAAAATCTAGGTAGAATTTTCACTAACCACATGGTCCACGGGATTCATTGAGAAGAACATTCTCGGATTTCACACCATTTGTCTTGCCCCGCCTCTGAACCAGAATAGGACAGACAGTCCCAGGAAGGAAATAGTTTTGTTTCACTCAGTCCCTTTGTTGGGGATGGTCTCCTACCTGGGCAGGCAGGACTTAGCTCCGAGTTCAGGTGGAACCTAGTTTCATCCTCTTTTTCTGCCTACAGTCCAAAGCAACAAAGACTATAATTCCCAGCACACACCGGGGGAGACAGAGAGAGAAGGGCGGCTGAAGGCATGCACCAACTTCTTCACAGGCTTCATGGCTGGGAAGGGTTGTCAACAGTGGTAGAAAACAAAGGGTGCTGGGTATGGATGCTTAAAGGTCTGCAAACTACATTAGATTCTCCAGCCCAAGAACTGAGCAAAAGATGCAGCCTTAGGCTGGCTCAGAATTACCCCAGACAATGCTCACCAGGCATGAACATCTGTGCTAGGTAGGCTTAGATCCATGAGAGGAAGCTGCTGGCACCCAAGTGGGAGGCTAAGGACGTTGCATTTACCTTGTCTGATGGCCAAGGCTGAGCCTGGATAAAGGGCTCTCCACGTGATGGGAAAATACCAACAAGGGGCCAGTGAAAAGACAGTAGAGCCTGGAGAGGAAAACTGCCCTCAAGACCCAAAGGCAGCAGAGCGCTCTGAACATTACTGTCCCACAAAGAAACAGATGCTCATCTTAGATAATTGCTGCCCTGGGTCCTTGGAAAGATGCAAGAAGATATGGCCCCAATGGAACTGGCCAAAGAAGGAACTAGAAGGACAAAGTCTGAGATGAGAGAAGAGAGACGAAGAGAGCTGGCTAAAATAAGAAGATAATATAAAGTAACCCAAAAAGAGAAGAGCCAGAGTCAACGCTACATTTGAAGAGAATAAGAGCAGAATTGACTAAGAAACAGCCTGTTGACCAAAGAGAGGAAGAGGCTGCCAACTTTGGTTCTTAGGATCCCTTTATAAATCTTAAAAATTGAGGACCCCAAAGAGCTTTAGTTTAAGTAGGTTATAACTATTGATATGCTTGCATTAGAAAGTAAAACTGAGAAATTTAAAAATTCATTTAAAAATAACAATAAACCCTTTGCTTGTTTATATATATATGTATATATATATAATTTTTAGTGAGGAGATTGGCCCTGAGCTGACATCTGTTGCCAATCTTCTTTTTTTTTTGCTTTTCTTCCCAAAGCCCCAGTACACAGTTGTATATCCTAGTTGTAGGTCATTCTAGTTCCTCCATGTGGGATGCCACCACACTATGTCTTGATGAGCGGTGTGGAGGTCTGCCCCTAGGATCCGAACTAGCGAATCCCAGGCCGCTGAAGCGGAGTGCATGAATGAAACCACTCGGCCACAGGGCTGGCCCCTAAATAACATTTTTAATGAAAACTACATGTGTTTTCCAAATAAAAAATATTTTAGTGAGAAGACAGTCACTGGCATATATTTTGCAAATCTCTTTAATGTCTGCCTAAATAGAACACACCTGTATTTTCATATCTAGTTTATTTTATTGAGATATAATTGACATAGAACATTATACTAGTTTCAAGTGTACAACATAATGATGATTTGTATATACTGCAAAATGATTACCACAATAAGTCTAATTAATATCCATCACCACACAGTTATAATTCTCTTCTCTTGTGATGAGAACTTTTAAGATTTACTCTCTTAGCAACTTTCAAATATGCAACACAGTGTTATTAACTCTAGTCACCATGCTGTACATTACATTCCCATGATTTATTTATCTTATAACTGGATTTGTGCCTTTTGATTACTTTTGCCCATTTTTCCCGCTCCCACCACCTGCTTCTGTCAACCACAAATCTGTTCTCTGTATCTATGAGTTTAGGATTTTTTTTTTTCATTTTTTTAGATTCCACATATAAGTGAGATTATATGGTGTCTGTCTGTCTTTGTATGATTTATTTCACTTAGCATAATGCCCTCAAGGTCCATCCAGGTTGTCACAAATGGCAAGATTCCCTTCTTTTTTTATGGATGAGTAATATTCCATTGTACATATATACACCACAATTTCTTTATCCAATCATCTGTTGATGGACACTTAGGTTGCTTCCATGTTTTGGCTATTGTAAATAATGCTGCAATGAACGTGGGGGTGCATATATCTTTTCTAATCAGTGTTTTTGTTTTCTTCAGATAAGTACCCAGAAGTGGAATTGCTGGATCGGATGGTAGTCCTATTTTTAATTTTTTGAGGAAGCTCCATACTGTTTTCCATAGTGGCTGCACCAATTTACAATCCCACCAACAGTGCTCCAGGGTTCCTTTTTTTCCACATCCTCACCAACACTTATTGTTTCTCATCTTTTTGATAAGAGCCATTCTAACAGGACTGAAGTGATATCTCATTATCATTTTGATTTGCGTTTCCCTGATGATTAGTGATGTTGAGCATCTTTTCATGTACCTGTTGGCCATCTCTATGTCTTCTTTGGAAAAATGTCTATTCAGATCCTCTGCTCACTTTGTTTAAATAGAATTGTGTTTTTGCTATTGAGTTGTATGAGTTTCTTATATATTTTGGCTATTAAACCCTTATCAGATATATGAGTTGCATATATTTTATCCCATTCAGTAGGTTGCCTTTTCATTTTGTTGATGGTTTCCTTTGCTGTGCAGAAGTTTTTTAATTTGATGTAGTCCCACTTGTTTATTTTTTCTTTGTTGCCTTTGCTTTTGGTGTCAAATCCGGAAAACCCTCGCCAAGACCAATGTCAAGGAGCTTCCCACTCATGTTTTCTTCTAGGAGTTTTATGGTTTCAGGTCTTAAATTCAAGTCTTTAATCGGTTTTGAGTGAATTTTTGTGTATGGTGTAAGAGAGTGATCCAGTTTCATTCTTTTCCATGTGTATTCTTTCATTCTTTTCATTTGTCCAGTTTTCCCAATACCATTTATTGAAAAGCCCATCCTTTCCCAATGATATATCCTTGGCTCTTTTGTCATAAATTTACTGACCATATTATGTGTGGGTTCTCCATTCTGTTTCATTGATCTATGTGTCTATTTTTATGCCATTATCATACTGTTTTGATTACTAAAGCTGTGTAATATAGTTTGAAATCAGGAAGTGTGATGCCTCCAGCTTCGTTCTTCTTTCTCAAGATGGCTTTGGCCATATGGGGTCTTTTGTGCTTCCATAAAAATTTTTAGGATTGTTCTATATCTGTGAAAAATGCCACTGGAATTTTGATAGAGATTACACAGAATCTGTAGATTGCATTGGGTAGAATGAACATTTTAATTATATTTATTCTTCCAGTCCATGAGGACAGAATATCTTTTTATTTATTTCTGTCATCTTCAATTTCTTTCATTAATGTCTTATAGTTTTCAGTGTATAGGTCTTTCACTTCTTTGGTTAAATTTATTCCTAGGCATTTTATTCTTTTTTATTTTTGGGGAAGATTAGCCCTGAGCCAACATCTCCTGCCAATCTTCCTCTTTTTTGCTGAGGAAGACTGGTCCTGAGCTAACATCTGTGCCCATCTTCCTCTACTTTATATGTGGGATGCCTGCCACAGCATGGCGTGCCAAGCAGTATGTAGGTCTGCACCCAGGATCTGAACTGGTGAACCCCAGGCCGCCGAAGTGAATGTGCAAAGTCAACTGCTGTGCCACTGGGCTGGCCCCAGTATTTTATTCTTTTTGATGCAATTGTAAATGCGATTATTTTCTTAATTTCTCTGATAGTTTGTTAGTGTATAGAAATGCAACAGATTTTTGTACCTTGATTTCTTATCCTGCAACTTTACTGAATTAGTTTATTAGTTCTAACAGTTTTTTGGTGGAGCTTTTAGGGTTTTCTATATATGATATCATGTCATCTGCAAATAGTGACAGTTTTACTTCTTCCTTTCTGATTTGGATGCCTTTTATTTCTTCTTGTTGCCTAATTGCTCTGGCTAGGACTTCCAGTACTATTTTGAATATAGAGGCAAGAGTGGGCATCCTTGTCTTGTTCCTGATCTTTGAGGAAAACTTTTAGCTTCCCACCATTGAATATGTTAGTTGTGGGCTTGTCATATATCTCCTTTATTATCTTGAGGTATGTTCCCTCCATACCCACTTTGTTGAGAGTTTTTATCATAAATGGATGTTGAATTTTGCCAAATGCTTTTTCTGCATCTATTGAGATGATCATACGATTTTTATCCTTCATTTTGTTAATATATTGTATCGCATTGATTGATTGGTAGATGTTGAACCATCCTTGCATCCCTGGAATCAATCCCACTTGATCATGATGTATGACTCTTTTAATGTATTGTTGAATTTGGTTACCTAGTATTTTGTTGAGGATTTTTTACATCTATGCTCATCAGGGATATTGGTAATTGTCTTTTCCTGTGGTGTCCTTGTCTGGTTTTGGTAGCAGGGTAAATGCTGGCCTCGTAAAATGACTTTGGAAGTGTTCCTTCCTCTTTTATTTTTTGGAAGAGTTTGAGAAGGATTGGTATTAATTCTTCTTTAACTTGTGGTAGAATTCACTAGTGAAGCTGTTTGGTCCTGGGATTTTGTTCATTAGGTGGTTTATGATTATTGATTCAATCTCCTTACCTAGTAATCAATCTGTTCAGGTTTTCTATTTCCACATGATTCAGTCTTGCATGTTTCTAGGAATTTATCCATTTCTTCTAGGTTGTCCTATTTGTTGGCATAAAATTGTTCATAGTAGTCTCTTATAATCCTTTGTATTTCTGTGGTATCAGTTGTAACATCTCCTCTTTTATTTCTGATTTTATTTACTTGAGTCTTCTCTTTTTTCTTTGTGAGTATAACTAAAGTTTTGTCAATTTTGGTTATTTTTTCAAAGAACCAGTTTCATTGATATTTTCTATTTTCTTCTAGTCTCTTTTTCATTTATTTCCATTCTGATCTTGTTATTTCCTTTTTTTCTACTAATTTTAGGCTTCATTTGTTCCTTTTCTAGTTCCTTGAGGTATAAAATAAGGTCGTTTGAAATTCTTCTTGTTTTTGATGTAGGCATTTATCACTATGAACTTCCCTCTTAGAATTGCTTTTGCCGCATCCCATAAGTTTGGGTATATTATTTCCATTTTCATTTGTCTCAAGATATTTTTTGTTTTCCCCTTTGACCTATAGTATTTCACTAGCATGTTGTTTAATCTCTGCATATTTGTGAATTTTCCAGTTTCTTCTTGTAATTGATTTCTAGTTTCATATCACTGTGATTGGTAAAGAATTTCAGTCTTCTTAAATTTCAATCTTCTTAAATTAATTAAGGCCTAATACATAATCTGGAGCATGTTCTAAGTGCACTTGAGAAGAATGTGTATTCTCTTGCTTTGGATGGAATGTTCTGTATATGTCTGTGAAGTCCATCTGGTCTAATATGTCATTTAAGGCTGAAGTTTCCTTATTGATTATCTGTCCAGGTGACCTATCCATTGATGAAAGTGGGGTATTAAAGTCGCCCACTATTACTGTAATGCTGCCTATTTCTGTTTAGGTCTGTTAATATTTGCTTGGCTGCTCCCATGTTGAGCCCATAAATATTTACAAATGTTATATCCTTTTGTTGGATTGACCCCTTTATCATTATATAATACCTTCTTTGTCTCTAGTTCTAGTATGTGAATTACAGTTTATTTTGTCTGATATAAGTACAGCTACCTCTGCTTTCTTTTGGCTTTCTATTTGCATGAAATATGTTTCTATCCCTTTACTTTCAGTCTATATGTTTCCTTAAAGCTGAAGTGTCTTGTTGGCAGCATATAGATGGGTCTATAGAGACACATTATAATTAAAATGTGAAAAGTTAAAGACAAGGAGAGAATCTTAAAAGCAGCAAGAGAAAACTTCTTCATGTACAACTTTTTATGTACAAGGGAACACCCATAAGACTATCAGTAGATTTTTCAGCAGAAATTCTGCAGGCCAGAAAGTAGCATGATATATTCAAAGAGATGAAAGAAAAAAACTTCCAACCAAGAATACTCTCCCTGACAAAGCTGTCATTCAGAATTGAAGGAGCAATAAAGAGTTTTCCAGAGAAGCCAAAGCTCAAAGAACTTCATCACCACTAAAGCAGCCTTACAAGAAATGTTAAAAGGGGTTTCTTTAAGCTGAAGAGACAGGGCACTAATTAGGAACAGGAAAATATATGAAAGTATAAATCTTACTGGTAAAGGTAAATATGTGGTGAAATTTAGAATAATTTAATGTAAAGATTAAAGATTAATCCCTTATAAAGCTAGTATGAAGCTTAAAAGACAAAAGTACTTAAAATAACTTTAACTACAATAATTAGTTAAGGAATACACAAGATAAAAAGATGTAGAATGTGACATCAAAACATAAAACGTGGGGAGGGGGAGAGTAAAAATGAAGAGCTTTAGAATGCATTCAAACTTAAGTTATCAACTTATAGACTGTTAATAAATATAAGTTCTTATATGTAAGCCTCATGGTAACCACAAAGCAAAACCTATAGCAGATACACAAAAGACAAAGAGAAAGGAATCTAAGCACACCACTAAAGAAAACCGTCAAATCACAAAGGAAAAGAGCAAAAGAAGAAAGGAAGAGAAGAACGGTAAAACAGCCAGAAAACAATTAACAAAATGGCGATGAGTGCAAACCTATCAATAATTAAATGCAAATGGACTAAATTCTCTAACCAAAAGATATAGCATGGATGAGGGTATATTTTTAAGTAAAAACAAAACAAAACAGGTTTTAGAGCAGAACAGGTAGGATGAGTAACTTATTTTAGTTCCTCTTCAGAGAGAAAATACTCACATGTGCACATATACATGTAAATGTACACACACACATCTGTGTATACATGCATAGAAAAGTCCAGAAGGACATGCAGTGCTTACTTTTGGTGGGACAGAGGAGTGTTATGGGTTGAGTGGTGTCTCCCCTAAATTCACATGGAGTCCAAACCTCTAGTATCTCAGAATGGGACCTTATTTGGAGATAGGGTCTTCACATAGGTAATCAAGTTAAAATTAGCTCATTAGGAGGGGCCTTAATCCAATATGACTGATATCCTTATAAAAAGGGGAAATTCGGACAGAGAGACACATAGAGAAGGAAGACGATGTGAACAGACATAGGGAGAAGACGGCCATTTACAAGCCAAGGAGGCAGGCTTGGAACAGATCCCTCCCTCACAGACCAACTCACACCTTGATTTTGGACTTCCAGCCTCCACAGCTGAGACATTAACTTTCATTGTTTAAGCCACTTAGTCTGTGGTACTTTGTTACAGCAGCCCTAGTAAACTAATACAAGGAGATTCATTTTTATATTCAGTAGTGTATGACATTTTTACAATGACTATGTGTGTTACTTCTACAATTAGAGGCCTCCCCCCTGCCCAATTTGTGAAAAAAAAAAATGGAATGAGAGAAGAGACATAATGAGAAGAAAAGGCCACCAGGCATGACCATCAATCACATAATTGGTTTTTTTCCTCCTTTATAAATATACAGAGCCTACCTCCTCCTGCTCGCCCCACCCTGGCCGCCCTCCACACTGCCCTTTGGGTGGTCAGCTTGCCTTGAGGGAACCCCTAGCACTGATGGCTGGTCTAGCTCAGGAGACAGGTGGGCCCCAATTTGCTAGGTCGCGATTGGTATTTGGTTGTGCAAAATGTCACCACGGCCATCTCCCTTCATCCCACCCATCTGCTTCAGGCCCAAACAAACAAGCAAAGTGTGATATTTCCAACCATCTCACCCCACAAATCAGAAAGCCCAACAGACCTGCAATAAGAATGTCTGCAAGCAGCTGGCACATTGTTACAAGCTCTGGTCCCTTGTTCACATGGACGGCCCTGTGGTTGCCTGCTGGAAAGCCATGTTAAAATAACAAACCACCCTGGGAGTCCCTGTAAGACAGAATTCTTCCAATAACACTTTTTCCCCTGGGAAGATGTTCTGCTGTCCTGGGGGGTGTCCACCATTGTGGAGGTGGTGCCCAGCAGTGGGACAGCAGCAGAAACCCAGGAAATGAGGGCAATGGCTTGTAGGGGTGAAACTAAAGGCCACAAAAGAGGGGCTGGAAGGTTCAGGAAGGGAGAACTCTGCAAGAGAGTGTGCTCTAACTCTGGTCAAGTACACTGAGCCAGGAGAACTGCTCTGACAGAAGCCACTGACTTTCTCCAAGCTGCATGCATCGGCTCCCGAGGAATCCAGTCAGCCTACAGCACTTCTGCAGCTATCACTTGGGCCATGAACATATCTGGGAGGGCCAGCAGGGAATCAAAACCTACTTTAAAATTGCAGAGTTTAAGAAAAAGAAATCCCAACTTATATGTTGTAAAGTCTAAATATTCGCAAAATATGCACAATTGCTTCAGCCACCTGTGCTTCAAAAGAGATTGTCCTCTATTCTTGATGTTTCCTCAGGGTCCCAGGATAAAGGAGGAAGTGAGGAAAGAACAAGCATTTGGAAGTACCGCCTGGGTACTGCACCATAACTTCAGCATATGACTGAACCTTCCCGGAGTGCTGGGGGCAGGGACCACTCCACTTGTTATACCCGAGGAAACCTGGGCTCAGAAAGGCGAAGTCTCTTTCCCAAGGGCTAATGGCTAGTAATGGCAGACTGTCCAGCAACCCTGAGACTTAGTTCAGTTTCTCTATGCATGCTTCCTCACCTGTAAGGTGGAAATGAACCCTCTCCTTCACGGGGGGTTAAAGATGACACGTAGTGTGTCCAGCTCCCGGCTGAGCACCCTGGGCACGAAAGATGACAAGCTAATCCTGAAGCAGCCTGATGGCCCTGAAGGAACAGGGAGGTCTGGCAAGGCTCTTGACTGGTGCCCACTTCTCAAGTCCATGAACAGGGAAGGAGGTGAGCAGAGGTATCAGAGTGAGGTCGGGAAAAGGACCTGGGCTCTGTGGTCAGTCACCTGGGCTCAGGCCGGTTCAGCCCTTCCTTCATGTGACTGCAGGTGACCTTAGTTACTTACCCTTTCTAAGCTTCAATTCCTCAACTATAAATGGGTAATGGGAGGGGTAATGGGTAATGCATTGCAGGGGTGCGTGGGGGTCAAGGAAGATCTTAGGACTCCTTCCACCCGGCAGCTCTTAGAGGTTCCTTCCAAGTTCTCCTCTTGCTTTTTTAAAATCCAAACAATTTATTCAGGATTAATTGTTAAAACAAGAAGTAAATGAATACATGTTATCTTGGCAGATATTATTTTTTTAATTCACCAATTCCACTTCAGAGCAATCCCATTATTCCTTTAGCATCAAACTTTTTTTTTTTTTGAGGAAGATTAGCCCTGAGCTAACATATGCCACCAATCCTCCTCTGTTTGCTGAGGAAGGCTGGCCCTGAGCTAACATCCGTGCCCACCTTCCTCCACTTTATATGTGGGATGCTGGCCACAGTATGGCTTGCCAAGCGGTGCCATGTCCACACCCGGGATCTGAACCGGCGAACCCCCAGACCACCAAAGTGGAACGTGCACACTTAACCACTGTGCCACCAGGCCGACCCCAGCATCAGACTTCTTGAAAACATATTTTACATTTGATGTTTTAACTTCCTCCATGTTGACTCTCCCCCCTTATAACCTGGTTTATGCCCTCCTACTCTACTGAAGCAACTTTCATTAAGTTCTCTAATAATCTCTTCCTTACCAATCTTCACGGCTTGTTTCTCTCCTCTCGATATCCAACTTTCAGCATCTCCTGTTGTTTTCCACCTTTGCCAGTGCCTTGGAAAAGTCACCCCTTTTGGGATGAGTTAAAACTAAGATGGAGGGGCCCCTCTACACATCTCTTTTTAAGGCCCCCACTTGGTTCTCTAGTGATGGAGCTGAAACTTTCCTCTGTGACCTTTAAAAGACCCCACACTTCATCTCCTCCAGGGGACCGTCACTGTAACTTTTGAGTGTCCAAGGGGCCCATTTGGAAGGGAAAGTGGGCCAAGTGTCAGTGAAATAGAACCACTACGAGAGACCAAGGGTCTTGCAGTTTTAACGATTGTTTTCTGTGAGAAACTGTCTTCCTAGCTACACACACACACACACACACGCACCCCCACCCACCTGAGGTTCAGCAGGAATCGGCAGAAAACAACTCGGAGGAGGTACAGCTGTTCCCTCTGAGGAGCACGAGTGGGGGAAGCTGGGCCTAGGAAGAGGGGGTGTTCCCTGGGCGGTGACATACAGCATTCCTTTCGCTTGAGGCATCCGAGCCCGAGGAGCTGCAGTCTCCCCTTGGGAATATGACATAACCATAGGCGGGAAGGGCCTCACAAAAACAGACCGGTGTCCACACGTCTTTCTCCGAAGGAGAACCCTTGCCAGCCAGCCCGTGGGCCAGAACCCCCACGTCTGCAGAGGCTCAAATGCCATCCCGTCTCCAGCCAGACAAAGAGCCCAAAGCCAGCAATCTGATAGGATGTGTTTATATTTACATGGTACATTTTAAAGCAATGGCTACGTTGGTCATACATATTAGAAACCATAAAAAAAAGTTAAGAACTAAAATGTACATCATACACTTGTATATATATTTTTTACACAGAGGTAAAAAGGCTTATTATAAAAAAATCAATACAACAGGGTTTTTAGTATACAGGTAAAGAATGAATTATGCTTCAGGCACTTTAATTTGTTAATGTGAGCAAATAGCTTAGGGGGTCAGGGGGAAGCTTCCCAACAGAAAATCTTTTGGTTAATGTTTTGTTACCACAGATACAAAAATAAAATCTGAATAATTTCTCTCAAATGATTGACGTCAGTATGGCAGAGCTGACTGGGAAAATGCTACACACTGCTCAGCTGCAGCGTGGTAATTAGAGAGAGATGTATTTACATCAATGTCCCCATGGCTGTCCTTGTGCCCTTAACTGCTGCCTTCACCAACCAAAAGTGTACGCGGAAGAAGATTCACCAGCATAACTCTTCAAAGGGGTGGAAAAGGAGTAGAGATAAAGGAAGACAGAAATAGATAATGACTAATTAGGGACAACAAACACAAAGCGGCGGGATGTGTGTATTATCCTGAAATAAATAGGGGCACGTGAACTGAGGTCTAACAAAACATACATTAGTGTTGTGCTTTGTAGAGAGGAGACCTTGAGAAAGACCCTGAGGGAGCACCTCAGAGTGGGGGAGATGGTCTCTCGACAACGTCTGGAGGCTGGCTGCAGGTTTTCGAGATGTTCTCCTGGCGGGGGGGCGGCTCTCGCATCACCAGATTGACAGCTCTCTGCTCCTTTCCCAAACTGGAAGGCCCGAACCAGTCACTCCAACAAATGAAAACATACACCCACTAACTCATAAGCACACTGGGTATTTACACCGACGACCTGACTAAAGAAATGCGATGGGCTGTCAGATGAGCTGAAAACATTGCCATGAAGGTAAGCGTGGCTAGCATTTTCCCCGTACTATTGGCAGACTGGAAGAAGAAAGTCCCTTTCCTTGAAGACGGATGTCCTGTGTGCAACAGAGAAGGGATGAGGGAAGCAGGGAGAGAGGGACCAGGCAACACCCTCAGCTGGCAATGGCCACAGGAAGATTATGGCAGGAAGAACAGCCAGCGCCAACAAGCCTGTCCCCCGTGGTCTCCAGGCCGTTCTGATTGTACTATGCTAGGTACAGGTAATCACTCTTCACTTTTCTTCTTTCTGCAGCAAGAAGACTTGGCTATTCTTTGCAATATATTAGAAAAATACTCTTTCCCAGCTAATTAGAAGCCTCCTATGTGGCAAGGCGACAGGTAGACCCAGCCTGCTGACTTGACCGTCTGTGCACCCAAAGTGGCAAGTCTGAGTTTGGGGTTGCAGGAGAAAGACACTTAGGCATCAGAAGGGTTTTTACATATGGCCATGTTTTTTCCCAAGTAGAAATGAAGAATTTGGTGATGTGAAATTGAGTCCAAAATGAAAAAAACCCCACAAACCCATGAACAAAAAAGGGCAACCCACCACTCTTCCAATTTATGACATTTAAAATTTCCCCCGGTTAATAGAAAATAGCCACTGGGGGGAAAAAAGCTCTTAGAGTTTTATTATCACAACCTTAGTGTTTTTTCACTTGGAACTTTTTTTGGAGAACACTGGTTTGTGTTTGAATGGACTACTTGGTTTGCAGAACAATGAGCAAAATTTCTTACTTCATTAGCATTTTCTTCTAATATTGCTAAAGTTTTAGAAGTGGTGGTGACATAATTTTAAAAAGTTCTACTTTAGGGGTACCTGGGGAGGCTCAGAAAGACCTGAAACCCCCTTTCTAGCCCTGGTCCGAGAGGACGCAATGCAGTTTACGGAATTTTCCTGATTCGCACAAGTTAATCTGAAGTTAAGGCTCAATTCTCAGTCGCTTTACGGGTAGAATGTTCGCATCAGTGAATAACTGACAAGATTTGGATGAGTGGGGGGCAGAACACGATGATGGGCTCAAGATAGACACTGCAGCTTACGGGGGAAATGCGGCTTTGGACAAGTTAAAGTGATCTTGTTTTGTGGTAGAAGTTAACTAGCTCACCTCCTATACACAACAACCGACTGCAGGTTAAAATACTTCTGGCAGGGTTTCATCATTCTAACATCACATTTCCGCAGGACCCCGATGATGCTCATTAGCAACAGTCAAGCTGACCCAAGAGAAAGGGGGTCTTCCACGCTCCTGGAAAAAACCACCTACAACACCCACCAAAGATCAGCAGTTCCTACTACAGGTGACTTTGAACTGGAAGAGGTGGGGAGGAAGGACAGGAAATCAACACGGATAAGACAGCTTGATTACAGATCGCTAATACACGAGAGTCTCTGCGGAGGTTCCTTTCCTTAGAACACTGTGTGCGTGTATGGGTGTGTGGCTGACGCAGAGTGGGGGGCTGGGGGGAGGGCAGAGTCCACCGGGGAGGTTCCCCAGGCCGGAAGGGCGCCCGCCAGGTACCAGGGAGCAGGGGAGAAGATGAGAGGGTGGAGAAGACAAGTTCCCTTGTGACCGTGGACAGAGGAGCGGGAGGGAGGGGCACCGAGTCACACGGCCGCTTTGTGCTTCCCGCCGCAGCACCTGCACATCACTCCGCAGTGGTAGCAGGCCCGAAGGGGCAGGTAACAGCACATACAGGGGGCCAAGAAAGACAAGGCAATAAGAGCCATCCACCGGAGGCAAAACTTCTCGTCGCTAGTGTCGCACGAGCATGGGTCTGTATAGTCTCCCTCGGGGTCCGACATACAGTGATAGAGCATGCTGTCTGCACACCACATACAGCTCACCCGGCGGATGCAAGTTCTCACGGAGTCGGGCGCGTCCTGACAGTGGCCCCTCCGGTTATCCTCGTGGTTGAACATGTCCCTGCAGTACTCGCACCGGGAGCGCTCGCCGTCCTCCTTCCGCCGCCGGGACTTGCCCCGGGCCGGCTGCGTCTTGATCACGCCACCCCCGCGCCCTTTGGGGTCCTCGCCGAGGCCAAAGTCTGAGGGGTCCACGTAGGGGTAGTTGTAGTCGTGCTTGGGGACCTCGCCTTTGGCGAAGCGCACGTAGGAGTCCACGTCCTCCGAGGTGTCCAGGTACTTGCCCCTCACGGGCGCGTGCCGGTAATCCTCGTATCCCGTCATCCAGATCTTCTCCCGGGGGTTAATGCGCACGATCTCCTCCTCGTCGTCTGGGAAGCTCACCTGGCGGTAGGGCCTTGGCATCGGCTGCCCCAGGAAAAAGAGACAATATTTTATAGCAGCGTCCCCTTCTCCATCCTCTATTATGCACCTTTCACCTTGACAAAGACATTTCTTGAAGGAAGGGACCCATCCTGTAATTACTGAACATCTTGTGGGTCAAAGATAGTGTGTCAAATTGTGTCTCAATTCATTCCTGGGTCAGGAAATTAATTTAATGGGTCGAGACCGGCGTTATTCCCCTTTTTGTTGAAATATTACCATATATGCAGGAAAGTGTGAACATTGTAAGACTACAGCTGGAATTTTCAGAAACTGAACGCACCCAGATCAGGCAGCAGACCGGGAGAAGCCTCCCCGGGACATGCCCCACCTCCCTCCAGCACCTCCCACCTCTGGGGGGATGGTGACCATTGTGCTGATCTCCTACAGCTTAGGTTAGTTCTGCCTGTTTTTGCACAGTATGTTCTCTTTTGTAAGACCAGCTTTTTCCCCCTCAGCGAAATATAAGAACTGCATGTTATAAGGGTAAGTACTTTTCATTATCTATGTGTATACACTACATCCATACTGGGTCACAACATGAAATGCATTTCTCACTGAGGGTCATGTCCAGAAAAGCAAAAGGGGATACTAAGGATAACTACCTTGTAACATGGTCTGGAAGATAAGAAGCCGAGATATAAAAAGGGCAAGAGAACAGGCTCCAGAGGCTGACTGCCTGGGCTCGAAGGCCCCCAGGCTCTCACAGATGGTGAGGGGCAGAGCTGGCACCCAAGCCCTGGCAGCTGGGACCCAGAGCTACACCCTAGGGCCTTCACCCCCAAACGGCATCCTCCCTTAGGGTGACAGAGCTGTCTCTGCAGGGAGTCGTGCTACAGTTTGCAACAATGCCTTGTCCAGAGTGGCAGGCGCTGAGTAAAGTCACGGAGTAGACGCAGGTAAGCCTGCCTTGCACGGGGCATCTCGGCTGCAGCAGAGAATGAGATTTTCCACCTTCAAAGTCCTTGGGGCGTGAAGGCTTTTTCAGGGGTGAGAAACATGGCTCTGAGCAGACCCGCTGGAGTCAAATTCGAACTATGGAATTTACCGGCAAGTAGCTAAGCCTCGCCACTGCTGCTGGTCTAGTGGTTAAGATTCAGCACTGCAGGGGCCCGGGCCCGTCTCCCGGTCAGGGAACCACACTACTCGTCTGTTGGTTGTCATGCTGTGGCGGCTGTGTGTTGCTGCTATGCTGAACACTATGCCACCAGTATTTCAAATACCCGCAGGGTCACCCATAGTGGACAGGTTTCAGTGGAGCTTCCAGGAAGAAGGACCTGGTCACCCACTTCCGAAAAAGTGGGCTATAAAACCCCTATGAATAGCAGCAGAGCATTGTCTG
Organism: Equus caballus; assembly: GCF_041296265.1. Classification (NCBI taxonomy): domain Eukaryota; kingdom Metazoa; phylum Chordata; class Mammalia; order Perissodactyla; family Equidae; genus Equus; species Equus caballus. The sequence continues at coordinate 52,213,626 of NC_091698.1, read as the reverse complement.
ATGTAGCATCAGAAGGTGAGAGGATGGCGCAAAAAGACCGGTTAGGGCTCTGCTCTTCTGTACACAGGGTCACCAGGAGCTGAAATCAACTCCAGGGCACTAACAACAAAAAGCTAAGCCTCAGACTCAGTTTCCCCGACTATCAGACTGCTTAGGGCTATTGTGAGAATGAAGAGAAAGAATCTATGCTGTAGTGTCAGCACACAGCCTGTCACACTGGATGTGCCTGATGCCTGTTGCCATTACTGTCATTATAATATTGTTATAGAATTTAAATCACAGGGTAATTAGATTTACCCATCACGTCCCACCAGACTGTGAGGTCCTGAGGGCAGGGGTCACATCTCACATGCTTTGCCCTAATTCCTGTCAGATTATTGACATCAGAGTTCCTTGGACTTTGGAAAATCACAATCCTGTAGGATTTCAAAACAAATCTTGGGAGCTGACATAGACTTGCTAATTATTTATTTTGCAAAGTAAGGAGAGTCAAAAACTCAATTCCCATCTATCTACTGCTACCATAATGTGATTTAAAAAAGAACATTTTAATGCCAAAAAATTAAGAGGCACACGATAAGATACTTAGGGAAAAAAAAAAAAGTCATATAAATCTAGCTTTATGTCAGAAAAAAAAAACACCTTACTGCCCTGTGCTCCTTTTTCTCTTTTCAAAGCAGACTGGTGGCCACATCGCTCCACACGGGCACCAGTCCATGCCCCAGTTTGGGAACCTGCTCCGCAAAACAGCCACTTGGTAAATATTTGTTGAATTACTGAATTCCAGACTCCAGCTACATCCCCAAGCAAGCCTGGGCCTGCAGCCCACGGTGCCAGGGTGCTCGAGCCAAGTGTGTAGCATTCTTTAGTCCTGATTGTGGTTCTGTGCTTTCACTCAAAGCCAGGAGGCCGTGTGGACAGAGGACGCCGGAGGCAGGAGAGCACCCTGGGTGAACAGACCTGCACTTGAATCCTGGTCTACCAGGGCTTCTAGCTCTCTAAGCCTCCACCTCCTCCTCTATAAACTGGGGGTGTCAATGACCTGCCTGGTCGGGTGATTTGTGAGGATTAAACGAGAAAAAGCACAGGAAGGGTTTAGCAAAGTGTCTGGCACACAGAAAACTGAGTCAGGGGGAGCAGCCACTGCCACCCTCAATATGGGTGGGGATGCAAAGTAGGACAGCAGAAGAGGCCTGGCCTCAGGGCATTTGGCTACGCGGGAAGGCAAGGAGACCTTCTGGCCTCGGGAGCCATCCACCCCACTGACCTCAGAGGAAGGAGCGAGACTGCTGCTCACCTGTTCGAGGTGATAGTGGTCCGCGGGGTACGGGTCGTGGAGGTGGCCCAGGGTGTAAATCCGCCGGTGCTCACAGGATGTGGGAGAGGAGATTGTCCGGGTAGGTTGTTCCCTCTTCTGAGAGGAATTAGAAGAACTATCTGTAGCTGTCTGTTTGGAGGGAGGTAACCAAGAGTTAATTAAAACAACAGAAACCAAACCCACACACCAAACCCTAACACACCGTCCAGCCCCATGTGTGGCATCCTGCAGCACTTCCCGAAATCTGGAGTTTATCCTGGCCCTGGGAGGCAGGAGGACCCCTGAAGGGCCAGATTGTGTAAACACGAGGTGGCTGGCTCAACAGGCAGAGAAACCCAACCACCAGACCCTGGAAAGTTGGCTTTTTTTCAAATGTGGGATCGGCGACCGGGTTTTGGGGAAGGGCCCCCTACCCCAGGCCTCCCGCTGGCATGTTCCAGTTTGATCAGGAACGGTTACCCCACTTGTGGCCTGGACTGCAAGGTACGCAGGCAAGCAGGGGAGATGCAAACAAGAAAAAATCAAACCCAGATGTTTCTATGTGGGGCTAATTCCAGCCTGGGAAAGCCTCAGAGATAAGACACCGCAGGGGTGTTATGGTGCTGGCTTTCTAGGAAGAGATTTTGTAATCTTTGGGCTGGAGGCAAGCCTTGGGGGTCACCTTAAACTGCACAGAGGGACAAAGGCCACCATTTGTGGCGGGTGAGTGCAGAGCTGTTTTCCCAGCAGATGTGACTAGTTCAGGCTGGAGCCTCTAGGATGGCATCTCTGGAAGGATCAGATATCGGGATGGACTGTGGCCAGGGGCAGAGCACAGGGAGCCCCGACCACCTCCCAATATACCCACCACCTAGGTGCTTCATGCTGCCACCTGAGACCTGAGGTGGGCCAGGTGATCCCAGCTGATGGTCTCTCCACAACCCCCCAGGGCCCAGGAGCCATATGCTTATAAAAGGCTTTGTTAATTGCAGCTGGCAACCACCTTTAGAACCAGGGCCCCTCAGGATCCCCACTCCACCTTCTACTTTCTTAGTGATGATCTCATTTTTTCCCTTTTTCCTAAATAAATGAAAAAGTTTTCCTTGATATCTAGGTGTCCTATTTCTTTCTTTCTTCTTCTTCTTCTTCTTTTTTTTTGCTGAGGAAGATTTGCCCTGAGCCAACATCTCTGCCAATCCTCCCCTATTTTCTATGTGGGTTGCTACAATAGCATGGCTGATGAGTGGCCTAGGTCCACACCTGGGATTTGAATCCCCAAACCCAGGCCACCTCAGTGGAGCCCACAGAACTTAACCATGCATGATGCCATGGGGCTGGCCCCTAGGTGTCCTATTTCTGACAAATATCTAGGAACTCCTACTTGGCTGTTGTTTCTCACTCTTAAATTCCCCTTATCTCATTTGCTTATTTATCTCTTTTTATTTTATGTGTTTTTTGTTAGTGTCATAAGTCCTTTTAATGGCAAGGCAAGGTTAAAATAACTAGACTTATAGGGGCCAGCTTGGTGGCACAATGGTTAAGTTCGCATGTTCTGCTTCAGAGGCCCTGGGTTCGCTGGTTCAGATCCTGGGTGCAGACATGGCACCACTTGTCAAGCCATGCTGTGGTAGGTGTCCCACATATAAAGTAGAGGAAGATGGGCACAGATGTTAGCTCAGGGCTAGTCTTCCTCAAAAACAAAACAAAACAAAACAAAACAAATAGACTTACAAAAGTTGTTTTTACCCCCCTCCCCATTTAGAAAGTAATAAATGCTCAGAAAAATGGGACTACAAGTATTCAGGAAAAAGAAAAGATACCCATATTTCGATCATGCAGCAACGCCCACTGTCAACTCTTAAAACTTGGAGGACCATCCTTTTGGGGACCCAGTCCTCCTGGATTTCTCTCTCATTCTGTTTGGTCCAAGTGCTGTGGGTCTGACACCTGTTTCCAATCCCTCAGTCCACAGGAACTAATTCATATATGGACACGCTGTCCTCTCTAAGGCAATACAAAGAGATTTTTGACAGAGAGGTAAGAAAAGATGCTGACTTTATTTCTGAAGTTAAGATCTAAGGGTCCCATAAACCTGGAATCCTAGTGAGGGCACAGGGAGGGAACCTTCTGAGTATGAAGTGAAGCAAAACAAAGAAGAAGGCCCACCTAGACACCACTTGAGCTTCTGGATCCAGACAAGCCTGAACCCTGCTCCACCCTAGGCTGTCCCAATGATATGCTCCAATTCCCTTCAGTAACTCAAGCCAGAGGGTGTCGGGTCGGTCACTTGGGTGCACTTTTCCTCACTCCTGATTCCACCTCTGGCAGCAGTTCCACCTGCACCCTCTCTACAGCAGGTGGAATGGAGCTGGGCCTGGAGGCTGCTGCTTCCCTCCTCTGCCTCTTGGAGGCCACCCAACTGGCAAGTCGCACATGCTGGCAACCATTCTTGGGACTGTGAGGTCCAATTGGAGGTCAAGGGTCCTCCCATTGTGGGGAGGCTGTGGAGATCCAGCGCCCCTGTGCTGGCAGGGCAGGTCTGTCCAAGCCTGGGATCCGGTCCTGGGACATCCACTCCTGCATCTTCAGTAACAAAGGGTCTCCTATCTTTTTTTTTCTTTCCCCCTCAATTGGTTCAGAACTCAGATAGGGAAGAGTTGCCAGTTACCCCTCAAATCCCAGTAAGTGAAAGAGACCAGACGGGTACACAAGAATTTTTACTTTCTTCCAAACTCTGGCCTGTCTTCCAACTGTCATCCACTCTTTATGTCTTCGGAGGTACTGCCTCCCTCTTTAACACTCGGGTGGTTGTCGATCAGTGAGAACAACAAAGCAAACAACTCTTAATTGTCCAGACTGTGTGAGTGCTTACGAGGTGCCAGGCCCCGACTCCATGTGAACGCAGCTGCCGGTACACTATCGTCCCCACATCACACACAGGAGAACAGAGAGCCTGAGAGATGCACGATCCTGCCAACCGTGGCAGGCAGCCGCTGGCAGAGCTGGGCTGAAATGCAGCCCTGACCACCAGGCCCAGCGGATTTCAGTGCCCCACACTGCTGCTTCTCAATTCAGGCGAGCCCGTCCCCATAGCAGGCTCTGACAGGTGTTTTGTAGAGATGAACACAAGCACCACTTCTCCGAGTAAGAAGGTGCACCCAGCCTTACACAAACCCAGAAGATAAGGGGGCGGTGTCTCGCAATACAAAGGGTTCCAATTAGGGATCTCAATAACCACTTTCTGAATGAGTCAATAGGGGCCCTTTGGTGTGATCAAATCTCAAGGGTTAAATTCTTATCCAACTCCCACATGACAGTCACCTCGTAGGTTAGGAGCTGCCCTTGTATTGAGCACTGTTATACGCACTCAGCATTTAGTTCTCAGAAACTCGGTTAACTCCTCAGGGTCACCTCTGTGTTAGTCACCTGTCCACCCGAATCCACCCTACTTTCTGTGACCCATGTCCAGGTTAACAACACATAGCAAGTCATTCTGAGAAACGATCCACACCCAGTTTCTCCTAGTATTCACGAGCCATCAGAAACACTGTCCTCTGATGCAACCATCCTACCTCCCCAGACCCAAACAGCCTCTTCCCACCACAGAGTCCAGGGCATCGCTTCCCGGACATTGTGAGAGAATGCGAGACTGAGAAAGGCCTTTTAGTATCTCCTTATCTGACAGGGAATTGGTCCAGAGGAGCAGGAAGGCCGGAAAACTCTGGGGCGTGTCCACAGTTCACTGCCTGCTGAGGGGACCTCCCAGCCCAGCACCTCCCATGCCTGTGTCAGTCTGGACTCCAGAAAGGAGAGCAGGCAAGAGAAGCTCCATTGGAAGCCGGGGCTTATTTCCGATCTATACTATCAGACAAATCTTGCAAAGTGGCGAGTGTGACCTACAAACAAAAGGAATGTCCTGTCTGGGCATCTCCAAGGAAGGCCAGGGAAGAAACATCCTGTCTCCCACATGCACCTCGGAATGGCCTCTCCATGACTCTGCTTGTGGTTTCCACACAGAGCCTCAGAAAAGCAGCCCGCGAAGCTATGCACCTACACACAGTCACATGCCAGATTCTTGAGCATCTCTCTGCTATTTGTGTGCATAAGCTAATGACACCTACCAATCTGACAGCTTCACCTGCAACTCAGACTCTGGCCGCGTTTTAAACTTGCCTTGCTCTCCAGTGGGAGTCTCTGTACTGCTGCAGGTTTGAGCTCAAGAACAAAAGCAGCAGTCCTCCGCGGCTCGTCTCTGCTCGAGGACCTCAGGCTCCTAACAGCAGAGGCTTCAGCGGCAGCTTCCCCACATCCGGAGAGAGCGCAGTCAGAGCGAGCCCTCAGTGCCGCGCATTGTGGACAGCGAGGCCGGCACTGCCGACTCCTGGGAGGTCTCGCGCACCGTGATGCAGCAAACACAATTGCGGCCGCCTGCAATGTACTCTCCAAGACATCTTGCCTCTGTTTGACTGGGACTCAGTGTCAATGCCCATTATTACAAAGATGTCCAATTAAGAAGTCTGCAACCTAATTAATATGCAGCGCTGAACAACAGAAGCGCAATGGAGTATTACAATGCTAACCAACAAGGCCACAGCTCAGGTGGACTGATTGGATTCATTCTCTGCTAGTTATAATTGTGTGATTTTGGTCAAGTTAACCTCTAACTCCAGTTTTTACATTTGCAAAATCGTCCTCAGGGTTATTGCAAAAATGAAAGGAGATCGGGGCTGGCCCCGTGGCCGAGTGGTTAAGTTCGCGCGCTCCGCTGCAGGCGGCCCAGTGTTTCCTCAGTTCGAATCCTGGGCGCGGACATGGCACTGCTCATCAGACCACGCTGAGGCAGCGTCCCACATGCGACAACTAGAAGAACCCACAACGAAGAATACACAATTATGTACCGGGGGACTTTGGGGAGAAAAAGGAAAAAATAAAATCTTTAAAAAAAAAGAAAGGAGATTAAGCATTTCCATGTTCTAAACTGTTACTGCCGATTATAGACAAGTTACTGATTTTGTTAGGTTGGTCCTGTATCTGGCTGCCTTAACTCCCTTATGAAAGTTCAAATACCTTATGCAATGATTCTCTGGATTTTTCTAAGTAAATCGCAACATCCACAAAAGAGTTTGGTCCCCCTTCCAGTATTTACACTTTTTCTTGTCTTATTGCATCTTTTGCCAGGGCTTGCAGTGTGACAGGGAAAAACAGAGGTGACAGTGGCCCTGCTTGCCTTGAATCTGACTTTCATGGGACAACTTCTAATGATTTTCTATTAAATATGATGTTTCTAAAGAACTTGAGTGATTATAAAGTTCCAAAAGTTTCCTTGTATTCTAGATTGCTACGGGTTTTCACTAAAAGATGATGGATGTCACCAGATGTTTTTTCTCTATCTATTGAGATGATTACATAATCTTTCACCTTTATTTTATTAATGTATGAATTAAACTGTTGGCTTTTCCAATATAAACCACCTTTCCATTCCTGGGATATACTCTTGGTTTTTCACTAAATTTGTTTCAGAAATATTTGATGTGATTTGTTAGTATTTTACTTAGAAACTTTACATCTAGATTCACAAGTGAGTTTGGCTTCTGTTTTCCTCTCCGTGAGCTGTCCTTGCCCAGTTTTGTAGCAGGGTTATGCTAGTCTTGTAGACTGAGTGAGGCAGCTTCCCATCTATAACATGGGAGCTGTGTTTCTTAACCACCTAAGTTTGATCCCTTTTTAAGGGGTAGACCTTTGACTACGTTTTCAAATGTTTCTATGGTTACTGTACAAACTCATGTATTCTGAGTCATAACAAACTTTGTGTGACCTGGTTCTAAAACCCTCTAATGGGGCAGTGAGCTGAGACAAGACTTTGTTAAGGAAGAGCATAAAAGGAACTGGAGGATGAGAAAATGAAGGGATGGGAGGTGGAAGCAAGCGTCAGCGGGTACTGAGATGAAAGAGTCAGAGGGCACTGAGAAAACAGACACGACTGCCTGAGCAAATCCACTCTGGTGGTAAAAACAGCCATCCCTGCCCTGAAAGGCTTTTGGGTTCGGGCTGGGTGCTTTGTGGGATGTGGGCCCAGACACAGAAGGTGACATGGGCAGGGAGGGGCAAGGCCAGGTGGCTTCCCTGAGGAGGGGCACCGAGATGAGTGGGTGGCCTTCTAGATGGGTGGCCAACCCAGACCAAGGCCCAGAGGAAGCAAACAGAGACTGAAGTTTATCAGTGAACATCTGATAAACGTCTTCAAAAAGAGCGAGCTTCCAATGGCTGGTCTCTGCAGACCTAAGTTGTTCTTATTTTGAGAATTCAGATGTTTCCTATAATTCTCCAGAATTTAACAACAAATGAGAGAAAGAACATGGAGCCTCAGAAGTTGATACAGACTTTTCTTTTGAATAGTTGACTTTAATGTTATGATATCTTGACAATGAGTCAAAACCTGAAGTACAAAAAGACATTAGGCTGAGGTGCCCACTTCCCCAAGGTCAGTGCTGCCTGGTTTGGGTGGGAATTGGTCTGAATCGAGAAAGACGATTAGAAGATTGATGCCTAATGCTAAGTATGTGGCTGGCTCCCTCCTACTGTACGAGCATATTTTGTGAAATAGGATTTCTTACTCTTGGAAACTCGGCTATTCTTCCTTCTCCTACGGAGGGACGCTGAGTGCACCTGGAAGTTCGTAAAGAAGCACATGCATCTGTTTACATGCCCTGGGCCCGGGAATGAGCCTTCTTCATTTGGAAGGCCAACCTCTGACCATGGGAAGCTCAAGGAGGGAGGGAGGGAAGGAACCCAGAGGCCAGAGCAGCTGAGGAGGCGGTTTGCTTGCATTACCCATCCTGGGATGGAGTCCTGGCTGCTGCCCAAGGGCTTTCTGGGGGCATTCAGGGTGGGTCACACTATGCATTTCAAAGTGAAACAAGCGTTTTCAGGACTGTGTGCATCCCTTCAACCCCCCTGGATTTTCCTGCTAAATCTCTTTTTTCCAAAAGTGGGGGTGGTGGGGTGGGGAACAAAGGTAGCAGCAGCTGGCAAGCAGTGCCAATGGGAGAGGAAAGATGTGCCCAGGGCTGCTGTTTCAAGGACACTTGGAACCACTCAGGGGCACTGGGTTTACAGCTTTCCGGAGGAGGACGCTCCTGCTGGGTATATCAGTGAGACTACGAGAAGCCCGACAACTGGCAATTTTCTTTTCCCTCCTGGGAATGGAGACAAATGGGACGAACCCAACCTCCAGAGGGCCAAGCAAACAAGTACAGCCACTTCATCATCCCTGTGTCCCTGGGACATACAAGCCAGAGAAAGCACACAGCGTGAGGAGCCGAGCCTACTCTGAGCAGCCATCTCGGGGGGTCTGCAGGCTCACATGTTTTGAGTAAGGCATAGAAAATAAAGTGAAGAAAACGCTTAAGAAGCTAAATCACACCATCTAGGAATCATATAGTAACGTTGAGCAAAAGTAGCATGATACTGAGAGGATCAGAAAACCTTGATTCCAGGCCAGCCTAGACGACACGTCCTGGACAAGTTGTTTAACTTCTTTGTGCCTCAGTTTCCCCATGTGTAAAATAAGGGAGCTGCGCTGGATGACCTCCAAGGTCCACTTGAGCTCCAACAATTTTACATGGCACTCCCTTCTCCCCTCTAAGAACATTACAGGCCGCAGGGGTTCGATCAAGACTGCCACTTAGTTGATTCAAGAGCCGCAGGATCCATTCAGATCGATTAAGTAGAATTTCTGCGCGGTCTGTAGATGCTGCTGCTATTTTACATTTTTAATGGCGGCTAACTAGTAGTTATGACAGCAATTTGTGTTATTTTTACGGCAATCCACCACCAAAATAGGTCTCAACAGCTGATGCAACCAAAGCAATATTCAATATTCTTCCTATTGCAAGGGCTTCTCATTTTTTTTAAAAAAAGTATGTACACACTCACTATATATAAATATAAATAAATGTAAACAGAAATAGAAACATACACCATTCCTCTTATCCTTGGGCTGGGAGACTAGACTGATCACATGAAACTCTGGTCTGCTTCTCAGGAGACAGTACACTGGATGGCTGGAGGCCTCAGAAGGCTCCTGGCTCAGGTGGTTTGAACGAGCTGTTGCTTCTAACTTCAGCAAAGTACGTCCGTCCCCTCAGGATCTACCAGATGGACAGACCTACAGCCAATCCTTTTTTCTTTGGCAAACAGGAAGCTGTCACCCACTCTGTCAACAGGTCTTTGGGAACAGGTAGCACTGGCTTCCCTGTCCTAAGGGCCTACGTGGGTTCCAGGTGTCCTCTTTCAAAAAGGCAAGCAGAGCAAGAAATCAGCCAGGCAGTGCTGTTTATGGCTCCGGCTAGCAGGCAGTTTGGGTCTAATAGGCAGCTGCTGGGGGAGAAAGTGATAACTTTGTCCTAGACTCTGGGACATTGTCCTCTTGGGAACCACAGGATAGATAGAGTGGGCATTCTTTTATTCTGAAGAAGTAACAACAAAAACGAAATTCCCATAGGTTAAAAAAAAAGTTTTACATTTCTAAAATTTGAAGTTAGGTGGAATTTTTTAAAAAAAAATTTTTTTAGATTGGCACTTGAGCTAATATCTGTTGCCAATCTTTTTTTTTTTCTTCTTCTTCTTCTCCCCAAAGCCCCCCACTACATAGTTGTATATTCTAGTTGTAGCTCCTTCTGGTTGTGGGATGCTGCCTCAGCATGGCCTGATGAACGATACCGGTCCCCACCCCTAGGCCTTCGGAGTGGAACATGTGAACTTAACCACTCCGCCCTGGGCTGGTGCTGGGATTCTGATATGAAAGGAAAGGACTCTGATAAGCCCAGAGCTTAGTTTTGTGGGAAGGGCCGAGGGGCTAGGAGCAGGAAGGCCGGTTTCAGGTCACCCTGATATGTGCTCAGCATGAATTAGTAAAATGGAAATAATGGTATCCTACCAGCCACAGCTTAAGATGAGATGATATCTGTGTAAATGAAGAAAGACACAAGTGGGAGGGCTAGCAACTCGCCTTCGGGCTTCCTGAAATGGAGAGCATGGCAAAGCTTTTGTGCAAGCCTTAGACATTTAATTGCTTTAATTTAGCCACTGCAGGTATTACCTATCGAATATAAAGATCTTCTTCCTGGTAATGTGAGCTTGATAATTACTGTCATTTAGAAGGTAAAGCAACTCCCATCCTCTTCTGAGACCATCCACGCCACCCCCTGCGGTGCTGGGTCTCAGGCAGCAGCAGTGAGGAGATGCTCACTGCTCCCTGGTGTCATCACAGCCCGGGCCGCCCCGCCCACAGCATTTTTGCTTTTCTTAATAAACCACCATAGATCAGTTTCACTAGTGAAACTTTGTGGAAGTAACTTACATTTTCAACCTATTTTCTCTTTACTTTCCCTCCCCCAGCCCACTTTGCCCCAAACCCTCAATCCAAAGGTAGAGATGACAGAATGCATTTCTGATCAACTGATCATCTAAAATGAGCCTGGGGCTCTCAGAGCAGCAGGGCCAGCCGAACCTCATGCCTCCACGGACCAGACGGATGAGGTTTTAAGCCAATGCACTGGTTGAAAAGTCTATCATTTAGGTGACTCGTTTGCCATTAAGGGAATCTGGCATATTTAATATGAAAAATTTACCAAAACTTATTGAATAAATGTTTTCCTTTCTTAAAGTTCTCTGAAAGGCAGCAAGTAGACTCGGGGTTTGCCTCTGGGTGAGCAGAGTGTGGAACTGAGGACAGGGTGCTGCATCTCCCTGAGCCTTGGTGCTTTTATTTGCTGAAATGTGAGTGTCAATATGTACCTGCCAGGGTGGTTGTGAGGACCGAACCCAGTGCCGTATGTGAATGTGCAGGGCACAGAGCCAGGGCCAGCTCCACACCACGGTTCCCTTCCCCCCGCCCCCGTCCCTTGGGCCAGCAAACAGAGACTCAGAGGAAATGCGTTCACCCTGAGAAAGTTCTGAGTCCAGAGGATCAATGACCACAGCTAACTAATGGCAGAACCAAGCTTAGAATCCAGGCTTCTCTGGAGCCTCCAAACCCTGTAAACTCGGGGGGCACAAGCCACTTCATCTTAAAACAACCTCTTTCCTAGAAAATCAGTAAATGAACTCCATTTATTACAAAATTGATAGATTTGCCTTCAGTCTTCATGGTTGTTGGGAATGGACTATGTGGAAAAAACTTCTCAAGAAAAAGGAAAATTTTGTGGTATTCTGCACTCTTCTGCTTCTATAAATGAAACCTTGATAATTACAAAATTCAGTGAACTCATTTCTTCTACTTAACCAAGAATGAAAACAAGCACAACGTGCAAATACTCCAAAGCCCGTCGAGGACAGAACAAACTGCTTCTTAAGTACCTTGGTTTCCACTACTTGGTCTAGCCCCGCTTTGGAAAACACCTCGGGTGGACGGGAAGGGTCCGAGGTGCCATTAGGGACAACTGCTCTGAATAGCCAGAAAGTAATAAAACGCAGCTTGTAATAAACAGGATGTCAAGGGTTCAGGCATAGGGCATGAGGAAGGACCAAGTTTTCCAGTCTGGCCAGAACATGGCTAGAAGCTGACGCTGCTGTCAAAGACATGACATTTTTCCCATGTAGAGAAGGACTGCCTAACTAAAGAAATAAAGTACAGTGAAACACCAAAACAACCCAAATGCTAGTCTTTTTCTACTGGGTTCTAGGAGGGAATTCAGACCCACACAAAATGATGTGAATGACTCTTCTCAATTCTGCAAAGGATGGTACACAGTACCCTTTCTAGGTGCACAGGAGAGAAGCTAACTCATTATACAGGATGGAGGCCTTAAGGCACTAGGCTGAATTAGGAATCACCATGGAAAAGGGCTGTTCAAATCCAGAAGCAATACTTAGATGGCAGTACAAATCTAGATGGCAGAAAAAAAATTGAAACCTCAGATAGGGTAGGCCTTCCTACGGTCAAGCTCCGAGGCCTTCCTATGGTCAAGCTATTTTGAGGACCTTTAAGGCTGCAACACTCGGTGAGAAGGCTCCAAGTCATCACATGAATGGGCCACACGGGGCATCAGTCACATATTTATCTTCTTATCTCTCCCTTTTCCAACTTAGCCCCAAGAGAACCCTAAAATACAACTCTTGTACTTGGCTGGTTGTTTAAAAAGCAGAAGAGCTGAAATGTCATAAACGTAATTATTCATCAGAGGAAGAGAAAAACAGCAGTGGTGCAGTGGAGAGGCTGGGAGATGGTGTTCTCACTCCTCTACTACGAACCAGCTGTGTGCTCTTAGGGACGCCACCCATCTGACTCTGCGAGCTGCTCCCATGACTGTGTCCGTAAAACGAGGCAAATCCTTCTTCATTTGCCAGAAGGAAGGAGGCTGGCTCGTCTGATATGAACTCAAATTCCCTTCCAGTTCCGAGACCTATACTTCTAAGGAGTTGGCCTCTACGGAGCTATCTTGGCCTCCCAGCAAGCCAAATACTTCCAGCTAACTCCTGTCAGGCATCCTACCTGTAACGGGTCACGACTTCCACGGTGGACACACTGCTTCCCATCACAGAGAAAAGAGTGGGAGGACGAAGAGCGCCAAGAGCATGGTGCTCACCTCTGTTGAGTCTTGAATCTCTTTAAGCCCCCAGATGGGGGAGATCAGGATTCCTGTCTCTAAGGTGTCTCTTGACCCCTCTTTCTTGACTCCCTCTCTCTCCTTCTGAGAAAACCCCCTCTCATTCTTTCTTTCTTTTTAAAAATCAATACATGTATATCATTTAACATCTCAAATAGCAGTCTCGCCTCCTCCATCTCAGCTTCTCACTCGCCAGAGAAATACACTTTACATTCTTGTGGCTCTTCTTGTATTTCCATTTTCTCAATGCCATGTGGTTACACTACTATTTCCTGATTTGCAGATTTAGATATTATTTAAGGACTTCTTATTATGGAAGACGAAGACTTAGCTATTTTATACACCCCCAAGGATCTTTCTATAAAGCAAATATTTCTCTAAATCCCCCAGCTTTAGAACCAGAATCCAGCCACTCGGCGCAATGACAGCTGAAGCGCCAACAACACGTGCCCACAGACTCTAGATCAGCTGGCTCAATGGACGCACTGCAGCTGCATTCTCCCAAGGTTGTATTAAAATCATCCTTGTCTATCTATGAAGATGCTAATAACCTTTAAAAATGATTTTAGAATTCTGTAGCAGTAAATAAACCAATGGGTTTTAAGGGACCAAACCCTACAAAACAGGAATTTGGAAAATGGTTCATTAAATGACCATAAAACCCGCAGCCTCTTGAGTTCTATACAGTCCGTTTTCTCTACTCTCTCTCTCCTCAACAACCCCCTTCCTTGTGCACTCCAAACCCTCTGACCTCAGGGCCCTGAACTGTAGGGATCTGGGAGGAAGTCAGTTCTACTGGGGAACAAACCAGCTCAACTTACGCACGGAGCTAACCCGTTCACCTCTAACGTTTATGAGGGTCTCCTCTACGAGACAACGTACAGCACGTCTCCTCCACAAGGACAGAAGCTCAACAGGGGGAACAGACTCAGGAGTCTTTCCATTCTGTCCCTCCCTCTCAAGTCTCCCCGACTTTGAAATGAAAGAAATGAAAAGCTGTCAGCTGGAGGCACCAACAAGAGTGTGTTAACTCTTAGCGATGCCAAAAAACGCCCGTTACAGAACGCTAACCTTTTTGCTGCTGTTGTTGCTTTATATTTGTTGCATTACTCATCTTACAAATTTGTCCCAAATGGCTCAGGCCTCATTTGAATTCCCTCATACATCCCTATTTAATGCCAGGCACACACTTGCCACCTGGGTATTTGTGTTCACCTGGATCAGTCACTGTAACTGAGGTCTCCCATGGAGTAGAGGGGCCGTGAAGGGACTGTGCTGCAAGGGGGAAAGTTGACGGCGAGAGCGAGAAGAAGCCTGAGTGGCCAAGAGCTATAGTGGGTGACAACACTAAGACTCAGCTCCTAGTTGCAGACTCAGCAGAAAACACAGCTGGAAAAATATGACAAGAAGCTACCGAGAACCCCTCAAAATCACCCAACTTTAAATGGTCCCCTGGGATAACAAAAAAGCAAACGAGTAAAATATGAACACCTATGACTGTTACACACTACATCTGAGTTCAGATCACCCATGTATTGATCACCTATAGAGCAAATCTTTAGAGGGTTGCAGAGACTGTAATGAGGAATAACCTGCTTCTCATTAGATGCAGACTCATTCATTCAGCAAATAAACTACAAAAGATGAAAAAAAGACAGACTTTCAAGTGGTAAGAGGGAAAAGAACAACAGAAGTGCTGTGGGACTTTAAAGGAGGGAGAACAATCATAATTGGTCCAGGGAGAAATATTAGGACACATGAACAGACAAATAGCCCAAACTCAGAAAATGAGAATGGTTGCTAATCAAGAGGCTCTGGTAGAGGCAGTGAAATGGAAGGAGAGGCCTGGGAAGACTGCAGAGGCAACAGGGTTGGCACCTGGCAACAGATGGGTGAGCGGGGTGTGTGTGCACGTGCACTCATGCACGTGCTAAGCAGGACACTGATTTTACTCTGAGGAATTGCAACATGGCTTTACCATGCTGAGAAGTCAGGAGGACAAGCTGGTTTGGGGGCAGCCACGAGAGCTGGGAAAGCGTGAGCAGAGACAGCCTACGCTTGGAGAGCACACACCAAACACTCGTTCTACGGGTATGGGGGTGCCCCTTCCTCCACTTTATTTTCCAATGTAGAATGTGCATCAGAATGTCCACAATGTCCTGTTGTCCTCCTAGCCCCACAGAATCCCCTCAAACAGCAGATAATACTCCTGGTTCCTCATGTTACCCTTCTGAAGGGTTTCCTATCCACACGCTTTTCTCTTAGAAAATTCTCATGCTTCCAATCCATCATAAGTTGTAGGAGGGTCTTATCACCATTTATACTCTTTCTATCACGAATGAGTTCCGAGTTCTAAACATCTGTCTTACCAATAAAAGTTTTAGAATACAACCAGCTTCGGGAAGCTGTGGACTATACAGGAGTTAACGCAGCTGCTCACTTGCTTGGCTCCAGCTTTCAGAGACATCTCATTTACTGTCTTAGGACACAAAGTCTAATGACAGGGAGCTCGTGAAGAAAAGGGAAACGTAGTGTGTAAGCCCCGGGAGACCCTCCCATCCTTACACAGGATGTGTTCCTAATCGTCAACAGCCCAATGACTGGGCCTGTCTTGGGGAAGGGAGGTACTATTCTAACAGGCCTTGTTTGTAAATGGAGTGAAGGCAACTGATCATATACATCGGGGCCTACACGAAACACAATTAAGTGGAGATCCTTCTCCAGTGAGTTTCTGAGCGTCTGGAAACAGCAGGGCTGTTTCTACACTTCCTTCTAGAGCAGCACGTTGAACCATCCCCCTGTGCATTAAAGGACAAAACCAGGAGGGATGCAGGCTTCCATCGCCCCTTTCCCTCTTGCCCTCTCTCAATTCTATAAATCACTTCTGGCAGGTAGCTGGGAAGCAGCTGCAGATGACAGTTTTGCTCTGGAGCACAGGAAGCCACCTTTTAACCCGCCTGCTGTTGTTTGTCTCTCGAAACGTGACAAAGGAACAGATGTAAGCAACATGCCAACTGTTGAGAGGATCTGCTCGGAGCACTATAGGAAGCCAGCCGCTCCATGGAACGACAACTGAGTTCATTTCCTGAAACCCCTACGCATGCTCTGTCACGTCAGGTTGGGATCTGCGATGCTCAGGCAACTCACCACGCACATCCCTGCTTCCGCCTTCACCCCTGTGGTTCCCACCTCGAAGCCCCTTCCTAAACCGTGTTCAAATGCCACCAAGGACCAGTCCCACCTCACCTCCTGGTAGTCTTCTCTGAACCCCACGTCCCTCCCTGTGAAGTACTCTGGACCAGAGCACTTTACACAGTCTGTGCCATTCTCTGAGCCTCTCCTAGGTCAATCTCGTCTCTGTCCAAACCATCCCATGATCTCCAGGAGGGCTGGAGGCAGGGTTTACACACCTCTGTATTCCCAAAGTAGCGTCTTCCAAATCACTAGTTGCATGATGAGTGCATTGGGAAACAAGGTTAAAGGGTTGCAGTCAATATTTTAAAATATGAAATAGAAACTAGCTTATAAAAGATACACTTGGAACAACAGAGGAACTATTAGATATGAAATTCCCATTAATTTTCTTAGGCATAGTAATGGTGTTGCGGTGGTATAGGAAAATGCCTTATTTTTAGGAGATGCATGAAGTATTTAGAAGTGATTTACTTTCAACTGGATCAGCAAAAAAACGTGTGTGCGCGCATGCATGTGTAAGTACATACGTATGTGTAAGTACATATGCATGGATAAAGCAAATGAGGCAAAATGTTACAACTGCTGAATCCAAGTGCACAGTACACAGGTTTTCACTGTATTATTCTTTAAACAATGTGCTTGAAAAGTTTCATAATAAAAAGTAGAAGACAATGAAACGGAAGATTAAAAAATCAGAATGCAGAACACGAAGTACAATCTGGTTTCAGGTGTCTGTTGATGTGTGTGTGTCCTAGGTTACAACATAAATGTATTTCTTACTGGGGGTCAAGGCCAAGAGTCTGAAAGTGCTGCCCTACAGCTCCTGGCTGCACCAAGCACACAGCAGGTGCACAATGTGCTATTTGTTAATTAACTTCTATAAGCACAGGACTGAAATGAAGAAGCAAGCTGAGAAATCATTTTGTCTCCAGTTACATCCCACTAACTCAAGCTGCGTCAAAACATACAACCCCTCTCCTGCCTTCGCACACTTGGGCCTAACCTCAGCTCAGCCTTCGGGCCTTTCTTATCGGACGTTTAATCACTCATTAGGAAGGCTACTTCTGGCTTTTCCCCTCGAAGGCAGGGAGGGGGTTGTGTTAACAGAAGACTGAGTAGGGTGACCAGTTGTCCCGGTTTGCCTGGGATCGAGGTGTTTCACAGAACCAGGGACTTCCAGTGCTAACACGAGGACATTTGGTCACCCTAAATCTGAGGGGAGACCGTGACGGAACCTTGGACAGGTCGGGGAGAGCTGACACTGTTGTGCCGTGTGGCGGATGGTGCCACTGCAACAAGGACGACAAAGGCAAACCCAGCACAGCAAAAACTGTGACCAGACAGGGGTCTCCTCGACGGCATTCCAACACCAACGGCAAACGCCTAATTGCACAGTGTCTCTCATGCCCTTCAACAGAACCTCGCTCTGATTCTTCACCAACGAATCTGGAAAGCAGAGGACCTAGGGAACTTACTGTAAAAACGTCATCATCACCAAGCTCGGCTTCATTATGGATGGTGGAAGATGATGTTGTTGAGCCTAAAAAGACAAAAAGTGTAAGAAAGTCTTTCCAAAGAGGACAAGTCAAATCCAATCATTTAAAAAGTATATTTGAATAAAACCACATTCCATTCCTTTTGGATGGGAATCACCAGCATAAATCTTACCTGAGAACAAAATGCTTTTAATTTCCTCTTCTTTAATTGACTCTTGCCAGGATGCTCCCTAAATTAGCTTTGCCTACTGTTGTTTCCAGTTAATCCCTCAAACTTGTCCACTGGCCACTAGAGAACATGCACAGAGAGGCACCACGGAGGAGAGGACAGGAGAGCCTGCCCACTACTCTGAAGGGCATGTGTCAAGACCAGCCTTTGCCAGCAGTTCCCCAGGTCCCCATTGTGTGGTGGGAAAAGCACTGGATGGAGAACTGTCAGGTCAGACCCACCATACTCTCACTGTGTCCACTGCACTTAGCTCTCTGGCTTTTTCATCTCCCAGTGAGGGGGTTTGACTAAATAGCTAGTATAGTCACCTCCTGTTCTGAAATTCAGACACTCTACTAACCCCAACTGTGGGAGCCACCTTCTAAGCCGATACCTGGGGAAGTGGGTTTTCTCTTGTGATACCAAGACATCAATGAGTTTTCACTCTTTCTCAGGCCAAAATTTAGGCTCACGTCAGAAAACCCAGTTTATTCTATCATGGAGTGAATTGGTTATTTAGGGTTCAATTTATTCACTTATTCATCTCTTTTTTCATTCTGGTTTGCAAATCAGTATAACTTCTGACTTTTTCCTCTAGTAATACCCGGTAACGTGAGGATCAACTTAGCTGACACCGTTAAAGACTAAAAGGAAAAACATTTATATTTGCCTAAGTGATAGATATACCAAGAGGGAAATTTATTCTCTATCTTCTCCTTTTTCTTGGTTAGGTCTTTAAAAACGTGCATTTAGAAAATATTTTGCTATTACATAAAGTTGAAATTAAAAGGATTGCTGAGAAAGGGATGAGAAATATTTAAATTTCCAAAGAGGGATGGCAAGAGGAAAAATAAGTTCCACAATACCCTCTGTGCAATTCCTACTGATCTTTTGGGATTTTTCTCTACTATTTGAATTATTCCAGTCAATCAATGTTTAAGGCAAGTTTGATAGGAAACAGCTAGGTAGAGCATATATAGAGCAAAAAATTACAAGCAAGAGAATCAAATTTGGGGTGTAGCTGCAGTGATTAAGTACATGGACATACTGCAAACTTCTATCAGTAATTCAGGAGCTATCTTCTGTTTAAACATTTAAAAGCCACGTTTAATAACATTTTAAATATCTGCCACCTTATGTCAGTCCTATGATGCGAACACCGGTTTTTATTATCTTTTTCGCTGTCACATGGTTGTAGTTAACAGATTCATGTTGTAGCTAGAATTGCCTTACTAATAATGTTAAGAAATTTTTCTTTTAAGATTTGCTTTTCTCTTTTCCCCCAAATCCACAACGAAGAGAATGACTTCAGAATACTTTTATTTCTTACATGAATGAAACATATTCTTTTGTGATTAATTTCCCCCCATTCTGAATCTGGCTTTAACAAGCCTTGCTTGATATTGCTTTCTTCGCAGGGCCCTTTAACTCTCTGATTTGATAACTGAATGTGTTGAATGGAGAATTTGTGTATTTGCATCTGTGGACTCTAGAAAAGCCCCTAAGAATCGATGGCCCAAGAACCTTTCAGGCCGTGATCAAATGCAACACAATGTCTCTTACCCACTCACCCACAGACTAAGGCCTCCCTAAGCCAGGGCTCCAGGAGCCACAGAGCCCTTTCCTTTTCAGTGGCCTCTGTAGACCCTGGGCTCTGATTACAGGAGGACAGTAGGTGGGCCTGGAGCCTGCTGGGCCCGTTAGAATCCATTCTTCACTTCTGAGCCAAGACAGATCAGAGCAAAGCTGTCTCAATAGTGAGGGAAAGGTGAAATCTGTCAAAAAGTCACTCACATGGAAGTCCAGAACTTGTCTTTCAGAGCAGAGTCTAAACCAATTGGAATCACTCCTTACTCTGAAACCCATCTCCTTTTGCGCTGCACTGTCACTTTATACTTGTTCTCCTTGGATGTTCCTAATGTCTTGGCATCTACTGACCCGGCTCCCAATCCTCCCGCAAATAAACCACAGATATATGATGGGAGACAACTGGAATTAAAAAGAACTTGGAACATTCCCTGAGTCCCACTGAGAACGCAGTGACAAATTCAATACCTTCTATAAGGTCTTCGATTGCTTTCCTCACTCCCCTGTCAAAGGCTCGCGCATCAGCAGGGCTTTGGAAAGTAAGTCCAAACTTCCTATTGTCGACCTTCCAATGATGAAAGGTTGGGTTGGCTTTGGTGTAGACCAAGTCCTTTCTTACATAGCATTCCAATACCACCTGAAGGATGGAAACACACAGGCTGGTTACTTGTGAAGGTCATGATGGTGTCTGGTTACCAAAACCTAACTAGGAACCAACCAGCACTGATGCAACTAATGTGAATCCCGTAACCCTGCCTTCACCTGCCCAAGTCTCTCCATCTTGGAAGAAGCCTTTGCTCGCCTCTGTTGACCATCCACTCTTGCCTTTGGTGACCCCCACTGTACTGCTGTACTCCTTAACCACGCTTTTCATCTCACTCATTTGTCTTCCTCCTGCCCTTGACTGGGGGGCACTAGGCTCAGGCCCAGGTCTTGGGGCTTGGCTCTGTTCTGGGTTTACCACTTGTGTGTCATGGCTTTTGTATTAATGACTCTCAATCTTCTCTCCTCTGTCCTAATGGTTGTTTCCCAGTGACCTCAAATTCAACAAGTTGAAAAATTAATCTGCTCTGAAATTTCTGCCACCAGTTTCCTCTCCCAACTTCCCCATATCTAGCAATGTCAACCCCTCTCTGTTCATTTTCTCTGGCTCAAAATCTCTGTGGTTATCTTTGCCTTCTCTGCTTTCTCTATCCCCTGTATTATTAATCACCCAGTCCATTTCATTTTTCCTTCAACATCTTTTATATCAATCCCCTTTCAGTTGCTACCACCCTGATCTGGGTCTCTATTAACCTTTTATCTGGATTATTACAACAATCTCCAAGTTTCTAGCAATCTAGTCTCAGAACTGCCTTTTACTAAGCTATGACTTTGAGTGTTTTGTCTCAGACCCTTGATCTTTTTATCTCTAAAAGGGAAATAACACCAATGTTATCAATGAGGACATACACATCAACATGCTCTGAAAACACTGAGTAATGAGAAACTTAACAGGGTCACACTCATCCAAGTATATTTCCACCATCAAGTTTTTACTCTTTTATTTATTCCATTTCTTCCTGTCACCTTCACAATTTAGCACATGATTTCATATTATTCTCTAACAGTCTTGTGTGCATTAGTCTTATTCCCCTAAGTAGACTGTAAAAGATCAAGATGTATTATAAATTACACCCTGTGTCTAGGACAGTGCTATTGTTGATAAAAATATCAGTTTATTATGATAGAATAAAAGAAGCATTGCAATCACGTGAACGTGAACTTCATTCTTCAAAAAAAACTCCAAAATAGCAACAATATTTATTCCTATGGCTTCATTATGTATACCAAAATGATGTGGCTAAGTTTTAATAGCTTTGATGTTGTTCTGGCAAAGCTGTGCATTTTACAAACTGAGATGTTATTAATTTTAGACTAAGTGAAGGAAAAGAGTAAAAGGCCCAGCTAAATTGGTATAGATTCAAATTAGAGAATATCTTTAAATGAGTACAGCTTTCAAGAATACATCTAAGCAAACAGAAATTAAGTGCTGCCTAATAAATGTTCCCTAACTTAATAGATGAGAATTGTAGTCAAACTGGTGTATCAGATAGCAGTCCCAAACAGTTAACTTTATTACATTGTATTGAAAGAAGACAACGGCCCGCTCACACAGTTCTATTTATAATTAAATTGCTTATTATGGCCATTTTCCCCTAAGAATAGTGCAATGATTAAATGTCAGCCCAGCCCCATTCCAAGTTGGGGAAATCCAAATAACCAAGGCTTTAGCTAACAAATGTTATCTATTTTAGAATTTAATAGTCTCAATTCAAAGTCTCAAAATAAACTTTTTGTAAAAACGAAGACTTCTAGTTTATCCATATTCTTAGGGTAAAAAAAAAAATTAGTCTTTGGTTGACATTTTCCAAGTTAAAGATTATTCCAATGGTACATTTTCTTAGAGAAGTTTAATAAATTCTTTTTTTTTTAAAGATTTTTAACTTTTCCTTTTTCTCCCCATAGCCCCCCAGTACATAGTTGTATATTTTTAGTTGTGGGTCCTTCTAGTTGTGGCATGTGGGATGCTGCTTCATTGTGGCTTGATGAGTGGTGCCATGTCCAAGCCCAGGATTCAAACCGGCGAAACCCTGGGCCGCCAAAGTGGAGCTCTCGAACCTAACCACTTGGCCACAGGGCCGGCCCCATAATAAATTCTTAGAAAAGTAAAGTAAGTTCAGCCTCCTAAATTCTGTGAGAGGGAGGGGATCAGATACCACCTCTTTATGTTCTCTTAAACAAAATGACATCTCTACATATATAAGTTTAAGGGCAAAAATGAAAAAGTTCAGATGTTTTAATCTTCCTAACAGGTATCAACCCTCTAGTGAAATTTTGCCATTAACTTAACACTTGAGAAAGGCTTTTAAAAGTACCTTTTTAAATGAGATGCATGGGGAGAAAAAAATGATTGTATATTCTAGTTGGAGGCTTTAAAAAAAATCTACACAAGAAATATGTATTGTAAAAGACTTAAGTAATTTAGATGAATACACGAAGGCTCCATTCTTACTCATCTCACCCTCCCCACCCCAAGGCCTCCCCATTGCCAGAGTTGCCCACGGTCAGTATGGTCAGTATGCCCACTATCCTAGTTTCCTTTCTGTGGCTTCTTTATATATTCACATAAGTGTACATGTTTAAATGTAGCCACACCTAAAAACTGCTCTGCAGCTTGCCTTTCACTTTACTTAAAAACAGGGCTCAGGGGCCCGGCCCAGTGGTGCAGTGGTTAAGCGCGCACGTTCCACTTCTCGGAGACCCGGGGTTCGCCGGTTTGGATCCCAGGTGCGGGCATGGCAACGCTTGGCAAGCCATGCTGTGGCAGGCGTCCCACATATAAGGTAGAGGAAGATGGGCACGGATGTTAGCTCAGGGCCAGTCTTCCTCAGCAAAAAGCGGAGGATTGGCAGCAGTTAGCTCAGGGCTAATCTTCCTCAAAAACAAACAAAAAAACCACATGGCTTAGAGCTACAGGAAGGTAAAAAAGGATTCTGTTTAATGGCTGCATAATAGTCCTCAGTATGGATATATTAGAATTAGTCGGCCATTCTCCATACTAATGGGCATTTAGGTTATTTCTAATTGGTCACTTCCACAGACAGTGATGGACTGAACATCCTTAAACATGTTCTCTAAGTTTGGTCTGTGGGCTCCTGGGAGACCTCCCCCTGCCCCCTCCAGGCCCTTTCAGGAGGTCCAGGAGGGCAAAACTATCTTCATACAATAAGACTTTTGTGCCTTTTCACTGTGTTGCCATTTTTGCTGATGGTACAGAAGGATGGGTGGGTAAAACTGCTGTGCCGTGGTGTGAACCAAGGCAGTGTGGTGGCACCAAACTGTACAAAGGTCACCAGATTCACCACTGTCACACGGTCAAAGTAAAACATGCTAGTTTTATGTAGGATTGTCCTTGGTGAAGCAGTTGAAAATTACTAGATCTTGACCCTTGCATACACATCTTTTATTCTGTGTGATGAAATGGGAAGGATACATAATTCACTTCTCATAGCTGCCTCTGCAGTCAATCTGCTATCACATGTCACTTTGGTTGAAGTATATGAGGAAACTCTGGCTTTGCACAAATGCAACGTTAGAAGAGGGACGAGCATTTCTACTCGCCTCTTCACCTCTGCTGCATAGGGAAGAATGCGGGTTGTCTCAAGGAAAAGTACTTGTGCGACTGTTCCAGCTGTGACTGAACTCACTGCTTTTTGCATGGATCACCAGGGTTACTTGAAAGAACATCTGACAAACTAGGGTTATTCAGACTTGGGTATTCGGCAGACGTTTTCTTGAAAATGAACACGGTGAGCCTGTCACTTCGAGGAAAACAACTGGAGGTATTTGTTGCCAATAATAAAATCTGAACTTACAAGTGAAAAATCAGAATTTTGGACAGCTTCCTGATACTTAAAGACTTTTCTAATGAGATGAGTGGTGATATTAAGAAACGTGAGTTTTTTTTTTTTTTTTTTTTTTTAAAGATTTTATTTTTTCCTTTTTCTCCCCAAAGCCCCCCGGTACATAGTTGTGTATTCTTCGTTGTGGGTTCTTCTAGTTGTGGCATGTGGGACGCTGCCTCAGCGTGGTCTGATGAGCAGTGCCATGTCCGCGCCCAGGATTCGAACCAACGAAACACTGGGCCGCCTGCTGCGGAGTGCGCGAACTTAACCACTCGGCCTCGGGGCCAGCCCCAAGAAACGTGAGTTTTGATGCTATAGAATTAAGTGTACCAACATTTGGAAGATCTGCTTAACTGAGTAAATCATTATTTCTCAAATGACCAATGCATGACGTTACACAATCAGGCATGAGGAAAAGGCCCATTCAAAGTGAAAGATAAACCAGTGGATTTTAACAGAACAGAGTATGAAAAGTTCACCGATGTGGCTTCAGATGCCACTTTTAAGAAATTACTACAAGCCAATTTTTGGTGTAGCAGCAAAGAAATATGTCTACAATTATCTGAAAAGGCTATTAAAATACTCCTCCCCTTTCCAACCACATTCCTGTGTGAGACTGGATTTGTTTCACATACTTCAACAGACTGGAAGCCGTAGATATTAGAATCCACCAATTTTCTATTAAGCCAGATATTAAAGAGATTTGCAAAAATGCAAAGCAGTACTACTCTTCTCACAATTATTTTGTTCTGGGAAATAGTTATGTAGTTATTTGTCATAAAGAATGTCATTTATGCTAACAATAGAGTTTAAGGGTGTTTTAAATTCCAGTTTTAATTTCTAATATGGTAAATATTAGTTGCTATCACCCACAGAAACAAAAGCCTTTTGGGTCCTCAATAAATTCTTAGAGCGTAAAGGGATCCTGAGACGAAAAATGTTTGAGAACCGATGCTGTCCATAAATCTTTGTGTCTAAGTCAACTTCTATAGGATAGGGTTTATTCATTTTTTTTAAAGATTTTATTTTTCCTTCTTCTCGCCAAAGGCCCCCAGTATATAGGTGTATATTTTAGTTGTAGGTCCTTCTGCTTGTGCTATGTGGGACGCCGCCTCAGCATGGCCTGATGAGTGGTGCCACATCCGCGCCCAGGATCCGAACCAGCGAAACACTGGGCTGCCAAAGCGGAACCCACGAACTTAACCACTTGGCCACAGGGCCGGCCCCTAGAATAGGGACTGGATGAAGAACTGCTAGGTAAAAAGGTGCATACATTTAAAATTAAAGTCCTCCCACATTGTCTTTCAAACAGCTTGCAAGCTGGAACTCTCGTCAAATGTGTGTGAGGGCTCATGCGTCTGTGAGTGGGCAACGACTGAGAGGTGGATTATCACAGGATTTGTTTAAGGAAAAAATTCCTCTAATCCATCTAAAATAGGATTCAACTCAGAAATGTTAAATTTACATATAATTTCTCAGGAAAACTTGATTGTCCCCAACTTACAAAATATCCAAATAACAACTTGTGAATAGATGTCTGGAACACAGACTTTTCCCTCAGAAACAATGGCAGTTAAGTTCACATGCCTCAATGTATGATTCACATAACAACAAAAACCAATGCCTTGAATTCTGGAACTGCACTACATTGTAAAAACTAGTGACGACACTGTTTCTATCAGGAAAAGCATTTCATGTCCTAGTTGGAATACTGGGAGCTCTGATACCATCCATCCACTGTATTCTAAAAATGATCTCCACTCTCTCCTCGCCATTCCACCATTTAGAGGGGGGCTTCTTCAACAACCCACTTCATATGCAGATCTCCTTTGTGTGTTCATACCCGCCAGTGGGCAGAAGTGCTGCATTATGGGAGCCCTAGGCCAAAGGAAGAGTCACCATATCTCCAAAGGGGTGTGTATGTATGTGTGTGCGTACGTGTGCATGTTGTGGAACAAAGCAGGGGGAGGGGGTTAAGTACCACTGATTACAGGAGTCCAGAATTTCCCAGAGTGTGAAACAGGCAAGGTGAGGGATTAAAAGGTGGAGAGGCATAACTGGGTGCATGGGTGTGTGATTTAAGTATTAGTTGGTATAGACGTCCAGAAGTGTAGAGTCAGAGAATGTAAAGCAGACAGGAAGAGGGATGCAGTGATGGATGAAACATGATTGGGGAGAGGAAGAGGTACATAATCGTCGTGCAAGAGCAACAAACAACAGAAGCTGGTCTACACCCAGGACTGCCCTATTACTGCGCAGAGATAGTATGAAGGGACTAGGTTTTGGCTTCACAATGAAACGGTTCCCAGTGCCGCCTCTGCTAATAACTACGCAACTAGATAGGAAACAGCTCATGTCTTGGAGCTCTGAGGTTCCCACCACAAAGTGGAGGTAATAGTATTTTCCTTCTTCAGAATGTGACGGGAATTTAACTGAAGTTATTTACATAAAGGGCCTTGGAAAAAAAGGGAAAAGTTTACAATTATTATGTACAAGTTAGTGGTAAGACAGAAGTTTATAAATGTATTTATAAAATGAAGGAGCTGGATTAGACAATCTAATGGCCATTTTAGGTTGATATATTCTCTGACGAACCATAGAAATAGGAAAAAATAGATCTAAAAAGATATAATTGTTCGGGTAAGATAATTTTCTAACACAAAAGTAATAACAATAAAAAGTGAAAAGGTGAAAAAATTTTTTCCATCAATATTTTTGTAGAAAAAGAACACCAACTAAAATAAAAATACAAGCAACAGATTATAAAAACATTTGCAGCAAATATGGCAGATGAAGATTAATATCTTTACCATACAAGAGGGCATATGTCAAGGAGAAAAATAAGGCCCCGATAGGTAAATATGCAAAGGACATTAACAGATAATTCAGTGACAACTGTTTAACAAAGAAAAAAGTTTGATCTCATTAGTAATCAACAAGATACGACTTTCACTTTATGAAATTGATAAAGATTGAAAATATCTGACCCTCAATGTGCTAGAGGAAATTCTCATATATGCCGGTAGCGCTCTTTGTGTAAGCATCAAAAGTCATAAAAATCTGATGTCCCCAAAATATTCCGAGAAAATAAATGTGGCAAATGCAGGCAGGTTAAATGCAGGTAGGTAAGACAGGGCGGGAAAAAGGGAAAGAACTTTAATATTTGACACTAAGGAGATCATCAAATAAACAATGAACATCACCCTGATACCAACAACGTGGAAAATTTCTCATGAGAAAGTTAAGGCAAAACAAAGGAGATGCAAAACTGTTTACAAGCTCTGATTATAGGTATGTAAAAACAAAAATATGCACAAGGGAAAAAAAACTACATCAAGGGCTAAAGGTGGTTGTGCACATGTGAGTTTGGCTCAGTTTTGGGGTCAGAGTGACAGGTATCAAACACTGGTTCCAGGCCCCCAAGATGGGTCACCTAAGACTTTAGGTGGAATCTTTCTGAATCTTAATATCTTCAGTTACAATTATACAGGCTGCTGTAAGGATAGAATGAAACAACCTAAAGGGCTAGCATTGTATTTAGCACAAAGTAAACGCTAGATAAATATTAGTTATTTTACTTTTTATTGATAATGTGGTTACATTGCCTTTGTGAATATCTTATAAACAAGAATGTTTTAATTATGTGATTATTATGTAGCGAATTTCCTGAATGGACATACTTCTTAAAATGAGCTATATTCTCCCTTTCAATTTTTGTTCATTTTCAGAAATGAATCAAGTGTGAAAATAGCATTTCTGTTAATCCATATAGAACATTTACAAATTGGTCTGTCTTGTCTATTTTGTAACTTTTCTAAAAAACAAGAAGTCGTTGCAAAAGAAGATTAACACTTGTACACTTAGCCCATCAAACTCAATAGATGCTGCTGTTAAGGGTCTCAAATGTAACAAGACACATTCCTAGGGTGTTTTTAAATTTTCTCTGTTGGGATCCTACATGCTCCGGCAACATTTGACTCAATGGTTAGCTTTTGAGTCTATACCCCACGATCAGACACAGACAGAAGCAATGTTCTTCTAGGTTCAAGGCCACCAATTAAAAATAGATTTAGACATTCAATTTTCCTTCATGTCATAGATTCCTTCATAACACAGAACTGGACATCCAAGTTCCTTCATGAAACTGTATGATATGAACTATCAACGCCCCCACCCATGTGAGATGATGATTACTCTCCAAAGTGCGTATTTTTCAGCATGTAGAATTATTATAGAAGTATGACACCACTACTTTTTTGTGACTTTCTTTTCCCAAGCATGTTTTATTCATTAGCTTATGAAATAAAAGCTATGGGGTCTTTTAGATAAACATTTATTTAGGGGTAACAGAATGTCAGATGACTTTCTTTTGCATTTTACCCCTCACCATCCAAACCTTGATGGCGTGCTCCATGAATAAACCCTATATTTTTTAAAAAACTCTGACTTCCCAGCTCACTACAACATGATTCATAATAAACAACATACTTTTGTTGCGAATATTTTGTTACAGTGACAGAAAGACAGCTTAGTCAATCAAAGACGCAAACAAGACAGCCTAATATATGACTTCTAAGCATCTGCGTTATACGGTGTGTGGTAAAAAGTGACTTGGCTGGAAAGCCAGGGTTACGTCTTGCAGTTTGGCACCAGCTCCAGAGTTCTAACTTCGGAAGATTTCACAAGAGTTTGAAGTCAGAGAATGAAGGGAAAAAATACCCCCGGAAGAGGGCTGTGAGTTAACGTAAAGAAATCAGTCGTTGCTAATGTAACCCACGCGTCGCATGTCTGCCATTACCAGTTTGTCTTTCTGTCGTTCACCATGGATGAGAAAGCCGCTTCGTCCATTGCCTTCGGGGTGCATGACCTTACAGACCCCCACGCGACTGATCCCGCCTCCTTCCTGTGGGAACCATCCCCCGCTGGAGTCATCTCTGGTCATAACCACAGCCTTGACACGCACAATATAGCTGTCACTAAAACGACAACAACAAGAATAATGGGGCATGACAATGGTCTGGTAGCTGCAGGACACGTTTCACAATGCAAGATGACCACCAGCCAGCATTTTCGGGACTCATCAAAAGAAAATCTATGCCTGGCAGCAACCTTAAATGGAAGCCCATCTCAACTTTTAGAGAAAAAACAAACACTTAAACTCAATATAAAAGTACATTTAAAGACATATGCCCAGTAATTAAAAAATATTTGTGAGTCTTTGAAGATGTATGCAGGCATAACATTCTCCAGTTTCGAGGTAGAAGCATGAATAATAAAATGAATGAGCTGATCTCCACAGTTTGGTATCTATAGGTTAGGAAAGGCATATCCATTCGCTTAAGAGGATATTATGTTTTCAACCCTTAAAACTTAGTTTATAACGAATGACCAACGTTCAACATTTTGTAAAGCTAATAATCTTCTGATTTAGCATAAGAATAGGATACTCCACTTCCAAATCACAAATTCACCATGCAATCATTTAAATAGGTGGGAAAATATTTCAATTCAAATACTCTTTACACATGTGTAGACTTCTGTTTATGATTTTATTTTTTCCAGTCTAAACTTCAATTTCACAATAAGTTCTTCTGCACATTTGCCAAGAATCTCTTTCTCCTCTAGAGACCAACTCTAGCTTTTTTTCACTCTCCATCACTTTTTGAGAAATTTATTTGGATTTTCAGCAAGGCTATTAAATTCTCGCTTGCTGTTTTCTTTCCTGGATGGAATTCATTTCTTTCTCATCCAAACGTATATTCCCATCTTCTATACACCAGGCACTATGCCAGATTCTACGGAAACAAAGATACACAGTGACACAGAACCCCTCTTTCCGCCCCCCAGGACAGGTGCTCAGACCTGGCCACCACCGTCATCTGCTGGAGACCATTTAGAAGGTCCCTCTGACCCACATCCCTGCTCACCTCACTCACTCACCAAAGGCAAAGCCTCCCGGATTTCCCACAACTCCCTGTGGCTCACCCTCTACTGTGACCCAATTTGTCTCCCATTGTGCCCCGGGGACTCAAGGCCCAGGATCCCCCTCACTCCTTCATCCCTTCCATAGACCATTCCTTTCACTTTTTTTTTAATTGTGGTAAAATATATATAATGTAAAATTTACTATTTTAGCCATTTTTAAGTATACAGCTCTGTGGCATTAAGCACATTCACACTGTTCTGCAGTTGTCACCACCATCCATCTCCAGAACTTTTTTCCTCTTGCAAAAGTGGAACTCCCTTCCCATTACACTAATTCCCCATTCTCCCCTCGCCCTAGCCTTTGGAAACCACCACTCTACTGTCTGTCTCTGTGAACTCAACTCCTCCAGGTACCTCCTCACGTAAGTTTCTTTCACTTTCTTAACCTAAATGAAAACATGCTCTGGGCTGAGCCTCTGTGGCCCACGCACGTGGGGCTGCTTTCTCTCTGCCACAACCCTCCATGCTGAGCCTAGGTGTGGGGTAGGGTATTTGCCTCTGCTGCAGGCCATTGGTCCTCCCTCCAGTTCCTCTGAAACTCACAGGTCTGACCACGCCCCCCACTACCCTTCTTCAGACCTCTGGGTCACATTCCCTCATTCCTTGAGGATGTTAGCAAGTGGACTCACTGTCCCTCTGTCTCTCCACTATGATCCCTGTCAGGATTCTGCGTAATTCACCCTTCACTCAGAGGATCCTTCCAATTCCTTGGCCTCCCAGTTTCTGGAACTCTTCTTCTCCAATGCCCTTGTCTTACACCCAATCTTAGCCACCCACGCCTAGGTCACACCCTGGACCCTGTCATTACCAATAGCCGTACAACCTCCACAACCTCAATCTGAAGCATCTGGCTGTTCAGCCACCACCTCCTAACTTTGCAGCTCTCTCCCTCCAGACTCCGGTAATTCTTCACCCACTGGGGCCAACAGACTACTGTTCCAATCACCTTTTCCCTGTTCCCCACATCCCTCCTGTTCTCACTTGATTTGCTGTCCAACGTAAATTCCATGGTCTATCATGACACTCTTTTGCACAAAAACTTAACAAGTTCACCTTCTCTTTCCTCATAGTGCTTGCCTGGTGAAACTCCGACCCTGGTGAAATCCTACCATCTACTTAACTCCATGGCCCACCCAGGCTGCAGTACATGGTTAGAGGCAAAACTCCATTCTACTATGCTGATAGGTCTAGTTTAAAAGTCCTAACCACTAAACTCAAGCAGGTCCTCAAGTGCCACCCAGCATCCTACATTTCCCCAAGAAAATTATTTCACATGTCCTCTGACGCCCTCCCTCTCAGATGATGGATGAGCTTGCTTTAATTTCACTGAGAAAACAGATGCAGCCAGAAGAGACCTTGCACCTGTGTACCCCCAGCATGCCCACTCCTCTGTACCAGAACTCCCTGCCTCTTCTGTAACTGTGGCCAAACCATCCACGCTCCAAGCCAAGGCCAACAACTCCACCTAAATACTTTCTATGTGTTAAGAGTGCCCAAATTCACATTTCTACCCAGATCTCTTCTCTAAGCTTCAGATCAGTAAAACCAGTGGCCTATGTGATTTCTCCGCTTGCGCATCTAAATCAACATGTTTCAGGTAGAACTCTTGATTCCCAATACCTCCCTATCCTTCTGGTTCTCCCTTCGAAATATATCCAGAATCCACTTTTTCACTACTTCCATCGACTCTGCCCTGGATCCTGGTGCCATCATCTCTTGGACAATTGCAATAGCCTCCTCATTGGCCTGGTTACTTCTAGGCTTGCCCAACTTTCTAAGAAAATAGAAAGGTAAGTCAGATTATGACACTCTACTAAAACAAATCCTCTGATATCTTCCTATATGACTCAAGTGAAAGTCGAATCTAGCACTATCTTACCACTGTCTTCCTTGCTCATTCCACTTCAGTCCCATTGTCCTTTTGGTCCTCCACTTAAGCACATCCCCACCTCAGGGACTTTGCACTTGCTGTTACTTTCACTTTTGAGGGAAACAATAGAAAGAATAAAGAAATGGGACTTCATCAGACTAAAGAGCTTCTTCAAGGCAAGGGATAACAGGATTGAAACAAAAAAACAGCCCACTAATTGGGAAAAAATATTTACAAGTTATTTATCTGACAAAGGGTTAATCTCCATAATATATAAAGAACTCACACAGCTCAATAACAAAAAATCAAACAACCCAATCAAAAAATGGGCAGGGGACATGAACAGACGTTTCTCCAAAGAAGATATACGGATGGCCAATAGACACATGAAAAGATGCTCATCATCACTAATCATCAGGGAAATGCAAGCCAAAACTACACTAAGATACCACCTTACACTTGCTAGAATGGCAAAAATATCCAAAACCAAGAGTGACAAATGTTGGAGAGGCTGTGGAGAAAAAGGAAGCCTCATACACTGTGGGTGGGAATGCAAACTGGTGCAACCACTATGGAAAACAGTATGGAGATTCCTCAAAAAGTTAAAAATAGAAATACCTTATGACCCAGCCATCCCACTACTGGGTATCTATCCTAAGAACCTGAAATCAACAATTCCAAAAGTCCCATGCACCCCTATGTTCATCGCAGCATTATTCACAATAGCCAAGTCATGGAACCAACCTAAGTACCCAGCAACTGATGATTGGATAAAGAAGATATAGTATACACACACACACACACACACACACACACACACACACACACACACAATGGAATACTACTCAGCCATAAAAAATGACAAAGTCGTCCCACTCACAACAACATGGATAGACCTTGAGGGTATTATGTTGAGTGAAATAAGCCAGCCAGAGAAAGACGCACTCTGTATGACTCCACTCATAGGTGGTAGTTAACATATAGACAAAGAGAACTGATCGGTGGTTACCAGGGGAAAGGGGGTGTGGGGGGAGGGCACTAAGGGTGAAGTGGTGCACCTACAACATGACTAATAATAATGTACAACTGTAATTTCACAAGGTTGTTAACTATCATAATCTTAATTAAAAAAATGAAAAAACCTCCATTTCCCACCCTTCTTCCCATACACTAACTAGGCTCATGCCCTTACTTCATTCAGGTCTTTGCCCCAGGTTATTTCAGCAGAGAAGACTTCTCTGTCCAGTTTATATAAAGTGGCACCCTCCACTCCTCTTAAATCTTCTCACCCTGTTTCGTCTGTCTACACGCTACTAAGTCAACATCTGTCCTGTCTGCCCACTTTTCCCAACTAGGATGTAAACTCCAGAAGAGCAGAGGCTTTGCCCTTTCTGTTCACTGCTGGATCCCTAGAGCCCAGAGCTCTGTCTTATATGCAGAAGGTTGTGGAATGAATGGGTTAAATACTCAATAGTTATAAACAGGTTTTTAAAAAATTATTTGTAGCTATCAGAATCCTTGAGAAAATATAAAGTGTTCAATACTCATTTGTTTATGAGCTGTAATAGCTTAATCGGGACAGGGTAAAGATTTCCATTTCATTAACAGGGAAATAGAATTTAAAAATCACATGGTTGGGGGCCGGCCCGGTGGCCGAGTGGTTAAGTTTGTGCGCTCCACTTCGGCGGCTCAGGGTTTCGCCGGTTCGGATCCTGGGCGCGGACATGGCACCGCTCGTCAGGCCACGTTGAGGCGGCGTCCCACGTGCCATAACTAGAAGGACCCACAACTAAAATATACAGCTATGTACCTGGGGAATTTGGGGAGAAAAAGCAGAAAAAAAAAAAAAAAGATTGGCAACAGTTGTTAGCTCAGGTGCCAATCTTAAGGAAAAAAAAAATCACATGGTTTCTACCACTAATCCATTCACCTCAGGATTCAACATGCATAGTCCTTTAGATCAGAGAGACTAAGAACATTTTATAACATTTGCTTAGATTAGTTACATACAAACAACTGAATAATATCCTTTTTTTCCCTACACCCTATTTATTCTAGAAAAGCTAAGCGTCCCCAGGATCTGGAATCTTCAGTATGAAACACAGCTTTCTCAGATCTTCTGTGAGCACACTGTGGGTTCATCCTAACAGGAAATGGCCAAGGTGAATAACCGAAACTCCGCACACCTCTTGTTAAAACACGTTCTTACTGCTTTTGCGTTGCAGCTGTGTGCTGTTCTCCTTCCTTTGAGGAGATTAAGTAAACATGAAAAAGGGAAGTTTGCATTACTTATGTCAGTGCCATAAGCTTATTTCCAAAAGGTATTCGTTTATTAGAGATTTTAAAAAATATCCCACCCCTCGGCTTCCAGAGCATAGGGGCTTTTTAATTTCGGTTTTTGCCTGTGGTCTGCGGCATCCCCTTTCCAGCCCTGATTCCCCCTAAGCCCTCTCCCAAGGGCACAGAATTCTCTGTGATGGGGTGTGTGTGTTGGGGGTGGGGGACAGAAGCCCCCCATCTCCTCTGGTTTCCTTCCCGCCAGCCAGCATTAACTGAGGCATCTGGCTATTTAAAACAAGGCAGGGGGATAAAGTGTTGCGCTAAAAGCTGTGAAGGATGTCTGGCTAATCCAGCTGCATGGCCGCGTGCCAAGTGCTTCCTATCTGTAGTGTGTTTACGTTACTCAGGCACTTCACCCCACCCAGAACAGAAACGACAATGAACTCTACCACCAAAAAGGTACAAAGGAGAAAAACTCCCTTCCCACCTTCTCTCCCTCTCTTTCTGGAAAGAATTAAACAACATGTTTAAACCAGATGTGGGGTTCGTTTCAGGGAGGATGGAGCAGGAAGGGCAAGGGCAGATTAGTTTTTTAATTTGCACAAGGAAAACGCCATTGGCATGCTTTAGAAAAATTTCAAAAAACGCCATCATTGTCAAAGATCACGAAATAAAAAAAAATGCCTCTGAAAGTGGCAACTGCTAAACCAGGGGAACTGATGAGGACCTGGAGAAGTTCCACCCGTGGGTCTAAATGCCAAGCGAATGGAGCCCCAGTGTGTGACCTTAAGCTAAACTGCCCCAAAGAATCAATGTCATTACAAATGGTATTTGACTACCACCGAAAAATACCATATTCTAAAGAATATGCATCTAAAGATGCCTTATGAGTAAAATTGGCTTTTAAGAATTGGACTGGGGATCTGCCAATAAACGTGGTTTCGTTAAGGAAAATCTTTCCGTTCCCAAAACGTGGCCTTATCTGTAAAAACAGGACTTGCAGTCCTGTGATCACTCAACATGCAAAAGACGTAGGTGACATCCTACGGCAGGATGGAGAGGCACAGAAAGAACAATTTCAAAACTAGATTTCACTTCGGGGTGCTGATTGCAAGGTGGCACAGCAAGGTTTGGATCTCAGGTCTCTACGTTCTTCTCAGCTCTCTCCAGATTCAAAGCAGGCCCTGTCTGGGCTGCATTACAGAAGTAAACAAAGGAATTGTAGGAAGTGGTGACGAGGCAGCTCTGTGTCTGTAAATAATGTTTGGAGCCAGACAGGTCAGCAGGGCCCTGACCTTCTCAGTAGCTGAGGAAGCCTCTTTCTGAGCTTCAGTTTCCTCATTTGCTAAAATGAAGCGAGGATCTACCCTGCTGGGATGTCCTGAGGGTTAAAAGCAGCAACAGAGGTCAAGTGCTTGATACAGAGAAGTTGGGTAAATTGTAGCCATCAAAATGATTTTTGCGGCAGTGCTGACTTTGATTACAAAACAGGTCCTTTAAAGACCACCACCCACCCCCCCCCACCCCAGCCACTAATGAGTGGGTTTCCAGGCTGCCCACCTTTTCAGCTGTCAGGGAGCAGAGTGTCAAGGAGACTGTCAGGCCCTTGACAATAGGAGAAAATCCAAAACGGACCTCTAGCAATTATCGGTGCACGTTGGAATTTACAAAGAGCAGGTCTGAACCTACGTCTCAGGCACACCTGTACAGGAAAATAATGCCATCTGCCCTCTGTGGACGGGCCCTCTGCTCTCAACCCTCCCCCTCAGCCTCAGGGATGCAGACTGGAACTTTTACATCCCCCATAAATACTTCCCGGGCCCTTCCTCAGGGCCAGCCCTTATCTGATTACACGGCTCCTTTATCTCTCCATTATGCTAAACATTACATTCACTTCCTCCCAGGCCTCTTATCCACCCTTCTCCACTTCACCAGACCTTGAGAGGGATTAGCCAAGATCCCAGCCTCTCAGACTCCCTCTTCCACCCAGCACAACCCCCAGCCGCTAGCTGAGCCAAATATAACACCAAGTCCTCCAGGGAAGGCAGGCCCACTCTTCATTGTAATCACACCCCCACCCAGCCCCAGTCTTCCTTGTGCCTATAGATTTATAAAGGCTCTTTGACTTTATCGACTTATATATGTAATATATCAAGTACTATATGTGTATATAAAACATGTGTATATGAAGTATATATGTCTAGTCATCTTTTTAAAAAGAATCAACAAAATACTTCAGCAGAATCAAATGTGTTGAGAAGCCAAAGATATTGGTCAGATTCTATTTAAGTGGGTGGTGGTTTTGTGAGTGACGGTTTTATTAAGTATCAACTACTTAAGACTCCTTTAAAAGTTAACTTGCCGTGGTTTTAGAAATTTATATATTCCAAACTCCATAAGCAAGGAAAGTTATACGTAATGTAGTTTTAGTAAGGTAGTAAGGTGATTTTCAGCTCCGTATTAAGACACTAAAGGTAAAACACTTGCTCTGCCCACTGAATGTCACAGGAAATAAGGCCTCCATATTAACTACCAAAATGTGTACTGTTTGTATGGTTGGGCAATTATAGAAAACAGTGACGAGAAAAGCCCGCTGAAGATTCTAGACCTGGCAGTAGCCAATTCTGTCTGAAGGCACCAGCTCTCTTCTCAAATGCTGATGAGCAGGCACTGTGGAGCAGAGAAGTGTTCTGAACATGAAACGTTTGTTTCCTAAAGAGAACCGATTTGCATGATATTAGAGCTGGGGAAGCTCAAAAGTGGGCTGGGATCACTTAAGAAAAAGGCTTTCCCACAGTTATTTAACATCCGTGATATCAGCTGTGAAGTACGCTTGATGGAGAGTCGTCCTGGAAACTGGCCTACCCCAGTATCTGCTAGTAAAGGAATCCATGTACTCGAACAGGTGCTAACACCGTTATTTTGCACTCATGGTGCCAAGGCACTTTGCTAGTGACCACATCCACCAGACAGGCAGGCAGGGTCTCCAGTCCAGTCTTCACTGTGGCCCTGTCTTTCGTCAAAGCTCATCGTGCCCATGCAAGATGCCCCCCCTCCCCAAGAGGATTACAACAGATCTCTTCTATGTTTCATCTTCAGGATCAATTTAGGTATTTTTGAAACAGTATATAACGACTTTCCAGGAATGGAATCCCAATATATAACATGGTACCCAAAACTTTTGGTGGTGGTGGTGGTGGTGGTGGGTGCTTGCCTTGCAGCAGTCGGGGTCGTGACCTTCATCCAGGAACCAATTAGGCTGAAAGCCAAAAGTCCTGCTTATATTGTGGGAGCTCTAGGGGGAGCGTGAATAGGTTTTCCTCCTTGACTGGGTGCTGGGCTCAGAACCGGGAGCGAAGATACTAGAAAAATGTTTCAGGAATCCCCACTTTAGTCTTGCACCGTAAGCCAGTAAGTTCGGCCATACTGCAAGGTCACTAGAGCATCTGTGTCCAAGTTCTGCCCTCACCCAGAGGGGGAGGTATGGGGCATGCCCATTTCTCATCCTCACATGCCACGTATAAGCCCAGCATCTTTGTTGTTGATGCTACCTAGCTACACTGAAGCACATAAATAGACCTATTCACCCACACACCATTTTCTAGTGCACATGCTAGAAAGGGTCGCTTTCTCTATTATTGTGAAGGACATGGCCAGCACAACTGATGTTTGAAATAGGAATGATTATTAAACTTAGTAATCTATAAATCATTCTTTAGAACCTACCCTAGCAAGTGAAAGTTTATTAGACATATCCTCTAGTATTTTTATTTTCCTATTGAAATTTTAATATAAAAATACTCCTTCAGAATAACTACTACAAATTCCCTATTTATAAGCTACTCATTCTGTGATTCAAAATAAATGCCCATACCTTGTTTAACATACAGCGCTGATTGAGCACGCTATGTGCCTCTATAAGATTTTCCCTTAAATTACAATATACTATAAGAGACACATTCTCCAATCTCCAGAGTGCTACCTTACACTTTCAGGCCACAAGAGACAAGAGCAGCATGTGCACTGACCATTCCAGCACATTCTGTTGCCCATGGGGCCAAGACACGCGCCCTGCAGATGCCCTCGGGAATGGACACTCTGCAGGGCTGTGGGAAGCTGAGGGTACTGGGTGGTGTGCTGTTTACCACTCTGGTCCCTCCTTCTTTACTGCTGTGTCCTTTGACCCATGATGGCCAAGAAGAGGAAATGAAGCAAAGACACAAAGGAACAAAGATCAGGGCTGGAAGTTAAACTTGTAAGCTTTACAGAGGCTTAAGAGGCCTTTGAGGAAATAGTTGAGGAAATACCAGAGTAGCAATTAGGGATCTTCTGACATCCCTGCAGCCCAGGAGCACTGACCATCATTTCCAGCTAGAAAAACCTACAGCCTGGGCAAGTCAGAGCTTCTGGTGGCCCCTGTCCCCCCACCCCTCTTAAGAGTCCCAGTCCTAGGGGCAAATCTTCAAGGACTGTGAACAGAAGGTGGTGATGCCCACAGCAGTGTCCAGGCAGGCTGGAAATTACCTTATAAAATACTGATTTTGGGGTTTCCTTCTCAGCAAGGTTTACAAAGTTATTAGACTCACTCCACTGCACTGTGTTTAAAACGTGAGTTTTAATTTAAGCTCTAAGCTTTTATCGCCTGTAGTCTGAACAGGCAGAAATCTTCCACAGGAAAAGAGTGATTCAGCTGGATTCTACTTCTATTGCCCTCAATTGTTTTCTTTTGCAAAAATCTCTTTACAAAAATCTTTTGATTTTATTTATTTAATATAGCAGATGTCTTAAGGATAGAACTATAGTTCAAAAAAAAATACACACAAAACTTTTCCTACCAACATTTAAATTCAGCACTTAAATTCAAAAACCACAAGAATACTAAATATACAATATCCACGCAGACGGATCACTTACGACTGAGGCACCACAAAGATATAGGCGCTAGGGCCGTTCTCCTAATGTACAACCCAAACCATCACCCTGGGCAGTTTTAAACCCGGGCAATAAAGTGCTTGCTGAAGTCAATCAGCTTCAGCACCGAAAAGGCAATTTTAGAAGTTGTGTCTAAGACAGATTTTTTTTTTTGTAATGGCTCTTTGGCAACTCTCCCTGTGTCAATATAACTTTCCTGAGCAAGTACCTCTTGAGGTGAGTAATGCACCCAGCTGGGCCAAGAAAGGCCTGGCTGAGGTCAAGCCTGGGGAGATGGGGCAGGACAGGTGTGGAATTTTATCGTGGGGGACACACAATCAGTGAAGAAAGTAGTCATTTTTTTCCTGAAATTTTGCTTTAATCTCTCTAACAGCAGAAATCCTAATTTCCCCACCCTGGGGTCCAGGGAACTAGTGATTCCCGGGCACAGGCCCCTTAAATCCTAGGTGGGTTTCTGGTCAACCACTTAGGACCCCTGTATCCTTATCTGTCAAGTATCTATACAGTGGGTAATTAATAACCTTAATAGCAGGCTCTGGAATGCATTTTAAATTATTTTTGAGTTTTACAACCCTGGCTCCAGGAAATTAAACTAACCCATACTACCCTCCAACAACAACAAGAAATTTACAATTCCACTGAATTCAAAATTAAAAAAATTTTTTGGAAAAGCTTTCTTTTTGAAAACCCAGCATCAAATGGTTCTCTGCACTGTCACAGGTGAGGATTACCCTAGTCCCAAGGGGATCGTTCACCTTTAGACTCTTGGTTTTAAGGCAAATCCACACCGGACAAGGCTTCCAAACCCAACGGGACGTGTCCCATTCTGCCTCCACCCCTCACTCCGTTCACCTGTTTCTCCAGGAATCATATCTGCTGTAGATAGTCACTGAAATAACAAGATGAATATATACCTGTATCTGTGTTTTATTTTCACACTAACTCTATCATAGATAGCATCTATCATATCAACAGATTGTCTAAACGTTAACATGGATATTTTACGATCAGCCAAAGCATTTTAGGAAATTACGGTAAGATTTTTATCACAACAGTTCATTAAATTGAAGGCATCTACTGGAGATTTCTGATTTTTTGGGGGGTCAAAAATCACCAAAACACAGACAACTCTGACATGAGTAAACTACTTTTAAAAATGAAGTTTATTTTATTCAAACCAAAATAGAATGAATCTATTTCTTAAAGTCTGAAATGGTTCTGTCCTGCAGGGCTGAGTGTCAGGATGATTACACAGCGTGAAGTGGGGACGAGGGAGTCCTGGGAGGTGAGAGGCCAAAGTCTGAATCTCGGTTTATGATTTCGCTTTTATTGTCTGCTGCTTTGCTGAGCCCGGAGTTCAGTGAATTTCATAATTAATCAAGATCAAAGGATTACCAGCTTAAAACAAAACAACTCACCCCTGAAGAATCCTTTCTTCTACTTTTTACTCTGAAAGCAATAATTTTCTTTGACTTTCCCTGTGTTATATACACCCTTCCAAAAATGGTATTTACGATCCACATTTAAACCCCCAAAGGCCGGCTAATGGAAATGTTAGATTACTAAACAAAATTAACTTTCACCACTTTAAAGTATATATGTAATAGAAAAATTGGTACTTCAAAACACAAATGGCTAAGGGAGTTGTTTAAAGTTAATAATCTCCAATTCAGGTCTTTAATTGCAGTCCTTGAACTTCTGCGCCTGACTTTCTCAGAATATATTTGCTTTCTTTCTCATTCAATTGGAGAAAACAAAGGAAGAGAGTCCTTAATGACCCACACGTTGAAATGTTTAGGGAGAAGGGCACTAATATCTGTAACTTACTTTGAAATGCATAAAAAAATAACATGGCGTCTTGGATACAGAGAGGGACAGATGGAAGAATAGGTTATGTGTGTGATAAAGCAACAACAGCAAAATGCTGGGTGCAGACTGGAGCTGGTGGTGTTGATTACACATCTTTCAACTTTTCTGAACATTCGAGGACTTTCATAAGGAGGAAGAGAGAGAAAATTTACAGTGCTATATTCTAAATGGAGATCAACATTAAATCTAGAAGACACTGATAACGGTGCTGAAAAGTCTGGTTACTTCTCCTATTGGAATCCAGGACACATTTCCCATTTTTTTACCAGCCACCTGCTCCAACCCCCAAAGCAAACCATGGTCAAAAGGTCAGGAAATTACTTTAACAAACTAGGCTAATACCAAATTCTAAACCTACAAAATCCTTTACAAACTTGTCCTTAATAAGACCTGTTCTCAAACAAAAGGAGGTGACAATTTAGCCCGTAGGGAGGAAAAAAAGTCAGCATGTGGTGCTAGCAATAGGCTGACTGTATTTTAAGAGCCTCTCTGCTTATATCCCAACAGATCCATTGGACATCGATGCCCTTTCAGGGGGCAAAAATTACCCATTCATTTAGTTCCTTTTCTTCGAGGACTCTGCAACCTCCCTCATCAGAGATGAAAAGCTTACTTAATACACAAAGAAACAAACAAATAAAACACATGCAAGGCATCTGTCCTCCCTGAAGCATCCTGGACCTCTTCCTTTCCCAGGTGGGGACTGGAATAGAGGTGGGCCTGCAGGTAGAGTTTAGGTGTTCAATCAGGACTAGGGAAGAGCACAAACAAGTTAGTTACAGACTTTCTAAGCTAGAAAGAATCGTAGAAACCATCTACTCTAGACCCCTCACTTAGATGGAAAAATTAGAATCCAGACTGGACAAGGGACTTGTTCAAGGTCACTGGCATTAGGGACAAATAGAGGACTAAGATCCAATCTCTGTAAACAGCCCCCACAGCCCTCTGTGTTTAAAAGGGTCCTGTGTTATGGCAAAGGTCCCCATATCCAAGCTAGGTGATCCAGAGGATATAAGAGAAGTTATTCTCATTGGTCTCTCAACATTTACTGGATAGGCAACAGATTGCCAAAGGAATCCTAGAGAGAAATGAAGAGGTATCTATCACTAATAACACAGCCACATGGAAAAAAGGGCAGTTGGGAGGCGGGGCTGGGAAGTTCTATTCAGCTTGGCAACCTTCACACCAACAGAGGCCAACTTCCTTCTTGGATCCGCCAGCATAACTAGTGCCGTAAATCAGCAGACTGAACCTCTATTGCACATCTCCCTCTCACTCCTGGGTGGGACACCCCACACTCTTCTACTGAGCTTCAGTTTCTTCACATGTAAAATGGGGGGCAGGGGCCCAATGACCTTTGAGGTCTCTTTTCAACTTTGGCCTCCCTTTTAACTTTGTGTTAAAAAAACCCCAAACACATGGCCTTAAAGTCCCTTAGCTGTGCCAAAGCGCTTAGCAAACTTAAGCCACCCAAACATTCTACAAAAGCAGATCAGAAAACTTTCAGCAGTAAAATGCAACTGAAAACATCTTTTGAACTGAAAAGAACTCGAAACCACAAAGACCTGAAACCACGACAAACTAACAGCTATTCTCTGAGTGCAAGTGTTATTATGCAATGATAAAGTTCCCAGGAGCAAAACCGGCCCATCAAAGTATTTTGAAAAAGCAGGAAGATAATGAAAAATGAGTTTTAATAAGTTTAATAAGATCCTTTGTATGAAATAGGCACAACCCTGGCCATCCTGCTGGGTTTACGCATCCACAAATGGGAGATTCTCTTTAACCACATGGAAGAAAATTCAAGACATTTTTCTGGAACAAATCAGGCAAAGAAGAGGAGAAGAGGGAGGTGGCCCCTTTCTCCCAAAGAGTTCCTCCTATATGCTTTATCAATTGACTCAAGACAAGACACTCAGTACCAGTCTTCACTACATTCAGTGGGAAAGGGGGGAAATGTTAGGTAGAGGTAATGAAGCGATTGCTTAACTTAAAAATGGGGAGAGACATTTATCTCTAGACCTTTGATCAAGCAACGCTGTGTACTTCAAGTTTCACGTTGGGTCCAGGCTGCTTCAGGGTCATAAATGAGTTCTGGTCCAAAAGTTTTCTTGTAAAGCAGTTGTTTGATACTGGAATGTATTTTCCCCACTGGAAAAACATAAAATGGGGAGCAGGAGGATTCCCAGCCCAGGTTATGAAAGCCTGATCGATTTCTAAGATACCTGAGTCAGAGTTATAGTCCCAAATGGTTTTTGCCGCCCACTGACAGTTTCCTTAACAGAAGCCTATTTCCCGCCTCCAGCGAGAACAGCCGGTTCTGTTTAGCTCTGGTCAAGAGTGTCCGTTTCTGGGTGTGGGGTGGGGGAGAAAGAGCAAGCAAGGAGAAATTCTTTTTTTTGAGGAAGATTAGCCCTGAGCTAACATCTGCTGCTAATCCTCCTCTTTTTGCTGAGGAAGACTGGCCCTGAGCTAACATCCATGCCCATCTTCCTCTACTCTATGTGTGGGACGCCTACCACAGCATGGCTTGACAAGTGGTGCCATGTCTGCACCCGGGATCTGAACCACCGAACCCCGGGCCAT
Source organism: Equus caballus (assembly GCF_041296265.1). Classification (NCBI taxonomy): domain Eukaryota; kingdom Metazoa; phylum Chordata; class Mammalia; order Perissodactyla; family Equidae; genus Equus; species Equus caballus. Next base: position 52,170,264 of record NC_091698.1, on the reverse strand, counting down.
TGAAATGGAACATGTGAACTTAACCGCTGTGCCACCAGGCTGGCCCCAAGGAGAAATTCTTAAACTCCTGATTTAGGCTTCATTTTGGGGTCCCTGGAATTTGGCATGAGTGGATCTTGAATAGCTCTAAAAAGAGCCAACCTGATTATCTGCATTTACACGGAAGCAAGCAGCAAGCAGATAAATGCACTTAAGTTACCCAAACTCGCAATGACTGGTTTAAATGCAAATGGAACAATGGTGTCAGTATTACAGTATTAGTGCTCTCACTCAGGAATTCCAAATAAGTGTTACTGGGGAAATTGTTCTTTTCTTTTATGGTGGCAATGACTGTCGGTGAGGAATTAGAAGAGCAGCAACAAGAAGCTTCAGGCTCACAGGATAATCACAAAGCAGAGGGACAGGATTTGACCTCCGGGGGCAATTTCCTTCTGAGTTATTACAAAACAGACCCATCCACTTAGTACACCTGCTTCCATTAAGTTACTTTCCTGCCATAAAAGAACTGGGCAGTAAGGAGAATGGGTAGGCCAACAAGCTGCCAAGCTTGCTCATAGTTTAACATGATACTCTTAAAATACTGTTTTGTTTATAGCAGGGTATTCTACTTTGATTTCAAAAAGAACTTCCAGGGAACACTAAAGCTATCCCCACATAACAAAGTCTACCAGCTTGTGGAAGCGCTGGAAGCCATTTGATTTCAAGACTCATGATCTTCAGAGATAACTGAGACCCCTGGAGGCTAAGCTGCTGAATTTGGGCTTTCCTGGACATCACCAATACGCTTGTGCCAGGGAGCCCACCAAGCTTTAGGCCATGCCTTTAGCAGTGGCTAAGACCACTGCCCGAGGCAGGACAATCAAGTAGCTACAGCCAACTTCTCCCAACAAAGAGCTTTACTGACAAGATGGCGGTCCATATGGCCAAAGAGATGCAATTACACTACCCTGAAGCCATGCTGTCACTGTAGGCTGCCATGCAGTATCAGAAAAGAATAAAACGGCCCCGCCTTAATGCCTGCTCAAAAGAAACTAGCCACAGCTCATCTCATTCACTGGAGTGCTACAGGCATCTTACCCCAGGACTAAACTCACCTCTAGAATTACGATCCCTGAAGGCACCATAAAAACGCCCTCCCGGACTGAAAATTGCTACGTACCCAGCAATTTCCTCCAGTGAGTAACTCGGTATATGGAAGCTCTTGTGTAAATTGAAAAGGCTAGATAAACATAAGGTGATATGACATGATGATACTTTTTCTTTTGTGTTTGCATATAGAGATTAACCCTAACATTTATGGAAAGTCAACTCCTATCTCAAAAGGCAAGTAATTTCACATCCATGTTCACTGCAGCATTATTCGCAACAGCCGAGAGGTGGAAACAACCTAACTGTCCATCAAGAGGTGAATGGATAAAGAAAACACATACAATAGAAATTTTCAGCTTTAAAAAAGAAAGAAATCCTGGCATATGCTACAACATGGTTGAACCTTGAGGACATTATGCTAAGAGAAATAAGCCAGTCACAAAAAGACAAATACTGCATGATTCTACTTTCATTTTTATTTTTTGAGGAAGATTAGCCCTGAGCTAAGATCTGCCGCCAATCCTCCTCTTTTTGCTGAGGAAGACTGGCCCTGAGCTAATATCTGTACCCATCTTCCTCTACTTTATATGTGGGACGCCTACCACAGCATGGTTTGCCAAGTGGTACCATGTCCACACCCGGGATCCAAACCAGGGAACCCTGGGCCATGGAAGGGTAACGTGCGCACTTAACTGCTGCCCCACCAGGCCACCCCCTGATTCCACTTTTAAATTCCACTATCCAAAGTAGTCAAACTCATAGCAACAGAAAGTAGAAGGGTGGTTGTAAAGGGCTGGGGTAAGGTGGATATGGGGAGTTTAATGGGTATAGAATTTTAGTTTCACAAAATGAAAAAGTTCTAGAGATCCACTGCACAACAATGTGCATGTAGTTAACACGACTGCATTGTACAGTTAAAAATAGTTAAGATGGTGAATTTCATGGTTTTTTTGGCCACACATACAGTGAAGACAATTTGAGAAACAAAAAGGGGCCACTTGAAATAGCTAGACTCAAGAAGGACCCCAAATTCATGAATTTTGGGCTTTGGCTAAAGAACATTTCTGTAGTCCTTACAAAGTAAACATTACCACTATATAAAAAAAAACCCCACAAAATTGTCCCCTAATTATAAAAGTAGCATATGTCCGTTGTGCAAACCACTCGCATCACAACCCCTCCTTTCATCTCAGAAATATTCTTCTACACTATGAGGAACAGCTAACAAATTTGCAAGACCTTCTCAAGGTAACTATAAAGGGAGATCCCGTGCTTCAAATATACATGTAGATCTTGCCTACGCTTTGTTCCTTGGGATACAAGACAAACTACATATATGAAAAACACAAACATTTCCTTTGTAATTGGTTTTCTGAGATAAAAATGGCTTTTCTTACAAAATCATCTCAAGAAAGTTAAGCCTAACACACTTTCCTCTAATGGTTAGCTCTAACAAATTCCTCTAATCCTTAGCCAATTATATTCCAATAGAGTGCTATCGGGTTTACAACGTAAGGGACAGAATCCCTAAAAATATTTTTTAAGATTAGTTCCTTTTTATTTCTTCTATCCCAACCTCAGTTTTAAAGATTATTTAAAAACACACACACACATAATCACAAGGGTTTTCTAACAGTTTCACTTCTTCAACATGGCGTTTAGTGATGTTTTTAATATTTTTCAAAGCAGAAAAAAGGGGCTGTTTTATTTTTCTTTGGAACAAGTTGCTGCCAGATTTTGCACATTGCAGTTCTTTGGCGATGCGATGGAACACATGCCCACCCACAGACACTAATTTTGCTCCTCACCCTTCCCGAGCAGCCTTTATGACACATGCTGTCTGCACTCCATTTAATGGAATTCAAGAGGCCCAGTCACACAGCAGGCCCCACGGGGCCAGAGCAACAGCAGGCAACCCATCTCTTCCACTGGACGGGTACAAGGAACATGTGTTTAAAAAGAAAACCACAAAAAAGCCAAACCCAGCTTGGACATTTCCAATCTGAAAATCTTTACAACTGCATGAATTAACACTGAAAACTAAAAGTCATCTCCTGGGCTGAAATCTGGAAAGAGATAGTATCTCGTTGCGGTTCCTTGCACACTGAGCTCTATAAAGACAACGTAGGTAACTCCCTGAGCTGCTCTCACAATGTGCAGCAAAGAAGGTAGACTGTCATACAAGCCAAAAGCTCTTTCTAAGACGGCTGACGTGCCAGCCCAGTTCCGAAGCCTTTGCTTTGTCTGTGGTGATCATTAGTGATGAAGGAACATTGGTGATTAAGGATCCCATTGGGAATGGGCATGGGTTCCATAACTGTCCCACATACACCATAAGACTATCTGGGCACAGATGTCAATGCAAACAAGCTGTCAGCAAACTTACACCTGGAAGAATGCTCAGGGCTCATAAAAGTCCATGCTGGTTTGTTAAGAGAGTGGTCATTCATCCCATTTATGTGTCCTTAAGAGCAGGGTTAATGTCCTAAGAAGGCTGTTCTGTACTTGTCTCTGGCTTTTCTCAGCTACACAGGAAAGTCGATATTCCCAGATAATGACACAAGATTTATCTACAAGTGCTATTAATCCCACCCACTATGTAGGCAGAGTGATCATAAACCCCGGATGTGGGGAGGACAGTGTAACAGCAGAACAGTGGGCAATGGACAACGGGCAATGGACAGGTCCAGCCCTCCCTCTGGGGGCTATGACTCTCATGCATATGCATAAATCATCCACCCGTACAGCAAGAACAGACTGCAGACTCTAAAACAGCTCTCTCTAAATACTAATAAGTATTTTTAAACATTGATAGATGATCTATAGTGATTTTAAGTAAACCTGTTTTTATCAAATAGTTACTGATTCATTATAGCTTCGAGTCATTAGAACACAGTTTTAACAGATGCTAAAAAGGGGCGGGGTCTTCAAACCTCAAAGATGAATAAACATCAAGGATAGCTTTTCCCAATCTGTTCCACTAGAACATCCTGGATGCTCTAAGCTGTGAGGATTCAAATGCTCTGCCTAACTGCCACTCTCTCCAAGGGAAGAAGAGAGAGAGGAAAAAATTCTTTGTCCGAGGTTGTCACTCTACTTGGCTCAGAAAACATGGCCATCAAAACTATCAAATGAATTTTTGAGTAGGGCAGTTTTCTTGACTTCCATCCAAGAGGAGTTAGGTTCTGAAGAACCAGAAGGGAACAGCTAAAAGTTGCTTCTACACAGAGCAATTAGTGGCTTTGGATTATAGACTCCAGTAAATCTATGAATAAAAGAAAACCCAGGAGGAATCTATCACCAATAACGACGAATCCTCACTGAAGAGGGAATTGAAGCAAAGAGAGGGCTGGGCCCAGATCACAAGCATTTTTTAATTTAACGCAACCCAGCCCATAACTCTGAACATAGGCAGTGTCTCACTCAATATCTATTGATCACTTCCAAGTTGAATGATATGAGACCCTTGGTATGGCTGTGGCTCTGTATTCCTTTTCCTTCAAAAGGGAAAGGAGGACTCTAAAAACCACGTAGTCACTCTGGACCGATGGCTCATAGTGCTTAACAGCAAAGGGGCCTCTGGCGAGCAGTGGCCACAACCCTGGGGGTGATTAGCATTGTCGAATGGCAATGATCAATATGTCCAGAGTGTGTAATGTAACCAGAGCTGAACAAAATCTACGCTGCTCTGAAATAATCTGGACAGGACCTGAGTTAGTCTCAACTACACAAATCAGAGGAAAGTAATACATTTTCACAGAAAAAGCCAATAAATCAAGAACCTTAAAAGATATATTTTTATATACCAGCCTGTCATCGTTTTTTGTAGGCCTCAAGGAAGAAAAATGATATAATGGAACCTAAGATTTCAGCAAAATCAGAGAATTAGCTATTCTGCCTTTAATTCACATTACTAAGTCACACTATTTTTCTGACCACTTTGACAAAGTGAACCCTGAGCTGAGTGTGGCATCCACCAAGGCGTGGAGAGAGAACCCCGTTTACTGTAAGACTGCAGAATTTAGGCTTTAGTTCACGCTAACATTTTTTAAGTAGCTTTTCTTCCACAACTTAAAAAAAATGTTAATGAGAAGGAATAAAAAGGACCCTTACTTTGAAACTGAAGTATTTTTTAATATCACCAAATGCTATTATTAAGTATGCACTCTATATGCATGTATACACATATAAAAATAAGCACTACAGATGTGGGCAGGAAAATTCTTAGCAAAACCCCCACATATTTCAAATACTGTCCTTCCTCATTATTGTCCTCTACCATAATTAGCATATTACAGCATAACAGGTGGCTTTCATTTATAGAATGCAAAATTAATGAAATTTAGAGATGGTCCTGTCTCAAAAAACAAATTGGCCAGTCTAAAAAAAGTGCACCCCTTAATCTACAAAACAAACAGAAACAAACCAAACAAACTGCCTTTATGTTGGCTTTCCATATTATCTGACTTTCTGAATTTACTTTAAGTGAATGTAAAACATTTACTGACAGTTTACAGTACACATACCTCAAGGAAAACAAATCATATATAGGCTTTACAGGAAAGAAGAAGAGAACAAAGACTGCCTATTTTTCCAGCTTGCTAACCCAGCTCTGTTGAATGCTCTCCGAGTGATAGCAGAATTTACCACCATAGACGGGCTGCTCCACAAATGCTGCGTCTTAGGCAAATTTATGGGCAGCGTGTTATAGGTCCTGACCCAGTCATTTTGGACAGACAGACCAGAAAAGCATAAATAGGACTGCTATAAACTAACTATAGCATCTGTCCCTAACAAGTAGGACACAAGAAGTATATTTTAAAAATATGAGGAGACACTGAATGGACTGTCAACACACAGAGGAATGTTTAATATACTCAAATAAACGAGATATGTGCCTTAACTAGCCAGGCATTGTTTAAATTTAGTGAGTGAAGGGAGAGAGAGAGAGGGTCAGACAGGCGACACAGCCTCCCAATTATGCAGAACAATCCTTCAGATCATGTGAAAGCTATAATTAACCGTTGTTACCAAATCCCCACTACTCTTTCTCCCACCTAGAAAAAATTAATGCATGAGTTCAGTATGAGCAAATTATGATTTGCAAAACATAGACGTATTCACTCAGTAGAGGAATAAAGCTTTCTTGCATTAAGTCACGCATCTTGGAGGGTAGGAAAAAGCAAAAATCCAACAAAAGAAATAAAATACTTATCAGTAGACCACCTCCTTGAGCTCACTGCTGCTTACTCATTTTTTTAAGTTTTAAGCTACACCCCCCCCCCCCCAAAAAGGTATATCACCTCTGCAAGCTGTTCCCAAGGTAGCATGTTTTAAACTCAGGGCTTAACAAAAGGGGAGAGCTAAGATCATTTCTATCTGAATATCTAAGGAGAAATTTGTTTTCAGAAAGGGAGATGAGTGGACACGAGCTCTGTGTCCATCAAAAGACCAGGGGTTACCTCTCTGCCCTTGCACGTGGCACATACACATACACCAACACGCACACCCCAGTACTTTCCAATTACGATGACTTTTTTTCTCCCTTAAAAAATGTCAAAAGAAATCATCATCGGAAAGGTTAGGCAGAAGAGAACAACGAGAAAATAAAGTTCATGTAAACAGTAAGCACATACCTGCCGGGCGATGCCATTGCCTCTACATGGTAGAGCCCAAGTGCTGGGTATTAGCATTATTGCTACTATAAAGCTTCCGATAAAAATGGATCGTCTCCTGCGGACCTGAGAACCAGCTGGCTGCTTGAGAAGTGGTTTCCCCCATATATGATTCAGTCTCCTTGACAAATATACTGCATCGTACTGGATGAGTCATCCGAGGGTTAGTCCGCATTTTATAGGCCTGTTGTGTCATTACTCACATTCAACATCCTGCTTCTCAAAAGTGGAAGCTGGAAGCCTGACAGCTGACAGATGCTTTTTCTAATTAAAATATTGTTTTAAAAAAAAAATTCCTGTAAGTTCTGATTATCAATCATTGATGATACTACGAAATGCCCAGGAAGTACATGGCACAGCTCAATACCCGAGATTACAGTCTGTAGAACCACAAGTGTAAATGGTTCACCAGCCCCATCTCCCATCCAAATAATTTGTATTCCGACTTGAGAGCAAGGACTCCCCTCTGTTAAGCCATCAGTGTATTAATGCAGGCATAGGCCCTATTGTTGCATGTTGTAGGGTTACCCAGTTGCAGGAGCTTTGTAAAAACTACACATCAAAATTTTGGTCCTGGATTAATTTTGTTAGGTAAGATAGTAGCTCTGTGTTTATAAAATGACTACCTTTTGGAGAAAATACATCAGGGATGAAATGATATAATATCTTTTATGAAATATTTAAGCCAAAAGAAATGTGGCAAAATCTTGATAACTATTGCATCTGTGTGGTTGAGTATATGAGAATTGGCTACATTATTCTCTCTTCTTTCGAGTATCTTTGAAAATTTTCACAATAAAATGTTTTTAAAGTTAAAAAAAGTCTTAGTCCCTACAGTCTAATTTGTACCCAAATGAGACACTTTTTCTAGTTGGGTATGAACATACCTTAGGTGTGAATGGGGTACCATTCACACAGTGCAACCCAGTGGCCCTGGGGGTGTGGGAGCTTCAAGCTTGAAGGGATGATACTTGTGTCCCAAGGCCGCTGTGAGGGCTGCATCCACCCCCTGAACAAATGCCTGGTGCCTTCTCCTCCCAAGACTGTCTGGTGGTTGTTTCTTCATGCTTTCTTTGAGGACACAAGCCCCAGTCTCACTGGTGAGTTCATGTTTGACATTACAAAGGAGAGGTGACTATTTCCAGCTTCCTTATATGGTTTTGGAAACGCCCTATGAGAGGTTATGTAAGTCATATCCACATCCCTTAACACCAACAAATGTCTCTGTTAAGGTGGCACCCTGTTTGTTTGACTCACTTCATGCTTAAACTGGGTTACTTAAACCACCTGAAGAAGAGGTTTTGATTTCATGACTGCAAAAAAACCAGATACGCAGGCTCCAACGTATGTTAAACGAAACCACTGCTGAAATTAGAGGTCATTTAAAAAATGGTCTGTGTCACGAACAAGTCACCATAGGATACTTGAAATACAGAAGTCCCTCGAAAGCCTAGGACCTCTGGCCTGCTCTCTTTAGTTCTGAAACTAAAGGACAGGAAGGTATGTCAGGCTGAGGCCACCAACTCAGTCAACACCAAGCCCAGTTGTCAAAGGACACTGTCCAAGAGGACCACAAACTGGCTGCAAACAGTTGTGACAGTCCCCATACAACATCGAACGCTAACTTCACAAATCCAGACAGTTTAGGACTGTGTGTGGGCCTCAGCTGAAGCCTTCCTTGGTTTTCAGAAATGCTTTCCTTATAGGACTGCAAGCTACAGGCTTATCAAAACGTCACCTCGAGATCTAACGATAACCTTTCACACACTTGCAAAGCATGATTTACCTTAATGCAACAGGTAGAAATAGGGGGAATTAATAAACTTCTAGCCTAATTTGAGTTCCTCTAGGTATTTAAAAAAAATAAGTCCATAGTTCATTAAAGAATTTTACAATTCAGATTTCACTAATTAAAAATACAGAAGTAATAGCAATAATAATGTGTAAACACACACAGAAGGAATGATAATAAGGCAAATATGGTAAAATGTTAACAAATGGGGAATTGAGTATAGAGAAATCCTGTGTACTATTCTTGCAACTTTTCTGTAAGAATGAAATATCTTGAAATAAAGTTAAACACATACTCACAAACACAAAAAAGAAAATAGATAACCCATTACAAAAAAAAAAAAAATTTATGGATTTAATAATCACCACAGTTGTTGCTGCTGCCACCCTCACCCATTAAAAAAAAATCTTGGACCGTAAGGAAATTTACCAAAACATTAACATTGGGAAATGCCTCTGGGTTAGGGTTTCTCAAAGTGTGTTCCTTGCAAACAACTTTTTAAGAAACTCTGAAAACAAAACAAAAAAACTAAACAAACATTTTGGTAAAATGATATACTATATCCTCAAGGATACAGTTTAAGTTTGTTCAGTCTTGCATTTCACAAATTTATTTGAGTACCTCTCCATTACGGTCAACACAAGCTGAAGACAGCACTTTGGGAAACACTGCTGTAGACGATGGGATATGAAATACTTTATTTCTGATCTTTTATTCTAAGCTTTCTTCAGAACACACTTTATAATGATAACAAAAGACATATAAACCTGGTTTCTGCCATCTTTAATGAACATTTCTATTTGGTTGACTTGCATGCTAATGACCTCCACTAGTCAGCAAACAACTTGGAGTATGGGATGATCCATTCTCCCTGGACCTCACTAGATGGTGGCCTATGCCACCAGCAGGGGCAGCCACGGAGCCTACACCTGTGTGTAAAACAGGTTGTTGGTGTTGGTGTTTCTGGTGAGAGGCGGCTGGCCCTGGGTGAGGCCATCCCAAGGAGCAGCAGATTGCTCCAGGCCCAGCTCCACTTCGCCATTTTCAGAGTACTGGGTTCTGGAACCTGGAAGCCAGACTGGATGTCTCTGGCCTCTGAGCTCCTCATGCCTTTACATACTCATCTCTTTGCACGGATGGGGGTGTGAAGAAGCAAAACTAGCTGGGAAGTGCAGGAGAACAAGGCTTCCAATTTCTTTTAACTCACTAATAGAGTCTTATTTTTAAAATTCCTGCCATGTATTAATTTGTACAACGGTTTTTAGCAATTATCTGTTTATATGGTTTTTTTTTTTTGGCTAAAGTCCAAATACTGGCTAATGTCAAGATCTAAAAGCAAATGTGGATATCAATGATGTAGGTACTGTAGGTTGTACCATGTAGTGGTAAAGAGTATGAGCCTGGAGTCAAGCTGGCTTAGTTCAAAATCCAGCTGGGCCTTTATTTATTTATGTTATTTAACTTCTCTAGGCATCTATCTTCTTTATCTGTAAAATGGGCACAATATTATTAATTACTTCACAGAATTGTTTTGAATGGGATAAATGTGATCATTCAGAACAAGTACTTTTAGCACAGGGCTAGGCACAAACAGAGGGCTCATTAATTCGTGCAAACAACGAGGACGTTTGTAAGTTTTATGAATTTAAAACCTCAGAGGTAGGCAAATTATGGGCAGCCACCACACTGATCTGTTTACATATCATCTATGGTTGCTTTAGAGCTACAAAGGCAGCGTTTGAGTAGTTGTGACAGAAACAATATATGGTCTTCAAAGCTGAAAATATTTATTATCTAGACCGTTACAGAAAACGTTTGTCGACCCCTGGTGATCAACATTTGCGTAAAGAACCAGGTCTCTTCCCTATAGTTTTGGTTGTTAGTCCCTTATTCTGCTTAATGTCTCAATCTAGAATCAGATACACAAGCATTATTTATGGTGATGTGATCCACATGAGCTGTAGCTCACACTTTCCTTACAATGCAAAATACACCACTGGGCTCTGTCTTATGGCAGGTGGAGAAATCTTCAGAGCGTGAGACCGTCTGCTGGTCATTCTGCCTTCCCTCCCTCCTGACCTGCCCACTCAAAGAGGACGACCTCCCTGACTTCAGAGTCCAGTGACCCCAGCTGATGTGTGAGTCCACAGCTATGCCTCCCCTCCCCCAAGACACATCTGTGCATTATGTTGAAACCACATGTGTCCCCAGAGCTTGAAGCAAGAGGTGAAAGATGATCTGGAAGAGGCATTCAGCAAACTGAGCAAACAGAAATGAAGGATGCTTTCAAGGGGGCTGGACAGCCACAGGCAGGATTAATACAGCACGAGGGGCATTTAGAAACGAGGGCTGCAGCAACACCACCGCTGCCAACAGGAGCCCAGTAACAAGACTGGGGGCCAACCCAGAAAAACGAAGAACACTCCTCAAAGGCAGGTCCCAAGACACGTCCCTGCATCCCATCATGCTGCCTATTTTCTTTGGCAGGAAAGCTTGTTTATTTGGAGAAAATGAACCCACAGCATTAATGGATAATGCAGGTGAAGGGACTCATGGGACTGATCTCTGGGAGAGGAAATTTGAACAAAAGAAACCATTCTAACTGCCTTCAGTTAGTTCTCTTATTAAAAAAAAAGTCTTAGCCAGCTGTTCGGACACAGATTAAATCTGGGATGTACTTAGATACACAGTGTCTTTCTGGCAGTCACTTGTTGCCTTACTGGCAAACATCAACATCTTCCCAAACTCAATCCAATAGAAAATTGCATATGTTAAATACTTAAGTGAATGACGAGGGCTGAGCTGGGCAAGGAAGAGGGGGAGGCAAATGACTTCTATTGTTACCCACTGAGAGCAGGATTTCAGAGACGGTACACATAGTGACAAATCTCACTTGAGGCCAAGTCAGTTTTCAGCCGTGTTCCTAAAAGTGTAACTGGCTGGCACAGGGGTCAAAAAAGACTCTCTCCAAAACTCAGGCTTAATTTGGGGAGGTTCAGCTCGGCCAGAGCCAGAAGACCCGCACTGATTAAATGCCTATCGGCTATTATGCCAAGCAGATGTTTTTTAATAAGAGACCATCTGACGTGAGGACCCTTCAGAACTAGGCTTGCGGATTCAGCTGGGTTTCTTCAGGGAAAGGTGAAGGGAACTCGCATTCATCCACCGCCTGCTCCGTGTGGGGCGCTCCACATGGTTATTTCAACACACCCACAAATCTCGTTCCTCGATTGTGTGGAGGAAAAACAGGCGGCTGAACTACTAGGTTGATTGAGTCTAGATGGTCTGAGTTTCTCCAGCACAGGATGTTACACAGACAGGGCAGGACTGACAAAAGAGAAAAGGGATCTGAAATGCATGAGAAATACAGCAAAGTCGCTCTGAGCAATGATGGAAGGAGGACTCGATTAGTAAGGAAAAGGGTTATGGGTATGTAGTCGAGTCAGAGGCTAGATGTCCAGGAGACTAGTTTCCCCTTCAAGCCTGGAGACCAAATAGGGCAACAGGGCTGGGCTTCAAGAGAAACCAAACCTAGATCTATGGGTGGAATTTTAAGTTCAAGGGATGAAGCTGCGTCAAGACCCGGAAAGAGGATCCAGGGAGCGCATAAGGGGTGACCATTTAATGTATTTAATATCTGCCAGGCTGAACAGTGAAGTCTGTGTTTGAAATCTCCTCACGTTTGGACGGCTTATTCCTCAAGGTGACTTGTACCATGACTATCACGGCACAGACGGAGCATGCTGGACCCAAATCCGCCAATCGGCCCAGCTCAGCCCACTCTGTCATTTCCCTAACTTCAGGCCAGAATTAGACCTGATGCTGCTCAAGGACTGTATAATTCCAGGAACAGTCTTCAGAAGAGAAATCTACCAATCACCTTGATGCTGGTCACAAACAACTTATCCAAGACAATGGTACCTTCCTAGCCAAGCAAACCTTCCACGTGGAAGCTACCTCTGTTCATCATACGGCAATACAGATATTCAGCTGTGGAAATGGAAATCCCTTCTGAAAACTCTCCAGAATACTCTTTAATCATTCACCTATGTAAACAGCATATATTATTATTGGTCTTAGAAATCATGCAAATTCATTCTGTTGGGAGCCAGTAGTTTGGGTCTGGTTTGCCACTAGTTATATGACCTTGGGCAGTCACTTAACTTCTTTGTATCTCAATTTCCTTTTCTAGAAAATGTGGGGCTTAAACTAGTTCAGTCTTTGAAGCTCTAAGACTGTACAAGGAATGGACCGGTAACTGAGAAAACTGCCTAATAATACAAGTAGCCAGAGAAGAGAGAGGAGCACAAAGAAAACTGGGCAGTGCTGGTGGATCAAGACCAAGGGTTTAAGGGGAAAGCTGCGTTCCTGACTCTGGATCTAAGAGGCCAGCCTAAACTAACACACCAGTCTAAAAGGATGTAGATCTCACCCCAAAGCTAGAACTGACTTCTCCTTACAAACAACATTAGTCAACAATAGCAGCTAATGTCAACATTAGCTATGGTTGTATCATATGCAAGCACTGGGTCTCAGAATTTCACAAGACTTCATCCTAAATGAAGACTCAAGAGAGGGCATCGGAATCTAGCACATCCTCTTCTGTCTTCATGGCAATCAGTACCACGATGATTACAGCATTTTGTTATGACTTGCATGTTGCCTATGCCATTGGACTTGAGATTCTTGAGAGAAAGTTTTTTTTCTTTTTCTTTTCTTGCTTTGTAGCTCAGTGCCCGGCACACGGTAAACCCTTGGTAGACTGAGTTTCTTTCATGCATTCAACAAACACAGGCTAACCTTATTGGCCTACATAGCGGGTGGAGATGAAGATTATACGAAGGGAGGAAATGACAGTAGGTGGTAGCAAACTTTTGTAATGTGTGTTTTTTCTTTATTACAAGAAGTGATAAGCTCACTGTAAAAAATTTAGGAAATGCAAAAGAAGACATTCACCTGAAATGACATCTAGGTGGTAGAATTTAAGAGCATTATAGGAATCTATACTTACGTGATGCATGTCTGCTAATTTAATGTAATCTTTGCCACTGTCTGAATCCCATTAAAAAATAATATTCCCCTATTTTTCTACTCATACATTTCTGGTAAAAACAAAAGGTATTGTGTGCAGGGTTTTTTTCCCTGATTTAGTTCAGAGGGGCAAATAAATAATTCACAGATTTCACACCTGATGGACTTTAGATATTAACTAAAAAAACTAGAAGAGCAGCCTAGAATTCTAAAATGAATCTTAGACATATCTAGTTCTAGACCAACCACACTTGACAGATGAGGAAACTGAGCCCAGTGGCCAAGTTTCTTGTTCAAACTTAGTTGTAGGAGCTAGAAGTGGGCCCTAACCTTCTAAGTCCATTTTTCCTTACTAAGAATTAGCTACCTAGCTAAAACCAAAATCATCCCTCAATTCTGGCACACCGCTAACTTCTGGTTTTTGAAAAGTAATCAGAGAGGATTCCAGAACAATAAAAGTAGATGACTATGTCCAGAATATTCACCTGCACTAGAATTCTCAGGCACTAGGTTAAATAAAGTACCACAAGGGCAGCCAAAGTTACTCATTACTCTGAAGACTTGTTTCTGACTTTACCGTAAACATTTTAGTTCTATCAGAAATTTTAAAAATGGGCCAGTGAACCTGAGTTAGGGCTCACTAGTCAACAGATTGCAAACTATCAGATAAGGCTTACAGATCCAGACTTTGGTATCAATTTTCTCCTCCTGGTTCACCTGAATTCCACTTAGGAAAGGCACAGTTAGTGGGCATTCAACTTGCTTCAAGTATTTCCCCCTCTCAGGAACCCCCAAGAGTGGCCATAGGAAAACTTGCTGGGAGAGAGGAGGAAAGGGGGAAATCCAAAATATCTCACTAAGCAAAGAGCCTTGCTCTGCATGGTAGTTAAGGTGAGTGCCTTACAGGGGAGCTTCGCATCCGCACAGTTAACCTTCCAAATGTAACACCACCCACTCAGCGAGAGAACAGGAGCAAGAGTCTGAGTACATTTAAAGAGAGAAGAGGTTCTTCCTCTCAATGAACACATCTGCTGGAGCTGGCCGAGATTTGGGGACCCACTGTTCATGTGCCTCTCCTGGTTCACTGCCACCCTTCTGTGACTTTGGAGTTCCAAGACGCAGTACATATGCATCTTTCAACATGGACTTTAAATGCTAACCAAGCACCTCATTTGGTGCTCTGTCACAAAAACAGTGATCTTTCCCAGAACTGGAGGAAGAAGTGAAAGAAGTGTATGCTGGCTTCCTATAGAAGTGTCAAGGGTAATTATGACCAGATGTGCTTTTCATCATGTGGACAGCTCTACTCAAAAGAGGAAGAGATCTGCAGGAGAGAGACCAAGTCCCTGATCAAACCTCAGCTGGATCAGTACTCACCCCTAGAACGGTACTCAGTGCAGGTCTCGTTCAAGGAAGAACAGGGACCGAGAAGGGCTTACCCACTCTCTTCACTGAGTTGCCATTTAAAAGGACAGCCTTCTGGGGCTGGCCTGTGGCCAAGTGGTTAAGTCCCTGGCCCAGGGTTTCACTGGTTGGGATCCTGGGTGCAGACATGGCACCGCTCATCAGGCCATGCTGAGGCAGTGTCCCACATAGCACAACCAGAAAGACCCACAGCTGGAATATACAACTATGTACTGGGGGGCTTTGGGGAGATGAAGCAGGAAAAAAAAAAAAAAAAAAGATTGGCAACAGATGTTAGCTCAGGTGCCAATCTTTAAAAAAAAAAGTATAAAAGGACAGCCTTCAGGTTTTATTAAAATAAGTATCAGGGCCCGGCCCCGTGGCCGAGTGGTTAAGTTTGCTGGCTCCACTTTGGTGGCCTAGGGTTTCGCTGGTTTGAATCCTGGCCGTGGACATGGCACCGCTCGTCAGGCCACGTTGAGGTGGTGTCCCATATGCCACAACTAGAAGGACCCACAACTGAAAATACACAACTATGTACTGGGGGGCTTTGGGGAGAAAAAGAAAAAATAAAATCTTTAAAAATATAAATAAAACAATTAGATAGCTAAGAGGGAATGGATAATGAATGTGGGATT
Organism: Equus caballus; assembly: GCF_041296265.1. Lineage (NCBI taxonomy): Eukaryota > Metazoa > Chordata > Mammalia > Perissodactyla > Equidae > Equus > Equus caballus. The sequence goes on along the minus strand of NC_091698.1, from coordinate 52,154,635 downwards.
CACCTATTTTATAAACCTAAAAACCACAGAGTAAGCCCCAAATACACAAACTGGAAAAAAATTTAAAAGGTACATGTGTGGCAGAATGAATAGGTCCTGAGTGTCCTTGAATTTCACCTTTCAAAATATTTTAAAATATGTTTAAAAGGAGGTTTAACCTTTGGCGGGGGGTTCACGCCTCCCCAAAGATTCTCTCTGCCCCTCTTTCTCCACTCAAAAGGAAGAAAAGTGTTCCATGGATTTCATTTGTTTGCTTCCTATGAGCCCTGGAGGAGTTGTCCCTGATACTAAGAATGTGCTGAATGTGAAGAGCAAGTCTTAACATTAGAACATTCCAAGCCACCAGGGTGAGACCAATTCAGCTCAAAGGGATTTTGCTATCGCTCAATAGAAGCTGGAAATAAATACAAACACACAGACGATATGGCACACAGGATGTCAAGAGATAAGCAAAAGACTGTAGAACGACTGCCACGGGAAGGGAAGCCATGCCCCCTGCCCCCCGCAGCTCCTCCCACCATGCCTCCTCCTCAGAAGACTGCAGCTGGCTATGCTGGAGGACACAGGCAGCCCACCTTCCCTGTCCCCACCCATAAACTTTAGATGTTGTCAGTTCAGTTTATATTTCAGGGTAAGGAAGGAGAAAAGCCCATGGGCTTCAGGATAGACCAAATATTTATAATCTGCTGCTGAGCAAGGCATCATGGGAAGAAGATGGCATACATTCCATGGGCTGGTCACAGCCTCACCGGTCCATGTCAGAACGGATGCTGGGGTGTTTAACTACAGGGAAGCGGTGCTCGGAAGCTTAGAAAACAGATTAACTGGGGCATAATGTCATCAATTTATCTGTACAATGTAAGTATAGATGTATTTCTTCTTTTTACTTTAGTTAATTGCTCTGCATAGGTAACATATTCATGATTCATGATAAATTAGAATATAAAAAGGTATACTCCCACCACATCCCAGCTGCCTTGTTCCTTCTCCCACCCAACAAGCCAACAGTAACCACCTTTTAAAAGTTTTTGTGCATTCTTACAGGGTTTACGCAAATATAAGCAAACATAAATATGTATTCTCCTCTCACCCCTTCTCACAAAAAAGATAGCATATTATTCACATGTTCTAGACCTTACTTTTTATCCCTTGAAGATGTTTTCATATTGGAATATAGACAATTAATCAATTCCCTTTTTATATCTGTACAATATTCCACTATAAGGATGTACCATGGTTTATTTAACAAGTCCCTTCTTTTTTTTTTTTTTTTTTTTAAAGATTTTATTTTTTTCCTTTTTCTCCCCAAAGCCCCCCGGTACATAGTTGTGTATTCTTTGTTGTGGGTTCTTCTAGTTGTGGCATGTGGGACGCTGCCTCAGCGTGGTCTGATGAGCAGTGCCATGTCCGCGCCCAGGATTCCAACCAACGAAACACTGGGCTGCCTGCAGCGGAGCGCGCGAACTTAACCACTCGACCACGGGGCCAGCCCCTTAACAAGTCCCTTGTTAATGGACATTCAGGTTTTTCTGAACCTTTTGCTATTGCAAACAATCCTGTGATGAACATCCTTATATATTAGAGTTGCCTTTACATTTTAAGATGCTTGTTTACTGCTCTGGAGTTCCCTGACCATGATACAGAGAAAGAAGGAAGAAATCTTCACAACTGCAAATCCATCTGAACTCAAGACAAAGCCCTTCTAAAGCAAAAAGTATAGTTATGGAGAAATAAACTGAGATCTGGATTTGCTATGATGCATATACAGCAGGCACCCAAAAGACATTTGTGGAAGGAGTGAGGCAGAGTTAAATTATTTAGGTTACTCATTCTCCATCCTTATCCTCCTCTTGCTAACCCCTCAAAGCCTCGCCACCCATTCATCTTTAGGGCCATCCAGGCATCTGCCCCTCTAAGAAATTCTAACAGCATTCTATCTGGTAGAGGAGGCACACTGTGCCAAAGTGGACACTGGTGAGGTGGCTGGTGCTACCTTGGAGGGCAGAAAGTAACCCTTATCCTTCCCTAGTCGTTATCTGGACCTGATCCCAGAGTCCCGTTGGAGGTGAAGCCACACAGAGGCGTCTGTAACCCTAGGGCTGAGCTGTTAGCTGGTGCCGGCATCAGAGCCCAGGGCCTAGGTGAATCCGCAAGAGGTAACTCACAACGCAGGATGCCTCAGCAGAGCTCAGAGAGGAGCCAGAGAGGCAGTTCCAGCCCTTCCCAGCCACCGCCTCCAGCAAAGGAGCAGGAAATTCTAGGCTGTCCATGAAGCTGACTCATCCTCTTTCCACAAGCATCCTGAAGGTTCTATTCTAAGTTTACCAAAGGGAACATGCCTTCAGGCAGAAGCAGAGCAGCACAGAAGTGGTTGTGGCTGGGGCCTCATTGAGCATTTCCTCTGAGACAGGTCAAGGTCCCACCAGAAGGGCTAAGGAAGGTGAGGAGGAGAGAGACCATCCTGTAATCATCAGCTGAGCCAAATGCTATTTACATCTCTTTTCAGACATGCATATGCTTCATTACCTGTGTGTGTGCACAATGACAGCTTAATTACCCGGGGGTTAAAGTCAAACTATTAGAAATGAATTATACTTGTTTGGACTCTAATTGGACTCAACGTATAAAGCATTTTTGAGACAAACTGGAGAAAACTGAACATGGATTCCACATTAGATGAGATTAAAGACATTGTTAATTTTCTTTTTTTTTAATTTTTTTTTTTTAAGGATTGGCACCCGGGCTAACAACTGTTGCCAATCTTTTTCTTTTCTTTTTTTTTTCCCTTCTGCTTTATTTCCCAACCGCGCCCCCACCCAGTACATAGTTGTATATCTTAGTTGCAGGTCCCTCTAGTTGTGGGATGTGGGACGCCGCCTCAACGTGGCCTGATGAGCGGTGCCATGTCCGTGCCCAGGATCCGAACCCTGGGCCGCCGCAGCGGAGTGCGCGAACTTAACCACTCAGCCACAGAGCCGGCCCCAAAGACATTGTTAATTTTAGATGGTATTATGGATTTTTTTAAAAAGTCCTTACCTCTTAAAGATACGTACTCAAGTACTTATGGGTGAAATGATGCCTGGGATTTGTTTTAAAATACTCCACCCCACCCCCAAAGTGTGTGTGGTAGGGTGGAGAAAACATGAACGACTGCTGGGTGATGAGTACATGGGTCCTTTACCCTATTCTCTTTACCTTTGTGAATGTTTACAACATTTCATAATAAGAATACAGGATGTTATGATAGCTATATGCCACTGAGACCTTACTACTGACCAGAAAGGGCAGTTCGGCCCCTAGGGGTGACACCTTGGTCCCAGATGATCCAGAGATGATAGAGTTAGGGACCACACGAAAGCAAGTCAACTCAGGAAGTAACTACAACAGAAAATTTTGTTATCCCATCAACTAAGACACTGGTTTTCAATCTTGCCTGCACACTGGAATCACCTGGGAGGTTTTTTTTTTAACTGGTGCCTAATTGAATTGTATGGTGGACAGCCTCAATTTCTGGATTTTTCAAAGTTCCCCAGACAATTCTAATGTATAATAAAGTCTGAGAATCAGGGCTCCAGGAACATAACAGGGTGGTTCAGGAAAATGTCAGGGCTAAGCGTGAGAGGTCAGTGGCAGCTGGACACTGACAAGACATTTTCATATTGAGGTATATGGGGTAACTATTCGAGGTGACAACTGATTCAACTTGAACTAAAAAGCCTGACTTGTGGCCTATCAAACATACAGTGCACATCTGCTTAATCATTAAAGTGAAGAATGTACTCTCTTAAGAATGCACATTTCCCCTCCTACGCCCTATTGGTGACACACTATTGGTAACTCTGGATTAGTCCCTTTCCTGACATCAGGGTCATGTTGACTCTTAATTTGCAACTGAATACCTCTTTGAAATTTTGATGAAAATGTATCCTGGTGTGTTTAATGTACATTCTTTGTTCTAAAAAGGTATAAGACTGTACTGAAACCCAGCCTTCCCGGCTTATACTCCTCATTCTGGCTCATAATAAACTCACCCCAATTTTGATTTATAGGTTGGTTATGGATTATTTGCGTCGACAACACTCTGCTCAAGCTTGCCTGTGACCACCCTTGGTCTAATTATCTGTCTCTCCGGGGTACCCAAGTCTGGGGTCCTAGCCAAGCTTCCCTGAATTATCGGTGCAATCAAGGATGACAGCAGAGATACAGTAAAAACTAGGACTCTGGCAAACAGATTAAAACCAGAAGCTGGGCCTCTTTTAAATTCAGAAGAGAGATGACCTGTTATCAAGATCAGGACTGCAGTTCACATCGACATTCCATTGACTGTTCTCTGACCCACCTGAGCGTTAAGTGACAATGGGAATCTTGCTGAGACCTGCCTATATTACCTACAGAAAGGCTCCTGTTTTAAGAGGCCGAAGGGTCTTTGGCAGCTTAATTTGCTATAGATGCTGGGTGGTGGAGCCCCAACAGCTAGCCTTATTCAAAGCAGGGAGGAATTGGCGGTCTCCTCTTAGGAGTTCACGCCTCACCTCACAAAGGGAAATTTTCCTGCGGCTGGTGGCGTGTTCCTGATGCATAACTGTGGGCCTCTGCCTACTTTCTTGTGGCAATGGGGTTAATTAATTTTGGTGTCATCTTCAGGGCCTTGGGAAAGGTGAGGGCTTTGCATCTGTTGAGGCCCTCCTCCATGTAACTCCTCTGACCCTCCCTCATAACAAGTATAATTATGTTCCCATTCTACAGATGAGAGAGGTGAGGCCCAGGTAATCCTAGTTATGACACCATAGTCAACCCAGCAACAGAGAGCAGAGTTGGAGTTTGACCAGCTGAATCCCAAAGCCCCATGCCCTCCAAGATAAACTTTAGGACATACTAAACACGGCACCTCTCATTTCCACCTGTAGGAAGTAATCCAAAGGTTGTTTGGTGGCCCAGCCCTCCTGGATGAACTCATTAGTCATCATGAGTGTGAAGATACAAGACCCTTGAACTTTCTTTCATCACTCTCCACAGTGACGTACATCTTTCCTCCACCCTGTGAGCCCGAGCCGAGTGTTGCTTTCTAGTCTTAGCAGTCCGTGGCAATACTGAGGATGAGTGCTTCCACACGCCCAGCTTTAAGGTCCTGGCTGAGGATGCCAAATGTAGGGCCCTTCCCTTAACACACACCCACACCTTCAGATTTCAGTTCTGCTTATCACAAGGTGTACACAGGCCTGGAATGCAAGCAACCTGTGTCCAAAGCCAGGTTTTGGCCTCTACTCCTTAGACACAGGGAACCTTCCGCTATTGGCCCCACTGGCAGCTACACAAGCCCCAAATACAAGGCCCAACTCAGCTGCCAGTGTTACTTAAAACAGTAGGTATAGGGCCGGCTCGGTGGCACAGAGGTTAAGTGTGCACGTTCTGCTTCGGTGGCCTGGGGTTCGCCGGTTCACATCCCGGGTGTGAACATGGCACCGCTTGTCAAGCCATGCTGTGGCAGGCGTCCCACATATAAAGTAGAGGAAGATAGCACGGATGTTAGCTCAGGGCCAGGCTTCCTCAAAAAAACAAAAAAACCTAGGTATAAATAAGCCTAATTTTTACTCCAAAAACACATCCTTATAGGTCTTAGTCAGTACTCACCCCTCCAACTCCCGCCTCTAAAGCTTTTGCCCTGGAGATTTTACTAGTGTCCAAAGATGCTGTCCCAAGCCAGAAGGTGCCTGGAATCCTAGTCTTATAATAAATGAGCCAGCTAATAAAATTTAAAAAAAAAATCCATCCTTAACTTTTTAGTTAAGCACCATTTTTTAACTTACAGTGGATCCACCGCCAAAGCTTATTCCTGACTTATTCACCAAACTTAGCTCTAATGAACTTAAGGCCATTCCCAACTTAAAATCCACCTTCACAAGATAAATACTTAATATCATCATCTTTTGTCTTCTGAAGAATTCCAAAAAGGCTTCTGAAAATGTTTCCAGCAAATGGTTGCAAGATCAAGATGAACATGGAGCTTCCTGAGGTGAGCTCACAGTTTTGAAAGATAGAACATTCAAGTACAAAGGTACATATTCATATTCAAAGGTTCTAATATGTTTGCCTTAAAACAACAAAACTCAAGCCACACGATCCTATCTGCTGGTATATTTTGTATGACTGTAATCCATCATGCAGCATTAAATGGCATTAAGATAATCATAATGAAATGTCAGCTGACATCTATCTGATGTGCCAAGTATGGTATGCTATGCCTTTATGTGTCCTCTTCAATTCTCACAGCTGTTCCCCGGGCCAGGTACTACGAGTGTCCTCATTTTACAGCTGGAGAAACTGCCACCCAGCGAATGAAGAACCCAACCTATGAAGCCGTGGAGAGGTGGAACAAAAGAGCAGTCTGACGCCAGAGCATATAGCTCCTTAACCCCTCTGCTCATTTCCAAACGTCACCAGGTTAGCCGGCCAGCTGTGGAGTAGCCCTTTCTGCACCAACACAACAGCCACGTGGGGAGAAGGGTCCCCAGCACAGCATTTTAAAACCCATGTGAGAGGGAGTCCTCCCAACAAAGCTCAGAGGCACTCACAGTGCTCCTTAACTCTTAGCTCGGCTGGTTCAGCAACCCAGAATTGCACCCTCCCCCGGTGCTGCGTCCCAGCCTGCACCAGCAGATGTGTCGACGATAAACAAATGCTCGTGCAGAATGAACAATACGTACACGGGCTGGTCCGGGCAGCGCAGAGTGACACACTAGGGTTAAACACTTGGCTTGGAGGCACACAGCCCAGGCTGTACTCCCTGCCCCATCGACTTCCAGCTATGAGTTCTCGGGGAACTTACTTCATCTTTCTAATCTGCAGTTTCTCCATCTGCAAAATGGGGAAACGATGGCACTTTCTCTGGGGTATCTCGAAGTTTGTGATGCTAACTCACTGTTCAACATAATAAAGCACTTCGCACAAAGCAAGCACTTCATAAACGCTGCTCCTCATGTCGATTCTTCCAGCAAAGGTCCAGTAGACGACCGACAGCAAGGGTGGACAAAATGTGTCAAAAGCACAAAGTGCCTCAGTGCAGGAATGCTCTGACGGCAGAAGACCCCGGCACTGCTGCCCAAGCGGAGAAATTTCACCATGGAATATAATGATAACTATACAATCCAGCAGGTTCTTCCTGGACCTCTGCAGCTAACGTGAGACTCCTCCTTACACAGGGAATTACTTGGGGCTTTCAAAGACAAGTGGAATTTCCCCCCACTTTTCCTGAAATGCCACCCCAACATTAGGAGGTTGGGTGTGGTTCTGTACTTTGCAAAGCACAAGTTTCCTAAGCTTCACATCCACTTTGTGTTTTCCCAAGATATGTTTACAGTTGAGTAACCACTCGGGGAGTGGTGTGTAACAGTGGCTTCCCAGGCCTCTCTGGGCAGTTCCCGGGTGGGCCTGCAGAGGAAGGATAAAACACAGCTACTGGAGCCTGACCTGGGGGCAGAAGAACAAGCTAAACAAGAAAATAAAAACAAGCCTCTGGCCAACACCATCTCTGCAGGTCCCGCGCTCACAGAGGGGAAGAGTTCTAAATTTGAAAGAAAGGCTTCCAGGAAGGAGGTTGGTCGGCAAAGCAGGCTGAGACAAAAAATTAAGCCAAGAGGGGTGCTTTTGAAGAATTTAAAAAAATTCCTGCTGCTGCTTATTAACTTATTAACCCTTTGCCTAGGAATAGGCTGTCCACCCACTGCCCTGGGCAGTCTACACTGAGGGCTGGGTCACAGCCTCAGCCAGGCCACCAGGGAGAGGGGCCTCCACTCTCTCCCCACCCTGGGAATGTACTATTTGCTTCAAAGCCACAACCGGCAGCCGAACTACAGCACAGGCCAGCAACAGTGTCCTACAGAAATGTAACGCGAGCCACATCTGTAATTTCAATTTTTCTAGTAGTCACATTAAAAAAGTAATAAAAAACAGGCAAAACTAATTAGAATAATACAGTTTACATAATCCAATACAGCTAAAATATTTTTGTTTCAACAAGTAATCAAAATGAAATGATTACTAATGAGCTATTTTACATTATTTTTCCTCGTAGTAAGGCTTCAAAATCCGACGTGTATTTTACATGTACAGCACAGCTCAGTTCACATTGGCCTCATTTCAAGTGCACAACAGCCCAGGTGGCTAGTGGCCCGGGTACTGGACGGTGCGGTCTGGTGCAGCGGCCATGGTCTAGTGCAATAATTCCCAATCCAGTCACCTGAATCCGCAAGGGGGAGGGGTGGGGCCTTGTGCAAAATGTGGCATGCCAGCCCCACCTCGGAAGGCCTGGGTGAAAGGCAGCTGGCTTCTCTCCAAGTTCCGCTGCAGCACAAGCTGCCACCCACGCAGCCCGGTGCCCACGCCTCTCTGCAAGTCACACAAGAAGGCTTACATTTAAAAAAACACCCATCGGCATGCTAGCTTGGGATTTGTAAGCACAAAAAGTAGGAGACCAAAGAAAGTCTCCCAGAGGCAGGTGGACTCACTGAGCCGATGAGTGAAATACCCACGCCTCCTTAACCAAGCTTGTTTATTTGTCTGTCGGGTCTGAACTTGGCCCAAGCTTCAACATGGCTTTTCTCTCTTTGTGCCCAGTCATGAGCACCAAGCGTACTCTAATTCCCTCAACTGTGAAAGGAGAGGGAAGCTATGGGCCCCGTTTATGGTTGGAAGATGCTGTTAAGAACAAATTACAGTCCAGTGAGAGGTATTTTGAACTCTTCGAAGGAGCAGAGACATTTCTGGAGCTATTATTCCCCTCCGGATACTCAGGGCATTTAAAATTTCCTCAAATAAGGCCCTCTGCAGCTGTCTCTTTATCTCCCTGGGACTCTGGCCAGAAAGAAGCCACCTTTAACCTGGAGGAGGTGGGCTGACCTTGGCCATGAAAACCCACAGCAGTCCCTCCCCACAACTACCTGGGCTTCCTCTGGTCTGGGACAAGCCTTTCTGGTTTAGCCTTATTTACTGCGGTGCCTAATTGAAATCTCTCAAAGGAAAAGTCTGATACACCAGTATGGAAAAGTTCTCTTATCATTTGGAGAAAATAATTTAGAGCTGGGTAGATAAACATGTACAGGAAATACTTCTATAGAGGTCTTGATCCTCTGAAGATTAATAACCCACGGAACTGGAGACCAGCCTCAAACTCGGAGGAAATAGGCAAGTTATAAAAACAGGAAGAACGGGAAGTTTATTTTTGGATGAATATTTGTTCTAGTGAAGCTCTCGATACTGACAAAAACCTTGATCTGCAGGTCATTTGCTGCAGCTGAGCAGCTGCAGTGCATGTTTCCACAAGCTGTCCCACCAGAGATTTCCGCGTCTTTTTGGAAAGGGCCTCGCCCCGCTCCTGCAAACATCTGCCTCACTGCCACTGGCTTAGGGACCCCTTTCTCCTGCCTTCCTGCTGGTGAGCAGATTCTCCAGCCCAGCTCGAAACCTCCGCCATCTCCAAGAACCTTCCCCGCCTTTGTCCGCAGTGCCCTGAGCCGGCCCATCTCCACCAGGTGAGTATCTCCACTGGCTCTTAGTATCTGCCTCGTCTGGTCCAGCATGAATTGATCAGCCTCCCTCCATGGGCTACCAGCCCCTCTGGTCTCACCAGCCTCTCCAGTTCTCCTTCAACAATCCCTGTCACCATGGCTCCCCACTGCTTCTAGAATAAAGCCAAATGTTCTCCAGTTTGACAGACAGAGCTCTTCACAACCTGGCCCAAACACTGCTACAGCCCCATCTCCATATGCAGGACCAGCTTCGTGATTTGTGGGACCTGCCACAAAAGGAAAATTATTTGCGGGGACCATTGTTCAAAAATTATTAAGAATTTCAGGATGGCAACAGTAGAGCATTAAACCAAGTGTGGGACCTGGCTAAGGGCGAGGCCCGGTGTGACTACCTAGGTGAATGCACATGAGGCAGGCCCCTTCCATGTGCCTCCCTCAGACCAACCCCAGAAGGTAGCGGGGTTGAAAAGAACCCATCTCACCTCTCCTCACTGAAACTCATCCCTCCCCTCAAAGGTGACTTCAAGACAAGGAAATCAGCTTCCACCCTCTCAGGTGACCCATTCAGATGTCCATTCCACTGAGCTCTCTGGTCCTGATTTATAGTATGGTTATTTATTTACCTGTCTCTCCTCCACACCTCAACTAGATCAAGAGTCCTAGGGCTCTGGGTTCATTGCTTAGTCATTTCCGTGCCCTCCCCTCCCACCTTTCCAGAACAAAACTGGTACACCTTAGGTCTGCTATAAATTTTTACTGAATGGCCATTAGGAATATTGCTCCCCACCCCTAATGGCCACTTAAAAAGTCTCCCATGACCTTGCCTAGTGACCAGTTAAAGGAAAAATTTAAAAATTCCCTGCAGATCTTGCTTTTACATAAAAGGAATTGCCCGGGCCCTCTGGAGACAGAATTACAGAACGAGTTTGAGGGTGTCTGAACAGGAACTTCCATTAACCGCCATTATGAAACCTACTGGCCAGACACAAAGACTACACATGTTGACTTTGGCAGTGGCTTCACAGGTGGCCCAGCTGGCACGGTGGCGGAACTTTCACCACCTCCCTGGTGGCTGCCAGCACCGTGTGGGGCGTGGTAGAGCGATGGGAACAGCAAGGCCAGTACTGCCTTGTTTCACCTGACTCCATCTGACACAGGCCGGGGTCGACCCCAGAGAGGAGAGGGTGACCCATGTTTAATTCACTACCCTACCAACGGCCGTCAGCAAGTAGGAGAAAGACAAGAACCTTGCGTTTTCTTACCTAGAAACTTTAAATGAGATCTCATGTCCCTTGAAATGATGAACTTTTCAGGGAAAATGCTTGTGGGCACTTGAATTCCCTTTGAGCAAAGCAGCAGAATAAGGCAGGGAGCAGAAGAGATGAACGATGATCACCATTGCCCCTTCAGTGCAAACCTGCTTTATAATTTTTCAAGAGGAAGAAAAACAAGGCTGGCCCAGTGGTGAAGTGGTTAAGTGTGAACATTCTGCTTTGGTGGCCCAGGGTTCACTGGTTCGGATCCCGGCTGTGGACATGGCACCACTTGTCAAGCCACGCTGTGGTAGGCGTCCCACATATAAAGTAGAGGAAGATGGGCATGGATGTAAGCCCAGGGCCAGTCTTCCTGGGCAAAAAGAGGAGGATTGGCGGCAGATGTTAGCTCAGGGCTAATCTTCCTCAAAAAACGAAAAAAAAAAAAAAAAAAGAAAAGAAAAGAAAAAAGAGGAAGAAAAACATTGGAAATCCCAAATAGCTTCCTACACATTCAGGCAAAGCTGATTTCTCCAGCAATTGTCAACTGATCACGCCCATGGGAGATGGTGAGGCCAAGAGAGGGGGATGATACTATTTCAGAAAATACAGGCATTAACTTTGTGTGCCCTCTGCTATTAGAAGACCTTCACCAAACCCAGTCAAGGAAGCTCCCTCCCCCCAGAGGCCATTCAGTAACAATAACGACCGTAATAGCTGCAGCCATCATTTACTGAGCCGGGTACTCACTAGGGAGGAGCTGAACCACTTATTCTCTAGCACATCTTCTCCTGGCACTGGGGACAACCTGTACTTCTCTTGTTTACTGGTCTCCCTGCTTATTGTGTGGCTCTCTCTTAAGAATGTAAGGTCACCTCTGATTACCCAACACCCAGAACAGTGCTGCCAACCTAGTGAGCTCTGCATGTAATCATGAATTTGTCAAAAATAGACCATCTCCATCCTTCCCGTATGGTCCCCATTTTACAGAGGAAGAGAAATCAAGTGACACACTCAGGCAGTCTGTCTAAGGAAAGACATTTCAGGTTTTGACTCTTCAGCTGTGACTTGGTATGTTGAGAGCACTGTTGTTTCAGGAGGCCCTGGGCATAAAAGCATCTTTTACAACGTCCACTTTAGATCCTGCTTCTCCTGCCACATTTCACCCAGCAAACATTTCCCAGGAATGGCTCTTTAAGAGGTAGTTTTTTTGTTTTTTTTAAGTTGAAGCTGGTTTTAATGTTATAGAAAAATACCTCAATTTTGAAGTATTCAGTGACTACCCCAAATATGTAAAACCCCAAGGTGGGGCTGGGGGACCCTCTCCCATGACAGGGTGATTGTGCGGCAAGTATCCTAACAGCCTTGCACGGTGTGAGTTACGTGATACTCAATCGATGCTGGTTCCCTCTGTTGTGGTAACAGAACACTGAAGAAAGAAATGCCAAATGGCTACCAGAACAATCTCCTCCGTAGCCTGTGTTCGCAAATCTCCGTTGTGCTTTCTCTTTAAGGATGTAGTCACGGATGTCCAGCTAGGGCCACCTCAAATGTAGTATGAACTCCCTCCAACAGAGGCTTCGAATTTTCCTATCTAATAATTTGTAACCTGATCAGTTAGTTTTTGCACAAAATAATGGTAAGCACACCCAGGTCTCAGTTTACTTAATGGGGAACAACAGCTAAATACATTCGATTTTGATACCAACAAGTGAAAAATAATACAAAAATTTCAAAGCATGCTGGGAAATGATTCAAAATTATTTTTGAAGTAAACAGGACCTGTGTTGGAAAGGTCAGTTAACTGTGTCCATGTGAACTCCAGAGCGAAGACAGTATAGCATTTGGTTACACAAAATCAGAAATATTAATCAACCCATGCAACACAGGATGAATATTTGTTTCCAATCTGGATCTAACAGTTTAGACTATTAAAAATGCAAATTTCAACCTAAACATAAATATATAAGATCAAGTAAAAAAGGAACTAATAAACACTGAAGAACTAGGAAGAGCAAATACCTAAAAGCCGCCATGAGTTAGCAACGAGGCTCCTGTCTCAAGGACAACAGGTTTAGCTCCTTACACAGCCAAAAAGAACCAGGCCAGCGCCTCACCCACGAGCTGTGTTCACTCCCTTATTTTAATACAACGTGTCTAGGGGGAGAAGTTCAACCCAAGCGAATCCAGAGATTATGAAACGCTGAATCTGGGCCCTCAAGGTAAGGATCGCGTGTCTCCCATCAGGGGCAGGGCCAAAGACACTATCAGCGGGTGGACGAGTGGATGAGGTAATGCCAGCCCAGGGCACCATGTGGGCAGGCCACCCCGCCCGTGCCGTGCCTGCCTCCCAGCTAAGGGCCCTGCTTCTTCTCCATCCTGGGCTGAGCTCAGATTAACTGAGGCTTGTGGCTCCGTTTCTGGTGACTTCTTGAGCCTGCAGAGCACAGAGAGGACACTCACAAACAGCTCTCCTGTTTGCCGTGTGAGGGTGACCGGGAGAGGGCCAGGTCTCCTCGCTGCGGGGCTTACATGTGTTCTTAGGGGCTGTTGTCAATGGGGCAGAAAGTCCCTCAGTCCTCTCTAAGATCCTTCAGTCCCCTCGAAGACTACTGCCGCAGATGAGGGACCAAAACCAGGAGGAGGGGAGGTGAAAAAGCAATTCTTCCCCTAAACACATGCAGACACAAGCGCATGCTCCTGTTGTGTTCTTGGTCATTTCCTAGGTACCCAAAGCAAAACCCAAACCCTGAGCATGTGGTCCAATATTATAAACTTATATATTATATATTATTATTATAATGTATATTTAGAATATATTACTATGACTTTAATTAAATGATCTTCCTCAGTTTAGCTTCTAATCCCCCCCACCATCACCCACCTTGGCTTAGTGGTACATTGCTCTCCAGGGCAGCCACACAAGCCACCGATTCAGCCAGTATCCACAGGCAGTGCAGGCGAATCACTTGGGGCAGCTGATTCTGGTTCAGTAGATGGGGACGAGGACTGTGCTTGTCTAACAACTCCCTAGGGATGCCGGCTCTACGGAGAGAACGGTGGGCACCGGGGCTCTGGGAATCCTGACTGGCCAGGCCTATCCTCTCACCCTAGCTTCTCAGGCCCCCATCCCTCTTTCCTCTGAAGGATGAAAGGCCCTTCGCTTCACAGCTCTGCCCCAGCCTCAGGAACCCACCTGGCAATTCTCCCCTGTTCTCACCCCAGCAGATGCCGCATCGTCCTTCCAGAGCCGAAATAATACAAAGATATATTAGCCTTTTTTTTTTTTTTTTGTTAAAGATTTTATTTATTTATTTATTTTTTCCTTTTTCTCCCCAAAGCCCCCCGGTACATAGTTGTATATTCTTCATTGTGGGTCCTTCTAGTTGTGGCATGCGGGACGCTGCCTCAGCGTGGTTTGATGAGCAGTGCCATGTCCGCGCCCAGGATTCGAACTAACGAAACACTGGGTTGCCTGCAGCAGAGCGCGCGAACTTAACCACTCGGCCACGGGGCCAGCCCCAGCCTTTTTTTTTTTAAGGGAACATCTTGCCTTGGGAATCAGTCTTTCCTTTGAACACTAAAACATCTAAAGACATCCTACTTTTACAATTGAGAAAGAATAATTTTGCTACATTACTTCCCTCTCAAAAATGTGTGTTAAGGGGAGCGAGATTGACTCATACTTTCAAACTTTTTGGAAGAAAAATGATAAAGAAACACACAGAGTCTTTGAAAACATAACCAAGGTCCAAAATTAAACTTGGTTTTAGCTTAAACGTCATAGTCCTCATAAAAAGTTAAGTACCTAAAACTTTGTCAAATAACAGATTTCTAAGATTTAAAATCAAAAAAACACTTCCCACCCACCCCCTCAAAACACCTAAAAAGAAATGTAGATTTTGTGCCTCCACCTCATGAGTGAGGAATGCCAGTGCCCTCTCATTGTTCAATTAATGTGACAAAACAAACAATTAACCAGAAACTCTGGCAGAATTCTCAGTAAGGTACAAGTTCAGACAATAGCTGAAGGTATTTCTTTTTGGTACAGAAATGGAGCTGCTCTAACTTGAATGAGGGTTAGGAAGCTCTTTGCCATGTACGATTCTGAAGGAGCTGGAAATTCTGCAGGAGTAAAACTGTATTATAAGAAAAAAAGTTGAAATACGTTTTTACATCTGGAAAGTAAAGCAAGTTTGTTGAAGAAATATTTAAAACAGGTAAGCAAAAAGAATACTATCCACCATCCACCACCCAGAGATCACCATTGCTAACAAAGTAACATGCAATCACATGGGCTCAGCTGAGCAAAGCTGAGGATGGATACCCTGATGTACAGCACCCCGTCCCCATTTTCACACTCACCCTGAAATTTGCACCGAGTCCAGAACACTCATGGAAGATTCCAACACCTAGAGAAATGTCTGACGGTCTGGGCAGAAGAGCCAAAATCACCTTCAGATGACTGATGAGCCAGACTCGGTAAAATAAAGGAAAAGGAGAAGCGTTTCCAGAAATAACCAAGGCTGCACCTGGACCCAGACCTTTGCCACAAGATCATGTGGCAAAACTGAAAGAACTCTATCACCAGAGGCCAGCAAGTCTGCTATGGAAATCCCCACCCCAGGCTCCAGACAGGGGGAAGGTGCTTCCTCTGTTCGAGGTCAAAGGCAGTCCTGGCCATAGGTCAATGGTAGTCCTGGCCACAGGCCAATGGTAGTCCTGGCCACGACACGGGCTGGAGTGAAGCAGCAGTAAGTCAAATGTGGCCAACTCAGCGGCCTGGTGTGGGCAGTACCGACATAATTGTCAAGAAGGGCAGCAACCAGGAGCGGCTGGAGTGGCGGATCTGTAGAGATGAAGGCGGTGGTTAACAGCCCAGACTGTGGATCCGACTGCCTGAGTTCAAATCCAGACTCTGTCGAGAGCTGTGAGATCCTGTGCGTATTACTCAACCTCTCTATGCCTCTGTAAATGGGGATGTGTGATTAAAGAGTGTTAATCTTCAGGACAGGGTGATTAAACAGTGTTAACCACCAAGAGCATTTAGAACACTACTGGCCACATGTAAGCACTATTTAAGTTTTTGCATATTTATTTTTTCTATGTTTTCTAAAATAAGCCATATTGATTTTATCACCAGAAAATCTATTGCTTGACTCCTACACAGGCCCCATTAGCTTGCCACTTGTCACTTTATCTTTGGCCCTTCCTGCCAAACGCCACAAACTCATCTCAATATACATACATATACAAGAGTGACCAACTGTCCAGGGTAGGACTTTCAGTGCTAAAACCAGGGCAGTGCCAGGCAAACTGGGACAGCTGGTCACCTTAATATATACACAAAAGAATACAGGAGAAAACAAGTCATGCCTGTAACACCACAGCTCAGAAATGACCACGACCAGTGCTACAAGTCTGGTGTACTTTCTTCTGGCCTTTTTGCTGGTGCGTATGTTTTAAGCAAAATTTGGATTGTGGTACATGGGTACAGAGCTCTGTATCCTGTTTTTAGCCAATGCTGTATTCTCCATATTATCAGTAATTCCTTGAAAGTAGTGTTTTCCAAGGCTGCATACTCTCCAGTCATATGGACCTTTCATGTGGCTTAACCACTCTCCTAGGCTCTCTTATCAACATTTTCAACTCACATAACTTTATTTATTTATTTATTTATTTTGAGGAAGATCAGCCCAGAGCTAACATCTGCTGCCAATCCTCCTCTTTTTTGCTGAGGAAGACTGGCCCTGAGCTAACATCCATGCCCATCTTCCTCTACTTTATAAGTGCCCATAAATGTCTTTTCTTCTGATTATTACTTTTAAATTTCTAGAAGAGGAATTTTTGGATTATGAAGATGAACTTAAAAAAAAAAAGGTAATCTATATTACCAAATTGCTTTCCAGAAAGGGCATGCTAAATTCTCTTCCCAATAGCAGTGTATAAAAAATGCCCCCTTGGCTGGCCCCGTGGCCGAGTACTTAAGTTCGCACGCTCCGCTGCAGGCAGCCCAGTGTTTCGTTGGTTCGAATCCTGGGCGCGGACATGGCACTGCTCATCAAACCACGCTGAGGCAGCATCCCACATGCCACAACTAGAAGGACCCACAACGAAGAATATACAACTATGTACCGGGAGGCTTTGGGGAGAAAAAAATAAAATCTTAAAAAAAAAAAAAAAGCCCCCTCATGAAAGCCATACCAGCATTTTAAAATATTTTCCTATTTGATCATAACAGTTGAAAAAAATGCTACTGTTTCATTTGGACTACTTTAATAATTTGTGAATAATAATAATTGTGAAGAATTTGTGAAGAATTTGTTTTACGGCATTACTTTAATAATTTGTGGAGTTAACTATTTTGTCCCATATCTAGCCAATTATATTTTTCTCTTTTAACCAGTTAACTTGGCTTTTTTTTTTTTAAAGATTTTATTTTTTTCTCCCCAAAGTCCCCTGGTACATAGTTGTATATTCTTCATTGTGGGTTGTATATTCTTCGTTGTGGGTTGTATATTCTTAGTTGTGGGTCCCTCTAGTTGTGGCATGTAGGACGCTGCCTCAGCGTGGTCTGATGAGCAGTGCCATGTCCGCGCCCAGGATTCCAACCAACGAAACACTGGGCCGCCTGCAGCGGAGCGCGCGAACTTAACCACTCGGCCACGGGGCCAGCCCCATAGCTTGGCGTTTTTAAAGTATTACGTTGTCTATTTTTCTACTGGTTGCCTTAGTGTCTCTTTTTTGTAATTTCCTGAATTCTTCACAGTTTTATATTAACTCTTTATATACCATAATCGAGGCACACGTTTTTTGCACATTTGTCTGTTAAACTTGTCTGCGGTATCTCACAAACAGAAGTCTGGAAACTTATCAGTAATTTCCTCTGTAATTTCTTCCAGTACTTTTATGTATAGACAATCCTTCCTTCAGAGACAAGTTAAATATCTACCTATAGTATTCTTCTAGCTTATTTTTCTAAAGTTTTCTGTTTTTTAAAAAATATTTAAATGAAAGTTTTGAAATAAAATATGAGGTGAAGTTCTATATTTGAAGGAAATCATAAAACCCATGGTACAATGGAGCTGTAAAATGAGGAAATCGTTAGAAATTCAATCTGCAGGACACAAACTGGGGATTTGCATGAGACCTACTCTCAGGAACGAGTCAGCTCATTAAAAGGTGCCCTTTGATCATGAATAGGATTCATCAGAATTCGCCCAGGACACTCAGTCCTCCTTCCCCAAGCCCTCGCCTTAGGAGGGAGTCGTGAGGAAAGGATGAGGGATGGAAGCAGAGGGCAGCACAAAATGAGAGGGGGGCCGGTGGTCCATCAGCCCTTCGGGCCCCAGACCTCGATGAATGAGAGATGCTACCTGCCACTAAATAACAGGAAAAAAGGAACTGTGAGGAGCCTGTCAAGAGTTTAAAACAGATCTCTCTCCTGCCTCTTTTTCAAAGGGCAAAAGATCATGGAACTAGCTAGTTTTCTTATACAAAGTTATCGCTACAAAGATAAAAACAAGGCAACATGTTATTCAAAATAATCCTGAGTGTAGCATGCAACCACCTTTTAGACAGTGCACACAGATGTGGCGCTGTTGTGGGAAGACACTATGTGGGAAATGGGGCACGTCTCCCCATCCTACTCCTCCACCTGCACCTCCGGCCCCAGCCCCCTTTCCCAAATCCAGAGCTGAAAAGTACGTTTTTACTCAACACCTATTTGTTAAATAACCATGGTTTGTGTGTTTTTTGCAACAATAATCATAATAAAGGGAGTTAGCAGATATAAGGACGATTTACTGGTGCCTCGTGGTCCGTGGCCCCTTCTCCAAACAGCTATCTCGCATATTCTCTCAGACTAGGGAGCATATGAACCATCCTTTTGGAGAACTCATTCATTCATTCAATAATTGTTACTGCCAATGTCGGGCTCCTCCAGATAATGGGAGCAGAAAGCTGCGGTGGAGTCAGAGAGGCCTGGGTTCCGATCCCTGCCCTGGCACTGCCCTGCTAGGGGATCTTGAACAAGCTACTTACCTTCTGAACCTGGGCCCCTAATCTCTAAAATGGGTTTAAAACCACACAAGTAAAAACTGTTGTGAGGACTACTACGAATGTGTGAAAAGTACCCAGCCAAGAACACTGTTAACATGTCAATCAACAGCGGCTGCTTCTTGGACTAAAAGCTTTCCCCGCGTCACATCCCTCTCTGGATGAGACGCCTCCTCAGACACAAATTTTTAAAGTCGAGAAAACAATTTAAATTCTCATTTCCTTGCAGGTAGCTAATCTGCTAGAAATAGGTCCACCACGGTTCTCCAGCTGAGCAATTACATATCACTGGGTTCAGAAAGATGATTCTGCAGATGACGCCCTGCTCTTAAAATTCACAGGCCCTGGCAAAGGGTGCTGCTTTTTTCCGAGGCCTGCCATAGGTGGGGGGTGGCCGCTGGCACCCTGCTCAGGCCTCTTGACTGATAAAATTGGGAGGCCGTTGTGAGTGGACAAGAACAAGGGCTTAATGGACCTACTATTTCAAAGCAGCCACAGTAAACCCCCAAACCAAGAACTGCCTCGGAGCCAAATCTGCTTTCTTAACCACTGCATGTTTCATAGTCCCTCCATCAAACATTCACCTGACACACCTGAACTTGAAGAGACGCACACATTCCCTGCCCCCACCCCTGGCATTTCCTGAAAACCTGTGGGGACAGGGCTCCTTCCTACCTTCCTATACTCAGTCCCATGCCTCTGTGCGT
The DNA here is from genome assembly GCF_041296265.1 of Equus caballus. NCBI lineage: Eukaryota > Metazoa > Chordata > Mammalia > Perissodactyla > Equidae > Equus > Equus caballus. The sequence continues at coordinate 52,135,093 of NC_091698.1, read as the reverse complement.
TTCTGTTTCTGAAACTAGGATTGCTAGGAGCCATAAGGGGTCTTGCATATTATCTTGGTTTCCCAGGATGCCAAGCCCAGTTCTGAACACAGTGAGACTCAAAGAAGGTGGAATGCAAAGGAGTAGATATTCAAGTACCAGCCAGCAGAAGTTTTTTTTTATATAAATTGAAAAAATTTTTAAAAGCCACTAATTTTCAATTATGCTATTTCCATGTCTTTTTCTTAGGAAAATTTATGCCAATTATAGTGAGTTTTATTCATTTTCTGAACAAGGAAAACGGGAGATTGCCTCAGGTTGGAGTTACTCAAGCAGCAGCAGCAGCAAAGGGTACAAAAGATGCCCAGCGACCAGGACTTGCCACATCCAGCAATTCCTCTCCTGGAGGTATCCAGCCTACTGGCTGCCCATCCATGTGCCCCTGTTGACTTCCCTCATTCCATCCAGGTCCCTCCCCAGCCTCCGATCTAAGTGTTCAGATTGCTCCCTCTGTAGCCCCAGCTCCCCAGCTTCCATGCACACTTCACTTACCAACTTTGTGGATTTCCCCCATCGCCAAGTCCAGCCATCGCCTGACTTGGGGGCAGAACATTCCAACCCGATTCTTCACGTCTGTTTGTGGGGTTGGAAAGGAAGGTGACTTGCCCCCGTCTTCCACTCACACTCCTTAAGACCCTCCCCAATACCTGCACCCTACAAGAAGTCAGAAACCTCTCCCTCATGGACTCTCTCTCACGCACTTTAGCGGCAGCCCAACTCTCTCACATCCATTGCTTCCTTATGCCCCTTTCCCGCATCACCACTGTCTCTCATGGGCCCAAGTGACCTCCGCCTCTGACCTCAAGTCCACCTCGCACATCATACTTAATTCCACTTCCAGCGAGTCGCTTGACCTCTCTAAGATTTTACTCAGTTTCCTCATTGGCACAAGGGGCCTCAACAGCACCTATCACACAGGGCTGTTACGAGGATTAAATGACATTAGGGGTTTCAGGCATCTGGCATAGTGTCTGGCACATAGTGATGAACTCAAATGTTTCTGCCTTACAGTTGGAAGCCCTGCTGTGGGCACGTCACACCCCATTACAGACCTTCAATGGCTCTCTGCTGCTTACAGGGTAATTGGCTCAGCACTCAAGGTTCTTTTTTTCATCTGCCCCAACCTATTTTTTCTAAACGTTACCTCTTCAGACTACTCCTTTTGCCCTCAAATATCTTTTGCTCTGGTTAAGACCTGCTCTGGCTCAGAGGCTAACAGTTTGAGATTTGGAATCAGACCGCCTTGGGTTCAAATCTCCACTCTTACCACTTATGAGCATCCTTGGGCAAATTATCAAAATGCTCCAGGCCTTAGTTTTCTCAGCATAAAAAAGTTGCTATAAGGATTAAATGGTATAATGAGGGTGAAGCCTCAGCCAAGTGCTTGGAGTATAGTGAGAACTCAATAAGTACTGACTGCTCTTTCTTCCGATTCTCCATCCATCCTCTTGTTTTACAGCCCACGTGCCATATCCCTCTGCCAAGAACACCTCCCTCTCTGCATAGCTCACGGCTCAACTCAAATGTTCCTTCTCCGTGAGGATTTACCTGAAACCCACCCACCTAACTAATCTCCTTCCCCTTCTAAATATCTACAGCACGTGGCGCTATTCTTAGGCACTTTACAGTCAAAGCTCCCGTGTGCTTGCCCTACGTCCTCTACTTGACTGACAACATTTATGGACAGGCCCCGTGTCTGATTCATCTTGGTGTTCTCCCCACGGTCCTGCCTATGGCGAAAAGTTGGTAAATATTTGCTGAGTGAAAGAACAAATTTTTGGAGGAAAGGCAAGAGGGAGTTCCAAGCTTTGAAGACTAAGGACCCAGCACTGCGGTGTAACTGAGCAACAGGACAGAGATGGATTTGTCCAGGGACACACTGGAGAAGTAAAGAATTTTTTCTTCCAAAGGAGCACGGAAGCCAAACTATACAAAGTGCAGCGAAGTCAGCCTCCTCCTGTCTACTCCAAGTGAAGCATGGCTGCATCTCCAGAGCCAAGAGAGGCCGCCATTTTAAACAAATAAGTCATGCTGCCTGTAGGCGCAAACAGGCCTCAATGCTTCAGTCCTGAGGGGAGGGGCTCTTGTCTATCATGCACTTGAAAAATTACATCTTTGATCCCAAGAGGCTATTCTAAACTTCTAACCAGGCCTGTCTGCTTAGCAGTTCACTCCTTAAAAGCATGTGTTGGTAGCAAGTACAGCTGCATTCTTAATCACTTACACCCCACAACCAACTAAAGATAGCTTGAGGAGGTCTGCCATATGCCAAATTCTTCTTTTAAATAAGGATATAAGAACCGTTCATGCAAGAAAAATTCAATCATGGCCATCAGAAAAGGAGAAAGACATGACTTCTCCTTGTTTTGAATGAACTACTGAAATAGAAAAATTAGCAGAGAAATAGATGCACACTATATCTTGGCTCACCATCCACCAGGCTTATATGATCTACACGATCTGGCCTCTGAGATCCCCACCCCAACACTTACAAATACCGTGAAGATGACCCAGGCCTGCCAGAAATCAGCCAGCAACAGCAGCCAATGATAAACCCAGCCTTTGCTGCCACTATCTTGAACAAACGAGCAGTACTAACTTTCCTCATTGGCAACTAGAGTGTGTTGTGGCTTAGGACCTAGCTCCCTTTTCCTTTTTACCTAAACTCTACCAATCTATCAAGGCAAAACTCAATTCCTTCCTCTTTTGTGAAGCTTTTCTCAACTGCCTAAACCAAGATAATCTCCCCTCTCCCTCCAGCAAATTCCTACAATCTGTTTTTGGCACTTTCTTTGGCCCTTTGCTCACAATACAAGATAACATATAATTATATTTAATTCACAGACCCTGGCCTTTCTGACTAGATAGCCAGCTTCTTGAAGACAGGGACCCTGTCTTGGCTAGACTTCTTTAGACACGTCGCTTCCTTCAAAGCACCAACAGGGCTATCCTCAGCATCACAGACGACATTCAGGTACGAATACTTCAACGAAACCACTGATGCACAACCCTCCTGACACCAATTTTAGTGATTATCTACTCATATCCCCCTGGCTCCTCCACAATTCTCCTTCTTAAATAGTTATATGACATTTTATTTAAACCAAGATTTGGTGATACACTGTTATGATTATATGAATATTCAGAGCAGACTTTGGAAAATTTGATGGTTATATTTTCTTTCTTGTCACTTTTTGTTTTATTCCTACATTAAAAATTGCCTCCTTTTAAAATTTTTGCTTAGTTTTCTATGTATCAATTACTATTGCATCTACAAACTGGGCCAGAGCTGAAAAACATTCTCTTAATAGGATCAAAAGCATTTTTGTTCTTAGTGCGTCCCTTCTGGGACCATCTGTCCTGCATCCCCCTTCTGGACTGGCGGCTGCTCTCAGGGCTGAAACGTGTGGCTGCGGGGCTGGCGCTTCCTCCCTTTACTTCTGTTCTGTGTTGGACCCTATTTCCTGGATTTCATGGTGTTGTCTCTCTCTCTCCCTTGCTCTGATGCAATGTTCTCTCACTCCCTGTTTCTGGTTCAGTACTGCACCTGGAACCCCAGCCTTCAGGATTCTGTAGCAAGAACTTCCATCTATCCCACCCCCAACTTTGCACCACCCACCCCAGCAGGCAATTTGGATTCAGCTTTCTCTGCACCGCTAAACCAGCACTCACACATTGGCATTCCATCTTGCAAAATTTGGTTTCTATCTCTCTGGGAGGTTTCTGGGTTTATACTGTTTTTATTCCTGACTCTCATTTTATGAGAGTTTTGGGAGGAAGCAGAGATATATACACTTGTTCAGTTTACTATGTTTAACCAGAAGTCAAGGACTGAATGTTTACAAACAGAATTACAAGGTCAGTCACCAGTTCTCATACCACGTTTTTTTTCTTTCTAGTATCAAGCACAAAAACTTCTAAGCAGTGAGAGCTCAAGAAGTATTTGCCAATAACGGTGGGTCAATATTTTAATTAATCAAATGCTAACATTTAGACCACTCACAGATTACAAATTGTAAAGTAATCAGAATATTAAAACATACAAACATCTGTTAATTTTTCTTAGGTAATTCTTTCTTTCTTTCTTTCTTTTTGGTGAGGAAGATTGTGCCTGAGCTAACATCCATGCCAACCTTCCTCTATTTTGTATGTGGGATGCTGCCACAGTATGGCCTGACAAGCGGTGTGTAGGTCTGTGCTTGGGATCTGTACCTGTGAACCCTGAGCTGCCGAAGCAGAGTGCGTGAACTTAACCACTACACCCCGGGGCTGGCCCCCAAAATTTTTCTTAGGTAATTCTAAAGGCACATAGGTTTCATAGGAACTTGACATCACCAGGAGGATCAGGCCTGCAGTTGCAGGACCTGACCTTCTAACATACTCCAGAAATTGCTTCTTCACAACCAGACAAAGCAAAAAGTCTTTAGGAATAATATGTTTATTATTTTACTTTTTGCCAAAACAATAGAGAATAAGTACCAAAGCTGGTAGAACTCTACAAAGTTCTTTGTATTCCAGATAAAGCCATTCATTTATCAATAAACACTTAAGATCCTACTATGTTCAAGTACTTTCTCGGCACTGATATACACTACAGAAAAGACAAATGAGGTTCCTGCTCACGTACAGGGAGACAGACCATGAACATACAAATCAACAGACCACAGGAAGTCCTATACAGACACAAAGTTGGATGATGTACTAGGAGGTGACTGGGGTCACAGAAGGCATCTCAGAGGAGGTGACATTTAAACTCAGATGCAATTATCAAGAAGCAGCCAGTGAGGGGAAGAGCAGAAGGAACAGCATTTTAATCTGAGGGAATGGCCAATGTAAAGACGGAGACAAGAAAGAGCTTATTTGGCTTGCAGGAGAATGGTACCAGATGAAGAGAATGCGAGACATAGGCCAAGGCGAGAATCTGGGCATTGGTAAACCAGGTCAGGAGTTTCCAATGGGAAACTGCTGGAAGGTTTTAAACAAGGAAAGACACAAAGCAAGGTAGCTTCTGTAAAGATCATTTGGCTACTTTGCAGAAAATGTATTATCCAGGGGCGAGAGTGAGGTAGGGTGCACGAGGGCTCTCATGACACTTAAGGTGAGAGACTGTGGCAGCCTGACCAAGGGAGGTCGGTGCAAAGAAAGAAAAAAGGACAATTTCATTTTGTTGTGGAGAACAACAGACAACCTTGTTGACGGATTAGATGCAGACAGGCGGTACAGAAAAGTGGGATCAAAGATACCATGAGATTTGGGATCTGGACCACTGAGTCAAGGGTGGCATCATTTGTCAAGACAGGGAGGGTCGGGTGAGTGGGCTGCCCACTGTAGGGGATCAGAAGTTCTGGTTTGGACATTTAAGTTTAGATGCCTATCAAACGATATTGATACCAGTCTGGAGCTCTGGGAATGGCCAGCTAGGAGAAATTAATCTGACAGTCACCTGCACAGAGATGGTACTTAAAGCCATGGGCCTAGATGCCACCCAGGCAGGCCTGTGGAGAAAGAAGAGGGCAGGTTGGAGCTCCCGGGGCACTCCAGCACCTGAAGAGCTGAGGTCTTAGTGGACGAATAGTAATTCCTATCAGAGTTCACTATGGAATCACAGCATCTAAAGGCAGTCTAGAGGTTAAACTTACACCTGCATATTGGCTGAATTACAGTATTGTTGATTCCACGAAGCAGCTGCCTCTGAAGAAATTCTCTGACAATTCAGAAATTATTAAAGTCAACAGGCAGGGTACAGACACACAAAGAATCATAATGAAGGTTTTTATTTTGCAAGACCATAGAAGATCTGCTTCAGTATTAACCAAAAAAGGGTTCAACAATGACGAGCACATTTGGTCAAACTGAGAAACAGAAATGAATGCACCATGTTTGGGGCATTTCACAGTTCTGCCAAAGAATTTATTGGCACAATCCACACTTTTAGCCAACACTGAACCCAATAACATCTGATTTACATCCAAAAGCCCAAATACATTCCCAAAAGCCAAATACAAAGCATCAGACGTCACTCAAGGGCCACAGTGAATCCTGAAATATCCAAGCTTCTAGGAGTGGCTATACTTGGCAGCACTCTATTAACCATGTGCAAACCAAACAATGGCCCTCCAAGAAAACAACCATTTAACCAAAAGGGATGAAGCATAGAAAAGTCAACATTTAGAAGAAGGTATGCTAGACATCTTTAAAACACAAAAAAAACCCCTCAAAATACTAAAGACAAATTGAAGTCTTGCTACGTGAAGCGTGGTCCGATGAGCAGCAGCATAGGCAGCATCTGAAAAGTGGTTAGAGATGCAGACTCCCCCCCGAGCCCTGCTGAATGGGAACCTGCAGCTCAGCAAGACCCCCAGGTGACTGACAGGCACATCAAAGCCCTGGTCCGGGAGGCCTAGACCTCAGGGCACTTGCTCGGTACTGTGCTGGTCAGAGCAATAATCAGGTGAATATAATACTCAAACACTTTACTCCAGAAATAGCAGCATACTCAGTTTTCTAAAAAGGAATGTTCATGCTAATAACATCCCCTTTAATTGTTTTAAGGATTGTCTATAGGCAGGCGACCATGCAAAATAAAGTTAAAATCTGCAATCCGATATACTGACAAAGTTAATCACATATATTAAATATATAAGTGAACTGCATGGTAACTAGGTATAAAGCAAAGTATATACAACTGGCCTCTGACCAAACCAAGCTGTTTTTAAAGGTTTTCTCTTTATAAGATGGCTAAACAGTCTCAGAAATGACAGTTTTCTCAAAGGAGCACACATAATTTACTGTAGATATCCACTCACACTGTTCTCCTACTCATTCATCCAGCAGATATTTCTTGAGCCCCTGTTATGCCAGGCACTGAACACAGCAATGAGCAGACCAGGCGAACGCTCTGCCCTCCTGGAATCAAGCCCTACTGCGCACAGACAGAGCGGACCTGGGGTCTCTGGGAGCTGGAGAATTGAAAGATCCCCTGCCCCCTGCAAGTCTGGGACACAAGATCAGGGAGAAGCCACTTAGCAGACAAAGGGTCCCCGTTGTAGTTCTATAAAACCTTGTGACCATTTCTCATCAATGCGGGCACAGCTCTTTCACCCCGTGCACCACTTCCCCGGCTTGGACATCACCTTTTCCCTTCTGCCAAGCAAATCCTGCCCACCCCAACAACCGGCCCGGGAAACCTTTCCCGGACCAACCTCAGGCACCTGCTCCTCAACAGACCTTTCACTCCCCACTTTCCTTCCTGACTTGCGGCTATCTTTGGTCCAGTTTGTTTTCTTCTGTTACACATGTGCAATAAACACAATGTTATAAACATGATTAGAAACAATAATGATGATGATAAAGGCAGCCTGCTAAATTTACCAGGTGCTTTCCTCTGTGCCAGGCGTTCTCTCATTTACATGTACATACATCAACCCATTTTCCAGAAGAGAAAACTAACGCTTAAGGTTTATGTAACCGCTCTAGGTCACATGACTAACAAAGGGCAGAATCAGAGCTCAATTTGCCTTCTTGTAAGCACTTTTCAGCCTGGGGAGAAAAGTATAGAATCGACATAAAAATACTGACAGAGGAAGTCGTTTTCCAGGGAGTTGCTGAAATACCCTTTTCATCTTTCCTTTTATCATTCAAACAGCCATTAACAAGGGCCAGTTGCCATAAACCAGCCTCAGTCTTCCCTCTTGCTTAGATCTTATTTTATCCTGACCTCCAATATTTCTAAAATGTTTAATGGTGATTCTTTTTCCCTTCCCCACCAACCTGTTACAAATGCAAAGTAACTGTGAATGATTCTCCAAACGAGCAGGAGGAACTCTCCCGATTCAGTCCAATAAGCACACCTGAGCTTAACAGGCCTGCATCATCCAAGAAGATCGCTCGGCCCCGCGGGGCTCCGGAGAACACAAAGGTGATTTGGTGGGAGTAATGCTGTGCTGTGATCTTCTTTTCTGTGATTACACCTCATTTTATAACAATGTTCAGACATTTGGTTTGAGCAAGTATAGTAATTACATTTCTCACTTTGAACTAATTTAAGCAGCTACATCTGAGCTCCTCCAAGAGTCCTCAGGCTCATCCACCCTCCTCCTCCCACCCAGAGCACTGGCGTTTGAGAAGACCCAGGGCCTCTGAGCTAAGTGACTGTGTCCCCTTTTCCTTCAGGCACTCTTTGAAGTTCCAAACTAATTCTCCAAGCTGGCCCCCTGCAATGGGCAGCACACCCACCCTTTCTTCCTGGCACTCCTTTGGAGGACCCCTGTGGGAAGAGGAAAGAACCAGGTCCCTCAGACTCTCCCATCACCCCACTGTGTGACCTGGGGTTAACTCCCAGGCCTCAGTGTCCTCATCTGTAAAATGGTGCTCCTGGCCTAGATGTTGTTGACGGACCCTCCCTGGAGATGCGAGTGCTGCCCTGAGGTTAGCAGAGCAAGCACCCCGAGGGCAGCAGGTCCTCCAGGGTCCAGACAAAATGCCAGAGCCACAAAGAGCATCCCAGAGGCAGGAAATCCAGCAGCCTGTGCCCCGCAGAGATGTGAGAAATCAGGTTTCCTAATTCTCCCCACGAGAACCTACACCTATACACTTCTCAAGCCCCCAACCCCTTCTCATGATTCACTCTTCACAGCAGTCAAGAAAAATGAAGTGAAATGTTAAAAACATGAAGTGACACCAGCTGTCTTCCCCCTTCCCCAAGATCAAAGAGCTTAGGTTTGCTAGATGGGACCCGATATTTTATCTGCTCGGGTCTGGGCAGCCAAGTTTGTCTCTAAGATCGCAAGGAGCTTTTAGAGAGGCAGTGACAAGGGGCCTAACTGGTTGTGGAGAAGAAACTGGTCATTGTACCTTCGGGGGGGGGGGGGGGGGGGGGGGAGGGGATTTTTGCGGGGAGAGGGGGATGGAAGGTCCGGGGCAGGTGGCAACACACCCTTCAGGATGTGTTATTGTTTCACTGTCCTTCTGCTTGCAATCAGCTCTCCTGGCTGCAGGTGAGAGACAGGCCAGAAATAGTTAACATCAAGTTCTCCTTTCCACCCTTGTTGGGAGCGAACCTGTTCCACCAGAATGGCCTGATAAAGGGAGCTGCACTTCCTTAGAGATAAGATCCACCGTTCCTGAGACCTCAGAACCACGAGTGAGGCAGGGCCCTCTGCCAAGCCACCCACCTGCCCAGCAGCTCACACAGGCTTCTGGTCCAAGTCACTGGACACTACTTGGGGCAGTGGAAAGTTTAGTCTCTTTCTCAAATGCGGCACTCAGTTCCTTTATTCATGGCTAAAAGCCCCACGACAGAAAGTCTCTGGCCTCACAGCTAATGTGAACTAACAACGATAAAACTTGACTTCTTAACAGGAACTTGAGCTGGCTGCATATCTGTGTGTGCTGGTAAGGGATGATTAAATACCTATGCCTGAATTCGAGGAAAACACCATATGGAGTGAAAACCCATCAAATGACAATCTTTTGGGCCATTAAACTGTCCTCATCAAGTAAAGATTCCGCACAAAGGGGCTCGAATCTGCTGCTGTGTGGCCACAGACGCAGGAGCCCGGCTGGTACATCAAAGAGGTGGGTACATGGCCTGCTGTTTCTCTCTGCTCAGGAGTGGGGGGATACTGCCTGTTTAAAGCACTTTTACAGTGACTGTCACATACTCGCATTCAAGTGCTTTGCAAATCTAGATTTTGGTGTCTGGTTTGCTTAAATCGAGGGATCAGCTTGTATTTATTCCCTCTGGCTGGATCACGTTGTCCTTCTACCTGTGAAGACACTGTATCCATGCATGCTCCACCTGGCGTGATCACAAAGGAAGACGGAGCAGAGGGAACTCCCCAGAACTCCATTCTGAGGATACTTCTCCCTTTGGCTCTTTGGGAATGTCTTAAAATACCACTAACACAAGAGAATGTGATGGTCTAGTAATAATTTTACTTTCCAGACCAAACAATAAAAAACATCGAAAGCTGGGCAAAGAAGCCAGAAGAAAAAAAATAACTGAAATGCTTATGCCACAGCCCATGTGTGGAGATTAACTCCCCCAAATGCCATCAGCCCAAGTCATGCCCCCTTCCCTCCTCTTTCCTACTTCTTTCCAAGAGTCCCCTCTGGCATCCTGCACAGTCACTAATCCCTGCACAGTCCAGAAGAATCTTGGTATTCGACGCACCACATGCGTGAGTGGCTCCAGATCCTCCACACCCATTCACTCAGCTTAGACAGGATTTATCAGTCTCTGTTTTCAGCTCCAGAGATGTTTCCTCGGGAAACTAGTCTCTAGGGCCCCTCTCCTTTCTTGCTAGTTCCATCTTTCAAGCTGCTTTTCAGAGGGGCAGGACCCCTTCCTTCTGTCTAGTCCTCAAGCCCTCCCAACAAGGCCTCAAGTTGAAACTGCTTCCCAGGGGCTGGCCGGTGGCACAGCGGTTAAGTGTGCACGTTCTGCTTCTCGGCAGCCTGGGGTTCACTGGTTCAGATCTTGGGTGTGGACACGGCACCGCTTGGCAAAAGTCACACTGTAGCAGGCGTCCCACGTATAAAATAGAGGAAGATGGGCATGGATGTTAGCTCAGGGCCAGTCTTCCTCAGCAAAAAGAGGAAGATTGGCAGTAGTTAGCTCAGGGCTAATCTTCCTCAAAAAAAAAAAAAAAGGAAAGAAAGAAACTGCTTCCCAGAGGCCAGTACCATCCACCTGGCACATCCTAGGCACCTCAAATGAACAGAGCACCTCTTCAAGGACCCACACGTTTATGTATGTACATCATCTGACTTAACACTTACAACAGTCCAGAAAAGTAGGTATGATGGTCCCTGTTTTACATTTGAGGCTTCCTAAGGTTCAGGTAATTTACCTCTGGTGACAACGGCTAAGAAGCAGCAGAGTGGCGTTCACACCAGGTCAGCCTTACTCCACAGGTATGCTAACACAGCGGGCACTAGCCATGTGGCTACCGAACACCTGAAACACAGCTGCTCTAAATGAGATGTGCTGTGTGTGTCAGATACACACCGCATTTCAAAGATATGGTACAAAAGAAATGCAGAACAGTTCATTAATAATTTTTAAAACTGACGACATGTTGAAATGATAATCTGGTATAGTGAGTTAAATAAAAATATATTAAAATTAATTTCACTTGTTTCTACTTTTTTTTAAACACGGCTACCAGAACATATAAACTTACTTATGTGGCTCGAGATGCATTTCTATTGGACAGCAGGGGTCTAAATCCTATGATCTTTACCAAGAAGCCCTACTACCACTGTAATGCAGCGGTAGCAATTTGCACCTGGGACACTATTTAAAAAAGGATAAAGCCACCTTGACAGCCTCCCTTCTGGTAACAAGAATTTTGTTTCCTGATGAAGACTTTAAGAATAATCTTAAATGCAAAAAAAAAAAAAAACGTGTCACTTTGCGTGCTGATACCAAAGATTCTGTAAGTAGCCTTCACTGTCCATCTCCCCTTTCCACGCCGGGATATTATTTAGCATGTTTGTGCCATCTGATTATACCTTCTCAGGCAGAATCTCCTTAAATCACGACTTGTTCTCGCTAGATAAAAATGGTTCCCAAATCAAATCGAAAGAGGATCCGGCTTTTTTCTCCTAAGGACGAGGGTTTCATAGGTAAGAAGGGGAGGTTGACAGACGTCATTCACAGGGTCTAACAAGAAGGAGTCTAGTGCGTTTCCACACCCTTCCTTGGAAGAGTGGTTCCCCGTGCAGGGCGTCCAGCTGGTGTCCGGAAGGGGTCCCAGCCAGTGCAGGAGGACCTGAGGCTGTGTGCTCTCGGTGCCTTCACCGTGGAAAAACTACCAGCTGAGCCTCATGACCTACTGCCACTGCTAACCTAAGGTTACTTCTCTCTCAGGGTTTTCAATTTTAACATTATAATAATCATCATCAGCTGCAGCAGATACCGTTTTAAAATGGACTGCTTTCCGTGTACCAGGGACTGCGCTGAGCACGTGACCCACGTTCTCTCATTTAATCCTCCGGCAATTCTTTGAGGAATTACTCTGCAAAGGAGGGAATCACAGCTCTGAACCCAGGCAAGACTCATTCAACAGCAGGCTCTGAAAGCAACATCGAGTCACCCTGCCTTCTCCCCTAGCAGTCCAAGGCTATCCCCACTGCGTGCAGTCAGAAGGTGATTCAGTCAGTTGCAAAAGTGCTAGCACGCCATCATTTAATAGTTACTTAAATTGCATGCTTTTAAACAGCACTCCCAAATGATGACATGATAAACGGCACTTTACCTGTACGCTGTAACTGGCCACACAGGCATGGGCTATGTGAAATAAATGGCTTAAAGGGACTTGTAAAACTAAGCTACAACAGGGGACAAAAGCTAGGAATGGAATGTCGGCTGAACAGCTCACTTCCTTGCCTTAATTGGCTTCTGTCTTGGTGTTAATTGACTTTGTGTTAACTGCCTTTCATACAAATCGAGGAAAGCTGACCTTCGGAATGCTGGTGACTTGTTGGGTAAATATGTCTTTATGGACTTCATAAAATGCAGATTGTGTAAACACATACTCAGGATCTATTAAAAGCACTGGGTGACTGGAGTAAGGCACAAAGGTGGCTTTTAAGATTCCTGAGTACTCAGTAGTTGGACGTTTACGAAAATGAACATCAAGGATGTAATTACAATCTAGGAAGTGGATCTCAAACTCTGGCTTGCAGGCAAAGGAATCACCTAGGGAGCTTTCCAATAATGCAGACTCCCTTGGCCCCACACCCAGAGAAGCTGATTCCAGAGGTCTGGGTGGGCCACAGGCGTGTATTTTAACGAGCCCTCCAGACTGCTGACTGAGTAGGTGGCCCAGGACCAGCTTCAAGAAACAACGATTTCAGTGCTATAAGCAGCTCACTACCCTTCTCACCTGGCCTCCTGCGCCCCTACCAAAGCATACCACCCAGGGAATATGACAGACTAGAGTCCTTCCCCTAGAAGGGGAGAGATCCTTGGGAGCAGGCGGGAACTCCCATCCCCACACTGCCCGGCACAGCCAGAGCCAACAGAATGCCCAGCCAGTTGGCACCGGGAGGGCCGCCTTTTTGCCCCCCGCTCTCAAGGAGAGAGAGTTACTCCTCTAAAGCCCATAGCAGCTAATGGTGACCAACACTGCCATTAAAGGAATGTCAAGGGTGCAGGCCCAGCACAAGGAGCACACCTTTTCGTGCAAAGAGCCTGGAGCCTTTACACAGACCATGGCGCCCAGGCAGCCTCGACTGTGAGAAGAGAGGCAAATATCCAGTGTCTCACAGTCTGTGGCACTTGGAGAAGCACTTGCAGTTATGGGCCCCCAGTTACAAGAGACATGGCTGTACCTGAGTACTGATAAAGAGACTGGGCTGATGCTGGGCCAGCAGGAGAGAAGAGCGGGCGCGCTGCCTTCGCGTATCAGCAGGGCGGTCAGAACAAGAGCACCAATTGTTGCTGCCGCAGAGGACAGAGCTTCCACAGAAGAACTCGCTGACAAGCTGCACACCCAAGTCCCTGGGCACGCGGGTTCCTTATCGCGGAAGTGTGAACAGGAACTGAAGGGCCATCCGCTGTGGTGGAACAGGGCATACTTCTCGGCTCCCTAAGCTGGTGAGATCTTCAGATCCTGTGTTTCAATCCCCAGAGAGACTGTGTGCTTTCACAGGAACAAATGTGCCCTCGACCACAAATAACCCTATCCTTAAAGCTTATCAGAGCAGTTCACTACATTTGTTTTTTTCTACTGGACATAGAGATTGCCAAATTGTATCGAATGTGGTGACTTAAGGATTCCCAAGGCCAGAAAGTGTCAAATCTATAAACAGTTTATGAATGAACATAGATGTTCAACCATCAAGACTGAGTACTTATTGGTAAGAGTTAGTGCATTTATTTTTATTTATTTTATATTCGTTAGTAGTTTTATTGAAAAACTCAACAAAAGCTATATAAGAAGTTGCTGCTAATATTCCCACTCTAGGGGTATACCACCTCAGAAATGCTAACAATCTAATTTGCACCAACACGCTACTAGTAAAACTAGTTAAAGAGAGAAACATCATCTTAAAAAAAAACGAAAAAGGGCCTAACATTTTCAAAGAACAAGTTGTTTTTTCACAGGTCTGTGCTACAGCAGATATTCATTCTCACATGTTTGCTTGAATTAAGTGACTCTTAATTTCACCTGCCTGATTATGAATCTTCTCGTCTCCAAACAGGGAAAAGAGGAAGGGCCGACCTGATCGGTTTTTACACGTATATGAGAGTATTACACTTTTGTGATTATCCCATATGGCTGTCACAGTCTCTGAAGTTGGCATTCTTACTGTCCCTGAGAACCACCGAGGCTCTCTGGATGTGAAGGGCTTGCCAAAGGACGAATTGGCTGGTCGCTATTGAACGAGCTGACCCTCAACTCTGGTCATCTGGGAAGGGCCCATCACCCAAACCACCACAACCAAGACCAGCTCTGCTGTTAGCTCTACCACAAAGCTGTTCCCACTTCTAGAACTTTCTTGGAGGTTCCAAGCCCTTGTCAAGACATATTAGTATAGAAAGAAACACACATACTAGGTCAACTGAGGAGATACACATCTGGGCACCACTGGGCCTAATCTCCAAGTTCATCTACCTCAATCCCTTCTGTGAAGGGAGCTTTCTGGGGGAGAAGAGGGGAGCAGAGGGGACTAGGCAGGGATGGACAGAAAGCTAGAAATCTACTAGAGGATATGAAATAGGAGATTTGGGTGTCTGAGGCACACAGGCCCAGGCAGTCGTGTTCAGGCTGCCACTTTTCCGGAAAGAAGTCTTTGAGTTCTTAAATCATTAGTTGACTCTGTCCCATTTTTTTGGTTTCATGTTTCATTATTTTTTAATTGTGGCAAAATATAGATAACATTTCATTTTAACCATTTTTAAGTGTATGGTTCAGTGGCACTAAATACCTTCATATTGTTGTGCAAGACTCTGTCCCATTTTTAGGTGTGCCGTTCACATTTTCTCCTAAGTTATTAAAACAATTTTTCAGCCTTCCCCATATTTGCATGTGGTGTCACACTTCTGGGTGACAAGCTACAATCTTAAAACCTGGCATTAGTTTTTGTTAGAGGCATCTGTTTTAAGTCAATGTATTTTCATTTCTGGGTAAAAGCACATAATTCTACAGCTCTGTTTTCCTTTAAATTTGAGCAACTACTGCTCCCATGTTAACAAAAGACTGTCAAAAATCAAATGCAAGAACTACTCCTGTTCCCTGTAAAACAACTGGCCCACCCCACCAAAAAAAAAAAAAAAAAGAAAAGACGAAATAAAAAACACCCCTATATTTCTACATTTACTACTTTAACATTAAAATAGCTAAATTTGTATCCTAAAGGCATCTGTGTTACATCACCAAGGAAAACTTCTGAAAAAAATTAATGGGGCTTTTAAAGTTTCAGCCAAACCTTTTTTAAAAATAATAAAAAAGTCATAATTTTGGACAGCTGTAGGTGATTTTTTTGTGGGCTTTAGATTTTTTATTAAATAAAAGACCTCTTGGATCAACAATTAGAATTTGGTTTTTATCGTCTCTTATGATCTCATTTCACATGTAGCATCAATTTGGTATCTTCCTCCCTAAGAGATTATTTGTTATTTAATTTGAATGAGATGAAACCAAGAGGAAAGAAAGGGAAGGGAAGGAGTAACATTCTTCAGAACATTCCTGTTCACTGATGGATGTGTGTGGCCTTTTGAATACCCTCCGATATGGCCAACTATTCAGGATAAAATAATGGGCAGTGATAGAGAGGAATCTTTTTTTTTTTTTTGAGCTGTAATTGACATATAACATTCTATTAGTTTCGGGTGTACAGCATGATTCGCTATTTGTATATATTACCACAATAAGTCTAGTTAACATCTGTCACCCAGGGGGATCTTTAAAAAGAGTAAATGCTCCCTGGTCAATGCTGTCTTGGTTGGTTACAACACTCTAGGTTTGGTTGGTGTTCCCTTCTTCCAAACTCTGATTAGTCCAAGGCACATTAGAATCTCCCGGATTTGTTAAAATACTAACACACAGGGTGGGGATGAAATTCTAATTCAGTTAGTCTAGGGAGAAGGGAGGTAAGAGTGGAAAGATGGAAGGGTGTTGTGTCCTCAATAGCATCCCAAACCACCCCCAGACATCCCCCACCTCGGGGCCTCTTATATTGATAAACTGTCCTTGTTAGGACAGTTGGGGGGATGGGTTCCATTTCAGGCTATATGCCAGGGGTGGAGGGTGGACCACACCTGTCTAATTCTCTTGATCACTGCTGTACTGCCCAATGCAGAACAAGAGGAACGTGGAAGGAGGGAGCTGCAGGTAAATCACTTATAACCAAACTGCCCTGACTCTTTGGATGATCCAGAAGCACTGGGATGGGGAGCTCGGAACCTTTAGGCTGACAAGGAATTCTTTACTCTGTAAGAAGCCTGCCCAGCTGATGGGGATTAATAAAGCAAAACAAAAGGCCGGGGGGGGTGGGGTATAGAACCCCAAAGGAAGGAAATTCTTAAAAAATACAAATTTCCTAAAAAAAAAAAAAGCAAAAAACAAATTTCCTACCCTACACAAACAGCATGAATCTTGTTATCGCAACGGGAGTCCTGACTGAAAACTACAGTTTCAAAGCAGGATTGGGAAATGGATCAAGTCTCACCACAGCAAAGTGGGTGTGTCCTCCCAGCTCCCAGGGATAGTGTGTCTTGGTGTGGGTATTATTTTCACTCTTCCTCAAGTCTAGGTTTCTACATGCCCTTGGCTGTGTGATTCAGTACCAAGGATAATCCCAACTTTATCAGGAATTAACCTATGCGGCAGCAGCCTTATAAAAACTTAAGAGTAAAAAGCTATCATAAAAAATTTTCCTTATATGACCAGCTGGTCAACTTTTCCCTTCCACTCTTGCTTAACAGCATCTGTTGGTTTAGAGGCGTGCGGAATTCTCACACTCATGTACCCAAACCGCCACCCTTCCCATCCTGCCACCGACCGAGCCCCACCCCAGGAGATGTGCAGATCAAATATTACTTCCTGCTGTCTATGACCACACCGTCTTGGCAGTTAACATCAAAAGCAAACACATGGGGAGAACAGAAGGCACTGGAGCTGGGGAGGAAGGACAAGCACAGGTAATGTTTCATCAACGTTCTTGCTGGTGCCCAGGTGCAAAAACCTTGGAACATCATGTGTATTTCAATTTTTCATCTAAGGGCTCATCTTCTCCTCTCTCCTAGGATGGCGAGCTGAAGGACGTCCTCCTCTGCCTCCACTCTCTACCCTCCTGTCCGTGGAACATGACAGGTGGAAGCCATACCTCGGGACCCCTGTCTGCCATTGGCAGGAGAGCTACACAGGAACTGGGCTTGGCAAGCTCATCTATCTCAACCTTATACAGGGGATGACCAAGGCTAGCAATCTATTCAATGTTGATGGTTGACCATCAACACGGGCCACATTTATCTGAACTGAACATGTTTCCACCATCTTTTTCCTGTCTCCTGACAGTTCAATTAGAGGGTAGCAATTGTCATACATATTTAACACAGCACCCACAACAGGACAGGAACAAAGGCCAGATGACATCTGTTCACTGACATATCCCAAAACACCAACTAGATGTGCGACCTTGGGTTTGTCACTCGACCTCTCTAGACTGCAATTTATGTGTAAAAGAAGGGAGCTGAGCTGGTATTTTCCTAAGATCCTCCCCAGTTCCACAATTTTATGGTCAAGTTGCAACCATTTTACTCAATTGAGAAAGGGCAATGTATTCTCCACTTCACAGGGGCAATTCCACTTGACCAGTGCTGTGTTCCTGCAGAAGTCACAATACTAAAAAGAAACAAAAACAAAAACCCTCACTTGGGTTATTTCCAGGCTGTAAGTGTGATCTACAAAGGAAGCTGGTTAATTTTGTTCTGAATCTCACAGCCCCCTTGACCATCTTCCAATAAACATAAGGACAACCTCTTTGGAACAAAGGTTTCTATAGCAATGCCTACTGCATTTTATTAAAGCCAGAGAGAAAAGCCCTGCCCACATATGGTGGAGCCTCAATTACTAGTGGCCTTTTTCGAAAGCCTTGCACCCTCTATCTAGTTTGAATTTACCAATATGCCACTTCATCAGTTCTTTGCTTCAAACCTTAAACAATTCCATTCTACCTAAAGAACAAAAGCCCAAATACCCACTTTGTTAGCCTGACACACAAGAACCTCCCAAATTTAGCCTCAGCCGACTGGAGCAGCTCTCTCTCTGAGCTCCCCCAGCATAAATACAGAGGTAGTTTCCCTGCCTGGGGAAGAACCTTTGGCAGAAGATGCCTCCTTCCCCAACTTGCCAGACCCGCCCTCTCCCCCCAAGCACCACCCCCATCCTCATCTGAGTCCTCTAAAACTCAATCCCACCTTGTTGAAAGTGAACTCTCTCCTGGCTGGTACAGCAAGAGGTATTTTAATTTCTTCTTTGCATTTGTCTCTATTTTTAAAAAAAGAATATTATACTTGTAAATAAGAATAAAAGTTTTTTTAAATATGAACTCCCCTTGCAATGTTTGGAACTAGAAGAGTTCTTCAATATTCTGATATTATTCAGTCCTTTTATTTTAGTGACAAGACAGCTGAGTCCAGACTAAGAAGCTCGACGTCTTGCCTAAGGTCACACAGCAGGTTAGTGGCAAGGAGGGAATGGGAACCTATGTTTCCTGACTCCCAGAACTTACACATGGCAACAGCACCCATCTTCTTTGCTACCTGGTATCCTTTCAAGAGCTTCTAGTGTTGGGTGTATCCTCTTTTCCACGATAAATAGAGGGTGAGTTGCACAGCACAGGTGTTCTAAAAATGCCGACTACTAGAGTGGAAAGAGGGAAGAGCTAGAACACGGAGAAGACAAATGCCCCTAGCTCCCCACCTTTATGAGAAAACCCAACCTTATGCCAAGTCTGTAGGGCGATGTCCTGACTCATGTCCAACTCCCC
Source organism: Equus caballus (assembly GCF_041296265.1). NCBI lineage: Eukaryota > Metazoa > Chordata > Mammalia > Perissodactyla > Equidae > Equus > Equus caballus. Next base: position 52,116,049 of record NC_091698.1, on the reverse strand, counting down.
CATCTACCTCCAATTCAACTGGTCCTCCGCTTTCCCTCACACCTGCCACCCACCTCTGTATATGCGCCCCCTACAGAATGACCACACTTGGGTTCTTAGCTCCAGAATGAGGGTCACAGCAATGATTCCCAACTTTCTAGTACTCAGAGGGAGAAAATTCAGGGGCCTAGTCCCCTTCTCCAGGGATTATAGCTGTTATTTTTTAATAACTGTACATTGAGACAAAGATGACATTCAGTGTGAATTTGGCAGTATTATAACAAGGTTGTATTTATTTTTTTTTAAAGATTTTATTTTTTCCTTCTTCTCCCCAAAGCCCCCCGATACATAGTTGTATATTCTTCGTTGTGGGTCCTTCTAGTTGTGGCATGTGGGAAGCTGCCTCAGCGTGGTTTGATGAGCAGTGCCATGTCCACGCCCAGGATTCCAACCAACAAAACACTGGGCCGCCTGCAGCGGAGCGCGCGAACTTAACCAGTCGGCCACGGGGCCAGCCCCCAAGGTTGTATTTTATTATTCTATAAATGCAGCTACGTACACTGAAAGAGTATATGACATTATGCATTCGGTTCACAAACAACACTTGGAGTGCTTATGGGTTCCCAGGCACTTGTTTGGGAACTGCTGGGCGGCTGCATCAGTCCAAGACTTCAGAGGGGCTATCTAAATGCTGGGGAGGGACTTTCAGTCTCTTATCACCTTCCCCTGAAAGAAAAATATGACAGGCTAATGAAGATACAACCAGAGGGTCTACAGTCAGCTCGTTTCAGATTCCCCATTGCATCTACCTCCATGGTGCAGTTATTACTACCACAGGCATTGGTATTTTTAGTACCTCTTTTCTGGGCAAACAAAGGGTCTCTCACTTACTCCAGTCCTCTGGTCTATTCTCAGCTTTGCTAGCAACGCGCCCTCAAGTAGAAAGCCCCATTCAGATTCGTATTCCAGTCTCTTCCCCATCTCTCACCAGGAATTATCTCTAAAGAGTAAGCACTGACAAGTGAAGGATAATTTGCATTTTAACCCTATTCAAATTTGGGTAAATGGTTTAATATGCATGCTAATATTCCATCATTATTCCCATTAAGGAAACTATTATGTTAAAGTGTTTAATCAGGAGAATTAGGGAGAACTCCAGACACCTAAAATTAACCTCTAATAATCTTGACATTCATTTCATCTAAGTGCAATTTGCCAAGCTCTAAGCAACTCCCTGCTTAAGATGCTGCTAAGGCACGTGGGGATTCCTGATAAGACCTAAAAGCAATTCATTTCCTAACTAGATTGCTGTCTACCAGAATAAACTAAAAGGGCTGCAATTTAAATACAATCAAGTCCCCAAGCAGTCACATTCCAGAAGACTTAAACATCATCATCTTGATCCCCAGGAACAACAATGCTATTCGCATCAGAAACAACACAACCACTTCCTCTTTCTCTGACCTTCTCTGTTTAATTACTTCCTGTGATTTCTTCTAGGGCTGAGCCTGCCCGCTTCGCAGGGCGGCAGGCTGATTTGTCCGGAAGGTGCAGAATGCCAGCTGACCGTGGGACATTACACACAAAGCGCTGGGACTTCGTATTTTCTTTTTAAGTGACAAATCCTTTGGGCCTCCTGGCATTCACCAGGAACATTTTTAAGTCATAAGAAAAAATTCTTCCAGCACACTACCATCTGAAATGGAGCTATCCCTCAAAGCTGTAAGTCCTGCCACCGATGGGGAAGTGCAGGTGCCTGATAACATCTCTCAGTGTGTAAGCACCACCTTCTTGGCCAATGAGCTTCTTCAACAGATTCCAAATGCCAAGCCTGTGAAGCCGCCTGTGAAGACACCACCTGGCAGCTGTGCGCTCACTATCATCACAGCCAGAGATGGGCCCTTGCTAGTCAAAGCGTGGTCCATGGATCAGCAGCACCTGGCAGTCTGTTAAAAATACAGAATCTCAAGCCTTATTGAATCAGAATCCTCATTTTACAAGATTTCCAGGTGATACCCTATGTGCATTCAAGTTTGATCCCCTCTCAAAACAGCTAAGCTAAAACACAGATCCAGGAGAATCCACAGGTCCGTTCTGCTCCCACACTCTTTCCCTCAAGGGTCAGGAGGCTGGATCTCTTTCCAAAAGAGATATCTCTAGAGCTGCTCTTTATATCAGGACAGAAAAGGCCACCTCCGCAGGTACTGGTTCCCTACTCCACAGAGCTGAACAGGAATGCAAAGAAGAAATGTCATCTCAACTTTTGAGGTGAGTTCTAATTTCATTTGCTCCACAGTAATACAAACCAAGCTGGCACACAGGACACAAATTTTTTTATTGAGAAATGTGAGGATCTGTGAAGTTATGATACATAATGTTGTTCTACAGACATGGGATTTGAAGTCAAAGGACCTGGGTTAAAAATAACAAGTCCTGCTCTGTGACCTCAGACAAGATATTTAACCTCTCTGCATCTTTTCTTCCCCTGTAGTTTGTGGATGCTTGACTGTTGGACATATTCCATCCACGTGTGAGTGCGCATGTACATGCACATAAAACACACACACACAGACACACCCTAAAAATAACTTGAAGAACTTGTTAGGGTGTTGAGATGGGCATGTTGTTCCTTTAATACTATGTATGAAGAGTCCCCCCTCCCCAAATCTGGGAATCCCAATGCCTGCAGCTCCAGGAGGAACCCTGCAGAAGGTGGGTAAGGAAAGGGAAAACAACTCTGACAGTCAATCAATCAGTCATGAAGATGATCTGTCCTCCTACCCTTAAGGCATACGAAAGTGCCCAGCACCCTGGAACGTAAGCTCCTGAGGGCAGACTCCTTCTGAGTCACAGCTCTGGGACTTTCCCGAAGATTAGGTGTCTGCTACCTTGGGTGCAGCAAGCAAATGCCACTCAACAGCTAGTTGCTACCTTTCCTCGAGCCTCACCCCGACTGTTATTTATTTTATCCAATAAAATAATGTATACATGGCTTGGCAATTAGGGTCCAAGTACGTTCTAAAGCCAAGTTCTTCAGATTCAAAGTCCACCACACTCCAACCGATCACCTGTAATCTAGTATCCCCTAATTTTCCTTAGGATAAAAGACATGTAAGGATGGACGGTAAGGGCCTCAAAGCTGGTTTACAAACAGCAGACTCCTGACTGAAATCCGTTCACACACACAGTAATGAGAAGGCAGCCACTCGGCTTCCAGGGCCAGAGGTAAGTAACGTTGAGCCAGTGCACACCATCCCGGCAGAGCAGACCTGTTTCGGAATCTTTTTTTTTTTTAAAGATTTTACTTTTCCTTTTTTTTCCCCTATAGCCCCCTGGTACATGGTTGTATATTTTCAGTTGTGGGTCCTTCTAGTTGTGGCATATGGGATGCTGCCTCAGCACGGCTTGATGAGCAGTGCCATGTCCGCGCCCAGGATTCGAACTGGCAAAACCCTGAGTTGCTGAAGCGGAATGTGCAAACTTAACCACTCGGCCACAGGCCAGCCCTGTTTTGGAATTTTGAACCTAAGAAAAATCATAGATTTGACTTAACCTATTAAGCAAAGGAGAGAAATTTAATTGCTATATTAAGACTATATTCACACTTATGCAGCCTTAAAAGGTCTGTAAAATTATTCGGATGTTGATGATTAAATTAAACCTCTGGGCTAGCATCCACTTTATTCCTTGGCTGGAAACATAAAATGCAAACACCAACATGGCATGCAAGTAGACAAAACAAGTCAGAAGCCAACTTACTCCTAAGAGAGCCCTCAGCCCCACCCATCCCCACCAAGCCTACTGACCCTTGTTTTAGACACAATTTGAACGCTGTTCGTAATATGATTTCTAAACCACAGATAGGGATGGCAAGAGAGCCAAGGATGCTACTATAGGTAATTACATTGACAATAAGAGCTACGAAAAGACATCAAATCTCAAAAAGCATAGCCAACTAGGATCACTGAGCAAAGGGGCCAATTGTCAGTTGGGCATTACTGAAATTAAAGTACCAAAACTAAGGTGCTATTCTAGAGGGACCTATCAGGACAGGACTGGAAAGCCAAATGAAAAGAAGAACATGACTTCTAGCCTCTAATTCTCCCACAAACCCCCTTGAGCAAGTCACTTCAACTCTCTTAGGCATAAAGGGAGAATCTCATTTCCTGCCTCAAAAGGTTGCTGTGAGGCTAAAATAGTTAATGGATGTGCTCTGCCTTGGAAATTCTGAAAATAAATCATCCCTGGCTACATGATGTGAGCTCCACCAGAGGTGGAGGACTGTCATGGAATTCCCGACTTATCAGGCGCTGCGCTAACATGTTTTCCCTTTGCTACCTCATCTCCACTTTTTAACAGCCTACGAAGTAGGCAGCAGAATGAACTTGGATTACATTAACCCAGGGCTCATGGCTTAGGGCATTTGCCAGGGTCCCTTCATCAGTAGAGGGCAGAGGCAGGGTGTGACCCCAAAGTCCATGTTTCTTCCACCACCATCATGGCAATCTGCCCCTTTTCGTAGTTTTGAAAAAGCAACCTCAAAGTCCTTTTGGTTGTAGGTACAACATGAATGACCATTTACATTTTTATATAAGGTAAAACTACTTTTCACTTAATGAATATTTATTTTAACCAATCAATAAACATTTGCAGAAAGCCTACTACAGACTCAGCCCTCTGCCAGGCTGTGGGAAGACGGGTTAACAAGCCATTGATCCCACAACTGGAAGGACGGTGGGCCAAGCTTGTCTGTGCATTCTCAGTGAGGGTGGGATGCAAATACAAAATAAACAGTCCTCATGTGAAAAAGCAATCCTGCAGGCCAGAGCCAAAGTGATGCCTTGAGAAAAAGAAATAAGAGAAATAAATAATAAAAATGGCAACACAAAGATTTCATTACCAGATGAACTAGGGAAGAAAATTTTAAAACTGAACCTGATAATTAAGTTTTAATCATTTATGAATGGGCCACACAGTATATATTTAAGAATGAAAACAACCAGATTTGAAAAATCATTATTTCAGTCCACAGAGGAGCCGGAACCACGCATCTCAGAAGCTGCCGGTGTTGTTCTAATCTCTTCAATCACAAGTGCCAAATGCTAGGGGGACGTCAAAATCCATCTCTCCACCTCTACGCTCTAAGTGCAAGTTAACAGAGAAATTTTATTTTTAAGTAAATCTTCAACTACCGTTTGAGAACAGCATAAATAACATAAGCACAATTTGCTATCACGTGTGCGATATGCCACACATGAACATACTGTTGACAAGATTACCTGAGAAATGAGTATTATAAAACAGTTGTTCCTTAATTTATCTAACTCTTATGCCAGTTAATATCAAGTATTTTACTAAGATCCCGGCCTCACTTCCTCTCCATGACATGGGACACGTGTCAAGCCGTAATATAACAAGCCTTCATGCCTCCCCAGGGCAAGCATGCAGAAGACACATTTCACTCCACAGAGCACTGTGTGCACCTGTGCAAAATACTCCTTCTACTCCAGTGACTAAAAGCCCTAGAAAATGCCTTTAAATATCATCAATGTTCTAGCCTTCAATATTGATTAAAAAGAAACATTTATAAGAATAGTCAATGAGCTTATTGATATGACTGGGTCTTTAAGAAAAACAGCCCAATTTACTTAAGAGAAAACAAGCCAAAACAAACCACCACACACACCAAAACTTCCTGCTCTGCCTCTATTATCATCTTCTTCAGTTTCTGAGGAGTCTGCTGTCAGATTGTATATTTGTGTTCAGCCCAGCACTAGAGGAACTATGCCAATACTGGAGTTCATCAGCACAGCTGTCTCCAACTTCAAGCGTTAGAACTCCATCAGAACCCTGCAGCTACTGCAAATTGTGAATATTGTGATTTCTGCAGAGGCAGAAACACAGGCCCTGGCTTATTGAGCTCAAGACCTTCTACTTCCCAGTTCCCACAAGAGTGACTGGAGTCAAAACGGTTTTGAGTTGTCAATCACAGACCACCACCACCGGAGAGTTCTGCACCCAATTTCCACAGAATGCGGCAACAGCTTCATGTCAACAAGGAGTTTCTCAGAAGGCGGCTTATGCACGCCCTAGGTTAACCAAATACAACAACTGTAATTATTGCATCAGTCGGCAGGGAGAGAACAGCATTTTAAAATAATTAAATTCATTTTTTAATTCAACAGACATTTATTAGGCAACCACAATGTGCCCAATGGTATTGGGAAAACAACTAGAAAACTAGGCAGTTGAGAGGTAACCCTGGATCAATCTAAAAAGCTCATATTCTGGGCCAGAACATAGTGGGGTATAAGCCCAACTCTAAATGGTGATAACCACCATACGGCCCTGGTGGGGGGGGGGGGGGGATGCTATAAAGAGTCTTCAATTTAGACTTGGAGAGTGGGAGTGGGGAAAGCCTAGGAGGACTCTCACAAAAGGAAAAGCTGGCTGGGGGGAATGAGCAGAACATCACTAGTTTGAAGAAGGGAAGGAAGGAAGAAAAGAATTCCAGACTAAGGAGCACAAGTAAGGAGACTGTCAAGGCAGAATAGATTGGGTATTCGTAGTGATTCACATTTTACTTATTTTCTTGGTTAAAGCAATCAGAAAGCAGGGGGGATCAGCTATAGTTAGACAGAAGGTAGCATTTGCTAATATCCCTTTGGAAACAAACCCAGCAGATGGAGGTTAGTCCAGGCCTGCCACCTAACCAGCTGTACAGTAAGTGCATGTGGGAAGCACTCTGATTTTCTAGTGACAAGCTTGTTCAGGTCTTTCCAAGTTTTTTTGTTTTGTCGTGCTTTGAAGATTATCTGATAAACGGACCAAGATTCCAGTTCTGCAACGTCAACTCCATGTTTTTAACATTTACGAATTCTACTTATGGACAGCAGAAACATATCTCCTTTTGAAGGCCAATGCAAAGAAAATGGATCAATACTTGTATCAGGTCTAATTTCTACAACTGTTATTTCAACGAATGGAGAGCTAACATTCCAGTAATAACCAACTCTGAATTCACACTCCTCCTATTATCTTAATGTGTATCACAGAATTCACAAGTCCAAGTTTATTTAAATTCACTTTAATTCAGTATGTGCCTCATTGCATTTTAAGGGAAGGGAAGTGGAAAAAATTATGGCAATGACAGATTGTCACCAATTGAGAAGAATCAGGGACTGCATGACTGGCAGACATGGTGTGAGCTCTGAAGTCAGAATGACTAAGGCTGGCCACTCTCTCCCTCCTGAGACGGTACCTCACAGTGGCTAAAAACAGTCTTTCCTGAGCCAGACTGCTGTGCTGCTCAAATCCCAGCTCCTTCAGTTACTAAAAATATGACCTTGGGAAAGTTACTTAACCTCTCTGGGCCTCAGTTTCCCCATCTATAAATGGGGGTAACGATACCATCTACCTCATAGGATTGTTAGGAAGGCCAAATGAATAAATTTTGCTGTCTTAGGCAAATAACTTTAAGCTTCTTTATCGATTAAATGGGTTATTTGAAAATTGACAAGCTAAGCCTGTAACAAACCTATCTCACGGCCCTGGAAAGAGCCAACACCAAACACTGTTTTATGCTTGCTGGACTGTAAGCTTTACATAGGGTATCTCATTTAATTCTCACAGCAACTCCCCGAAATCGGTAATATTTACTCCCATCATATTCACTCAGATAACACCAAGCTGAGATATGTAAGTAACTTGCCTTAGATCAGAAAGTTAGCAAATGGTTATGCCTTGAGTCTTAAGTATGTTACAGACACATTTAAAGCGGGGTCTGTGATTGGCCCCTGGCTAGAATAAGCTGTTATAAAAGACTGAGTGTTAAAAACATCATGGAGATTATTCTTAATTTTGTAAAGTGTGATGAAGATATTGGGGTTTCACGGAAGAATATTCCCGTATTTTGGAAAGTAAGCTCAAGCATTTAGATATAAGAGTTCTGATGTCTAATTTCTTTGAAATGATTCAGGAAAATACTTAAGACTTTTTTAAAAACGGGAAATGTTTCAACATTAGGAAAAATATGGCTGAGGGCAAAGCTGCAAATCCATTCTCAGCAAGGTGTGTGTTTCAGAGAAGAGTTTATGAGAGGAACAAAATAGAAAGCTGAATGGCAGCCCGATGGCCCAATGGCTCCTGAGTTACCACTCGCTTGAGAAGGGTTTCTTCATTTCACCTGCAAATTTCCAAACCATTCATAGCCATGATCAAATGCTTTAAAGATACAGACAAAATACATATGATTTTGAAAACTTTTTCCATTGCTATGTACAAAAGACCACTTTCAATAGTTTGATGTTCTTTACTTTTTAAATTTTAAAAATAAATTTGTAGAATTGTAAATCTTAATGTGCATTTCTATCTGAAATGGGATCAAAGAAGGGTTTGTATATTTTCTATATGGAGCTAGTTTTTAGGACCATCAGTGGAAAGAGCAGACAATCTTTCCTGAATTACCATACATTTATTAGAGAGGAGTTTTAAATTGACATGGAAAAGAACATTAGAAGACAAAACATTTTACTATTTTTTAAAATTAAGCACAATTTTACCAGTGGCAAGATTCTAATTTATTGTATTCTGATGCTAAATGCTTAAACAGATGTTTAAATATCTGTATTGTTTAATAAAAACCTTAAATATATACGGACTATCAAGAAAACCTATTTTACCTAAGGCACAAATATACCTCCCTTAGGTCTCCAGTTCGATGTCACCAATTCTCTTTATATGTAACACACCTTGCCTGCTTCCAAAAGGTAGTTGAGGGACCTCAAACATAAAACCGTTAGAAGAGATAATGAAGACCAAAATTCATATGGAGGAGGGGTAAACAAATCTAACAAAAACCTAGACTAATATGGCTACCATAATCAAGTAATAATTTTACCTCTGAGCTTCCAGACAGTGGTAGCAAAATAACAACAAAAAAAGCAATCACAGCAAGCTCTGTAACTCAGAGAGAAACCTTCTTCCTGGCACTAAACATTTAAAAGGAATTTTTCAGATGGGTCATTACATAAGAACATTGAACAATATAATGGACAGTGTCCACAAACGGCAGTTTACAACTCATGCGGCCGTCGTCTTACCTGGCATTTCATGTTTCACGTCAAGGTCATTACATTAAAAGTAATGCCGAGAAGGCCATTTCTGCAGTGGGCTAAGGCACCACAGCTTTCTGATTCTCTAAATGAAACCAGAACCTGTCCTCAAACATCCATTGTCTCAACTGGGCTTCTGACAGCAGTGGGGGCAGCGGGTTTCCGTGCTGAACTGCTCTGAAAGCCTGGCATAGAGAAGATTTATTTCTTGCTGGTGATCCCACCAGAAATCCTTTTGCTTTGGATACCAGATAGAGTAGGATGCAAAGCGGATGTACTGCCATGAAAAGGGAGGGGCCAGGCCAGTACTCCCAAGAGATGGAGCCAAGGAACCCAGTGTAGGGTGGCGGAACCAATCTCCAAGAAGCAGGAAGCCCAGAGAAAGGCTACCGTCCCTCACTGCTACTACTGCTATTTGTGTGTGCAGGGACAAACGAGGAACCATAAAAATACCTGCTTATTAGTCAATTCTGAAGGGGGCAAGGCCCAGCAGCGTATCTCTTCCCCTCCATATTTCAGCCTTACAAGCGCAACTTGTTTTCATTTTACCATTTGAAGATACAGTCTACAAAGGCAAAGCAAAATGTCTAAAATAGAAAAACCAGCAGATGTGATGGCACGGCTGCGACAAGCACACCAGGCAGGATCCTATCCAGCTACGGGTGTCCAGCAGACCATGGGTTACTGCAGTCAAAACTCCCTGGGGACCCACAAGAAGAAGTTCCCTTTCCCCAACACCAACCCTCCCAACCCCCTCCAATCCAGCCTGGCAACAGCAGACGCCAAAGAAGAAACGGGCATTCCAAAAAGAAAAAAAGTAAGTAGATTCTTAGAGTAGAAAACAGCTTTCTGTCACCTGCTGCAAGAGAAGCCCTCCCCGTCGCCCAGCCCTGAGTCACTTCCCCTCTCTGTACTGAGTCTCAATGCTCGCGGGGGCATAAGACCCGGGGCCTCGGAAGCTGGCCACTGGCAGCCCGATGCCCCACAGACACGAGGGGCCCCCCTCCCAGGCGCGTCCCGGCGGCTGCAGACCGCCTCTGTGCGCCCAAGCCGGCGCCGCCGCTACCTTGGCTAATGGCAGCTCTGAATGAAAGGAGCCGAGGCCGGCTCCGGATTTATGAATGTGCAGGGGAGGAGGGGAGGGATATCATGTGACAATAAAGGAGAGCGTCTTATTCACAAAAAAAAGTGCTGGTGGCGGGCACAGCCACTGAGCAGCGGCGGCAGTCGCCGTGCGGTGACCGCTCGGACCGAGGCGGACGACCTCAGGCGCCGGGCGCAGCGGCCCTGCTTCCATTGCACCCGCGACTGGAAACGCCTCGGGCGCGGGTGGGAGAAAGCCAAACCCGACTCGGCGATCGCCAGGCAGGAGAGAGCTGCACCTGGGCCCGGGGCTGGAGAAAGGCACCGTCCAACGGCGGGTGGCAGGTCTGCCCGGGAGCCCCTTAGGCGGAGCGCCCCGAGCATTGTTCCCCGCGGGCCGGGCACGCAAGCCTGTGCACGCGCGCACACACACACGTACACACACACACACCGGCCTGCAGCGCGCTGCCCCGCACGCTCCCGTCCGCCCCCGCCGCACACGACTGGGATCCGCCCCCCGAGCTGCCCCGACCCCGCAGGGCGCCTGTCCCGGGCCATCAGCGCGTGCACACACACTCACACGCGCCGCGGGACCCCTCGGGCGGCTCCAGCTCGCCCGGCGGCGCAAGGACCCGGGCGCACGCAGACCCCCGCGCAGCCAAAGCCCAGTTCTCCTCTCGCTCTGCCGTGTTTTTTATGAATGAAAATGTGGTATGCAAATGAGAGCGATTCAAGAAAACGAAATGGCGGAGCCTGGGCCCCAGTGGGCTCCCGGAGGGACTGCGGGCTAGCGGCGGGGCGAGAGAGTCACAAAGTCAGCATGTAAAAACCCACCGACCCCAGGAAACCGGAGCGGGGGTGTCAGGTCTTCCCCTCCAGCCGCTGAGGACTTCAGGGGGAAGGGGTGTTTGTGAGTCCCTGGAGAGGGAGCGGGGACCGCCCCGAGGTCACCCGCGCGCCCTTGGCCCCCGCAGCGGCCACCAGCCCGCCGACCCAAGGCGCGCCCCTGCCGGCCGCAGCAGTTTTTGCCCCCTCCTCACTTCAACAAGAGGGGAAATCGTGCGTCCCAAACCCCACAGGCCAGCGACTCGCTGCACCCCACGCCAAGTTCACCCAACGAGCGTCCCCGCCCGCGTCCTCAGCCCCGGCCCCCACGCTGTCCCCGCGGGGCACCCTCGTCCCACTCCGCGGCCAAACTTACTCGTCCGGGTGTGTTTCTTCGGTCATTTTCCTGTTCACCTAGACGCCTGTCCCGCGGCGGGCAGCTTTGCTCCCTTCATCTTCCTGTCCGCTCACCCGCCTTCTTCACATCTCCGGAGATCGCCTGATTTGGTTGGGGGGGAGCGGCTAAAGATGAAGGGGGCGCCGCAGAAGGCAGAAGGGGAAGCAGGGCGACCGGAGCGCCGGGCGAGGTTTGGAGGAACGGGTGCAAAGGCAAGCTGCGGGGGCAGTGAGCGCCGTAGCGCCTAGGGGCGAGGCGGGCGGGGACTCCGGGGGCTTGGGAGCGGCGGAGGGGGAGAGATTTGGGCAGGGGACGGCGGTGGGGAGAGGAGGAGAAAAACAAGCGCGCCGTGGAGCGGCGGGGACTGCTGAGAGGAGGAGGACGAGATGGCCGGCCGCGGGTGGGGGCTCGGTCCGGGGTCGCCCCAGGGGGGGGCCGGGCCAATCACGGTTCCGGGGAGCGGTCGGCGGCCGGGGGAGGTGCGCCTGGGAGGCGGTGCAGGGCGCCCCGTCCGAGCCCCATCTCTCGACTCCACCGATTTACTCCATATTGGATTCTCACCGCCGCCAACAGGAGGAGGAAGTAGGGCGGAAGCGATGACGTCTTCCCAGCGGCCAGAGGTGGTGGAGTGCAAAAAGCTTCCTACTTGCGACCGAAAAAAAAAAAGGGAGAGAGAGAAAAAAAAAAAACTTTGTCCCGCCTACTGAGCATGCCCGTCTTCCTTTCCCCCCTCCCTCCGGGCTTCCACTCCGGGAGGAGCCGTGGAGTGGAGTTGTTTGCTCGGCGTCTGCCTGCCTCCGGATCCCCCTCTGTCAGCGCTCCGGGTTTTAAGAAGCCCGAGAGAAGGGAGGAGGCAGGCAGGAGCTGGGGGGACTCGCACACATCTGGCTCCTGTTTGGTTCCCTCCCTCCTTCCAAACCCCTGGATTAAAAATCCTCGGCGGGGGAAGGAGGGGGCGGAGACGGGCAGCTCTGGGGACAGACTACCACCTACCGTGGGGCGGGAGCGGGGAGCGGGGGCGAGGGGGGGCGCAGGTGCCTTTGCCAAGGCTCTGAATGGCAGAGGCTTTTCAGTTTCACGTGAAGCTTGTGATCTTTTTTTGTCTTGGTAGGAGAACGGGCATTTTTAAGGAATCATTATTTGTACATAAAGAAATAAAAGGTAAATCCAACAGCCCAGAGACGCTTGCATTTCAGTAGAAATGGACTTTCTCGGGTTAAAAGGTAAGCCCAAATATATATTTTAAATTATTCAGTAAATCTCTCTCATGTTGGTGGAGGATGGCCCTTGTCCCAGGCCCTTGCAGGCCACAGTTATTGGGCCAGAGGTTGCCAGCCCATGGGCTTTGGCGCAGTGAGACAGGGAGATGGAGAGCTCGCGTAGTCCTCCTCTCCGTCCCCTTTGTGTTGAAATTATTTGTCCTGCCTCGGCGTAGGATCATGGGCACTGGGCAGGGCTGGCTTCCTGGGCGTGCAACCTGCGCAGCTGCATAGAGATCTTCGAGTCATTTGATGCTCTGCTATTGCAGTCTCGGAATTCTTTATAATGTTTGAACAAGGGGCTCCAAATTTTTACTGTGCTGTGGATCCCACAAATCACCTAGCAGTTGGGTATTTCCTTCTGGGGTTTTGCTAGGGGCAAGAGATCGAGTCCCTGCCCCTTCCTGCTCTCCAAGCACAGTAGATTTTCCATCCTCCTGAATGTGTCAAGCAACTACGTAGAGATTAACTAAATAGCAACCATTGAACAAATTAAGAGGAGAAAATATATGCCTCAAGTGAAGTATACCTAAAAGGTATATGTGTGCATTTGGAGAGCCACAAGTGCTCCAAAGATAGTAAGCGTTTCGCCAAGGTGAAACAACCAGGGTCTTTTTGGACATGGACTAGGGTTCACCCACCTTTGATGCTGAGTGCTGGTGTACGGTGGTGAAAAGGGCACTAGACAGGGGAAGAACACCTGTGTCTGGTTTTCTCCTAGCAGCCCTGAGACCCTGAGTGAGGCTTTTAGCAATTCTTCAGTTTCTTTATAAATAGGGATAACAAGGCCAAGCTTGTTTTTCTCAGTTTTTGAGGCCATTGAAAGCCTATGAGAAATCACCGAACAAAGCAGGATCTTATTATTCTCTAAATCCCCATAAGGCTAAGGCATCTACGCAATTCTCACCTTGCCTATTGTTGCTTTTTTCCTGTAGGTGCTGAAAGAGATCCCACTCAATCACTCCTGAATTTCCAGAAACATAGGCATTTGTCCATGTCAAAATTATCCACTCAACGGGCATCTCTTTGGCTCCACCCTCCAGTTTCAGAGTGCCCAAATGGCAAAAGGCAGGTGAGGTGATTATTAATTTCTGCAGGTAGGCAAGCTGAATCAGTGTCATCAGCATTCATTCAGCCAGCTCTCTGCTAATAGCAGTGAGTGACTGGCCCAGCCCATGGACCAGGCAGCCAGAGGAGCAAAGGAAAACATTCTAAGGTCCAGGATTCCCCAGGTCCCCACCTGATGTCTTAGTGCCAGACTCCAGCAGACCCTTTGGTTCTCTGAGGCTCAGGGTCAGCGTCTGTAGTGTCAGGATAATTCCCACAACATAGGGTTGCTGGGAAGATTAATTGGGTATACAGGGAAGGTACTGTGTTAAGCACACTGCAAACAGAAGCAACCCTTTCTTCTCTGTAGCCAGCTGGATTGCCAAATGCTCCTCCTCCACTCCTGGTCCTTCATGTTCCTCTAAAGAAGACCTCCCAGTTCTCTTCTGCCTTGTTCGTGACCCAAAAGAGGCCTTTTAATGGAAGTGTTCCTAGCAGACCTCCTCTTGGTCTTCTCCATCAATTACTAACTGTGACTCCTGCCGCTCCATAGGATAAATGGCGATATTGGGTGAATAGCTCAGATACGTTTATTGATCTGAATATCAGGGTGTTATCAAAGTCTACTGGATTGTATCACAGATTTAGGGCTCTAATTTAATGACATTTCTGAAAGAGCGAAATACCCACATCCCTGTCTCTCCCCGACAACTGGCAAAAACGGGGAACGCAGCTCTGAACACGATCAAATCAAGGGTGTCGACTCAGAGTGAGATCGTACAGCTTCAAAAGTAATGTCGATCTGCTCGCAACTTCACGCAAACCCAGCAGAGCCCCCAGCAGGACCCCCACGTACCCGCCTCTCAATCCGGAGTTCGGGACGGGGGAGCACCCCTACTCGGGTCCTTCCCGCCGGCCGCCCGGAAAGCCCGGAGCGCGGAAGCGGAGCGACCCTCGGCAGCCGCGGGACGGGCATGCTCAGTAGGCCCGCAGGTCTGGTTTCACTCGGAAGCCAGCCGCGGACCCCGCCCCCTCCCGCCCCGCACGGGCGCCCGGAGAAGCGGACATTTTATCCTTCTCTGCCATCCGCTCCCTCTTTCGTGTCCTTCGCCCCCTGTCTGAGTCCTTCCACCTCTCGCCCATCGGGGTCTGGTAGGGCCGGGAGTATGGATCTCCCCGGGGTGGTGGGAGGGGAGGGATCGATAAATCACTTTCCCCCTTGGGGGGCGTACGGGGGGTGGGTGGTGATTTGGGAGGACTCTACTGTGGCCTGAGGTTTGTGCCGTCGGGCCCGCGGAAGCCCCCCATTGCCGCGTTGCCCCCGCTCCCCGCCCCGCGAGGCGCGCGCAGCTGCGCCCCGGCCTGTCCTCACCTCACCCGCATTCTGCCCCTTCGGTATTTCTCAATGACCGGCGCTCGGAGGACACTTCCGATTGGGGAGGGAGTGGGTATCATTAGCGCTCGGTTTATCAGTTCCTTCCGGTCTGCCCTGAGCCCAGCCCTGCGCGCTGCTTGGCCGCGCCTCGGGCGCTCTGGTGCCTTTATTATTCTGTTTAAATAAGCAGTCCTGTGTGCCAGTGTGTGCCAAGTGAGTTTGTAGGCCAGCTGTCTCCCCCAAGACCCGCCGGCAGGAATGGAAACCCAAGCTTTCGCGTAATGAAGGGGATGATGCAAACTTAGAAGCTGACCCTGCGCCCGGGAATGATGCCCCCCCCACCCCCCCACCGCCCGGCGCGCGTTGTCCCAGTCGGGCATGAATGGCTGGAGCCAGATTGCATAATCGCCGAGGTATAAATAGCAGGCGGGCGGGCCGCTGACGCGCTCGCCGGTACCGTTATCGTGCAATACTTCATCCTCGATGCCGTGCCCTCCCAGGTCATTCTCCCTTTCAGCTGCAATGCTGGGATTTTAAATAGCAGAGATGAAAGGTCCCTGCCTCCCTCCTCCCTTGAGTTCATATATTATGAATGAAACTCCAAGCCTCGCTGCTTCCTGAGGTGCTCCACTTCAGGTAGGGGAGAGGCTCAATGTCAAGGCAGCGGTCCACCAAAATGTGTGGGTGTGCGCGCGCGTGTGCGCGCGCGCGTGGGGAGGGAGAGAAAGCAGGAAATGATTGACAGGGCTGGGAAACCTTGTCGAAAAAATGTAACCGCTTAGGGTTTGCCTCTGGAGTTTCAGTTTACAACTCCACAGGCCTCAGTCAATTTAAGAGCGGATTATGCAAAGGGTCTTTTCGGCTGTGGCTGCTAGCGCTCTCACCGTAGGCCGCCGCCTCTGTGGCAGTGCTGTTTGATTCCGAAGCGCTGGTTTCCTTTCCCATCTGAGGCAGCAAACATCCCCTACTGTAAGAGCCCTGGGGACCTTTGAGGTTCCTGAGAAAAGCTAGTGCAACCAGTTTAGCCATTCTCTAGTTCTAGAACTCTTCTTAGAAGCCTCAGCTATGTGCACAACTGAGGAAGTCTAAAAACTTATTCTTCCCAACTGTATTTCACAATATGCAGTCATTTAAAAAAATGAAAGTCTGCAGGGGTTCCCCCCCCCCTTCTCTTGAACACCAAGTTTCAACTTAATTTCTCAAAATAGAATGACCAGTTCTTCACACATGGATTTCTGGCGTGTGAAACGCATTGGTCAGCTCATTATTTTTCAATGCCCATTTCCCCAGTCTGCGTTTAAAGGGCCAGGTTCTCTATGGGGCAATAGGGATACGGATGTGAATGAACCCAGGGTCCTGCCCTCTCGGGGTTGGGTCAGGTGGGGCAACAGGCCTGTAAAGAAACCTTAGGGCAGTGGAGTAACTTCTCTAAAACATGGGGTAAGAAGAATAGAAAGCAGATCAGGGAAAGGAGGGCTGCCCAGAGGAAGAGGTATTTGAGCTGGGTCTTGAAGGAGGGCCAGAGTGTCGATAGATAACCGGAAATGGAGGAGTCTCCGGGATAGCCCAGTGAACACAAAAGCCCTGAGGCGTCAAACAGAGTGGGGAGGGGGGAACAGAAAGCTCTGGAGAAGGGTAGGAGCGGGGTCAGGGAGGCCACGCTAAAGGAGGTTAGACTATCTTAAAGTCATGGAACCTTTTGTAGGATTCACAGCTGATCTTTGTCCAGTCCCAGTTCATTGCAGTGTCCCCATAGTTACGCAAATGTGGGGCAAATGAGCATCCATTGTTCTGGAATTTAGGGTGTAAAACAAGATTCACAAACTGATAGCCCCTGGGCCAGATAAGGCCCCAGACAAGTTTTGTTTTGCCTGCTGTCTGTTTTTTAAAAAATCAATTTAACATTTTAAAATCAGAATGTTTCACATAAAAATCAAGATTTTTGGCTCCTCCTGAAAAAATTCCAAAGATGTGGTGGCTATGAGTGCCAGATTCCTGCTTGGTTAAGGATTGTTGCTGGGTGCTATGGCCCTGTCTGTCAGGCTTCTGGCTCTTGTAGGCATTTGAGTTTTTGACCTCTGGCATAAAAGAATCTTTTGTGACTAGATCCAGGCCCCTCTCTGAGACCCCAGGTAGGCAGAGCTTGTCACTGGGCACACAGTTTGCGTGAGGAGCCTGGGGCCTCTTGGAAGGAAAGACACCCATCCCCGATCTCCTGCCCCAAGACTCTGGACTCTAGTTAGGCCAGGCAGGTGGGATCAAAGTGGGCTCAGCCTCAGCCCAGGGACGGGGAGCAATGAGGCCCCTAAGATAACAACACATCCCAACTGAGGCTCTGTTTCCAGGACACTCAACTTAAGATAACGAGGCTCGCTGCCAGCAGGGCAGGTGGGGGTTGAAGGGATCAAGTGGAAAAATCACCAAATGGGATCATGTTTGTACCCCAATTTTGTGGAGCAGCTTAGACAAGTTACATAACTAAACATTTTAAGCAAAGAAGGCTAGACTCAGACTTTTTTTTTTTTCCAGCTTAAAAAACAGAAATTTATTTTCTCATAATTCTGGAGGCTGGAAGTCTGACATCAAGGCAGCCACGTTCGTTTCTTGTGAGCCCCTTGGCTTGTGGATGGTCATCCTCTCCCTGTGTCTTCACATGGTCTTCCCTCTGTATGTGTCAGACTTAGATTTTTAATAGATTACTCTAGGCATGGAAGATGGCTTGTAGGAAGCAAAGCAAAGACTGGTTAGGAAGAAATTTTCTTCTTCCATGACAGGAATAACAGTGCATGACAAAGCAGAGTGGCAATGGCCATGGAGAGGGAAAACCAATTCCAAGGACACAGATGGGGGTGAAGTGTCTTGGCTTTATGATCTGTTAGGTATGGGGACTAATGGAGAGGACTTGGGTAATTGGATGGACCTTAGTGCCTTTAACATGATTAGGGTAACAGGTGTGGAGGAGGAGGAGGGCATGGTCGCCGAAGATGGAGAGACGCAATAGACAACTGCTACCACTCAACTCTGGGACCCACAAAATAGATCAGGGATTGAGGAATACAGGGAAGCCAGAACAGGAAAGCAGAACCTAGAGACAGAGATGGAGAGCCAGTTCCCTGAGGACATCATTTGAGCAACTGGATTCTACCTTGCCTGAAGCTGGAGGATGATCGGGACCTTTAAGATTGAATTGGGCTTCTGTCACTTACAGCCAAAAACATTCCAACTACCAAAATAGAAAGCCACATTTTGGATAGTGAAAAAGTGAAAAGTAAAAGGGGAATTTTAGAATGTGTGTTTATAATTTAGCACAGGGTCCTCTGGGGTCAGTGCCAGGGAAATTCACGGAGATGCTGATTTAATAGAACAAACTTCTCCCAGGAAGTTAGTTGGTACGTTTTAGGAGTGTACTGAGCTCTCCTTTTTTTTTTTTGGTACCGAACTCTTTTTTTGGCCTCAACATCCCACTGTCACTACCTGAATTCACATCTCCCATTCCTTTCTCACTCTTAACATCAAGCCTCGTTTCTACTACCTTTAGCCCCAGCCCCTTTCTTCTGTAAAGACCATAACTGAGACAGGAAGCTTACTAATATAAGACAATCAGAGCTTTTAGAATTGGAAGAAAGTGAAAGATCGTGTGTTTATGATAACTGGCTCCAATAAACCAAACGTTTTACCCAAACTTTTTGGAATGGATAAAGAGAAAAGAGGAAAATAAAACTCAGTGAGATACGGTCCCTGTATCAGCCAGCTTTTGCTCTATAACAAACCACCACAACATTTTGTGGCTTCAAACAATAAATATTTTATTATTTATCATGAATCTCTAGTCTCTCAACCTGGGGGGTGTTCAGGCCTCGGCCAGCTGAGCAGGGTCTGGATGGTCCAGAATGGTCTCTCATGTATCTGCTGATTGGCGGGCTGATTAGTCTCGTAGGGCTGGAGCTGGACTAGCTCATCTCTGCTCCACATGATCGGTTATCCTCCAGCAGGCCAGCCCAGATTAGATCACGTGGTGGTAGTGGCAGGGTTCCCAGATCAACAAGAGAGGGCAAACTCCAAAGTGCATGCTTTTTTCAAGCCACTGCTTGCATCACATTTGTTAATATCCTATTAGCCAGAGAAGTCACATGGCCAACCCAGCGTCAAGAGTCAAAGAGCTGGGAAATAAACTCCTTGATGAGAAGAGTGGCAAAGTCACATGGCAAGGGGTATGCATATGAGGATGAGAGAGGAATTTGTAACCATTTTTACAATCTATCTCAGTCTCTCACCCAAATTTCACAATTAGAGAAGGTTATTTATAATAATAATATACATTGATCATATATATATGATAAGCATTATATATTTCCATATACAAATATATGATAAATATATTATAAATTTTACAAACATACTATAAGTATATAAATATATGTATCCTATATTTTTATATAAGTACATATTTATATATATAGGCATACCATTTATATATAGGAGTACTATTGATAGAATTAACTTCTACCTTTACAGTCACTATTTATGGCCAAGTAACTAAAACTGCTTAATGTTTAGTAGATTTGTGCATGCTATAAAACTCTTCTCAAAAATATAGTGAATAAAGAAAGAGACCTTATGAACTTCTTCGTATGCTTGACCTTTTTTCTCAGCCTGAATATCCTGTCTCTGACATGCCTTACTTCTTAAAATAGGTATATCCCTAAAGAGATCTGGGCAATTAAAATGTTTGTAAACAGAAGCATATATAAAAAACACTAGGGAAACTTAACTATTTAAGGTTGCTGAATAATTTGGAAAAGCAAATAATCATCCCTTAATTTTCCTCATTATATTCAGATTTTAGGCATAGTTTTAGGATTAGTTAAAACAAGGTTCACTTACTTTTTTGATGGTAGATGTGGTGCTCATGGTGGTGGAGGTGATGATGGTGGGTGGTGATGATGGAGGTATTGAGAGGTGGTGATGAAGGTAGTAGTGATGATAGTGGTGATGGTGGTGGTGGATTATGGAAATGATGGTGGTGAAGGTGGTGGAAGGATCTGAAATAGAAACCTTCAGTTTGCTGCAAGAGTTTTCTTGTGGTCCTGTTACCAGATCCCAAACGTGCAGGCAACTGGGCAGTAGAAAAACAGTAAGTCAGAGAAGAGAATTGGATAAAGTAAGATGAGATGCCCTGTAGGCCAGGCAATTTCCCGTGATGCCAGGAGGGGCAACTAAGTACTTTTCTTCAGGCCTCAGTTGGGTATCATTTCTTCCAGGGAGGCTTCTCTCTCCTCCCCTCAGCTGGGCCAGGTGCTCCTCCGTTGTACACCCTCATCTTCCTCTGTTCTAGCCCTCTTTACACCTTTCATAATTACATATCTGTTTATCTATACTCCCTTCCCACTAGATTGTAAGCTCACCGAGAGCAGGGACCACATCTTCTTCTCTCTTATTCAATCTAGAGTCACTATGGCACATAGTGGGTACCCTGTAATACTTAGTGAGTAAATGAATGATAAGCCACCATGGCTTGCCTTCTTTCTTTCCCTCTAAAAGCACATTTTGCCCCATGGCATCAGAGAAAGTGCTTTTCTGAATGACTTCTCATTTGTTGCTGGCTCAGCTTGTGGATGTCAGATAAGGGGCTGGGAAGGTCCCTAGTGCAACAGTAATATAAAATCATGGAGAACTAGAGTTCAAAGGTTAAAGAACCACCTGTTTTAAAATGAGGAAACGGGCCCAGATAAGTCAAGTGACTCAATTAAGACCACACAGATAGTCAGGGTCACATCCAGAGCCCAGGAGCTCAAAGTCCAAATTCCATAACTTAGATGCCCTTGTTGGAATAATACGAGATGCGCCCGTGGCACTTATTTCTAATTATACTGGTGGAAAGCAATGTTGCTTATCAGTGTTGCAGCTCATGCATGAAGGGGAAAATGGAGACTTGCTTTTAGCTTTCCAAGACTTTCCAGGGAGATAGATATATATATATATCTTGCACTATGGCTCGCATTAAATTCTAATGGACACTGCTGGTCAGGGGCAATAATGGTAATCCCTTTCTTCAGTTCTTGGTTTGGGGGGCCGCTATCTTTTACTGAGTTTTCGCCCCTGTGTTTTTCCTTACTCTGAATTGTCACAGTACTGCCAATAAAATGCAGGGAGATGTCTTCTAGGGAAACTCTAGGAAAGATTTGAATCCCTGAGAAAAAGAGAGAGATGGGGTGAATAGGAGTTCCCCTTGTTCTCCTGCTTCAGAAATTCTTGTGTGAGGCCGTGATGTTCAGCGCTACCAGGAGGGGAAAGCCAAGAAAATCAAAGGAGAGCTGATCCGGAATCCTGAAATTGCTGAGCTCCTGAGTTAACTAGACTTGGAACTCACCTACTTCTGGACTTCATGTTAAATGAAATAGTAAATCTTTATTGTTTAAGCCACTTTTTGCCAGTGTCTTGTAATTTGAAGCCCAACTGAGTGATTCATACCGTAGTCACTCGTATGCACAGCACTCCCTATTTTAAGTAAATCCCAGCATTTCAACGGCAGGTGCCTGCTTGGTTTGCCACCTTGCAGAAGAGGACTAACCAACAGAGTTGACTTCTAGACACATCTCTTTGAGATGTCATCTGTTGACATTTGTAAGCTGAGAAATTTTTGTTGCTATTCACATGACAACTAAACATTGAACAATCTACAGAAACATAAAAATGTCTAGACTCTGTGCTTACAAGCACATATGTCATATGCTTGTAACATGTGGTGGTTAAAACTCAATGGTTTTGTTCTGTTGTTATTTGCAATTATTAAAGTAAGCCCTGTTCATTGTACAAACGTTTAAAGTGCAAAAAGTATAGTGAAGAAAATAATATCCAGTAATTCCACCACCCAGATATAACCCGTTAATATTTTAAATGTGTATCTTTATAGACTTTTTCTGTATATACAGTAAATATTCTAATAAAATATTATATAGTGTATATTTTAATAAAAATAGGATCATATTAAACATACTCTTTTGTAGTCCTTTAAAAAAAAAGCCTCAGTAATAATATGCATGAGTTCAGAGTCCTAAATGTCTCATGCATGTTTTCCAGAAAGCAGCTATGAGTTGATATCATTCTCTTTGGTCTTAATGTACATATGTATAGGTGTAAAAATAGTTGGCAAATAGTTGACAGATGGGAAAATAGTTTCACATAAATTATTTTATTCTTCTGTGCTCTGCTGTAACCCATCTAAACATCTACCTTAGCATCTATAACAAATGTTGAACCTATTTGCTCAACTAGCTTTCTTTACCAACCAAATCATAAGTTCCTGGAGGGGATGGGGAAAGCAATGACCAAATTAACTAAGTTCTATACATTCGTATCTGTATCTATCAGAATGTGTAGTGCATGCAAAGTAGTCAGTAAATGTTTATAGAATGAACAAAAAATATGGTTATATAGTTTTTGTTCTGTGATTACAATACATATTCTGTAGGCAAATTTACACTGGTCTCATTTCAGACCAGTTAAGATCACACAATGATAAAGATCACAAAAGAAACAAACATTACTTTATCATCATCAACATCGTCATAAATCTTTTAATGGTTCTGGACTTGAAGTTTCTGCCCGAAGTTCTGCCTGCTAGTTCTGGACTTGATTTTTTTTTGGTGAGGAATATTTGCCCTAAGCTTACATCCGTTGCCAATCTTCCTCTTTTTTTTTTTTTTTTTTTGCTTGAGGACGATTAGCCCTGAGCTAACATCTGTGCCAATCTTCCTCTATTTTGTATGTGGGTTGCCTCATGAGCATTGCTGATGAGTGGAGTAGGTCTGCACCTGGGATCCGAACCTGCAAACCCAGGCCACTGAAGTGGAGTGTGTGGGACTTTAAACACTTGGCCTTGGAGCCAACCCCTTGACTTGAATTTTCCACCACTGACATTTTACCCAATACCAGACAGCTCAAAGAGAAGCAGAAAATCCATCAGATATCCCAATATTTCAATAAACCTGATATTTTTGGTTAGCAAGTTTTTAAAAACTCAGATAACAGACCAAATGTGTTCATTTTTATCTTGATACTTGCTGTCACATAGCTGTATAATCTCTTCTTTCCTATCTCTTCTTCCTCATTTCCATTCCCTTGTAAACCCCCCAGAGTCTACCTTTTGTCCTTACCACTTCACACAAACTGCTTCTTGGTGAGCTCACTTCATCTCATTGCCAAATCTGATGGTCTTTCTTCAGTATTGATTTGTCACGTAACTTAGCTGACCACTTCCACCTTCTTGAAACTCTTCCGCCTGTGGCTTCCGTGACCCCAACTCCTGGTTCCTCTTTACCTCTCTGTTTATTCATTTATTCTGCAAAAGTTTTGCTGAGTCCCTGTCCTAAGTTTTATTGTAAGGGTATGCAATAATATTAATAAAGCTGGCATCTACTGAGTGCTTACTAAGTGCCAGGCAATGTTTTTAAGTTTTAAACACTACATGTATGAACTCACTTAATCTCACCAGAGCAGGCACTCGCAAATTTTTTCTTAAAAGTACATATATTTTTGGCTCTGTAGGCCCTATAATCTTATGTCACAACGACTCAACTCAACTATTGTAGCATGGAAGTGGCCACAGACAATAAATAAATGAATGAGCATGGCTGTGTCCCCGTAAAACTTTATTTACATAATAAGTGGCTAAATTGGCCCAGGGGCTGTAGTTTGCCAAGCACGACTCTAAAATCTAAGTTCCACCAGGGCAGGAATTTTTGTCTGTTTTGATATATAACAAATAGTAAGTAAATATTTGGTGAATGAATATTCTCCTTCTAAGATAGGAACTATTCTAATCTCCATTTTACAAATAAGGAAACTGAAGCACAGAGGTTAAATAATTTGCCTGAATTCACCGACTGGTAAGTGACAAATCCAGCATCTAAACCCACATAGTCTGGCGTCGGAGCCTGTGCTCTACAGTGGTGGCACAGAGAAGAAGGTCGGCAGCTATTCTCACAGGAGTCTGGAGAAGTTGTTTTAACTGGATCTTGAAGAATGAAGAATTCACCAGGAAGATGAGAAGAGCAGAGGGAGAGGCCTTGCATTCTGGGTTGAAGAAACTGCAGGTTTACAAAAGCAGGCGCCTGATACAAATGGTGTTAGGAACAAACTGACAGCAAAGGAAGACAGTTGCTTAGGGAGCACGTTCACTTCTCAGTAATTCACATGTCTGGACACAGGGTTTGAGGTGGAAAGTGGTGGAGATGAGACTGAGGAAGTATGCCAGGGGCCTAGGGTGACATGTGAACCGATTTGGATTTTAACTTGGTGGCAGATGGGCTACTGAAGTGTTTTGAGCATAGGAAAGAATGACCATATTTGCATTCTAGGTCAATTTTTTAAGTTACATTTCATTTTAAAATTAGACAATATACGCATATTGTACAACATTTAAAAGCTGAAAAGGTTGTCCTCCTGCCCGTCTCCAGCCGTCCAGCTCCCTGTCCTTGGGGCACCCACTGGTTGCAGTTAGAAAGATGACTTTCACTTATAGTGGGAAGAATGCATTAGGTTGGGGTGAACTGGATGTCTTATTAATTAAGTTAATTTAATTAGTAAAATTAATTAGTGAATTAATTTAATTTTTCTCCTTAGGGTGGATGATAATGAAAAAAGGTTGAGAAAGACCTTTTTTTCTTCCTCTATTAAACAGTTGCTTTATTAAATCCTCTTCAAATGGCTCAAGTTGAGCGTGCATCTCTTTCTGCCCATGTGCCTAAGTGATAATGGAGAGTGAGGCTAGGATGGAGGATAGTTAGCCACACAGTCCATAATCACAGAGAAAAGGCATCATAACATCTTGGTAATAAGCATGGACTGCTGGGATTAGAATCCTGGCTCTGCCATTAAGCAGCTGTATAACCTTAACCTCTCTGTGCCTCTCTGCAAAATGGGAATAAAAATTTTTTTTTTATTCCCATTTTATTTTAGGAGACTATCTCCTAGTGGTTGTGAGGAGATCACTCAATGTGTGTTAACTATTGTTGATGATAGAAGCTTCAAAGGAGGAGGGGGTTTTACAAGAGGGTGGAAGAGTAAAGGTTTAGAAATAGGATTGGGAATGTCGAGGATGTCAACACCACTTCCCATTCCCAAGAGTTGTGGGGCATGGGATAATGAGTAGCATCCTTCCTAGAATTCAGCAAAGGAAGAAAGTTCCTTAGGGAATACATTCACTTTGCAGTTAAGGCAAAGAAGGAACTACGAGGTTAAAGGTGAAAAGAAGTATATTTACAATTGAATAGAGATTTTCCGGGGCACAGAGGAAAGACCTGAGAAAGAAGAGAAGGTGGAAAGCTCAGAGCAGAGGGGCCGATCAGAGATTAGGATAAGGGAGAACAGACCTGATGGGAGGCAGGGCCACCGCGTAGGATAACTGAAGCTGAGCAGGGTAGGGTTTGGGAAACTCTGGTCATATCTAACCAGCTGCCTATTTTTGTAAAGCCCGCAAGCTAAGAATAGTTTTCACGTTTCCAAATGGTTTTTTAAAATTGAAAGTAAGCATATATTTCATGATACATGAAAATGATATGAAATTCAATGTCAGTATCCATAAATAAAGTTTTGTTGGATCGCAGCCATGCCGATTCATTTGCATATTGTCTATGGCTGCTTTCACACTACAATGGCAGAGTTGACTAGTTGCAACAAAGACCGAATGGCCCACACAGCTGAAAATATTTACTATCTTGCCCTTTACAGAAAAAGTTTGCAGGCCCCTGCTCTAATACGTCATTCATAGCCTACAATATGAATGGCATCCCCTGGAGTTGTGCAACACAGGGGACTTGGCCCTAGGAGCACTCATTTTGGATGGTGATAAAGGATTACAGTGAGGAAAGGCATAGATGGAATTACGTAGCCTCAAGGCTGTATTTGGGTTGTGGGCACAAAGTTGTTTTGTTAGAACAAAGCAAGGCTGTCAGTTTGGGTTCAAGCCACCAGTTCTTGGCTGGTGAGGAGCTACGTGTGGTAGATACAACTGGTTGCCCACACAACCTCCATTTCTCCTCTTGTTCCTTACTATCAGAAGCCTGATTTTATCAAGGTGGTAATGTGCCCTGTTAAAAATAATCATCTCAAATAAGAAAAGTGCTCAACAAATGTTGGGGATGTGTCAAAAGGACACAGAAGTCAGCTTAATGGATCTCCTAATGGCCAATCTGCAACAATTTGAGCATCAAAATAAATAATTATAGTAATGGATTATAACCCATTGAAGAGAATAGGAATCTGTGAGTCCATACTGAAATAAATAAACAAATAAATAGAGGAGGAAGAAATGTTCTTCTATAAGGTAAAAGACAAACCAATAAATTATAGAATGAATGACAGAATTAGAAAATCACCATCTTGCAATCACCATACTACTATTTCAGGCAAGATCATCAACAGATGCTAAAACTAGTAGGTGAAAGTTTGATGAGAAACACAGTATTTATATAGTCTCGAAGCATGTCCCACAAATTCTTACTAATTTAATTTCAAAGGGTACAATAGTAACTTTGTAGTAGGGAAAGTCACCAATACCACTTTACCACCTTAACCAATGACTCAAAGTTAATATCACCAGTAATAGGACAAATCAAAATTATGTGCCTCCTGATATGATGTCCTGAGAAGGACACCACATCACTTCTGTAGTACTCTAGCCAAAAACATGTAACCTGAATCATGAGAAAACATCAGACAAACCCAAATAAGGGATGTTCTACAAAGTAACTGGCCTGTGGTCTTCAAAAATGTCAATGACATGAAAGATAAAGACAGT
Source organism: Equus caballus (assembly GCF_041296265.1). Lineage (NCBI taxonomy): Eukaryota > Metazoa > Chordata > Mammalia > Perissodactyla > Equidae > Equus > Equus caballus. The sequence continues at coordinate 52,089,171 of NC_091698.1, read as the reverse complement.
TTGAGGAAATTTCTAGATTAAAGTAGACCAGAGCAACATGGCGACAAAATGCAAGGTGTGATCCTGGATTGGTTTCCAGACTAGAAAAAATATTTTTCTTGGCAATAAAGGACATTAGTGAGACCACTGGCAAAAGCTGTAGATTAAATAATAGCATTATATGAATATAAATGTTCTGATTTTGATCATTGTAACTATGGTTGTGTAAGAGAAGATCTTTATTTTTAGGAAGTAAAGTATGTAGAAGTAAATGTGTGAGAGAGAGAGAGAAAATGATAAAGTAAATGTGGGAAATGTTAATATTTGGAAATTTTGGGTGAAGGATACGCAGGAATTCTTTGTACTCTTTTTGCAAGTCTTCTGTCGGTGTGAAATTATTTCCAAACGAAAAGTTAAAAACAAGAAAACACCTCATCTCCTTCAGGTACCCAGGCAGGGAGCTATTTGTAGTCTCAATTCTGGCCCATGAGTTGTAGTTTTTAGTCTAATGAGTGGGGCTTCTCAGAAAACTACTGTTTTTCTGGTAAAAAGGGAGAGGCTTGGCAAGTGTCTTTTGCCCTTTGCCCTTCCCTTCTTCCTCCTTGGAGTGAGGGATTAATGCCTGATGTGGAGCAGCCATCTTATGATCATGAGGACAAAAGGAGCTGGAAGGAGCATGAGTCTTGATGGCTTCATTAAGCCCTGCCTGGACTGCCTTCTAGATATGAAGTTAATTAATCCAGTGTCAGTCAGATTTCTGTTATATGCAGCCAAATGCAGTTCCAACTGAACCGGAACATCTAAGGCTCCCAGTGGTGTTCAGAGTTTGGAGGTAGTGTGGCTTGACTGCTCAGTCTTCCTTATGAGCAACTGCTTTTAATGACCCCTTAAGTGTTGATGATCCCTAAGTTTGGGTCTTCTTTCTCCTCTCTCTCTATGGTCTCCTTGGGCTACCTCATCCACTCCTACTTACCATTTAAACTCTGATGACTCTCAAATTACTATCTCCAGCCTGGAATTTTCCCCCAAACTTCAGCCCACATATCCAGCTACCTCCTGGAAACCTGTCTATGGTCCATAGTCACTTCAACAGTTATAAAGCTGAACTTTCTTTTCAGACAGACAGACACACACACAGAATACACACACACACAGAATACACACACACATTCTCTCTCTCTCTTCTTCCAACCACCATCCAACCACTTTTGCAAGTCAGAAGCTCAGGAATCAGCCTCTCGTCTTCCTATTTTCTCACCCCCTACATGCAATTAGTGATTCATGTCTTGATGACTCTATCTCCTAAATAGTTTCTGAATCCATTTCCTCCTCTTCATTCTTATTACTCTGAGGGTGGATGCCCTCATCATTCTTAATACTCTGAGGGTGGGTGCCTCATTGTCTCTCACTGGTATTTTTTCATTAAGCTTTTAAACAATCTCCCTGTCTCTGTCCTCTGTTCCTCTTAATGCATACTGCTGTCCATTATCTTTCTAAAACGTAAATATTATCACCACACTTTCCTACTTAAAAATTTCCTGACACTTCAACTGCTCATGGTAATAGCTTTTCCCCCCAAATTCCTAATGTGGTAGGACAATGCTCACAGAATAACCTCCTTCTCTTGGCTGCCCTTCCGTGCCATGTCTCTATAAGAGAAGAATTGTTGACTGCCCTGGTTAGTTCAGTATATTCTTAGGAGGCACCTTCTCCCAGGTGCCGGGAAACCAGTAATCTTCCCGTGTTCCAGTGCTGTCTTACAGCAAGTTGTGCCTCATTTTATTCCATGTCAGATAACCTTCAGTGTCCTTTCATTTGTAGCAAAAATAGATTTTATGTGTTGATTGAAATGAGGCGTTGGGGCCACTGTGTGCACAGTCTGTATATGGTGGCCCAGGTAGGTGAGCTCTAGGGATGTTTATAATGCAACCTGGCTCCACACTGTGGGTCTCTTGTTGCATTGACTCCTTTTGAGCTAAGCAAGCCTGAGTTCCTGAGACTGCTTCCTCCATTTCCTGAAGCCAGCTGCTGGGGCTTGGGTGGGATGGGAGAGTCAGCAATAGAGCAGAAAACAAGGTTACTCAGCTTTGGAGGCACCAGCCATCAGCCCTATCCTTTAATAACTGTCCCTGCTCTCTTCCTAGGAAAGTACTTTTTTTTTTTTTTCAAAACCCAGATCAATGGATCCATGTAAGGCTTCCCTCACCCAGGCAGAGTTAGACATTCTTCCTAGGAGCTTCCGTGCTACCTACCATGCTATAATGCAATTACATATTTGCGTGTCCATTTTTCTGCTTTTGGTTTCCAGCATCTGAACACAAATCTTACTCTTTTTTGTATGTCCCTCCATGAGCATATGTCCCCACAGTGGAGCCTGATGTGGGGAATAATCAGTAAGTGTCCGTTGATTGATTAAATGAAGAGATGTTTCTTCTAGGTTCCAGGTGGAGCTTAGTGGAAAGAGCTGAGCCCTGGGTAGCATTCCCAGTTAGTTCTTCTGCTAACTAGCTTCATGACCATAATCTCTCAAAAGCTCCTTCCCCTCATCAATGAAGTAGACACAATAACACTTGCTTTGGAAGAATTGTTTTGAAAATTATAAGAGTTAACTGATCATTTATTTATTCAGTTGTAGGGATGCACTAAATGCCTTTTGTGAACCAGGCACTGTGTTAGGTACTGGGGGTATAACATTGTCTTTTCCTCATAAAGCTTTTCAATCTAGCAGGAAAGACAAATGAATAAACAAGTATCTACAATAAAATATAGTGAGATTATAACAGAAAAAGAACAAGATACTATGGGAACATAGAACAGGGGGCATAATCCAGTCTAGGGGGTCAGGAAAGACCTCCCCAAAAAGTGTGAAACAATTGTAAAGTACTGTACTCACTGTCAGCTAGGGTATGATTACTATAGATGAGACTGCTCTTGGGTTTATAGGAGGCAGGTATCACACAACACGAAGTAAGGCTTCCCGGAAAAGGTGGAATGCCAAGCTGAACCCAACTTCCTTTGGTTGCTGACCAATCTCCATCAGGAGGGCATGCCTTTTGAATAGTGTTTTCAGGACTGGGGATGGATTTGCCTTCATCTGTCCATACTCCAACTCGCCTTGTGGTTCTAAGAAACTGAGCCCTCTAGTTAAAGAATATAAACCACAGAGACAGGGAATACTGAAGGGAAATCTGAGGAGCCAGTGATGTTTGTAGGCAAGGCAACAACGTAATGCTCTTGACTTATGTCTTCAAATGCATCCAGAATCTGACTGGCTTCTCACCACCTCCTCTGGAACCCCCCTGCCCACCATCATGGGTCACTGGGACAACTCTAAAAGCTTCTAAATTGGTCTTCCTGTTTCTGCTTTCGCCCTCCTACAATCTGTCTCCATACATATTCCAGCTCTAAAATTTTTTGTTCCTAACTTAGGGGACATTAACTTGAAGAAAATCAGCTGTTTGCCAAGAAAGGAGGGCTTGGATGAAAGAGGATGGAAGGAGGCTTGTCTCACTTGCAGGAGGAGGAAACGCAGGTAAGTGCTGCCTGTCTACTTCACAGTGGGAACCTCTGGTAAATAAGCCTTGCCCTGTTGTTTTGGTATTAAAGGGTTTTTAGATAAGCCCCTGCTCCTTCACCCTTTCCCAGACTCCCCTCCTCCACATTTCCCACACATCCCTGACTTGTTTCCCTGCCTGCAAATATCTCATCTCTCTGCCCCCTCATCTCCTTCCCAGTCTTTTCCTGACTCACCCTTCACTGTCTCTCCCAGCAATGCACAAATAGTCTCTTGTCTATCAAAGCCAGCTCCAAACAATCATCGTAATGTCCAGACTTGGGGGAGAAGCAGGGGAGCCAGCGCCCGTTTGGTCAGCTCCTGAGTGTGCTGAGCGTAAAGGCTGGACACTCGACGTGGCTTTGCAGAGAGGACAGTTAACCTGACCCAGCCTTCACACGGGACTGCATCTGCCACAGATGATCTATTTCAGATCTTGCCACTTTTCAAATGCCAGCAAGGTAAGGAACAGAGACAACATTTATTCCAACACCTTTATTTTTCTTCCCCCAATTTTTAGTTCAAATTTTTTCAAAGTACAATAAAGTTGAAAGAAAAAGCAATGAAATCCATGAGTTCTTCACCTAGATTAACAGTTATCATTTGCTCTCTTTCTCTCTCCTCTTTTTTTCCTCTCTTACACATTTGAGATCATCTATTCTATATCCATCTATCTATCTACCTACCTACATATACATACATGACGAACCTCTTGAAAGCAAATTGCAGACAACTTGGTACTTCACCCTAAATACTTTATCATGCATTTCCAAAGAATAAGGATATTTTCCTGCACAACACAATCTCATAATCATACCCACAATATTTAACATTAGTGAAATAGTATTATCTAAAATATAGTCCAAACTTTTCCAGTTGTTCTAAAAATGTCTTTTAAAGCCCCCTGCCCAGTCCAATCAAGGGTCAAGTACTGCATTTTTGCATTTGGTGGTTGTGTCTCTTTGGTTTCTTTTCATTTAGAACAGTCCTCTCGCCTGATTTTCTGTTGTTGTTGTTGCTTTTGTCTTTCATGACACTGACATTTTGAAAGAGTCCAGGCCAGTTGTCCTGTAGAATGGCTCCAATCTAGATTTGTCAGATCATTTCCTTGTGATCAGACACTCTGAATAAACATTCTCTGGCAAGAATATTACATAGGACATTTTGAGTATTTCCCATTGCAAATCATCAGGATGTGTATAACATCAATTTGTGGCATTATCAGTGATGGTCAGTTTGACTGCTTGGTTCAGGCAGTGGCCATCAGATTTCTCTATTGTAAAGGTACTTTTTACCCTTTGTAATTTATAAGGAATAAAAGGAGGGTAATACTTTGAGACTGGGAGATATCCTGTTCCCCAAAAATCTTTCACCCAACGGTTTAGTAACTTTTTTTTTCTGCTTTATCTCCCCAAATCCCCCCTGGTATATAGTTGTATATCTTAGTTGCAGGTCCTTCTAGTTGTGGCATGTGGGACGCCGCCTCAACGTGGCCTGACGAGCGGTGCCACATCCGCGCCCAGGATCTGAATCAGCGAAACCCGGGGCCGCTGCAGCGGAGCGTGTGAACTTAACCACTCGGCCACGGGGCCGGCCCCCCTGGTTTAGTAACTATTGATGATCCTTAGTTAAAGCATTTATTAATTACATCAGTGGTTGCAAAATGATGAGTTTTTAAATTACATCACTCCTACTCCAGTTTAGTAGCTGGCATTTAATTGTAAAAAAAAAAGTGCCCCATCCCACCTTTTGTTTAACTCTGAATTCTAAATTCCTTTTTTGTTGTTTCATTCAATGTTATAATCCTTTATTATCATTTTTAGTGCTCAAATTGTTCCAAATTTGGCCAATAGAGCCAACATCTTTAACTTTTGAAGATTTATATTGACTTCTAAGATTATCATTCCAAGGCAAACAGTCGTTTCCTGCTGCATTTTTTTTTGGAGTGGGATTTGGGATTAGATTTTGGACAAGAAATTTGAAGACCTAACCAAGATTATGTGTTCTGAGATGTGTAGCCATTTGAAGAATTTCTAGTTGGCTTAAACCACATGTGCTCATGGAATATGAATCAGGAAAAAAAGAAGAAATTAATTCATTTAGTAGGAAAAGATGAAGTCATAGAGGTATTTGAGACACTACCGTTTTCATTACACCATGAAGTTAGCTGACATTAGAGAATATTTTCTTTTAATCTAGAACCTTCCAGGGCAATGCCAAGCTTAAGAGAGCCAATATGGTTCATCAGAACAAGGCTTTGTAGCTGTATACAACCGGTTCAAATCCAAGGTCTTTCCCAGCTGTGTGACTATGGGCAAATTACTTCACCTGTCTCACCTCAGTTTCCTCTTGTATATAATGGGAATACTGTTAACCACTCTAAAGAGTTTGTAATGATTAAAAATAGTGTAGTTTTAGTGCTTGTCAACTAGTAGGAACTCAGGCAAGTCACTCCTTTCAGAAGAGAAGTAGAAAAGGGAACTAAGTTGGGTTACGAGAATGACTAAAAGCCTGTCTTGTAGTAGCTGAACAAATGTAAGCGAGCAAGCTGCACCAAGGTTGGTACAGTCTAGCACCATTCCCTCTGCTCGTGTAAGCCTGTGGCAAATACATCTCAAATGCTGGAATATAAGCTCCATGGGGCAGAGATTTCCATCTGTCTTATTCACTGTTTTGTCCCCAGTGTCTAAAACATAGTAGGTGCTTATTAGACATCTTTTGAATGAATGAATGAGTAAATGAATGAGTGAGTCAGTACAGCTTACCAGATAAAATAGAGGCAACCACTGCTTACGTAACTCAAAAGTTTCAGCCTCTACCCTTCTCCCCCTTTTCTAAAGTTGGATTCCTCTGACGTAAAGTGGTGTATCAGTCAGCTACTGCCACAGTTATGCTGTCTCACAAATTATCCTGAAGCTCAGTTGCTTAAAACAACACTCCTTTATCCTTATGCTCATAGGTCTACAGGTTGACTTGACTGAGCTAGGTTGACCCTTGGCTCTGGCTCCAAGCTCCAGGTTGGATTCAATGGTGTTTCCTGTGTCTCTCATCCTCCTTGGACCAGTGGCTACCTGGGGCATGTGATCTGTTCCCTGTATCTCATTCTGGGGCCCAAGGTGTAGGGTATGGATGTTGGTGTGGGCATGGTCTCTCTAAGCTGAGTTGACTTTTAGGTTTTCCCATCACTGTAGCTGTAGTATGAATAGTCATTCTCCTGACAATTTCAGTGGGTGATTTTTGGATCTGCTAGATACAGACATACACACACTGCACATTCCCCTGTCAAAGACGAACATGAATTCTCAGAGGCAGTACAAGCTACTAGGAATAAGAAAGGAGCCATGTACCTCTTAATGGATGCTCTCCTACCTCCTGAACTTTCTGGAAGGGATTTGACCAAATTCTTAGCCGAGAGCTCTTATTCTCAGTTTTCATGGAGGTAAGAGTAGGGAGTGGTTTATTCTCTAAGTTACACATGTATAGCAAATTATGGTAAGATGAAGAAAAAGCAATGTGATTACAACAAGCATTTACAGTTCTCCTTCAGCCTTCCATCCAAACTCCAACTTCTTCCTGCCACCCAACACCCCTGTGTCTTAAAACAGGTGACTTTACAGGTAAAATCATCAGAGAGGAGATCCCGCAACCTATCTCTGCATCCCCAACCTACCATCTTTTCCACATCCCCACCCACATTCGCTTTCTTCTCTTTTCCCACCCAAGGCCAGTCCTGCCATCTCTGCTGAAATCCCACTCTATGTTTCCTCTGTACACCTTTCTCTCTTCTCTCTTCAATTTCTTTCTCACCAAGTGTTTTTTCCTTTGGCAATTTAAATCTCTTCCATCTAAAAAACAAAAAAACCTCATTCTTGACATTGTATCTCCCTCTAGATTCTACCATACAGAGTTGTCTATGAGAATCTAAATAAAGAAGGTAAGAGGACTCCTATGGGAAATGGTGACCCTTGGGAAATAAAGCTGATTGAGAAAGGGTATGTCAGATAGGGAGATAAATGTTCCGTTGTTTGATGGTGAAGGAAACAATCAACAAAGAATTAGATTTAATGAGTGAGTTCAGGAAGATTGCTAGTGAACATACAAAAATCAATAGCATTTCTCTATAGTAGCAATAATCATCTAAAAATGTAATTAAAATATAAAAGAACCTTCACTATAGTCATCAAAAAGCACAAAATATCTAGGAATTAGCCTAACAAATTTTATCGGCTGAATGGTATTCCCCCAAAATTCATATGTTGAAGTTCCGAACCCCTAATACCTCAGAATGTGGCTGTATTTAGAGATAGGGTCTTCAAAGAGGTAATTAAGTTAAAACAAGGTCATTAGGGGGCCCGAACCCAATATGACTGGTGTCCTTACAAGAAAAGGAGATTAGGACACAGACATGCGCTGAGGGAAGACCATGTGAAGACACAGGGAGAAGATGGCCATCCTCAAGCCAAGGAGAGAGACCTCAGAATGAAACTAACTCTGTGGAGCCCTTGATCTCAGACTTCCAGCCTCTAGAATTGTGAGCAAATAAATTTCTGTTGTTTGAGCCACTCAGCCTGTGGTACTTTGTTATGACAGCACTAGCAAACTAATACAGCAAGAAGAAACAAAAGTTTTGTTGATAAAATTTTAAAAACTCTAAGCAAGTTCTTTTTCCCTTTGCCCCCTCTCCTTCCTGCACAGCTTGGTGTTTAGCCATTAAGTGGGAAAGAGCAAGGTGGGTTTCTGTGGTTGGGGGATGGGAGCCAGTGGCAGAGCATCAGGTGTCACAGCTGGTGCAGAGTGAGGGGCGCGTGTGTGTGTGTGTGTGTGTGTGTGTGTGTGTGTAGGAAGGGGTAGTGGCCCAACACGGAATTCAGATTCCAGGTGGGGTGGAATGAGGAAAGTATCTCTCCAGAGAGATATCCTGATGACGAATAAGTTTGAAGGATCAAATATACAACGTGGCAACTATAGTTTATAAATAATAGTATACTGTATACTTGAAATTTGCTGAGAGTAGATCTTGAGTATTCCCATCACAAGGAAAAAGAAGTCAGCTAGATGGAGTGATGGATGTGTTAATTAGCTTGATTGTGGTAATCATTTCACAATATATACATATATCAAAGCATCACGTTGTGCACTTTAAATAAATAGAATAGTTTTGGTCAATTATTCCTCAGTAAAGCTGGGGGAATATTTTTTTTTAAAGCCATAGTAATAAAAACAGTGTGGTATTGATGCAAGAACAGGCAAATAGGCCAATGAAAGAGAGTTCAGAGACAATTGCATCCATGTCTGAGAATTTAGGTGTACAATATAATTTATAAATCAATGGGCAAGGGATGAATTATTTACTACATGGGGTTGGCTCACCTTGTGGAAGAAAATTAAGCTAAATTGCTATCTAAACCCATATATAAAACTGGATGATAGGGAGGTTAAAAACCTTAGCCTGAATGGTAAAATTTGAAAGTTAATAGAAAAATATGTAGTGGAATATTTTGTGACCTAGAGTTAAGGAAAAACTTCTTAAACAAATCATAAAAAGCACAAAATCATAAGCCAAAAAATCCAATAAATTATATTACCTTAACAAAGAGAATTTCTCAAAGAGGGTGCCATGGACAAAATTAATAGACAGCTGACAGAATGGAAGAAGACACTATTTGCAATGTCTGAAACAAACCAGGGATTAATACCTAGAAGGTACAATCAACTTCTACAAAATCAACAAGAAAAAGAGAGCCACCCCAACAGGAAAACAATGGTCAGAATTATGTTTATTTTTTATGTGAGGGAAATGGGGCTCCAAGAGGTTGTAGCATGAATGTTCCTGCTTCCCATCGCTCCTCAGTTTAGCAGACAGGAGAGCAGCGAGGGTGGCATTGAAGTAGTCATGGAGGTGGCAAGAAGTGTTTGGAATCCAGATATGTTTTGAATGCAGAGCCAGCAGGATTTGCTGATGCATCGAATGTAAGGGATGAAAGAAGTAAAGGCATTAGGGACAACTCCAAGGTTTTAAGCCTAGTCGACTGGAAGGATGGATTTGCATGAGACTGGGACGCAGAAGGCTGTGGCTACAGCAGGTCTGGGTCGGGGAAGATCAGGTGTTCCATCTTGGACATGTTAAGTTAGTGATGGCTCTGTCGTTTAACACTATGCAAGCCACTTAATTGCTCTATGCCTCTGTGCCTCAATTTCCCTTTCTGTAAAGTTTTCAAATCTTGGGGTATTTTTCTTTTGCTCTCAGAAGGAATCTTGGAGAGTATTTAGTCCATCTTCCGCACTTTACAGATGAGGAAACTGAGGCCCAGAGGAGGAGCGTATAATGCTAGGCCTGGACCCCCGGCCTCTCATTTCCTTTTAGCGATCTTTCTTTTCTGTGGCATTTTGTCTCCTCTGCTTGAACGAAACAAAAAGAGTAAAGACTGTAGAAGAGCCCAGCTCTGTGTAGGGTGGGATACAAACGCTTGAGATCCACGCAGTGATGAGCTGCAGGACATGGCTTCCTAGTTTCCTTTCAAGGTCACCTTGACTGAAAGATAAGGGCATCTGTAGGTCCTATAATCCTCCACTCCCTTTCTTCTGGTGGCAATAATATAAGTAGCACATACTTTCCCCTCGTTAAAAGGGGGGCCTTCTCAGTCAATTTGGAGCCATGCTCCTGTCGCTCCAAACAAAGCAGATTGTTCTCCCTCCCTGTGAGCACAAGTCTACCTGGTGAGTGGGCACTTGGCCTGGACTTGGGGAAGAAAGCAACTGCCCAGGAATCCCACCTTGTCTACAGCTGTGCTGGAAATGCCATCATCAGTGATAATAACTAATATTAGTTGAGTACTTCCTGATGCTGCATCGGTGAGCCGAGGAGTCGAAAGAAAGATTTCTTAGACTCTCAAGATCTGGCAGTAGTGCTCTTTTATTTAGAGAATAGTATAGAATAGCATGGGGACAGGACCCATGGGCAGTCAGAGCTGCTGCTGCTGCCCCGAGTTGAGGGTTAGGGCTAAATTTAAGGCATGGGTATGTGAGTCATCTCTTTACAAGACAAAGGAAAAAAAAGTTAAAATGGTACCAGTGCCGGTAGGGTCTGGCCATTGGGCGGTCCCACAACTTTTAGATAAGAATCAAACCGGATTGAGTAAATGGCAGAAGTCACCGCTCAAATATTATCTTCAGCTAAAGACAAAGGAGGATTTTGGGGTGGGGGGTCAGTTACATGAGGTTGCCAGACAATAAACAACTTAAGTTCTTGCCTTCCCCATTAAGAGTTTCCAGAGATAAGGCCATCCCCCCTTCCTCCTGGCGCAGAGAGGGAGGCATGGAGATTTCCTTCACAAATGCGATTGTCTCTGATCAAAGGGCAAGCAAATTCCACTCCTTGGAGCCTGGTTCTCATCTGCACTTTTAAAATTAACCAGCCTAAAAATCCTCATCATAAACTGTTTTAAAATTAAGCAGCCTAAAAATCCTCATCACTTCCCATGTGCCAGGTGCTGTTCTAAGTATGCCACGTGTACCCATTCAGTTAGCCTACCAACTATCCTGTGAGAAATGGTACTATTCATATCAAATCCCTTTTAGGGATAAGGAAAACAGAAAGGTTAAGTAACTGGCCTAAGGTCTCTCACTGGTAATCAGGAGCAGAAGCAGGATCTGAACCCAGGAAGTCTGGCCTAAGGACCCAGGCCAATGTTTACTACGTTACACCATCCCTGGTAATTAGACACTGCACTGGGGGTTTACTTCTGTAAATGTCTTTTTTTTTTTTTTTTCAATGCAGCCATCTTACACTGAGAAGCTGACAGGGAAATCCATTTTCAATCATTCACACTGCCATGTAACTTAGATTCTTAGACAATTTCCTGTCCACTTGAGAGTAGATCATCAACACACTAGAGGTTTTGACATTGAGGAGGAAGCGTTTCACACATGGAATTAACATTTACTGGGCACTCATTGGGATTTGACATATGTTATTTATAGAACTCTCCAGATGTCCCTGCTGGGTAAGAATTACCTTCTTTTATGTTTGAAGGGAGATGAGGATCCCAGAAGTTGGAGGCTGAGTTTGGTCCCTGGGCATTCCCAGTGGCTGCATGAGGCCCTGGGACACTTAGAGCAGACTTGGAAGATGGAAAGGCCCTCTGGAAGGGAGTGGCAAGACGCAAAAGCCACACATCATAGTTCTGTGTACCTCTGGACCTAGGAAACACAGTTGGTTTTACTCAGTGACAACAATTGGGGCAGCCAGTACCTCCCCACCTCTCAGGCGCTTCCGTGCCAGGGTGGAAGATAAGGATATGGCAACACGCTCTGTAATTGCAGTTTAGTGCCTCAGCTCACCGGAACCCTCTACTGCCTACAGGGGCATTTTAGTGGTTGCGGACAGAGCAAAGAGAACTGGAGCTAATTTATAACTTTAAAATTTCTAACTATAAAATTTATAGCTTGAAAAATTGTCATTACTTTTGTTATTTGCTTCCAGTCTTTCCAGTACAAATATCCTAAATGCATCGACTCATATGCATCTGGAATCTGAAATCTAGGGCCCACCACACCCTACACAGATCATTCTTTGTTTGGTAAATTAACTTTACTGTGCATTTCAACTTAGTCTGGAAACTTCTTTGCTTGAGATTATCAGCTTTTCCTTAAAGAAAGGGCAACCCTGGCCGTCTCTAGCTCTCTGATCTTTCAAGCTGCAGATATGTGAACCGAAGTCATGGTCCATTTGCATTGTGTTTATGAATGAACTGACTGACTAACAGAGAGGCCTCGGTGGAAGTGGGATGAGAGCAGAACGAGGCTCGCAGTGCAGTTATGGTTCGGCCTAACTCTTCCTTCAGAAAATCTCTTTCTGGAGGGGAGGCCTCAAACCGTGGCTCCCCATCCAGGCACCGAGAAAGCAGTATACAACCCTCCTTTTGTAGGCATCTCCCAAAATAACTCTCAACAGGATATGGCTTGTTATATTAGTTCTGTAATTTTATTTTCCAAATGATGCCTGTCTTTGAAGCTTGGCTGGGGGAGCTGTAGCTAAGATTAAACAGGGTTCAATGTTTTGTGACAATACTTCCTTAGATTTACACGTGACTTTTAAAAAATATGTATTTTTTTGATCTCTTAAAACCTGTGACAGAAAATACCTGATCATCTTCCATCCTGTCATTCATTTCCCATATTTGATACGTGCATTGACTGCCTCTTATTTGTCAGGCCCTTCACTGGAGCTGAGGAAGGCACAACAGTGAGCAGAAACCAACTGGCCCCTGATCTCAAGGAATTCACAGCCCGGTAGGGAGGAGGACGTTAATCCAAGGGTCTCACAAGTAAATGCACAGTGCAGCTGTGAGATGTGCTAAGGAGGCCAGGGTCTGATGCTAGGAGAGTGTGCATTGGAGCAATTTGGTATAGTCTGGGAGGTCGGGGAAGGAATGCTTAAGTCAAGAGGGGGAACAGCATGTGCAAATGCCCTGGACTGTGTCCAGTATCAAGAACTTGGCCAGTGAGGCTGAGCAGAGCCAGGAGGCTAGGGCCATGGCAGAATTGACCGGAGAGGCAACAAGTGCCAGACCACATGGCTTTTACAAAATTTGGTACCCACGTGCCACCCAAAAAGATTTTGATTCAGTTGGAGAAGGAGGGATTAGGTATAGGTATTTTTTTTTTTAATAAAGTTTGAAAAATCTCAGTTAATCTTTTTTTTTTTAAGATTTTATTTTTTTCCTTTTTCTCCCCAAAGCCCCCTGGTACATAGTTGTATATTCTTTGTTGTGGGTCCTTCTAGTTGTGGCATGTGGGACGCTGCCTCAGCGTGGTTTGATGAGCAATGCCATGTCCACACCCAGGATTCGAACCAACGAAACACTGGGGCGCCTGCAGCGGAGCGTGCGAACTTAACCACTCGGCCACGGGGCCAGCCCCTAGATATAGGTATTTTTTTAAAGTCCCCTGGGTAAAGCATCCAGAGTGAGAATCATTTTTAGCCTAGGGTTATTTGATCCTTAATCTAAGGGCTATAGGAAACTACTAAATTATTGATAGCAGGGGATGACGCGGTTCAGATATACGTCTGGTGTCCCTAGGATGCCTGCATATACATACACCCAGAGAAGAAGAAAGGAAGCCTTTAAAAAAATTTAAATAGCTTTCAATTTTACAAAAATGACTTTTTTTTTTAAAGATGAAAAAATAGAGGCAACAATTAGATGTGCATTTTTTGCCTAATGCTATTTAGGTATTCGTTAGAATCTCTAGCCTCAGAAATTTGAATTCAAATAGAGTGGTGCAAATTTAAATTCCCAGTCTTCAAAGAACTTTCCATTTGTCCTCAGAAATCTCTCACCCTAAATCATGGAAGCTCCTTGCTTTAAAATGAAAACCTTACACTCATCTAGGCTCTTTATTTTTTTCAAAATATTTCCATAAAAGAACCGCAGGTCACAGAAATTGTTCTGATTTGAACACTTTTGTTGCAGAAAGGAATTTTGTGGTGTTAGAATCATGTGATACCTTTCCAAATAAATTGCCTTCTGAATAAATCAGTTTGCTGATGTTGAAAGTGTTTCCATAATAATATCTCCTTTGATCCCTACAGGGATAGTGTGAGGAAACTGAGGAACAAAGACATTAATGAGTCCTTCAAAGGCAAACAGAAGTTAGTAGCCAAACCAGAACTAAGCGTCAGTTCTCCTGGCTTTTTCTAGCTCTCTTTTTTTTCCTCATCCAAAAACTGGGAAATGTGATTTCATAAGTCAGGGCTTTTCAGAAGATTCTGGCCATGTGATTATAGTAATTGTAGCATACTGTTCCCTTTTGTAGAGTCTCTAAACGGTAACTCAATTAAGCCTCATAATGCCACTTCAAGGGGAGAATTAGCTCCATTTCACCTTTGTTCGCTCAGGTTCAGTGTCTTCCCATTAGACAATCAGCTCCATGAGGGCAAGTTCCATGTCTGTCTTATTCACTGGTGTACCCCCCAGTGCCTAGCATAGGTAGGCAGTCAATAAAAGTCTGTTGAATCAGTAAATGAATGAATGACTGGAAGACTAACTCAGCTTGGAAATTCTTTGAGGACAAGAACTAGAATTGTTCTTTTCAATTTGTCTTAATGTGTCTAATATACTCATACATGGTCTCTGGAACTTAGTAAATTCTTAACTAACTAGTTAGCCTGCTGAATTAGTCTAAACATTAAAAAGATTAGGAATGTCACGATCTCTTCTGTTCTTAGGTGATCGACCATCCTGGTTTGCTCAGGACTATTCCAGTTTTAGCCCTGAAAGTCCTGCATCCAAGGAAACCCTTCGTTCCCAAGAAAACCAGCCCAGCTGCTCACCCTAATTAGACACAGAACATAAGATTTTCACCTGTGGAATGTATCCTTTGGTGCTGCCCCCGTAGCTGGGTGGTTAAGTTCATGTGCTCCACTTTGGCTGCCAAGGGTTTCGGCGGTTTGGATCCTGGGCACGGACATGGCACCACTCAGGCCATGCTGAGGTGGCTTCCCACATAGCACAGCCAGAAGGACCTACACCTGGAATTTACAACTATGTACTGGGGGGGCTTTGGGGAGAAGAAGAATAAAAGAAAGAAGATTGGCAACAGATGTTAGCTCAGGTGCCAATCTTTAAAAAAAAACGAAAGTACCCTTCAACACAGTGTTTCTCAAAGTGTGATCCCAAAACCAGCAGCATCAGCATCTCCTGTGAATCTATAGGAAGCAGGCAAATTTTCTGGCCCCTTCCCTGTCCTACTGAATGCAAAAGTATGAGAGTGGGCCCAGGAACCGGTAGTCTAACAAGCTGTCCAGGTGACGCTGATGAGTGATGAAGTCACGATCACTGTCAACTTGAGCACTGCTTGATCAAACAGGAAGTAAATAGATAAAGCCAGAAAGCAGACTACTAAGATGATCCCATTTCTATCCTTCTTTGGCTTTAACTTTCTTTGATTGCTTTAAATCCTCTAATTCTGGCTAAGCTCTCCTCCAGTTGAAGTAGTGGAGAAGGCATGGAGGATGCCTCTTCACATACCCTGTGGCTTCTCAACATGGAAGACTTGGTTGCCAGTCAGGTAGTTTCCAAGTAGCGCTATGTTCAGTGGCAGCATCACTTGTTAGTTACTGTGCACAATGTGTAGAGCAAATGAAAGAAATTCTTTCAATATATGAGTGAGCACAAATATGCCATGAATAGGTCCATGAACAAGAAGATAGTAGTGATACTTGAGAAGAGTGTCTTTTAGGAAGGATATGTCACGACTTTCTCGCTTGTTTAAACTGCCAGATTCCCAGAGACATGAAAGACGGGGCTAGACCCAATGCCTGCCTCCACATTATCCAGTTATTCAAATCCCTGAAACATCAATGAATCCAAAGTGAATTAACCAGGCGTATTTTGATAGTCTCTGCAACACTGAACGCTTTAGATAGGGTTCTTAGACAGTGACCATGAACTCCCTAGGGAGAAAAGTAGAAACAAAAGTCACTGAATGGTTCTCCTTTTTGAAGACATGGAATCTGAGTGGTTAAGTGACTTCCTTGGATGATTTTTTAGAAGGGACATCTTAGCCAAGAAGGGAAGTCAGGGACTTGGGACGTCTTCACACAGCTGGGGCCATTCAGGCTGGTGGCGTTCATGTTTAAAGACCTGAAGATAGTGAAGTTTTTGGATTGACTTACCAGACAGATGGAGTGATGGCTTCCAGCCATGAAATTCGCTTACTCTAGATGGCTATCAAGGTTAAAAGTTCCATTTTGAGATCTCCTCCATCAGGTTTTTGTTTTTCTTTTAATTTTTCCTAACATGGCTCCTAACTGGTTTCGTCGGCCTGGATAATGGCATTTATCCACTGCTCTCTGGGGTGTTAGACCACGTAGGGGTAAAGGCGTGGGCACCATGCCAGAACACAACTCATGAATGGGGCCCGCCAAGATCAATTTCTGACTCACCAAGAAATGATGTGCTAGGATCCCTTACAATGCCAGCATGTTTGTCTAGGGCAATGAGTTGACCAAACGACCTTGCAAATCTGCCTCCTTCTCTTCTCTGTTTTCTCACGTATTGTTGCTCCATTAGCTAGCGACCAACAAACTATCCTCTTAAGTTGATCTCCAAATTTAAATAAACTAAAAGTAGTAATAGGAGACATGTGTAATGCTTACTATGTGCCAAGACCTCTTCAAAGTGCCTTACGTATATTATCAACTCATTTAATTCTTACAATTGCCCTCTCAGGTAAGTATTATTACTATCCTCATTTTACAGATAAGAAACTGAGGCACAGAGAGGTTAGATTACTTGCCCAGGATCACACAGCTAGTAAGCAATACAACTGGAATTTGGACCCAGGAAATTTGATTCCAGCCTTTGTGCTCTTAATCACTTCCCTCACGTATCCCTTTTATGAAGGGTAAATTAAACTGAGTTTCCAATCTTAACTTTTCCACTGCAAATATAACTACAACATGTCATCACACTGACCATAGCAAACCTTTCACCTGGATTCTGTTGGACAGGTACAGGTGATGTTACCGACTAATAACTAGGATATGAGCCGCTTGAAGGCCTTTCTCTAAGTCCTCTCTGTAGACTTAACACCTCACACATGGGAAAAGCTCACTAAGTGTTCCTCGAATATTATGCAAAAGCATTTGGAAAACTATGAAGCACTCCAAAATCTTTCTACAAATGCTCAAATACACCCTCATCTCTGTGCCAATCAGGAT
The DNA here is from genome assembly GCF_041296265.1 of Equus caballus. NCBI lineage: Eukaryota > Metazoa > Chordata > Mammalia > Perissodactyla > Equidae > Equus > Equus caballus. The sequence continues at coordinate 52,071,913 of NC_091698.1, read as the reverse complement.
TATCTGTATCAGTATCTCTACTGTTTCCTTCTTTCTCTCTCTCTCTCTCTCTCTATATCATGCATGCTTTGTACAGACATTCTTCAACCCACAGAGCTTTGTCAATCATTCCTCAGTCTCCCCTGTGGCTGCCGTGGTGGGGTGTCCCCAGCGGTGGTGCCCACCAATTCTCAGTTTGCTCAGGCACTCACTCTCCTCCGCCCATCTTTCCTCTCCTTTCTCACCAAGTAGAACACATTTCCACAGTATCAGCTTGGCCTAGTCAATGCTTTAAAAAAATCATTAAAAACTTAAAAATGCTTTTCAGTGGTTACAGAATAAAGTCAGCTAAAAGTAACACCACTGTCGTTATTGCATTAGTTGGTCATGATTTGAAATACAATGAACACAAAACCTTCATAGCATTAAGAAAGTGACTCTTTTATTAATGTGATTTCTCTACCGACTTGTGTTTCAAATGGAATCCAAGTATTTATAAAACTAATTTTATTGTTAAGACCCAAAGCCAGCTTTTATTGTCTATGTAGCAATGTGTAAATGGATCAACCTATTTGTGAATGGGATAGATTTTTTGCAAGTTTCTGACATATTATCACATGAAAAACTAGTAGATATATAACTAGCCTCAGGTTTGTATTTCCATTGTCCGGGAGAATCATTTAGTCAGCTGTCTCTTACATAAATATCAACGCCCTGAATGAAAACTCAGTTCTTAGTTCTCTGGCCCAAGATCTTAGAAGAAATTGACCTCAACCCTGTGAAGCTGTGGGAGCCAGGAAGGTAGATCTGAGGAGGATGGTGCGTGGCTCCCGGATCAAGCCTCGTCTGTTCTGGGCTGACTGCCCAGAGCATTTCTAACAAGTGCGGATGCTAGTCCAGGTACCACACTTTGAGATCCTCCATTGCAGAGCATCAGATAAGCCTCAGGTAGGCTTGTTAGAATGTTCTTGTACAAGATTGGATAATTTTTCTTAAGAGAAGGAAGGCTGAAAGGAAATTTTTATCATTGCCCTTTATCAAGGTTTTGATAGATTATACCACTCTGGAGCTTGAAAATCAGTTGGTTCTTATGGGCCTAGCAGTTGGACTTCAGAAAGGAGGTGAAGGCAAGGAAAAAGCACCACCATTGGTGAGTGCCTGCTGTGTGCCTGGCGCTGTACTGGGCACTTTCCCTCCATAATAGTCTCGTGGAGTCAACCATCCAGTGCAGTTGGTATTGTTCTCCCATTTTATAGCTGAGGAAACCATGGGTTAGAGGGCAGAGGGTCTACAACAGAGCTCCCCATTGGTGTGCTGGACCAGTGGTGCCAGGATGGGGCCTGAGGTGCTTGGAGCACCCTGCTAGTCACCTCCTGAAGAGAAGAGAGCCCCCTCCCCAAGCCCTGCCAGTTTATCCCAGGGTGCCCTGACTCTCAGTGAGCTCAGAGCCAGTGGCAGACACTTCTCATTTGTTCTCTGACATTCATAGCTCTGGAGGGCAGGGGCAGGGCTACTGGGGTGACCTCAGGAGCCTGCTCATGGCCAAAGGCAGAGAGAGCAGGAGATGGAAAGTTCTCAGGATTAAGGCTGAGGCTGAAATGCTAAACTAGTAAAAACTTCTCAGGTACCTTTGGGGAAAACAGACTCCCTTTCTGATGAGAAAACAAAAGGTCCCCGATGATCCTTGTGCGCCACCATCTCAGGATACAACTAAGAGAAAGAGGAGGACAAAACAGGACCCTCAGCCACCCCAGCTCCATGGAGCTGTCTCTCAGTGAGGCCGGAAGGTTGCCAGACTTTGTCCTTGGTGAATTGTGGCAGAACCAGAGATTTATGACCCGTATTTTAATAGTCTGTTGATTGCATGATTGGAGCTTCCTATGTTTTCGTCTGCTGGCTAAGTAGTTTGGTGTCTGCCCAAGGCCCAAATGCTGTAGCCAGACTCCAGGAGAGTCAATGGCTCTATATGTTGGGGAAAACTTAAGTAATTAGATTGACTTTCAGTTGTTGAGAGCATTGATTTTTTTTTAATTGCACTTATGGTTTATAAGACCCAAAATAGCCTTGGACAATGGAGCACAGGTTGCATTATTAGTTCTTTGGGAAACTCTTGGCATATTCTGCCCTCTAAAAGAGCCAGTTAGTATATTAGGAGCTTCTAGTTCAAGCCAAAGGTTTCCTTTGATACGACTATCGGACAATTGATACTTATATTCATTCTCATGGGAAGGTAACTTTCAGAGACTCTTAAGTTTCCACAAAGGTTCTGGAAGACAGTCTGCCTAAATAAGATATGTCTGAGGAGTTCTTCAGCCTCTCTTTTGTTCTGAATGTGATCTGTGATCTGCTGGCCCCTCTTCTCTTTCCCTAGGCACCTTTGTTTTCAGAACCTCCTACTAGCTCATGTTGGGGGGAAGGAAGGCATTTTCCAGGGAGACTAATCATTCCTCATGTTTATATAATGCTATTTACTCTTTAGTGTTACAGAGAACATTAAAAAAATATCCTAGGCTGCTCCTGCTTTTATAAATGAAGAATCGAGGCCTAGGGAGGTTAAGTGATTATCCAAAATGTCACAGCCAACAAGAGGCAGGGCCAGTGATTATAAATCCAGGGTCCTTGCCAGGATAGCCGACTAATCGATTTATGGGGATCCAGGCTCCATAAGGTCTGTGGAGAGCTCTTATTAAGTTTATCCAGGTATGTTACTTTTCTGCTATCTTCATGCATACGACTGGGTTGGGGAGACAAGGACACACTCAAATGAGAGTGTGGGAGATGAGCCACATCTCCTCAGTCCTCTCCTTAGGCGGGGTCTGGAAGGCTATGGAAAGGTGCCCTCTTCCCATCTTTCTTCCAATTTAGAAACTAGGTCAAGAAACCAAAGCTAATGGAATCAACATAAAATAGATTAGCTCTTTCATTGGCCTAAGTAGTCCAGCTTAAGAAATATTTGGGAAAGATGATGCCAGGAAGACCAAGGTACTTATGAAGTTAAAATATGTATAAAGGATATGAAGATCGTGGCTGCATGGACCTGACTCTTTGAGGTGACACTTAGCCGAAGGACAGCCATATGCACCAGGTCTAGGAAAAGAAGGTTGCAAGGCCTGGAAGGCATTTGTTTTGGCCGTATATATAGGCCATGGGACTGGCACTGGTTACACAGATATACCCTAGGGAAGAGTGGAGAGGACTTCACAGCCTCCATGACTTCATTCCAGAAAGATTTACAGGACATGTACAGGGGTGGGTGTGCAGATATGAAACCTGCATGGCCCCGTTTCTGCGAGTTCTCAGTCCAGCAGGGAGATGAGAACATGGGGGCTGGAGGGGAGGTAGAGCCTAGGGTTAGGGCGGGCACTGTCAGCTCAGCCGGGGTTGAGGGTGATGAGCGCTATGCCCCGGGCAGGATGGCTGTGATCTTACTACATGTGCAGCCAGCAAGGCTCAGGGCTGGAGGATGACCTCAGTGCAGAGGGATGACCCCATGTTAGCTAACAGGTCCCTTTATGGCTTCATTCTTCCCTGCAAATGGCTTTCAGGTTCCTAAGGAAATTCAGTTGGGTTGCAGGAGTCAGTGGACTTTACCTCACACTCCCTCCTGTGCTTAGAATGCAAGACATTGCTTCAGAGATCATAGTTTCACAGCCAAAGTTCAGTGTACCTGGTCTGATATCAGAAGATGAATTTGAAATCAATGGCAATATTTTTCCCCACCCTGGAAGTGTGGTTTTATGTATTGTTGGCTAAAGGTATTGCTTAAAGCAATCTCCATCCAAAATCTCTTTAATAAGAAAAACATTTGACATTTATTGATCACTTACTTTGTGACAGGCATTGTATGTACATTAGCTCATTGAATCCTTCCAACAACCCTCTGGGTAGGTCCCATTATTATCACCAATTCATGGGTGAGTAACTGAAGCTGAGCAAGTAAATGATTAGCCCAAGATCACATAAGGTGGAAGTGGCTCAGTGGGATCTGTAACACCTGAGCCCATGCTTTGGGTCCAAGCAGCTTAGTCACCACCTGAACCTGGGTCTTTACCTGAACTAGTGCAACACCCAAGGCAAATTTCTGTTTCAGCCATTTTCAGAGGGATGGAAGGGGCTTCTCAGTTTTAGAAAACTGTATAGTTTGAGGAAATTATGTTTACCATCATGTTTACAATATGCTTTTATATTTAAAAAATGACAATAGTAAAGACTCTTTCCTATGACCTTAATTAAGGGAGGGCACTCATCCATAATGCCCAAGGCGGGAGAAGCCACAGGCTGAGTATCTCTCCGTGGTGTGGCCAGCATGAAGTGGGAGAGGCATAACAGCACCTACCCACCCGGGTGATGGTGAGGGAAAGGAGACAATGCCTATGAAGCTCTTAGCCCTCTGCTCAATACAGTACCATAGTTGATTACTCAAAGATTTAGGGGGAAAGAGAAATAATTTGACTAAGTCATCAAAAGTATGTTTTATTATTAAAATAAATGGGCATGGATGTGACTAGAGTGAAAACTTTGCGTATAGTTTAAAAGATGTAGATCAAATTTCAAAGGAATTTGATGCCTATTATGGGGCCTCTTCAGGATCTGCCTTAGACATCTATCTCTCTCCTGCTTTGGGGGCTATTTTGATGAAAATGGCTAAGTTGCCAGGTCCTAAAAAGTTCTTTTCTGTTTAATGCCTCCAGCACCCAGAAAAGGGGTGGGTGTGACTTCCCTTGAGATGTAAATGAAGGTTTTGAGACCAGGGCACCTAAAGCGGCCCATTTCAAGTTAGTTGTTTCCCAGAACTCCCTTGTATCTACTGAAACTGGAAGCGCTGGGGGAGTGTCTGACTTCCAGACGCCATTTAGAAAGAGAACCCAGTGGGACAAGGGGTACTTTCTAAGAAGCGTGGCAAGCCTGAGGAATCTCGGTAACTTCTCGTGTGTTTGCTTTTCTCCTTTCTGTCTCCTTTTACAGAGTAGCAGTAACCCCATCCAACGTCTCTTGTGAAGGGGCCCGACCTAATACCATTATTTCCTTTTGCAACCCTGAGGCCCAGAGAGGTTGTGCTATTCCTCACAATATACAAAAAGTTAGGAGGTGACCTAGAGGTTCAAACACACGTCTTCCAATGTCTATTCTGACACACTTTCCACACTAGATGACCCACCTCAACAGGGCCCTTCTGGAAATCATGCTGTAAGTGAAGCATTAAATGAGATGATCTATGTAAAGGCTGAGCACAGGGCCTGGCAGAGAGTAAGCCCTCAAAACATGTTAGCTGTTCAGATTCTTTCTTATAAGTAACTCAAAGAAGTGCATTTTGGGATCTAAGGGGATAGTACCTGACAGTTTTTTTGGTCCACTCACAGGTAGTGATGGTCTTCTTACTGTTGGGGCCCAAGGCAGGCCGCCCCCAAATATCCCATAATGGCATATTGATTATTTCAAATTAAAGTTCCTTGAGAAAGGAGCTGGTACAAAAAGGGCATTCTGACTCTCCTATCTGTGTTCCTCCTGAATAATCTCCCTTGTGAAGGGTGCCCTCCCTGTGCCTGGCGGCTAAGAGAGACATCCTTACTACCAGAGTTTGGGAATTTAGAGCTAAGTCTGTACAAACAAATATTGTTACTTTTTTTTTTTACTAATTTACTACCCTAAACCCAAACTCTGCTTAAATTCCTTACTAATTAAGCACTCAAACCTGAGTTTCTTTGTCCTGTCAAATCCTCACAAATTTATTGTTTCTTTGTGTAAAAAGACATGTAAACAGCCTGCTTTGTTCACTCTCTGAGCATTATTTTTTGATGATCTCCCATGTGCACATATTAAATTGGTTTTTCTCCTGTTAATGTAGTCTTGTGTCAATTTTATTAATAGACTACCCATAAGAACTCAAGAGGGATAGAGGGAAGAATTTCCCTCTCCCTAACCTTACCTCATTTGGAAGCTGCATGGAACTGTCCTTATTCAGAACTATGCCATGTAAAAGCTGAAGTGTTTCTACAGCATATGAGGTCCTGGTAAATATTTAGTAATGACACCTGGGTTGGGGGGGGCAGGGGTTCTTGACATAACTTTAAAACCAGTGGGGGTGGCATATTCACCAAGAAAAGGGAAATTGGCTATGTGGCAGCTTTGTGCCCTGCTGAGTGAGATTTCCATGTTGAAAGATGAATTTCTAGAGCTAGAGCTAGTGTGGGGTTCCACACACAAGTCATCGCACTCAAGAAGAACTAGTTTGTAGGGAAAATGTTTTACTCAGAGGATCCAAAGGAGCAAAACCTCGATTCTTACTTACTGCTCCCAGGAAGCATGCCCAGACCAGGTACCCAGGTGGACCAGGTTGTTAAAGAAAAAAAGATACTTGTTAACGATGGTAAGGCAGGCTTTATTCAGGACCATCGCAATAGGTGTAGGGACCACTGCAATGAGATTTTACAGTGAGGGAGAGATTGGGCTCAACTCTGAATACACCTTGGGCAAGTGGGGGTTTATAGCCAAGGAGTGGGGTGAGGGTCAGTGGATGGAAAATTACTAAGAGGAAACATCAGGGGTAAGGAGGATTCTGGCCAAACCAACCTAACAGGATTCTTGCTGAAGGTAGGCCAGGGTGATCAGACATCACCTGGGGATGGTGGAGGATGAAGAAACTGATCAGATATCAAGGGTCAGGGGTTCTGGTTAAACTGACTTAGCAGGGTCCTTGCTAAAACTGGATTTTACAAGGAAGTGCACAAATGGGCCTAGAAGAAGATTCAGGAAACTGACTAGAGTTTGGTTAAGCAAAGAATCTTTGTCAAGGCTGTAACTCTGACATTCCCCGGTGCTGACCAGCTAGTGAGCTTCCTGGATGCCTCTAACCCTTGTAAGGGAAGTTATTCTTCTGGAAAGAACTTCGAACAGATTTACAAACACCCAGATTTGGGTGGGCGAGGAGAAGCCTCCTACGCAGGAAGGAGTCGTTGTCTTCCTGAAAGAATCAGCAGGCCAAGAGTAAAGGAAACCCAGTGAGGAGAAAAATCCATCCCTGGTGTAAGGAGACAGCTTGCATCTGACCACAAGAAGGCTAGAACATCATTTGGACTTCCTCAAGGAGGCTACAAGCACCTCCTGTCCATTATCTCCTTTCTTATGACACCATCTAGGGGAAGAGGGAGGTTTCTATCAATCTTTTATGGAGACGGGCCTCTGTGCCTGGGGAGGCCAAATGCCCAGGCCCGGGGGCACTGAGGCTACAGGCTCAGGGAGGCTGCCTTGCATTCCAGGACCCTGGGCTTTCCTTTAAATGCTGGGAGAGGCAGAAGCCCCCCTGGTTTCTATTAATCACATTTATTATCAAAGAGACGAGTGAGGAATTCTAGTTGTAAGAAGTTGACTTGGGAGAGAGCCTGGGATGGAGGCTCCCAGGTTGACTCTTTTCTGACCAGCCCCAGTTTAACAGTCAGGACCGATGTGAAGATCCTACCCTCTCCTCCCCCACCCCTTTTCCGGCCCCGACTAGTCTGAGGAAGAAGTCTACAAAGCCGGATTATTTTTAGCCTTTGAGGCGAGGCTGATTCACCCCTCCCCTCGCCCCTTCCTTTGAAATGTGGAGTCCTTTTCGCTTTCAGCCCTGATAGGGCACTTAGTTCTCTCCAGAGCTGTCCTTGAGTGAAGGAGCTCAAAGCTGCTCCAACGGCAGGATGGCGGGGCCACATCCCGTCCGGCAGGAGTGTGGAGGCACAGCTGACCAGCCATAGGAAGGGTTTGAAGAAGCTGAGTACTGGTGCTTCTGGCGGCCTTGATTTAACTCGTGAGTCCGTTTGTTCATCCAAGCAGTATAGGCAGGATCCCGTAGAACATTCATAGGGGGTCTGAGAGAGAGAAAGGGTGGGAGACAGGGAGGGAGAGAGAGAGGAGAGAAGCAGAGAGACAGAGAGAGAGCGTCAGCAGCAGGGTGCTATTTCCAAGGAAGTATGGATTGCTCAGGTAAACACAGAAATACCCTTTCTAGGATGAAAAAATGGCCCCACCACAGTTTTAGTTACTTAAAAAAGATAGGAATGTCTCTTTTAAGAAATTATCAAGAAATATTTCAAACTCACGAATGTTAAATATTGATTTAATATTTGATAAATATCAAATATTTATAACTCACGAATATGAACTCCTAACATCCTCATTTAATGTTTAGCCCTATTGAATTCCTCTTTTAAAAATTTTTAAGGAATAAAGCATTAAAATACCAGTTTCAGCCTTCTTGTGCTCTCTCCCCGCTTCCCTACCTTATCTGAGGGGCTGTGTATCTTTCCGGTCCATCATAAGTAGTTTCAAAGAAGCAAGAGACACGCAAACTTGTAAATTAGCTGCTGCCATTAAAAAGATTCCTTTGACTGCTTTCTGTCTTACAGGTCAGCAACGGCACCATTTCACCAGCACCATCATCATCAGTTCTGATAAAAAATGTCCCATATCCACTATCGACTGCAGTATAGTCTCCAAGTGGTAGATTGTGGGTCCTGGACTGGGTCTGGAAGAGGCCTTACTAGAAAACTGAGACTCCAAGAGGCGAGATGTACACTCAGGTACAGGAGCTGGGAAGGAGCTGCGGGATCTCCCCAGCACCCCAGGACCCCGGCACAGAGGAGGTCCTCTGTAAATGCTTGTTGCATGATCGCGTCTGTTGATGAATGAATGAGTCAAATCCTGCCCACAGTGCACATATAGTTCCATGCCCTGGACTTCATCCTAGTCAATGAAAATCTATTAGGAGGGGGTTCATCTTGTTAATATAATGAACGGAATATTTCACAAAACTTTCTAACTATAGAAAAGTCTGCTTGGGATCTTTAATATAGTGTAGTTGGGTAGTAGGTTTTTATTAATACACAAGAGAAAATATTAGCTAGGAGAATCACACACACACACAAACTGAAGAAAGAAAGAAAAGTATTAGAACTCATAATCAATGTTTAGCACAGTCCAATAGAAACACCCAGAAGCTGCCTGCCCTGGGATGGTACAGTCCATCCACTTATCAAACATCTACTATGTGCCAGGAAATAAAGAATGGATAAATCACAGGCCTGCAGGAACCAGGGAGAGCCAGCACACATGCCTTTTACCTGGTGTGGCACTTATGAGCTTACTGGCTCCACTGAGGGGCACCGCTGGTGGCTGCGAGAGAGAGATTTCAAAACCCCCAGAGACACTAGCTTGCGGGTTGGGACTCAAAGCCAGGTTTCAGGTGCACCAGGCTCTAACTCAGCCCAGATTGCTTCCCAGAGTCCTCAGGAGATGGCATCAATTTCTCCCCAGGAATCCAGGTTGGGCAGAGGACAGGTGGCAGGAGGCCTGGGGTGGTAGCATGCAGGGCAGACTGATATCAAGACCACCTGGGGAGACACTTCACACTGTGGCTCTCAGCTGGACGGTCATAAAGAGATCCAGTGCTGAGTTGGTGTCAGGTGCTGCATGACTCACCGAATCCTGGTAACAGACCTGCGAAGTAGGAGCTGTTAAACCCCTGTGGACAGGTGATGAATCCAAGGCTCAGAAAGCTTAAGTAACTTGTCCAAGGTCACACAGGAGGAAGTGCTGGAGCTGAGGTTCTTTCCCAGGCTGGGGACTCCACAGCTCATGTCTTTTTTTTTTTTTTTTAATTGAGTTGTGATTTACATACAGTAAAATTGACCATTTTCAATGGTGTACAGTTCTGTGAGCAAATGCATACAGTTGTATAACCACCACCCCTATCAACATATAGAACATGTCTATCACCCTCGAAAATTCCTTTGGATCCCTTTATAATTAATTCCCTCCTTCGCTTCACTCACAGCCCTGGGCATCTAGTCATCCATTTTCTGTCTGTTTTGCCTTTTCCAGAATGTCATTTACAAGGAATCATATAGGTTTTTGAGACTGGCTCCTTTCACTTAGCAAAATACATTTGAGATTCATTCTTCTTCTGTTGCTCCATACCTCTGTTGTTTGTTCCTTTTTATTGATGAGTTCTATTACATTTTATGGACATGTCATGCTTTGTTTCCACGTAGTAGTTGAAGGACATTTGGGTGGTGCCCAACTTGGGGGGATTCTGAATAAGGGGGCATAAACATCTGTGCACAGGCCTTCATGTGAACTGAAGTGTTCATTTCTCTTGGGTGAATACCTAGGGGTGGGACTGCATGGCTCATGCTTCTCACCAGGTCTATGATGCTACAGAACTGGATATTCAGGACTCGGGAGATGCTAACAGCCCCTGCTGTTCGAGGAGAGCATGGAGAAAAAACGTTTTTGACTCACACTCTTCCAAAGAACTCAGAAATAATTTTTTTGTTCTATTCTTCACATTTGTGTGTGTGTGTGTGTGAAGAAGATTGGCCTGAGCTAACATCTGTTGCCAATCCTCCTCATTTTTTGCTTGAGGAAGATTGTCACTGAACTAACATCTGTGCCAATCTTCCTCTATTTTATGTGGGACGCCGCCACAGTGTGGCCTGATGAGCGGTGCTAGGTCCACACCCCGGATCCGAACCTGTAAACCCCAGGCCGTTGAAGCAGAGGGTGTGAACTTAACCACTAGGCCACCAGGTCGGCCCCCACATTTTTTAATATAGAAAAAATGATGACATTATAATCACAACAAAGTCTTAAGATTAAAGAAAGATTTTTGATCTGTGACGAGCGCTAAACACTATAAACACAACTCTGTTTTGTACTATTCGCAATCTTAGTTCTCACACTCCAGACAAAGCTCAACCTCCCACCCACCCTCCCCCCAACATGTACATTTCTGGATGTTTCCTCCATCACTTTGAAGGCCATTATGGTCAGACCCAGGAATTCAAACAGAAGAACGTGTAGATGAAGTTTTCTTTCCACCTCTCTTTAGAATTCTGCTCTTTCCTCCCAGGTTTATTTTAAGTCTAATTCCATTCTCCCCCACTTCCGCAGCCCCCTCCCTTATTCTCACCCATCATCTGCTTTGGAAGAGAGAGCTAGATTCTCCACTGGAAGCCTCTTTGCTATATTTGGTTAAAATCTCTATATCGAGTCGAGGGCACTTAAGACATCAGCCAACCGCGTCACCCCACTTTGTGTTCTGATGTGTGTCTGTAAGAAGTGTGTGAAACATCCCACTTTTGATGAAACTGTTCTTCCCATTTTTACATGGTGAGTCACTGGCCCTCCCACAAGATGGGTTCTAGTGAATCGACAAAATGAAATAGGACTTGGTGAAAAGAATTCGCCTGCCGTGCCTCCTCCATGTAGATGGCGGGGTCATTTTCTCCTCCTTCTTTGGGCTGGATGTATTGAGAACCTCTCAGAAGTAATGCCTGACTGGATACAATAGGAAGGTTCACATTCAACACAAACATAACCAAGGATCGAGGGAACCTCATTGCTGTGCCCTACGGGGTCAATTTCAGAAGCCAAGCGATGTCTTTTGAGGTTCCTGAGTGCCTTAGTCTGGGTTCTCCTGAAAGCAGAGCCTGATAGGAAGGCTTAACTGTGAGTAGTCTGTTTAAGAGTGAAACAGGGAAGGAGGGAGAGCCAATAGAAGGATGAGCTGTTGAATTGGCCGCTACTAAGCAGGACCTTCTGAGAAGCTTTGTGAAATGTGTCTCGGGAACATCTAGGGGTGGGAGAAGAAGAAACGGAGAAGGATTTACCCTTCTGCTCCCAGCCCCTAGAGGGCAAGCGTTGCCCCTTGGGCATCAATACGCCTGCGCTCACCTGCTCCATGGCTGAGTGTGGGGAAAGCCAGGGCATGATCACCACCCGTTCACGACACAACGTCACTCCAACAACTGCTGTTAGTTGGGCTTCAAATTCTCTTGCTGAGTAAACGGCAAAGCTATTAGGAACCTTCTGGGACTTGGATCCAGCCTTTGTCTGCCTATAGCCCTCACTCCCTTACTGGGGAGAAGGTGAAGACAAGCAAAGAAGAAATCTCTCCCAGCACAGGAGTTGCAAATGAGGTCTCGATTGCCAAGCCTTCAGGGAAATATCTTCAACCCCCAAAGTTCGTGACTCCTGGGTTCCAAGCATGTAAGGGCTGCCAGTTACGCGGTGTCCTCTGGTGCCTAGTTTTCAGAGCGGGGAGCCGTGGTGGTCACATGCGTCATCTTACTCAATCAGCCCTGAGAGATGAAGCAAAGGTGACCTCCCTAGTATGTGATTTGTATTCCTTTATGCATGCCTTGGCTTGAAAAGCAGCCTCAGTGACTGTCTCTCAAACCTCCGTTTCGCTCCTGGTGAACATTTCTTTTTCATCCCCAATTAGCTTTGACTTGCAGAAGAGGGCAGGGCAGAATGATGAAGGGAATCATCTGGAAATTCCCTTGCTTTGTGGCTTTGCTCATGTCTGTCCCCTTTTATTCTCCCTTCCTGTCCCTGCTTCTGGGCATTGAGTTCTCCCATCCTTTAAGCCCCGCTTCCTCCAGGCTGTCTGTCCGCTCCAGTTCCCAGAGGTCACCCTCTGCTCTCAAAACATAGCCCGCCTTCTGCTCAACTCGTTTGGCCATGCATCCCTTCTGCCTGATGACCCCTCTGGTCTTGTAACCCATTTTTTCAGGTACTTCTACTTTATCTTTGTCCCTCCCACACTCCCACTTCCCTCCCCTGGTAGACTGTAAGCTCCTAGAATTTGCTTTAAATCTCTTTGTAAGCTCCACACGGCTTAGTCCAGTGTCTTAGACACAGTAGGGATCAATAAGTACTTCTTAAATCAATAAATGAATAGAAAAGGGGACTTGTGAAAATTTGGAGAAGGATGCCCTATGGCCTCTGTCTCCACTGAGTCTTGAATATGTTTGAGAAATTGGCTGGTCTTGGGCCCTATGTCCAGCATCTAAATAATGAGCACTCTGTACCAATGCTTGTCGAGTTTGTTGGCCAGCATCTTCCTTCCTTCCGCACACTTTATTGAACACCACTTCTAACATGCAATCATTAATAGTGTAGGCTTCAGAGGGAGACCGCCTTAGTTCAAATCCTGGCTCTGCTTCTTAAAGGCTGTGTGACCTTGGGCAAGTGACTTAAACTCTCTGAGCTTCCTTTTCCTCAGCTGTAAAATGGGAATGATAATAGTGGTGGCCCCTAAGGGTTGTTGTGCAGATGGCATGAGATAATGAATACGAAGCATTTGACAGGGACCAAATGGTAAGTATTCAGAGAAATATGATTTGGTGCTTGTCCCTGGGGAGCTCCCTATCCGAAAGGGACATGCACGCTAACCCAAGTGTGTGTCTTAAGTTGGGTGCCCAGAAGCCACCTAGAGACATGGTTCTGAGTGCAAATCATTTATCTGGGAAGTGATCCCAGGCAGCACAGGGAAGAGAGTGGGGAAGTGAGATAATACGGGACACACCAATGAGCAGGTCACCACTGTGGGCAGCTGGGTCTTGGCCCCACTGGGACCACTGGGAGATGGCAGAAAGCAAACCTCAGAGTTGTCCCTTCCTCCCCATAAGGGCAAGAAAGTTGGGGTGTTTCTCATTATCTCCCATTGCTCATTGCTTGATGGTGCTCCCAAAGGCTTACCTCCCCTGTACCTTCAGCCTGCTCCCCACAGGCAGCCCAAGAAGCTCTCAGGCCAAGAGTGAAAGACTTGGTGCATGCAGAAGACAACCCAGGGTCAGGTCATAGTGCCCCCTGGACAATGTGCCAGGGGACCGGTGAGACATGGACCCTGAGAGCACTTGTTATGGGTTACTCCTGTCATCCCTAAGAGCTGATGGAGAAAGAGAGTAAACCTCCTCAAAGTGGTCCAAGGGGAATCTTTAGGTATGGGGCACATGCCTCTGAAGACAACTCTGCTGCCTCTGCAAAGGATGTGCTGTGATGTGGTGACTCTCAAATCTCAGCATCCGCCATGCCCTTCCAGTACTGAAGGTCAGCCCTGGAGATGCAGAGTCGGCAGCCTGAACTCCAGGGATGGGCTCGGCCCTAACACTCTGGCCAGGAGTCTGCAACCCTGCTGTGTTGGCAGTGCATGGCCGGGGCAGGAAGGAGCAAGCTCTCGCGTTCAAAAAGGATAGTGCTACTTCTGGCACCTCCCCCAGCTTTTTAAAGCTGAGGTAGCAGAGGAAAAGGAAAAACAGTGTGCAAAAAGCACAGCAAATTAGGGGAAAAGATGTTGTAGTTTTGCCTTTATATGCTCTTCATTAAGTCTGTCTTTTCCCTGCCATGATTGTCTGCAGAACGTATGGGTGAAAGGAAATGGGGTTGTGAGTAAAGCTGCAGAGAATTCAAGAAGTATTCCTTATTCCACAGGGAGCTTCAGCGGGCCTGCTGGGGGCTCGAAGGGAGTCTGACTTGTAGGCATAGCCAGATTAGGAGGTGCAGAACAGGGTGACTTAAAGGACAGCCCCAGGCTCACAACTCCTTGTACTCTATACTCATGCCCATCTCTTATCCATCCTGGTCCATTTAAAGCTGTGGTAGTAACTTCATGCCTGCAGCTTTGATTGTTTATATCATCGTCGCCTCTATCAGAGTATATACTGGGTTGAGAAGTGGCCTCCCAAAATTCATGTCCACTCAGAACCTCAGAATGTGACCTTATTTGGAAATAGAGACTTTGCAGATATAATTAGTCAAGAAGAGGTCATATGGGATTAGGATGGGCCCTAAATCCAATATGACGGGTGCCCAATAAGAGGAAGGAAATTTGGACACAGAAACAGGCCGTGGGAAGGCAGAGGCAGAGACCAGAGAGATGCAGCTGCAAGCTGAGCAAGGCGGAGGATTGCTGGCAACCACTGGACCCAGGAAGAGGCAAGGAAGGGCTCTCCCCTAGAGCTGTCACAGGTAGCATGGTCCTGCCGACAACTTGATTTCGGACTTGCAGCCTCCGGAACTGTGAGACATAAGTTTCTGTCATGTTAGGCCCCCCTGTTTGTGTCACTTTGTTATGGCAGGCCTAGGAAACTAGAACAGAGTATAAACCACCTGCCGGCAGGGATGATGTCTTACTCACCTGTGTCCCCTGCACTGTTTAGTTCAAAGCATGTTGCTTGACTGAAGATATTAAAGAGAGCTTCTTGAAAGTATACATTACCAGAAGGCATGGTCCTTTGTAGCCTGGCCTCTGTCACAGCTGTAGAAATTAGGGTATCAGATGCTGACAGCAGAGCCCGAGGGCTTGGGGCTGTGTGCAGTTGTGTCTTGGGAGGACTGGATGGTACCAGGGAAGGGAAACACTTAAGAGGGAGTTGAGAGGGAGCCAAAACTTCCTTCATCTGCTTCCCAATTTTGGTTAGAGCTGGCCTTGTTTCAGGGCCCTCACATCTAATTATGTGGGTTCAAAAAGGCTCAGACACTCCTTCTGGGAGTGGGGCAAATCCTCAAGAATCCAAGGTCCTGACCGTGGATTCCTCCAGCTGGACTCCAGAGGACCGGGTATGGCCAGGGCTGGGGAGCGGGAGGGTGCGGCTTGGGCTTGAAGGCGACTTCAGCAAATAGCCCATTGTTCTCTCTCACCCTTCTGTGAAAGAGGATCAGAAGTTCACTGCACGGCTCTAAGGAAGTTCCTGGCAGCTCTGTTTATAATAGCGAGATTTTGGAAGTGAGCCAAGTGTCTGACAATAGATGATTGGTTAGATAAAGTATAGTTTAGCCAGACACTGGAATTCTATTCAGCCATTAAAAATGATGTCATGGATGATTGTTTGCTGACATGATAAAAGGATATCATATATGGAAAACACATACACACATGTATACTCTTTCACATATATGATATATGTATGATGTATGTACACAGGCATAGGAAAACATCCACAAAGCAATAAGACCAAGATTTGACCAGGGTTTTCTCTGGGTGGTAAGATTACGGATGACTTTCCCCTTTACAATGGGCACATATTTGTTTGTAAGGTAAAACTAAAATTGTTTTTAGTTTTAAGAAATGCTTCTGCAGTCTTCTCTAGGTTGAGCCATGAGCTGCCTCCCTCCTTCTCCCCTATCAGAACTTACTTTTCTGCATTTCTTTGCACAGGTTAGGGCTCTCTCTCTCAGTGAGTCAACATGGAGTCACGACAGCACAGGGAAAAGCTCATAACTAGGGCAGATGGGAGGGCTTGCCACAGCTTCTGGCACCCCCTTGGGAATGGCCTGTTTGGCGCTGTAGGTGGCTGAGGCCACATGCAGGGGTCCGTCCACACTGTGGTCCTTCCACGTCGCGCAAGTGAGCAGAGGCTTGCCTGACCTCACTCGACTCCCCCAGACCATCCAACATAGTGTCAGCCTCTCATTCTCTCTGTTAACTCTCATATTGCTTTGAAATCCCAAAGTCTACACCATGTCTCTAAATAGTGATTTTGTTTTTCTGGGAAAAATTCGCCCTGAGCTAACATCTGTTGCCAATCCTGCTCTTTTTTTTTTTTTCTCCTCCTTAAAGCCCCAGTGCATTGTCATATATCTACTTGTAAGTCCTTCTAGTTCTTCTATGTGAGCTGCTGCCACAGCATGGCAACTGACAGACGTGTGATATGGTTCTGTGACCAGGAAACAAACCTGGGCTGCCGACGCGGTGAGAGCACTGAACTTGAACCACCAGGCCATCAGGGCTGGCTCTCTAAAGAGAGATTTTAAACAGTGATAGATTCTACTCCAGTCCAATTCAGCCAGCATTCATCTTACTGCTTACTTCGGCCAGATGCTGAGTCCAGCTATTGGGAAGCAATGATCACCAAGACAAGGGTCTACCCTCAGACAGGGCCCATGGCTGATGGGGCACCAATTAGGTGCCAAGCACTTTGTTGAGGACTCTATATACATTCTCACTTTTAATTTAATCGATACAGCAACCCTTTGGGTAAGCACTAATATCTTTATGGTGCAGATGATAAAGTTAAGGTTTGGAGAATGTTGACTACTTGTTTAGATAGCAAGATGGGAATTTTTTTAAATTGAAGTATAGTCGACATGCAATACATTAGTTTAAGGTTTACAATACAGTGATTTGACATTTATATACATTACGAAGTGATCATCATGACAAGTCTAGTTACCATCCGTAACCACACAAAGTTATTATAATATTATTGACTATATTCCCTGTGCTGTACATTACATCCCCACGACTCATTTATTTTATAACTGGAAGTTTATACCTCCTGATCCCCTTCACCTATTTTGCTCACGCCCCTCCCCTTCCCTCTGGTGACCACCAAGTTTGTTCTCTGTATCTCTGTTTCTGTTTTGTTTTGTTTTTTAGATTATACATATAAGAGACATCATACAGTATTTGTCTTTCTCTGTCTGATTTATTTCACTTAACATAATACCCTCTGGGTCCACCCATGTTGTCACAAATGGCAAGATTTCTTTTTTATGGCTGAGTAATATTCCATTATGTATATCTATGCCACATCTTCTTTATGGATTCATCTATGGATGGACACCTAGTTTGCTTCCATATCTTGGCTGTTGTAAATAATGCTGCAATGAATGTAAGTATGCATATATCTGTTCAAATTAGTGTTTCATTTTCTTCAGATAAATACCCAAAAGTGGAATTGCTGGATTGAATGGTAGTACAAGATGGGAATTTAAATCCAGTTCTGTCTGACTCTACTACTACTATTACTCTACTCTAACTGCCTTCAAGGCCATTACACAGTTCTCAGTTAGCAATAGATCACAGTTTTTTATTATTTTGAACCACTGTATACTTTTAAGTATTTCCATCATTATAAGGAGACATTGCTATAATCATGCACATATGCATAGCTTTTTCTGACCTTTAAAAAAAAATCTTACACACACACACACACACATTTTATATGTGTGTGAGAAAAAGACTGGGGGAAAATACACTGAACACTTAACAATTATATGTGGGGGGCGGGATTGTGCATGGGAGGCATAGGAAAAATAACTTCTAATTTTTTAAAAAATAGACTTTATTTTTTAGAGCAGTTTTAGGCTAACAGCAAAACTGAGGGAAAGGTGCAGAGATTTCCCATATATCTCCTCCCCGATACCCCTAGCCTCCCCGACTATTCACATCCCCCACCAGAGTGGCACATTTGTTACAATCGATGAACCTGAATTGACACATCATTATCACCGAGGATCCATAGTTTATGCTAGGGTTCACTGTTGGTTTTGTATATTCTATGGGTTTTGGCAAATGTATAATGACATGTATTCACCCTTGTAGTACCACACAGAATACCTCACTGCCCTAAAAATCGTCTATGCTCTGCCTACTCACCCCTCCCTCCCCACAATCCCTGAGATTTTTACTGTCTCCATAGTTTTGCCCTTTCCATTAGGTCACATAGTTGGAATCATAGAGGACGTAGGCTTGGCTTCTTGACTGGCTTCTTTCTCTTAGTAATAAGCATCTAAGATTCCTCCATGTCTTTTCATGGCTTGACAGCTCATTTCTTTTTAGCCTTGAATTCCACTGTCTGGAGGAACCACAGTTTATCAATCCATTCACCAACTGAAGGACTTGGTTGCTTCTAAGTTTTGGCAATTATAAATAAACTGCTATAAACATCCTTGTGCAGATTTTTGTGTGGACATAAGGTTTCAACACATTTGGTTAAATACCAAGGGGTGCAGTTGCTGGATTGTATGATAAGTATAATTTAGTAGGAAACCGCCAGACCGTCTCCCAGAGTTGCTGTCCGATTTCGTATTCCCGCCAGCAGTGATTGAGAGGCCCGGCTGCTCCACATCCCAGCCAGCATTCGGTGCTGTTAGCATTTCAGATTTGGCCATTCTCACAGGTGCGTAGTGGTTGTTTCAATTTGCACTTTCCTAATGACATGTAACGTGGAATATCTTTTCATGTGCCTATTTTCCATCTGGATATATTTTTTTGGTCAGCTGTCTGTTGAGGTCTTTTGCCCATTTTTTAAACAAGTTGTTCATTTTCTTATTGTTGAGATGTAAGAGTTCTTTGTATATTTTGGATAACATTCCTTTATTAGATATGTCTTTTGCAAATATTTTCTCCCAGCCTGTGGCTTGTCTTCTCATTCTCTTGAGAATTTTAACTCTTTACATATTTCAGTATCATTTGATTTTTTTTTCCCTAAAGGGCAGGCAGTGCTTTCTTGTGACAAATTATTTTTTCAAAACATTGCCTTACAATGCATTCAGAAGCATACAAATAAACTAGGATTTACCCATAACACAACTGCTTTTAGAAGGATTCCTAGGCAAAATAAAAGATTTTCCTTAACCAGAGCGCTCACGTTCCGTCCAGGCCCTGTGAGGAGGAGAGGGTGGTAAGCATGGTAAATCTCTCCCGCTGGAGGCAATGGACTTTTTAAGAGCTTGTGTGTGGTTATGATGTGTCCTGTACTCCAGAGTTTAATGACTATATTATACATTTATATGTCTGATAGGGACTTGGATAAACAGGAGAGTCTTTGCCTTCCTGAAAAGAAATCCTAATGAATTGGATTCCCTTTGGCTAAAAGAAAAAACTGGAGGCAGCTGTCTCAGCTAGAGAGAACAAAGAGAAAGGATAAAAGGAGAGCAGGCTGGAGGCCCGAGAAAGACATCTGGCAGAGGATAGACACCTCCGGCTTATGGACTGCTGTGGCCCTTATGGGAGGAGGCTCTGCTTTTATGGTCAAAGGCCTTGGGTCCCAGGCCAGCACCACCATAAACTGACTGTGTGACTTGAACAAGATGCTAAGCTTATTTGAGGCAGTTTCCTTATTTTGGAAAATGCAGATGATAGTAACTATCTCACAGAGCTGTTATGAGAATTAAATGATGCTTCGCTTTCGAAGTGCTTTGTAAAGAACGAAGTGCTTGTTCTAACACACTATCCAAGCATTCCTGGGGTATTTAGACAAACTGTGTTTGAACACCTACTGTGTGCAGAGCACTGGGCATATAAGGAACAATAATACTCAGTGCTCACCCTCAAGAGCCTGTCAGGTAACAGGAAAAGTCAGATGTGTGAAAGGATCATCCAACTGCTGTTGCACTGGAGCTCGTACCAGGTAATCTGCCACTTAAAAACATAGAGCCATCTGTGTTGTTCAGTATCATGAGAATGTTCTTCTCATCTTTCAAAGGAGATCAGGCCCCTTGAGGGTACAGCTTCTTTACCTCCCACAGCAACTTACATAGTGTTGAGCAAATCATATCTGTTACCATGTGTGGAGGGCTCTCTTTGGACTAGGCTCTGTCTTAAGATATTTTACAAATGTGTTTAGATATATCCTATGTGATCTTTAAAGCAACCCTGAGAGATAAGTGATATTATAACTTCAGTTTTACAATGAGAGAACAGAGGCACAGAGAAGTTAAGTAACTTTCATGTGGTCTCTCATCTGTTGAGTGGTGGAGTCAGAATCTTGAATCTTGATTTATCTGACTTCACAGCCCATATTCTTCATTGTCTTTCTAGGAGCTCTGGAAATTTATTGACTAGTTGTTAAACTCATCTCAAGGCCTAAAGTAGAGAACTCAGTGTTGAGTTTAAGAGGAGGCATGAGGTGAATGATGTGTTCGAGGGCCTAGAGAGGCGAGAGAGAGCCTTGCACTCTTGCCACGTCCCTGGGAGGTGTCCCTATAGTTGGGGACCACATGCATTTTCCTGGTCCTGCACTGTGAGAACTGACAATATTTCTTGGCTCTCAGTTAGCAGCAGTCAAGTAAAGATCCCTGTGGGTTCCATACATGAAGATAGGTCACTCAGGACGAGGACACAGTGTGCTCACAGGGCAGCATACACAGTAAAGGTCCAGATGGATCTGAGGCTGGGGGTCATCTGTGATGCTGCTTATACAAGGACCAAGTGATGACAGAGAGGAGATGAAAGCAGAAGCTGGGAAGGGGAAACGCTGAGAGAAACAGGCCAACTGGGGGCAAATGGAGCCTTGCATTGAAAGGTTCAGGTCTTCACTGTTCTTGCTCTTCCAAATGAATGTAAGTAGCTCTATAAGTCAGAATGTAGCAGGAAACAGCATGTGGAGAGGGATGGTCAACAAGGGCTTCATAAAGGGGCTATTTACAGAAAGTCAGAAAAACCAACCTGTGATGGTGAAGCACCCTAGGGCTAGCAGTAGGGAGAAATGCTACCCCTCCCCCCCTCCCCGTTCCCCCCCCCCCCGCCCCCCGGCCTGAAAGGGGCAAGGGGACAATAGCAGATATGGGAACACCCTGGGAGCTTTAGCTGTAGGTCAGGCCCCTTCACAGGAGCTGTGGGCTTTCACAGAGGAACACAGCCACTGCCAATCTGCAGCTTGGTGGGAAGTGAACCAGGGGAATAAACACCCCAACTTCTCCTATTGCACACTCTGATTTCCTGCCACTCACATAGGTTTCACCCAACCAGATGCTAGATAGCAAGAGAGCCAGCTTGTGTTATTTGTAGCAGTCAGCAATATGAACACAGAGCAGAGAAAGATGGATCTGGAGGGCCAAATGGAGAATACACAGTGCCTTTGTCCACAGAAATGCTTAGAAACCACTTTAAAAATAACCAAGAGGCTATCAATGGGGAAGTATCTAAATAAACTGTGATATGTCCACACAAGTGAACACTATGCAGCAGTCGCAAAGATAGAAGAGATCAATAAGGATCGATGTGGCTGGATCACCGAGACACATCATTGAATGGTGAAGCAAATTGCAGAAAGATGCCTAGAGTAGGATGGCATGTTTATCATATGCACCCGGGTGCACACACACACACACACACACTCCCAGAAGTCTATTAAATGCCCCAAGCCTATTGTCCATTATGGTGTCTCCTGTACATGTATATGTATATGCCCGTAAAGTCTGGAATGATAAACAGTAGTACCTCCTTATTCATGGTTTCGCTTTACCCAGTTTCAGTTACCCAAGATCAACCACAGTCTGAAACTATTAAATGGAAAATTCCAGAAATAAACAATTCATGGGTAGCGTGATGAAATCTTGCGCCATCATGCTCCCTCTCATCCAGGATGTCAATCATCCCTTTGTCCAACATATCCACCCTGTATACCTACCCGCCCATTAGTCACTTAGTAGCTGGCTCCGTTATCAGATGACTGTGGCGGTATCACAGTGCTCGTGTTCAAGTAAATCTTGTTCTATTCAATACTGGCCCCAAAGCCATCTTTATTATTAATGGTTGTTAATCTCTTACTGTGCCTAATTCATAAATTAAACTTTATCATAGGTACGTGCGTATAGGAGACAACATGGTGTATATAGGGTTAAGTACCATCTGTGGATTCAGGCATCCACCGGGGTCTTGAAATGTATCCCCCACAATGAGGGGGGACTACTGTAGTGGTTTGCACTGGGGAGATGGGAAGAGGCTCAAGCTTAGAGGTGACAAAGGGGACTTTAGCTGTGGTACACTGTTGGTTGCCCTATAGCAGTCATTTCCCACCCTCCCCCCATTCCTCCACGTTAACAATTCAAATTTTCTTGAGCTATCAAAGGGCAGCACTGTGCTCAGGGAAGGTAGGGCCAGGTGTCAAATCATGATTGGTCTAAGCCAGGTATACTTATACAACTCTTCTCTGCCCGTCATTTGTCTGGGGGTAGGCATGTGACCTGGTCTGCTGGTGACTTCTAGTAAGTATTTTTTGCTCTAATAATAAAGAGAGTATAGTGGAGGAAGAGTGCGGCCTCTTCCCTTCCTTTCAGTCTTGGGGTGATGTTGTTTGAAAAGGTGATGCTTGGAGCTATGGCAACCATCTTAAGACCATGAGGGAAAGGCCAGGAGAACTGTAGAGACCTCAGTCCAGCATCCTGACATCTTCTTGCTGTTCCAAAGCAGACACCATTCTCCTTAACTTCTTGTTACCTGAGATGTTTAAATGCCTTTGTTGCCTCAACCACTGCTAGCCAGGCATTCTGTTACAATTAAATACATCCTAACCAATATAGTAGCTTAATCTGAAATAGTTTTAAGTATTTTCTCAGGAGAATTTATTTCTGAGCTACTTGTGCAATTAAACATTGTTTGGTGAAGCTACCACAGGCAGCTGCACTCCATCTCCAGAACCTACCTGGTCCACCTTCTGCTGGCTCCCTGAGGCTCTCTGGGACCTTCGGGGTCCTTGTTTGCCTCTGGGCTGCCTGCTGAGCTGCTTTGATTGATGACTTAGGGGAATAAGACTTTTGACATATACCATCTACCCCTCCTGGGGCCTCCATCCCCTGCACCCCCTCAGGCTGGGGACCCACTGTCTGGGGCTGCTGTCCCACAGCACTCTCTGCGGGGAGTGAGGAGGTGGGGAGGCTGTCATCTGGTAACAAAAGAGGTCTAGGGAGACTAGAGAGGTGCAAAGTGGGAGCGGCCAGGGGGTCGAGGCCGAAGGCTAAGAGCACCAGCATCTCAGCTGATTCCTTTGTTCTGCTCCTAGGCCTGGCGGATGAACATTACAAAGACGCTCCTTCCCGGTTTATACAAGGGAGTCACGTAGCTCCTGCTATTTCTGAGGATGCTTTAAAATCGCTAGTACTCATTGCTTCTGCTGGAGGTCCTGTACGCTGGATTTTATCCCACCAGCGATGGGGGCTTGTGAAAAAATGTTAAAGAGGAGACCGGGGGCGTGGGCAGGTTTGCGTTTGCGGAAGGTCATTCTGAAGGTGGAAGTCTGTGGGTAGGCCCGTACGCTGAGGGAGAGAAGCTGAGGTTTCAGTTAGGGACCGGGATGGGGGTGCGGGGAATGGAAGGGGTGTGAGTTCCCCGCTCCCCTTCACCGTGGGCGATGCTCTATATACGGAGGCAAGGCCCGTTTTCTGCATTCTTCAGAGCAAGGGCAGAGATGTTTGGGATGCTGCTGTCAGGGGCTGTTGGGGGAGCTCTCTCTAAGAAGGGTTTCCTTGGCGGCGTTGGGCGGTCAGTCCCACGTCAATCATCTCGTTGCAGTGGGGCTCGGCAGGGACTGGACTTCTGCTGTTCCTTGGCCGCCCTGAGCTCTGCACGCCCACGATAAATGGTTGGTACCCCCTTCCTCCATCTCTCTCCACCTGCCCTCTTCCTGTTAGTTCTTCCTCCCCAAACCTAGAGAGGGCTGCATTCAGGTTCACAGGAAAAGGATACCTGTAGTTAAAGGCTTACGTGGGAGGGAGCGGATCAGGAAAAGCAAACTTTTGCCTCAGATGCCCGGCTGTTTTATTATGCATGCTTCTCTCTTTCTCACTGTTTTTTGGAAAGGCCGAAAATAAACACTCTTGTAATACTGACTTGTAATTCACACTTTCCTGACAAGTTACTCTCAAACTGCAGCCACAGCCGCTTAAAGAGGGGTTTGACGCAAGCCCCATCCAGCAGGCGCTTTCTAATTCAGAATGTTCCTGCGCAGTGGAACTGGCTACTTCTAAACTAGTCGAGGGGCCGAGAAGGGTATCTGGGAAGCTTGGGCCAGAACTCACCACCAGCGTCTCCACCACAAATTCAGCCTTTTGAAACTGCTGGGTCTTCAGGGCTGTTACTCAACTCACTTTTTCAGGTGATGTCGTGGAATCATCCAAAACCTCACCTGGAAGGAGTCATGGAAATCTGTTAACTCAAGACCCTTATTCTATAGGCCAGAGAAAGGACTTCTCTGCTTAAAATGACCAGACTGGTTAGCGGAGGAGCCAGGAATGTGACCCTGAACTGTGGACTCCCCGTCCCTGTGCTTCCCAGTAAGCCGTGCTTTATTAATTTCTTGGATTTTATTTCTTTCATTTAAGTTTTTATTCTGGGAAATTTCAAACATACACAGAGTAAAGAGATGAGTATGATGAATAACCATGTGCCCATCGCTCTGTTCCAATAATCCTCCTTGTTCTGACACTTTGGTTTTATCTAGTCTTCACTTCCCCTGTGCAGCCGACCGGCTTCATACCATTTTAGCTATTAATACAGCAATATGTATCTCTAACAGAAAGCTTTAAAAAACAATGTAACCACAGTACCATTATCACACTCACACAGTTAACAGTATTTCTTAGTGCCATAATACCTAGCCCATCCTTAATTTTCTCTGATTGTGTCAAAAATGTCTTTGTGTGATTTGTTTAAATCAGGATCCAGACAAGGTCCACACATTGCACTTGTTGATTTTTTTAAAAAGGGCTTTTAAACTGTAATAGTCCCTCCTCCCATACGTCCCCCATGCCATATGTCTGTTGAAAAAACTGGGTCATCTGTCCTCTAGAATTTCCCACATTCTGAATTTGGTTGATTGTGTCCTGCTGGAGTCCTTTAACCTATTTCTCCATCCCATTTCCTGTAAACTGGTACTGAGATGTAGAGCAGTAGTTCTCAATTCGGGGAGATCCCCCACTCCAGGGCATTTGGCAATGTGTTGAGACATTTTTGGTTGTCCCAGCTGGGTGGTGCTATCAGCATGTAGGGGGTAGAGGCCAGGGACGCTGCTAAACATCCTATTCACGCAAGAAAGAATTATGTGAACTTTGAGAAACCCTGACCAAGAGACTTGATTAGATTTAAGTTCTTATATTTTTATATTTTTTGGCAAGGATATGTCGTAGGTGGTACTGTGCACTTCCTGTTGCGTCACAGGAGGAGGGCACCATGTCTCATGTTAATGTAATGTTAAGGTTGATCAGTGGTTTCAGGAGGTGTCAGCCTGACACATCCCTTACAAAGTTAGCCAAACTGAGATATTCGGAAAGTGAAAGAGAGCACTATTAATAGATGAAAACCGGGAATGTCTCTGGCAAGCAGAGGTATGTGGTCATCCTATCCATTGACTTTTCATGAGCTTTAGTCATCTCGAATTGATTTTCTTTCACTTTCCCCCCTTAATTTTTATAAAAGTTATATGGGCACATAATTCAAAGAATCACATAATTCTCCTAGACTTGTTACTACAGCAATTCCCCCATCTCTCCCCATTTTCCCTTCCTAAAAAGCAACCATTTCCAATTGTTTCAGCTGGTTCTTTTAATATTTATCTTTGCATATCTTATTAATGGGCTGAAATTGCTACTTTTTTGGGCACTTTAAGTTTTGGACATTTTCTAATGACTTCTCCCTAAAGAAAATGATAATTTGTCTCTTTCTGATAATGCTTCCCAGCCCCCTGTTCAAGCACCCTTTCTATTCCTTCATGTTCTCAGAATAAATTCTAATTTTAGTTGTCTGCTCACGTTTTAGAGTGGGATATTGAAATGCCAGTTGGAAGCTCTGACTCATGAGTGGGGCTTGTTGACTGTGGGCTTCTCTGTAGGGTTGTCTGGCTATACTGTTTCTTTAGGGAACCCCCAATGTCAGAATGCTTATCTTTCTTTTTGAGCCAATAAGATTGTGCTTCGTTGCCTAATAGCCAATGTCTCGAGAACAATTGTTTCTATATCTTGTCTGTTTCGTAAATTGTGTCTTGGTGGGAGGATAAATCTGGTCCCTGTTGCTCCCTCTTGGTCAAAGTGAAAATCTACTGGAACTCCCTTTAATCTGGTTTTTAACCAATATTCCTGTTAGTCCCACCTTAATCTTCTGCTTCCAGAAGTACCTGGTTCAGACAATTCCTGTGCCTTTTGGGGATTCTAACACGTCATTGTGTTGTTTCTCGGCTTTCCTCACTGCTGGCTCTGGAATCCAATATGTATTCTAGGAGAGTTATTAAAGCAGAGCTAGGACTACAGAGAGGGCATTGAAACTGGATAATCACCGGTGAGCTTGCCATTTTCTCATGAGGCTACATTGCCTGGAACTGGGCCTCAAATTCAGATCCCTACAGGGAGGGAAATGAATGCCCAGCCCTGGTGGAAGCTCAGGAGGAGGGGCGGGCACTGACATAACTCACCTTGTTTAGACAGCTCTGTTTCAGGCTCTTGTGACCATGAAAGAAAGAGGGCCTCGTGTCGTCAGATCTTCCACTAATTCAGAGAAGCTGGAAATTCAGAATTTTATGCAAAATTTCCTCTTTTAAAAATCTTGACAACTAATTCTAATTTAAAAAAATGTCGTGGGCCAAATGAAAATCCAGCTAAGGACTAAATCTGCCTTGTTGGGCTGCCAGGTTTGTACCTTTGGATTTTCATGTCTGTTCCTCTTGCGTATTCCTGCTCCATCATGCAGACAACTTTTCCTGCTGCTTCATGTGTCTCTGCTCTTTAAGTGTTGGCTCATATTGACTCTGGTTTGCCATGGCACCCACTCTGACCCCCATTCCACATGCCTTTTCAGTTCAAGTGCCCAGCACCACATAACTGACTCAGTGACACAGTATTCCAATTTCAGATTCTCAGAAAGGAGAATCTGATTGTCTGGCTTTGGTCTTGTCAACTGTGGTTGAAGAAGATCAACTGGGTCATATTCACTGGCCTCCGGGGACTGAGGGTGGGACAGCTCTCTATGGGTAGTGAGGAACTGATTGGCTTTCTATGGAAACTGGCTGAATCATAGAACGGGAGAGCTGGAAATG
Source organism: Equus caballus (assembly GCF_041296265.1). Taxonomy (NCBI): domain Eukaryota; kingdom Metazoa; phylum Chordata; class Mammalia; order Perissodactyla; family Equidae; genus Equus; species Equus caballus. The sequence continues at coordinate 52,044,587 of NC_091698.1, read as the reverse complement.
ACCTTAGAAAAATTTGGTCTAACCTCGTCATATTACTTGTGAAGAAACTGGGGCTTAGAGAAGTGAAGTGGCTTGTCCAAGTTCAATGACTTTATTAGGTAACAGTAGGGCTGAGTCTGGGATTTATTGCCTAGCCAAGTTTTCTTTTTCCTGTATCCATGAAAGCAGGAAATATGTCAGTATCCATAATGCAATGCTTGATGCACAGTAGGTATTCAATGAATATTTGTTGAGTAAAACGATGTACTGAGATGTTTTCTATAATGTAAGCTTACTTTCTTTATAAGTTAGAATAAGTTTAGCTACATATGACAGAAAGTCCTCAAAACAATGGCTCATACACAATAAAGGTTTATTTATCTCTTACGAGAAAGAATTCTGGAGCTGGGACGGAGCTTTATGATGTCAACAATATCACCACCTCTTGATTTTTCTTTAGTCATCCTTAGTGCATAGCTTCCATCTTTAAATTTGTCTTCTGGTACTGGAGCTCTAGTCGTATACTTGAATTCCAGGATGGAAGAATATAGAATGGTCCATGGCAAAAAGATTTCCTAGAAGTTCCGCCCAACTTCTGCTTAAATCTTGTAATTTGAAACTTAAACATGTGGCCACACTTGGTTCCAAGGGAGGCTAGGAAAAGGAAGTTGGATACATTGTCTCCTTGAATAAATCTGGGTTTTGTTAAAGAAATAGAATGGAATGGGTATTTGGTAGGCAACTAGCAGTGTCTGCCAGAATTGAAAAGAGTTAATGATTGATGGAAGTGTATTTCTGTAGCTTTGATATACACAATAACCAGAACAAAAACATGAAGGCTTTTAAAGTTACTTATCAGGAGTGATGCAAACAGAAAAAATACTGGTTTAGTTCAGATAATGTTCTAATGTTCTGGTTCAATTGTTTTAGAAAACACTGGTTCAGTTATAGTTTGTATCAGTTCAATAGAATTTTATTGGTTTTCATAGAAATCTTTTTGAGTGAGTCCACAATTTAGAGAAAAATAATTCACAAATTAGTGTGATCTCTTCCAATTTTTGGTTCGTAGTTTGAGTCAACTCCAGTTCCTGGTTATGATGTATCCACACTAGGAATTTGCAATTATGGTTTAGAATAGCAGACATAGGCCAGAGAAATGATTCCTCTTAGGCAAGGGTTTATTAATCCTGCTTTTCTTATGTAGGAACTAATAATTCTAATGACTTTGAATGACTCTAAATTTATTTCTGTGATTTGGTAAGGGTAATGGTCCCACTTATGATAGATGTGCCAAAATTAACACATTAGCCTGTTTCATCCTGGTTCTAGAATATAAATATACCCAATTTAAAACTTCTCTCGGGGCCGGCCTGGTGGCGCAGCAGTTAAGTTCCCACGTTCCGCTTCTCAGTGGCCCGGGGTTCACTGGTTCGGATCCAGGGTGCGAACATGGCACCGCTTGGCAAAAGCCATGCTGTGGCAGGCGTCCCGTGTATAAAGTAGAGAAAGATGGGCATGGATGTTAGCTCAGGGCCAGTCTTCCTCAGCAAAAAGAGGATGATTAGCAGTAGTTAGCTCAGGGCTAATCTTCCTCAGAAAAACAAAAACAAAAAATAAAACTTCTCTCTTCTTACTCGTAAGTTTTGCATTTTGATGGTTTGAGATTTCTTTTACCACGTTAGTTCTAGAACACTACTCTGGATTTTGTTTTGTATGATGTTGCAGAAAATATACTTAAATTAGAGATTGCGAGTTCAAATTTTTTTTTATGGAGACTAGAGCGGTATTGTAAATTTTAGAAGCAGAACACTGTTGGGAGTGACGAAGCTGCTGCTAAAGGAAATCCAGCTGATCAAAGCCTCAAGGGAACTGTGGCTCGACATTGCTAGGTAGTGTAACATTTTAACGAGAAGCTGGAGATCTGAGTTTGTGTGAAGAATCCTGGTTTTTACATATCATCCACTAATTTAAAAAATTAAGATCAGTGAGTGGGTCACTACTGTGCAAGCCAAACAATATGTGTCTACAGGTCAGATTCTTGGACTGCTGGTTTCAGGGTCGGATTTAAATGCTCCACATTTCTCCATGTCCTTCTTGTTCTCTTTTATGCTTTACTTGATGACTCTGCACTTATTCTGTACTTTAAAATGCTGATAAAATATTTGAAAGTGGCTTCCTGCTTACGTTGGTATCACAAAATTTTCTGTGATTCAAAAATATATTGCCTAAGGTTCAAATTGTATATTACTTCTCATTGTCTAGGAAAGAATAACTGATTGAGATGATGATGTTAATGAGGCCAAGAATTCAGTTCTCTGGGTATGACCATGTGCTTCTCATAGCCATTGGCCATCCCTATGAACTTCATCTCGTCACTTTGCACATAGGACCATCAGTCATAAAGTAGAAAAGGCATGGGAATGGATATGGTGCATTATGACCCAGCCCACAAAATCAACCAGGGAGCAGGTCTGTGTTTATGTGCTTCTTATTTATTTTCCAAAATGCATTCAGTGAGTGCCAACTGTGTGCTAGGCCTGTGGTAGGATGGCAAGTGGAATGTCAAGTGGGGGCATGCCTTTCTCTGGGCTTATTTATTTTTAAGAGAATTAAGGAGAATTAAAGGGAAGGAGGCCTTTGTCCTCTAGTCATCCCTGTAAGGACGTGAGACTTGAAGCAGTTGGCAGGCTTAGTTTCTTTATCAGGAGAAAGCTGGTCTGAGAGAAATAGGGCCAGCAGGCTGGGAGATGCCTTCTTCTTCACCTGGATACCAGACAGCTTCCTGACTTAGCTCCCTGCTTCTGATCTTGCTCACCGACAGTCGACTTTGAACACAGGAGCTGCAGTGATCTTTAAAAACGAAAGTCAGATGTCAATCCTTTGCTCAAAACCGTGTTTGGGTCCCCATCTCACATGGAGTAAACCTGAAGTCTTCACCATGGTTTATGGCTCCCTCACAAATGGGCCTGTTTGCTTCTTTGCCCACGTCTCCCACAATAATCCACCTCGCTCGTTCTAATCCAGCTGCTCCTCCAAAATGCCTGGCAGGACCTTTGCACTGGCTGCTCCCTGTCCCCAGAAAACTCTTCCTATAGATATTTTCAAGACTAATGCTCTCTATTGCAAATCATGCTCAAATCTCACCTTCTCATTGAAGTTTGGTTTAATTGGTTAGTCAAATATGATCACCTAACTTGACTCAGAGTTCTTAATCTTATCCATATAGACATCATCAGGGTCTTGACAAAGTCCTGTGTTTTATTAAGATATATCATAAATGCTCTACCAGTCTAATCAGTCTAGCAAAAAAAGACGATAGGGCTAATTGGGTCTTAGGCTGGACCAGATGCAATTTGACTCCTTCCTTCTGTGAGGCAACCACTCTGCTCTGTCCTGTACAATTCTTAATTTTACTCAAACTTATTAGCTATATTCCCCCAAACTTATAAACCCATGAGATTAAAAAAATACCAATAATTATAAGTATCAATCACATAATTATAATAAAAATATATTATAATAGCAGTTATTATAATAAAATAAAACATAATAATTATTAGAATGAAATAGCGGACACCCATATAAGGTTTTCAATGTGCCAGACCCTGTTATAAGTGCTTTATGTGTATTCACTCATTTAATCCTCACAATAGCCTTAGGAAGTTGTTGCTATTATTATCCCACTCATTAGTGGGGAAACTGAGGCCCAGAGACATTAGGGAAACTACCTAAGGTCCCACAGCTAATGAGGCATGGAGCCACAATTTAAACTCAGGCATTATGATTGCAGAGCCCATGATGTTTTGGTTTTTAGATGAGAGAGAACCCACCTCAAACTGATTTGAGCCCAAATGGAATTTATTCCCTTCTGGAACTGACCAATCCCTGGGGAGGCCTTGCTTCAGGCCCAGCTCTGTCCACGTGCTCGAGCCATCAGGATTTGGTGCTCCTCTTTCTCTCCTCGGCTTCGTTTTCAGGCAGCCTCTCTCCAAGTGCTGACCTCAACACCGCTAGGCCCACATCATTATCAGCTTCAAGTTCAGAAGACAGAGAGAATCTACTTCCAATGTAGGTCTCAGGGCTGAGTCCGTGATCCCGGCTGGGTCATGAACTCCTAGCTGAACAGTTCACTGTGGTGCAGGACAGAGTATGCTGATTGGCCAGATCTTGGTCATGTGACAACCTGTTCAATGGCGGTGGGTTCACCAGAACCACATAAGCCAAGAGCAGTGAGGAACTGTTCCACTAAAGATTAATGGGGTGCTGTTACAAGCAGAGGGATAGATACCAGGCAAGAAGAAATATTAGATGGCCACTATAGGTAGGTGCTGTGCTTTGTTTGTTTGCTTATATTTTTGTTGTTGTTTTTGGTTTTTATACGAGGAACCTGAGGTTCATAGAAATGAAGTAATTTGCCCAAGACGATAGACCTAGAGAGCAGCAGGCCAGAATTTGAATCCCAAAGCTTGTGCCATGCTGCCACAAAAAGATACACTAGAAGTGATCGGAGTGGCAGGTGGCAGGATGGTGTTTGGGATCAGAAGACCACCTGGCCCCCTGTCTAGCCATACCATCACTTCTCTTTCCTGTCTTTGAGCTCAGCCCTGAGCAGCTCTGACACCATGACTCCTGGGACTGGTCTTGTAGAAGAAAGGACTTGGAGGGTGACCAGGAGGGGTTGGGAAAAGGAGCTTCCTTGAAATAGCCAGCTCAGTGACCTAGAGGAGCCTTGCTTCAGTGGGCTAATCTGACTAATTTTAGGCTGTTAATTAGCCTCTGGCAATTATTTTTCACTCCACAAATTCCCCAGTTTTATTTACAGAGTGACTTAGCTTTTTCACAGACCACATCATCTCCTTATTTTTGGATTTGTTTAAAAAGCCCACCAGGCCCCAAAGTCTCCCAAAAAGCTGCACTGGAAGCTGAGCGTCCACACCTTCAGAGACAAGGAGGGTCTGGAGGCCAGAAACCTTTCTCCATCCTCCTTTCCTCCCTCCCTCCCTCCGTCCTTCCCTCCTTCCTTCCTTCCATTCTGCTTAAAAACTTAAAAACCCTCCATTCTTAATTTGCTTGGCTTATATTAACTGTTACCAAGCACCTATTAGAAATCAAAGAGAAGAGTTTTAAAGAAGAGAGGATATTTCTTGGAAAGATGTCTATAATTTACTTTCAATTTTCTATAATTTACTTTCAAAAAATTCAGCATAGGCAGAGAATCTTAAGTTTGTCCTATTTGGTTTAAGCTTCAACTCCAAGGGTAGCAGCTCCTGCCAAGAAAACACAGTCGGGGCATGGCCAGCTTCTTTCTAATCAGGAAGTTCAGGCAGGCACTCAAACTCTGAAGATGGCCATATCTTGATCAATACGTTAGGCTTTTCTAATTAGCATGTGAATGTAAGAAAGGGGTTTTATTGGTGAAAGTAGTAGCTAGTAGCAGCCTGCATAATGAAAGTGGGCTCTCTGTTGGATGAAATTGAATACATTGGAGATGTGTGGACGGCTAACATGTTTCAGGGCCACTTGCATACATAGGGTAGAAGCATCTAGCAAGGCCTGGAGCCTGCACCCTAGGGACAGGCAACAGATACTTGATCCCTAAATGGTCCCAAATGCCACCATTGGTTTAGGAGGATGTCTGCTTACCTAATGCCACCTGTGCAAGTAACAGATCTTTCTTGTTTCTGGAATGCTGTCCTGTGTGTCTCAGATAAACCTTTCACGTGAGGCGGTGGTCAGAGCACAGCTAAGTCGAGAGCTTAGACTTTGTGGGACTTATCGAACAGGCTTTATAAATGGCTTTGTGTTTGCTTGCTTGCACGTTGATTTTTAGTAAGCGTTTGTACATGTGGCAGAATTTGGCTTGAGGTTTTCCATCAATGTAAGCGGGTGGGGAGTGTGGAGGAAAGCAGTCAGCCCTCACCCACCTCCGCCTTCTTCCATGGCTGCTGTTTCCACCAAATGAACCAATGTTGTGTAGAATCAGATTGGCTCAGGTCACTTTTCAATAATTCTCTCCTCTCAGAGAATTTGCATTTTAGCCAGAAAGATTAATGGTGGCAATAACAAAGGGAAAAAACCTACAACTCAAAGAAGGGTACCCCATTTTTCATACAGTACACAAACAGGAACAAGAGCGTTCCAGAAAGGGCAGGAAGGGGTGAGCAGATTATTTCGGTTTTGTTTGTTTCTTTATCTTTTCTCTTTATTGAGGTATAATTTACATGACATAGAATTCGCCAGTCTCAAGTACACAGTTTGATGAGTTTTGACAAATGTATACAGTTGAGTACCAGCCATCACAATCAGGTATAGAACAGGCCCATCACCCCCGAAAGTTCTGTCCTTCCCATTTGTAGTCAATCTCCTTCCCTTACCTCTTGGCCTCTCACAACCACTGATCTGATTCTAGCACCATAGTTTTGCCTTCTAAAAAAAATCGCACGTAAAAGAAATCCAGTTTGTAGCCTTTTGAATCTGCCATCTTTCACTTGGTATGATGCATTTAGGATTCTTCCATGTGGCAGTGTATATCTAGTTCATTCCTTTTTATTGCTGAGTAGTATTTCAATGCATGGATATACCACAATTTGTTTATCACTTCACCAGATGTGGGGCATTTGGGCTCATTCCAGTTAGGGTAATTATGAATAAAGCTGCTGTGAGCATGTATGTGTTTTTGTATGGACATATGCTTTCATTTCTCTTAGGTACATATCTAGGAATGGAATTGCTAGATTGTGTTGCAAGTGTATATTTAAGTTTATGAGAAATAGCCATATTGGTTTTTAAAGTATCTGTAGTCCCATCAGCAAAGTACGAGAGTTCCAGTTATTCCACATCCTCACCAACATTTGGTGTTGTCAGTCTTTTTAATTTTAGCCATTCTAATGGGTATGTAGTGGTATCTTGTTGTGGCTTTAATTTGCATTTCTCTAATGGCTAATGATGGTTAGCATCTTTGCATGTGCTTATTTTTCACTTGTATATCTTTTTCTGAAGTATTTGTTCAAATTTGTTGTCCATTTTTTCTTCTTCTTGAGTTCTAAAAGTTCTTGATGTATCTTGGATACAAGGCTTTTTGTCAGATATTTGTTTTGCAAATATTTTCTCCTGGTCTGTGGTTTTCCTTCTTGGTTCCTTAACTATGTCTTTTATTTGTTTGTTTGTTTGTTTGTTTCTGAACTGTCTTTCGAAGAGTGAAATTTTAAATTTTGATGAAGTTCAATTTATATATTTTTCTTTTTGTGTTCGACTTAAGAAATCTTTGACCAACCTGTGACCACTGAGATTTTCTTTTGTGTTTTCTCCCAGTAGTTTTATAGATCCAATTTGTTTTACTTCTTATATATGGTATGAGATAAGGATTGAGATTCTTTTTGTTGGCCTATGCATATTTAGGCCAAAATAATTCCGTTTGTCAAATAACTATCTTTTACCCCATTGAAGCTCCTTGACACCTTTGTAAAAAATTAATTTGGATTTTTATTTCTGGATTTTCTATTTCTAGATTTTCTATTTAGTTCCATGTATCAATACCACCACTGGATTTTTTTTTTAATTGTGGCGTGGTAACAAGTCTTGAAATCAAGTAGCTTAAGTCCACCTTTATTCTTCCCTTTCTTTGAAGGCAAGCTTTAAAGCATGGGAATTTAATTTGGTCCTAGACCTGGAGTGAAGTGAAATTGCCACTTGCTGGCCATGAGAACTTGGCCAAGGGACCTGGATCTCCCTGAGCGTCATAATGTTTCACAGGCTTGTGAAGGTTAAATGGATGATTGAAAGTGAAAAAGTACATTTAAAACAGTAAAGACTGATGCACATATCCCCTGATGTTGCTATGGGCCAAGGAGAGGTTATTCTATAGACAGCTCAAATAATAGTCTCTCCTTTCTTCTGGTGTTACAAATGTTAGTTCTTGTATTTACTGCCTTGTCCCTACTGGGCTGCTCCTGCAGGAGAATGATAAATCTTTATCTCTTGATATCTTGCTTGGCCATGTGACTTGCTTTGGCCAGTCAACTGTGAGCTGATGTGACATGTGCCTCTTGTAATCAGAAGCTTTTAGGGTCATCACGTGTCCTCCACCTTGTTCTCTTTTTCCTCTGCCTTCACACTGTCATGTGATGCTGCTGCTTCAGCCTGCGTTGTGGAATGAAAACTACATGCTGTAGAATTGAAGCTGACCGGCAATGGACGGATGATGTGAGTAAGAAATAAATCTCTATTAATGTGAGTCATTATTGTGACAAAGATTTGGGACCGTTTGTTACAAGCCTCAGGTGACTGATATGCCCCTTAAACTCTCATGTCAATTGATTTCTCAGCTCTACTGGTTTGTCCCAGCAGCAAGATTGAAGCTCCTCTGCCAGTTTTACCATAATTTAGCCCCACTCTACTTATCCAAGGACGGAAGGTAGGAGTGAAGGAACGGTGTTGAATGTCTATTGTGGGCCAGATATGTGCTAAGCATTTTACATGTGTTTCCTCATTAGCGCCACAATAATGCTGTGAGTAGGAATTATCATTATTTTTCAGAAGAGGATACTGACCTCTTAGTGGTTAGATGGCTTGTCCATGGTCATGCAATTGGTAAGTGGAGAAGTTAAGATATTAAATTAGATCTGTCTGATTACAAAACCACTAGACTACTGTAGCAAGCTTATCCCAGGTACTCCCCAATGTTCAGCTTTCATTGGTATATTCGTATCTGTTGACACCCAGTTTACTGAAATATTTTTGAATATGAGTCCTCCAACAATGACCTAAATAGTATTCAACTGATCCTGTGATTACTTATTATTTTGTATGCCCTCAAAACTCCATTTTTGGCTACTGTTCATTGTTCATCCTCCCCCAACTTTTCAAACCGTCCCCGTCACCCCCCGCCCCTTATATACATGATTCCCTTAGGAGCAGCCATGTTCTTCCATGGCCCTGCCACCTTGGTCTCTGATGGGCACCTGACGGTTTGGGCCAATGATCTATTCCCAGTGATTTCTAGACTAGAATGGAGACAGTCATGCTAGTCTTTCTTCAGTGGTTAAAGCTATAAGCTATATGATTTGTGGCCATTTTTTCCTGCCTTGGAGGTTGTAACAGACATCTGTCATATGTGGCTGCACAAATATTATGAATATTTCCACTTTTGATAGTGCCATATTTTATGAATCTTGCCACCTAACGGTAGTTTCCAAAAACCACAATCAAACAACCAACTTACATTCCCCAGCTTCCTTTGAAGCAGGGACATAGAATTGTTGCCTCGGTTTCCCCAACCAGATCATCTTGTGTGATGAACGAGAGACTTGATTGGGAATTACGGGAAAATGCAGCTTGGCTGAGTGGCCTCCATCTTGCCGGCACAGGGCATGGGAGAGGCAGCGTGGCTCTGGAGTTGGTGGTGGCTCCCCTATCAGGTCAGTTCTTTAGCTGGGTTCTGGGAGTTGCTCTAAGAAGCTCAGTCTAAAGCCTGTTTCTCTGCACTCATGTGATTTTGTGAGCTTATCCGGGGTGGTTTTCAAAATACCTAACAAGTGGCACAGCTGGGCACTGACTCACCTGAGTGGATGTCGTGACCGGTCAGAATGGAGGTGGCTGTGAGAAGCCAGTAAGACTGCAGGTGCACACTGGCTGAATGTCATTCTGAGGACAACCAATGTCCTTTCAAAAGTCCCTTTCTCCTTACGCCATAGAGATTTTGTTGCCTATAACCGAGAACCCTGACCTGGAGAAAACCAGTTTTTAATGAGAGAGAAGCATAAAATTGCTTTCCAGAGGGTAGCAGGGAAAGGGGCAGAGTCCATTGCAAGGGGGCGGAGATCCTGGTTTCTACCATTCCCAGAGCCCAACTGTCTCTCTGCTCTTCCACAGTTTTGCTATTCTGTGAGATTCTCCCCCTCTGACTTAAATTGATTGAGTTGATTTTGACTCTTGCTAAATTAAGCATCCTAAATAAACAACTGAGAGATTTGATGACTTCTTGGTAGATGTTCCTTTGTAGAGACAATCAACAGAAATATAGTTAGATCTTTTGAGTTCCCAAAGAGGAATGAAGAACACTGACTCCACACGGCCTTCATGAAAAGTCATGTGTTCCTGTATCCTTCTAAAATGATATTTTTTGGACTTATCTGACCCTTTCCTATTGTGGAGAGGGCACCCCAATGGCCTATTTCACCCTTTTCTCATCCTTTTCCCCTTTATATGGAGGACCCTGCCTCTGTCAACAGAGACAGAACAGCAGGAAATAGGTGTAAGTGAGGTGATTTTATTTGGCTGTGATGGTAAATTTTAAGACATGGTGGTTCAGAGGAACAAGGCTATGTGACTTCGTGCCCTTGAGAACTGAAAAAACTGACCACGCATAGGAGACACTCCTACCTTTCCTTGTTTAAAGAGATAGGAAATTAATAAATTAAATAAGAAAGATGAAACAGTCGGGGTTCAGTCAGTACTGTCAAATGATGATTGATTCCATAAAGGAGCACACGGCAGCAGGCTCTTTGAAATGGCTTAGAAGCAGACCCTGAAGGAACGATTTGACTGCAAGTGATTATTTAAGAGATGATTCTAGGAACAGCTGTAGGAGAGTGAGAAAGTGAGTTGAGAAGGGAAGGCAGTCATCAAAGGATGCTTTATCAAGCGAGTTATCAGAATGTGTAAATGGAGCTAAATCTCATTCAGGAACTTTGGAGGCCAGGGTAGAAAACACACCTCCTACACAAGCTACCCAGGAGGCGAGGCAGCTGAGGTATTTATACACCAACTCCCGTCAGTGCTTGACTGAGGGCCACTGCTGTGTTAATGATCTGGGAGAGCAGGCTCCAGCAGACGGAGAAAGCCTTTAGACAGAGAAGTGCAGATTGGCAGCTGGAAGTTGGGCAGAAGCCTGAAATGAAAGGGAGAAGGAATATGGGTGTGGCATCGACAGCTTCTGGAAGAGCATGCTTATTACACCTTCCCTGTCTGCAGGCCTGTGCGAGGCACCACCTCCATAATAAAGGTATGGCATGGCAGTGACATGTTTATATCAAAGTAGGTTCAAATTGATTTGGGGATTAAGATCAATGGGTGAAAAAAATTAACTCTTTGTGTAATTATTGCTTAAAGCCCATCTCTTCTGTATGACCATAAGCATTATGAGGGCAGAGGCTGCGTCTTTATCGGATCCCTCTTTATCCTCAGACTCTAGCATGGTGCCTGGCACGGAGCAGAAACTCAATATATTTTTAATGAATGAATATTCCGTAACTGGAAACAATGTGATGTATTGCTAGATGCATAAAATTTGGGAAAATCTGAATGTGTACAACATAAAAAAAAAGTATCTTTACAGCTCCAAAGTGTCATTGTTAGTTTAAGGATATATTACTGGGTGACAAGCAAGTCGGTTTGCTTATAAAATTAATAATTGGTATGTTTAGAGGTCTAAAGACCTTGTAAAACATTGGAGGATTTTCTTTTCTTTTTTAACTCAAAAAAGTCTAAGGAGGGAGAAAGAAAAAGCTGATTTTTCAGCTGTTTGTTTTCTTTTCCCTCCCAGCACTCTGAGGTTTCTACGTGCTATTAAAACCAGGCCAAGAATTGCTGGCTTGGGTTCTGTCTCTCCTTGGGGGCAGAAGTTCCCTTCTTAGGCCTCCAGGGTCTTTCCAGTCTGCAGATTCTTCAAACATGGTCTGACCAACCCAGAAATCATCTTTTTCGGTGACCAGCTCCAGGCACATGTGTTATTTCATGGAGGGTTAGTTTTTAAAAGAAAGGCTGCACAGTTTTCCTTTGCAAAAGAGAAGTATATTTTCAGAAGCTACTGTGAGAAGGGGAGTAACCTTTGTGCTCACATGAAGGACCATCAATCTGGGTTTTTAGGAGGAACCTCATTTATTTTCTTCCTTCCTGTCTTCCTTTTTCTTTTTCCCCTTCTTTCCTTCCTTCCTTCCTTCCTTCCTTCCTTCCTTCCTTCCTTCCTTCCTCCCTCCCTCCCTTCCTTCCTTCCTTCCTTCCTCTTTTCTTTCTTTCTGCTAAAGCTAGTTTTCTCTGTTATTGGTTGAATATTTTTATTGGGTGGATTTTACAATGGAAAGGGACAAATTTTTTTTTGTTGAAAGAATATCTCAGGCTACTGGAATCCAGTCTGACCCAGGGAATAAATTTAGGAACTCAATTTCCTCAAACTGCATGACGTTTTACTACCCTTGTTTCATGTACTTTGAAATGTGGTGTGTTTATATATGAAGCCACAGAGAAAGTTGAGCTAATTATTAAGTGAAGGGTTCTAGGCAAAAAGAAAAAAATGAGCTGGAGTAGATATTAAAGCAGTCACTATAAATACTCCCTCTTCCCCAACAAAAGTCCACAATATGCTCATAAACCCCTACCTTCTATCTGGATGCTGCAGAAAAAGTCTCTTGTCCATTGGGAACAATGGTTGGAATGATTATGTAGTCAATGAAGGTGGGGAAAAGTGTTTGAAATTTAAAAAAAAGAAATGTTTCATGTGGTGGATCAGAAGCTAACCAATAAAATATTGCAACATTTATACCAACCAACCCTATGGTTATGGCTGTGACCATACGTAATTATATCTCATTTTCATTTCTTTTATTTTTCAAGAGCTCAGAGATTTTCCTTTCACCTAAAAACAGGATTCACTGATAGAAGGAGAGTAGGGGGAAGAATGATAATGGAGTTACCTTGTTAATGGACAATAAGGATATAGGCTTTGGTCCATGACAACTGAGCATAAAACTGACCCTCATCAGGAACAAACACTATCTGAAAATTTTGTCTAAGAAAACCCAATGCTGTGTGCCACCTAGTTATTTATAGAGAAACACAATTAAGTTCTACAAACCTAAACATGCACACAAAAAATAAAATCCAGTATGAAGAGAGAAAAAGCATCCTCTCCTTAGTCTGTCCATTTAGAGCCTCCCCAGTGGAACCCCAAACTCCTTTTCCAGTTCTGTTTACCACTCTTCTCCAACATGAAACCATTTGTCAAGAAAACTTGCTCCCACACCCATGTGTTAACTGAGGAATACTCCTAGTCTTGATCTTTAGAATGATATTGTGCACAGTGTTGCATTTTGGTTCGTTAATATGATGTTTGAATCCATGTGACATCTTTACTCTCAATAAGTCAGCATATTTCTAATCCAGTTTTGTACATTAGGCAATAATTCTTCTCATTACAGAGCTGTTGAACAACCTGACTTTAAAAGGAAAGCAATGGAGATGGGGAAAGGAGAAATATTGGTAGCTGGGCAGAGATAATATCTGTTCTTCCACTTTTACATAGAAATAGAATTTTCAGCTGAGCGTAGGCTGCCCAGCTAAATACTATTGCAAGACCAATCTGCCTGGCAACTAGAATGTAAACTAAGTTCTGGCCATCGGGTGAGCAAAAGTGATGTGCGCAACTTCCAGGTCGTGCTTTTAAAGGGCGGGAGCTTACCTTGAACTTCCCTTATCTTCTGTTCTGTCTCTAGCGCCAGAGCATGGACATTACCACGAGGCATCGAGACCGTGCAGATAAAGACTATGCCTATGGATGGCAGAGCAACAAAATAGAAAGAGCCTGGTCTCAAACCTGGGCGCCCTGGTGTCAGCTCTAGATTGCTTATATGCTGACTGTTATGTAAAAGGGACATTGCCTTCTATCTTTTCTAAACCATGATTGTTTTGGGTCTCTTTTGAAGCAGCCAAACCTGTATCTTAATTAATACAGCACCAAAGAATTTCAGGAAAGAAACTTCCCAGCCAAGGTGGTAAACTACAGGAATTCTGGTTGGATTATCTGGGTAGATCAAGTCCAAAATGTTTCCCAAAGATTGCTTCAGATTTTTCTTTTGTGTGAAAATACACTTATCAGTACTTGGGGGGCTAAACTGAACCCTGAAATTAGGAAGTTAAACTGTCTCTGTGGGAGCCACAGATGTTGGATGAGAGTAGGATAAACAAGCTAACAGAAAGAGAGAGACAGGGCTGTCCGGCCAATAGGACCTGACCGGTGTAGCTTGATCTGTTAAGCTGATGCATTTGAAGAAAGAGTGGTCCTTAAAGCAGGGTTGATCAGCTGTAGGAGAAGAGAAATGTCATGGTGTTGTCCTCGCTTCGTGCAGGAAGAAGAATTTCATTAAGCTCTCTTAGAGTATTTCTGGCTTCCAAAGCACTGCGGGAATGGAAGGGAAAGAGATTGCCAGTCTCCTTGGCAAGACGGCTCTGAGCGAAGATCTCGGACCAGGCTCTTCTCTGGCTGAGGCCATTGAACTTTTGATTCATTAAATCACCTTTGCTCTGATGCCCTGTTCACCAAGCCATCTTCTGCTGCAATTTGGTTTCACGCCTGGATCTCCTACAGTGAAAGTACTGATCACAGAGATTTTGAGCGTTTCTGGTCCTTGTGACTGGATGGCTCACGGCAAAGTAAAAAGGTAGCTGCAGGTTAGGATTTGGCTTCCCAAGGAGCTGGTGTAGAGTGAATAATGCAGATCATGCTGACATGGGTGATTTGGGGCCGTGTGGAGTTGTGTTTCTTTTTGTAACTTGATGTATTTGCATTCTGGTGTCTGCCTCAGGCTTGGGTGCATTTCAGTAAAATGAGAGCATCTTTTAGCCCTGATGACCCCTCAGTGAGTCCTGGGACCACTTAATCGATGAAAACTCTGCTGTGTGGTCCTGCCCTTGTCACTAGGAATCTCTTGGACCAACGGTCAGTAACTGTTTATTTTTAACGAGCGAGACAGTCGATGGATGAGTCCACCTTGTGTATGTTCCCTGAGATGTAGCTACATTTAGCACACTGGCCCTAACCCTGAACCTTTTCCCTCTTCCACTCAGAACAGCATACTGGAGTGGAAGACTGCTTTCCACACAGGAGAAAACCTTGAGTCCTCTCCAGTTCGTAATGAGAAAGGTCCATCTTTGCAAAGCACAGGTTCCTTCCGTCATGCCTCGCCCCGATGGAGTCACAGCCCAGTGTGGGGAGGCTGCAGCCATAAACCTTGGAGGACCCAATTCTATGCTGGCCTGCTCTCTCTGCTGAGAGCCAGGGACACTGCCAGATTCGGTAAAGAATACGTTCTGGCTCTTCCTGAGAGGATGAAGAAGTACTCAGTCTTTTGTTGATGTGGGTCCCCTTTACATTAAGATAAAAATCTTAGCATTTGCCCTTGGCTTTTCACCCTAATTTGCAATTTTAATATTATTTGCTATGAATTTTTTGTAAAGTTCTCATTTTCTAGTCTAAAGTAAGTATAGTCAGTTTTATTTTGGAGAATAGAAAGCTATGTATTTTCAGCTTGAAATAAATTGGAACGATGAGTTGGGAGTTTGGTGTGACGAAAAGAGCAATAGTTTCAGAGTCAGGTTTTTAGCTGTGTTCTTAATAAAGTACTTTGTCTTTCTGACCCTTCACTTCCTCATCTGTTAAAAAGGGATTTTTGCAGGGTTGTTGGGTAGATTAAATACTGTTCGTAAATCACCAGCCAGGGCCTGGGACAGGCGACATTAGCAGAGGATGCCCTTGTCCATCTCTCTGTCTGGTGGCGCGCCCAGAACAGCGCCAGGCTCTCCTGCAGGTGGATGGATGTGTCAGGGGGTGTCGAATCCCCAGGGATCCCAACTTGCAGGTGACTGGAGGCTGGGCTTTGGGGATTGCTAGTGGCTGTGGCAGGAATGGGGCTGGGAGATGCGTGCGTGTGTGACTGACAAATTTTGGAAATTTTGAGGGAAGGAATAGAATTTAGTTCTCTTCTTAGCTTGTTCTTGCACAACATCCCTGTGATTTCTGAGACTTGGGTTCTGTGATGATAAATCAGCTCATTCCTCAATGCTTTTGAAAGTGACGGAGTGGGATCAACTGACAAGAAGTCATGGCTGGATGGGGGGAGGCAGGGAATGATCACATGTGCCAAAAGTGGGAGAGGCTCTGGAAGGTCCCCAGGCCCCGAAATGTCCCTAGATGCTTCTTCTCTCATGTGGCAGTCTGAAATGCCTGAAACACCACAGGGTACTTTTCCTTCTCTCTGGGGCCCCTCCCTCCCCTCGCCCTCCCTCTGTCACTCCTTTCCTTCCTGCCTTCCTTTTTGCTTTCCCTTTAACTACATGTCCAGGTAGTTCTCCCTGGCCAACTTGCTTGTGACCTTTTTCAAGTCTCTTATCCCTCTGGGCCTTTTAAAATTCAGCGCTTATCTAATGAATCTCCTCCAGCACCAACCAACTCCACTATTCTGAATGTAGAAGATTGTCACCAGCCTGGGTGTCAGCTTCTGGAGGGGCGTCTTCAGCACTCACGGGTGCTAAGCTCCTATCTCTGTGGATGGGGCAAAGGTTGCGTGGGATGCTGAAGACAAAATTGAATCACTCTCAGGCAGGCCTGGGCTCACTGTGGGGTGTCGTTAAGAGAAAGTGGCAAAGAAAGTTCTCCACAGTTTGAGAAAATGTCCTGTTGATTTTAGACTCAAGCTGATGAATGAAAAGCCATCATCCCTGGGATTGTCCTATGAGTCCTGCCAAACCATAGGACCCAAGAGGACGAGAGAAGTAGGTGATAAAGATGCTTTTATGTCTCTATTGGTTTTAGGCATTGTGGGAATTGGGGTCAGGTGTTCCAATTTTAAGGCCCAGGCTTGCCACTGACTAGCTGGGTGAACTTGATATCTCTGTGCCCTACTTTCTTCCTCTGTTAAGTGGGGCGAATTGTACTTGGCTTGCTATAGTTGAGGAAAGACTGTGTTTATTTGCTCGCTCATTCACTCGCTCGCTCATTGTTCATATATCTTTTGAGCGCTGCTTATGTTGTAGGCATTGTTCTCATAAGTGAGGATTTGATGGTGAGCAAAATAGACAAGGCTCACACATCCCTATAAGCCAGTGAGGAAGATAGACAGAAACGAAATAAATGAGACAATTTTGGATTGCAATGCCTGCCTTGAAGACACTATGGGCGTAATAGTAGATGAGCGCAGTTTGCGATCAGTGAGTATTTGTGGCACTCCCGCCCACAGCTGCTTCTGATCACTGTCCTTGCGGCATTGCCTGCTTTGAAAATGTCTGCTTTGTGTTTGTACTGATTCACTGGAACAGCACAGGCGGGTGCCACAGAGACGGCATTTCTTTGCTTCCGGGATAATTCGTTTCTTTTTGTGGCCCAGTCACTGAACGTGCCCATCTGTGCCTTGCTCCCGTCAGGTAGTGCCTCTCTCCAGCACTCTTGGCTTGGGGATGCAGAACCTGCATTCTGGGGTCTTCTTGGGAGTGATGGGCTGTTGCCACGGCAACTGCCTCCTGGACTTAACAGTCGGTTCCAGTGGAGGTTTCTCCTTGTCTTTTCGGGCTCTGACTCCCCTGCTTCTAATCGTCAAGCTGGAGAAACTCTTGACTTTAGGGAAGACTGGCCTACACAGGTTTTAAGCCTTTATAAGAACACAAAAGTGAGAGCAAACACAAAAGGAGACTCCTTGCTAGGATAATGGAAGGGGCTACCCAGGTTGTGTGAGAAGCTATCCTTTACTCTTGCCCCCCACTGATCTTTCCAGACCTCCTGGGGGATTATGCAGGGGGCTCTGGTGGCAAGTTCTCCCTCTGTGCTTGATGGTGTTAGTTTTCAAGTTTCACTGCTCTTTGGATCCTGATGCTGGATTCACAGGCCAGGTTTATAAGGTCAGGAGAATCAAAGACGGTCAGTGACGCACACCCTTTCATGTGTCTCAGCCCTTGCCTGTTGGCAGTTTTTGGACCGACTCATAACCATTTTCCTGGAGCCGGTGCAGGTAAAGGAAAGGAGCTGAGCAAACAGCGAAGGGGTGGGCAGCCTGCCCGAGCCTGAACCGAGCCCGGGCCTGTGATGTGGTCAGGTCGCTGTGCGCCTAGCTCTGTAGGCCCCGCCAACCCTGGGCAGACAGGCCAGGGCACACACCGCTGGCGCCTGGGAGAGCTCCTGGGTCCCCAGCGGGGTGGGGCTGGCTGGGTTGTCTGCTCCCAGTGCCGCCATGGGGGTGGTGGGCATGTGCTCTGTGAGGGGGAAGCCGCCAGGGAGGCAAAAACAGCAGTGTGTTGGTAAAACTCCTGTAAATACGTGCTTGGCTTTGTGACTTCGCATGCACCGTTCCTGCCGGCAAGATTCGGCTTCTGTTTTTAAAGGTGTGCGGGAGAAGACAGTTACATTCACTCCTCTAATACTCCTTCTATCATCTTCTACTGTAGGTCATGACCTACAAGTGGAGCATGAAATCAATCTAGTGGATTATAAACAACATGGAAGAAGGAGAAAAGAAAAGACATTATTGATTTAATTTTAATTTTTTAGGAGCAATATGGAATTGTAGTTATGTAAGAGAATGCCTTTATTCTTAGGAGATGCATGTTGAACTACTTAGGTGTGAAGTGTCATGATGTCTGTAATTTACTCTCAAATAGTTCAACCAAAAAATGTGTCTCTGTGTATGTCTGTGTGTGTGCACGCACGAGCGCGTATTGAGGGAAAGAGAAAGTTCTTTAGTTAACAGGATGTTAACTATGGGGAGGTCAAATCACTAGTTCTCAGTGGGAGTGATTTTGCCCACCGGGGGACGTTTGGCAACGTCTGCAGACAATTTTGGTTGTCACAAATGGGTGTGTGTGCGATGCCAATGGCGTCTAGTGCGTAGATGCCAAGGATGCTGTTAAACATCCTACAATACACAGGGCAGCCCCCACAACAAAAAATTATCTGGCCCCAAATGTCAGTATTGCGGAGCTTGAGAAACTCTGCTGTAGGTGAAAAGTGTTTTTGCATCATATTTTCAACTTTTCTGTAGGTTTGAAAACTTTCGAATGTAAATAAATGAATGAATCAAAACAGACTAATGAAGAATTGAAAGTCTCAGCGTCTATCCTATGTTGCACGTGGTGAAGGTAATCATCGTTTGGTAAAACTTGTTTTGTTTCAGTCATATATCTGTTTACGTGCTCTGGATTGCAGTATAAAAGTATTTCTTATGGGGCTTATGCTTAAATGTTTGAGAAATTTTGCTTAATTCATATCCCCTTGGCTGCACTTGCTGTTGGGGAGATAGAGAAGCTTGTCAAACTCTACCCGCTTTCAACACATCCACAATTTATTTATTTATTTATTTGTTTAAGGTATGCTTTTTTTGGGGGGGGGTGAGGAAGATTGGCCTTCAGTGAACATCTGTTGCCAATCTTCCTCCTTTTTCTTTTTCTCCCCAAAGCCCCCCAGCACATAGTTGTATATCGTAGTTGTAGGTCCTTCTAGTTCTTCTCTGTGGGACGCCACCTCAGCATGGCTTGATGAGTGGTGCTCACTCTGAGCCCAGGATCCGAACTGGCAAACCGGCAAACAAACTGCCGAGGTGGAGCGTGTGAACTTTACCACTCTGCCACAGGGCTGGCCTCTCATCCACAGTCTCATTACTCATTGTTTTGTGTTTATAGTGTGTCATGCACTGTGCTAAGCAGTTTACAAGAGCTGTTCTATTTAATCTTCACAAGAACCCCTGTGAAGTAGATATTATTCCTCTCCTCATTTTATAGGCAAACTGAGGCTCAGAGATTAAATTGATGGCCCCAGGGCACACAGCTAGTAAATGGCAAAACAGAGACTCAGGTGTCTTAGACTCCCAAATCCAAACCTCGTCATTATTTTGCCATGTCTCCAGGCCTCTCAGGCTTTCCAACACCGTTGCTTGGTTTGGAAACGAGAGGAGCCTGCCTCTCCTGGCGGTTGGTGTATGCGTGTCAGCGAGCGGCCGTGCCCTGTGCTCTCTTCCAGTCCGTCTTCTGGAGTCAGCGACGTGCGTCTGAGTGCTGTTTTTGGTCCTGAAGAAAGATAGTGCTCATCTTGAAGTGTTTTGACGAGAAAAGAATCTTTAGGGCTGAATGGCAAAAAGGCAACAAGGGATCATGAAAATATTTGACTCAGATTCCAACCTGATTAAGTCAACCCTAAATACAGATTTCCAAAAAGCCTAGAGGGCTGTGTTTGAGGCGCGAAAGTGAGGAGCCCACGCCTCTCCTTCTGCCTGGACAGTTCTGGAGTGTAAATGAGGCTTCAGAGAGTTGACTGGGGTTCTAATGTGGCCCCAACCCTTTGTGATCAGTGTACAGATGCCAGGAGGCCCCAAACTATATGTGGGCTGTCAAGTCTTAGGACAAGAGTGGACCAAGTCCAATCTCGAGAGGGAGAGCACTGACTTCTGGTCAGGATGCCCTTTTGGCTAAAGGCCATTCCCCGTTTCTAACTCTAGCTGAAAACCTTCAGTTATCTCTAACTCCCGATTCTCACCTTCCACCTTTTTTTTCTTTCTTTTTTTTTTTTTTGCTGAGGAAGATTTGCCCCGAGCTAACATCTGTGCCAATCTTCCTCTATTGCCACCACAGCATGGCCACTGACCAGTGGTGTAGGTCTGCATTCAGGAACTGAACCTGGGCCGCTGAAGTGGAGTCTGCTGAACTTAACCACCTGGACACGGGGCCAACCCATCACCTCCCACTTTTACATGGTCACTTACTCCTGGCAATTCTAATGAGGTGCTGTTTCTGCACTGCAATTTTCACTGCCTTGACTTCGATCCCCATTACATGTCACCTAGAGTCCAGGTCCTAGACCACTGCAATAGTCCACATCCAGTTTGAGCCTCCTCCATTCATTGCCCACAGAGAAGACCACCTGAGTGAGCTCTTAAAAACATGTCTTAACTCGTCATTCTGCTACTCAAAAATTCCCAATTCCCTTTTCATTACTGAATCAAGTCCTCAGTTTGTGGTAAGGGCTCCACTGTCTGGTTCTCTCCTACGTTTCCACTCTCATCTACTCCTTACCATGTTGCCTGTGCATCGACCTGCAATCCCCTGGATAAGTCACACTCTCTTTAGGTCCACGTCTTGGCACACTCATGCTTCTCTACCTCACGTGCTCCTCCCCACTTGTGCTGCCTGGCAAACTCCTACTGAATTACACTGAATCTAAGACAGGATCAATTGCAAAACACACCATTATTTTGTACCAATAAGAAGAAACATAGCCAGCCCTGATGGCCTAGTGGTTAGAGTTCAGCGTGCCATGCTTCAGCAGCCTGGGTTCACTTCCCGGGCACGGACCCACACCACTCATCTGTTGGTAGCCATGCTGTGGCAGTGCCGCAGGTAGAAGAACTAGAAGGACTTACAACTAGGGTATACAACTGTGTACTGGGACTTTGGGAGGAAAAAAATAAGAGAGGAAGATTGGCAACAGATGTTAGCCCAGAGTGAATTTTTTCCAGCAAAAAGAAAAAAAAAAAGAAGAAACGAAAGTGCTACTAACTTGGGGCTGGCCCCGTGGCCGAGTGGTTAAGTTCGCGTGCTCCACTGCAGGTGGCCCAGTGTTTCATTGGTTCGAATCCTGGGCACGGACATGGCACGGCTCATCAAACCACGCTGAGGCAGCGTCCCACATGCCACAACTAGAGGGACCCACAACTAAGAATACACAACTATGTACCGGGGTGCTTTGGGGAGAAAAAGGAAAAAAAAAATCTTTAAAAAAAAGTGCTACTAATTAAATGATCTCATAGTGTTTAGTCACTAAGGGTTTTTTATGCTTATTAAAAGAACTCTTTTAGACATACATTTTTAAATTATATATAAATCTTATGCATACATGAAAAGAATCATATGAGCGACATAAGTTATTCCTAAAATTTGTTTACATTTAAACTGCCTCTTCTTTATGACTTCTTTTTTCTTTTTTAACTACTACAGTCAACATATTTTTAAGTGATTTAGATGAAGAGACATGTTGATCAACTATTTGGATGACACAAAACCGGGAGGGATGGCTAATATACTAGATGTAAAAAAATCAGGGTGTAAAACCATCTCAAGAAGTGAGAATGATAGCCCTAAATTGAGATAAAAATTTAATAAGGAAAAAATGTAAAACTTCAAAGAGTGACTGTCTAGAGTCTCTGGGTCAAAAGTCGCATCTTTCTGGGAGTGAGCATCATACTGGCTCTCTGAGAAAGGGGCCAGGGTAGGACAGGATTGACAGGCCTGTCGGCCCTAGTCGGGCATCAACAAACAGACAGAGGAGAGCCCAATTGGTGGACAGCATGAGAAATGAACATTGTAAATGACCACCTAGTAACTTGTGAAATGTAAGACTCCATATAAACATTACACCGCCTCTGAAGAACGCAGGACGCCCTGAGCTCGGTCATGTGCTCTGTTGGTGGGAGTTTCTGGGCGGTTTCCCTGGTAAGATGTTCCTTGAGGAGGTGCCGGCCGTTCAGCTGCGGTGGGGGCCTGGGAGGCTAACCCTTCACAGCTACGGAGCAGAGGCCGACTACTGTGCGTGGACCCCATCAGACAGTGGGGCCTGGCAGCACTCCTTCCTGTTGTTTAGAACGTTTTAGAAATCAAGCTAAATAGAGTTCCTAGAGAAGATTTATTGCCCAACTGATCACTCTGAATGGAGAGCTCTGGTCTAATAAGAGTTCACTTATTTATTAAAGCAGTTTTATCTTCAAGTGTTTCGGGAGCCGAGTAGTTTGGTCTCCTTGGCGAGAGCTGTGTATTCTCACCTTAGCTCTTAGTTAAGCTCACAGCAGGTGGATGTGCAAGCTGGAAGGAGGGAACGCTGCCATTTTAATGCTGGCAATGAGATGCCACGTCTTCACTTGGCTGCGAGGACAGTCCAGAGGTGGGCTGTCTGGACCCTTAGAAGAGGGATCAGTGGGGACGGGTCCTCTGCTTCTGGAAGGAAGACCTGGGACCAGTGCTTTGCAAGCCTGTTCTTTGTCTCTGTCGCACTTGCTGCTCAACCCTCCAGGCTTTTAGGCTCTGGTGTGCAGCCCCTGCTGTGGTCATTTGAGATGAGGTAAAAGGGGTCTTCTGAGGGCCAGATGCTCTGCCGTCAGCACCGGCTGGGGGCACTCTAGCAGGTGGGGGTTCTATTGGTTCATGCAACTGTCATCAGCCCAGAATTTTAGGATTTTGTGCCAACAGATAGTTGTCATCCACCTCTCCCTCCTCTGTTGTTCTCTTAGGAGGTTAGTAATGATTAACTTATATTTTATTAATTTCACAGCTTCCCGCTTTCACTCTTAAATCATTTGTAGCTATAATATATAGGGATGGACCCTCATCCATAGACGCTGTTTCCACAGAACTCTTGAAATGAAGGTTGAGTCATCACATAGTTTTGTGTGTGGATGGGGAAGAACCTGATAGTGGCATTTTTTCCCCCAGTTTTTTATTTATTGTAGTAAAATATATATAACATAAAATTGACCATTTTAACCATTTAGAAGTGTACAATTCAGTGATATTAAATATATTTGTATTGTTGTGTAACCATCACCACCATCCATCTCCAGAATGTTTCTTTTTTTTCTTTTATAAGGAAGATTAGCTCTGAGCTAACATCTGCTGCCAATCCTCCTCTTTTTTGCTGAGGAAGACTGGCCCTGAGCTAACATCCGTGCCCATCTTCCTCTACTTTATATGTGGGATGCCTGCCCCAGCATGGCTTGACAAGAGGTGCCATGTCCACACCCAGGACCCAAACCAGCGAACCCCAGGCCGCAGAAGCAGAACATGCAAACTTAACCGCTGCGCCACTGGGCTGCCCCTCCCAGAACGTTTCTAATCTTCCCAGTTTTCCCCATTCAAAAAAGAATCGAGCTATCTTTCACGCACCATAGGATTCTCCCCTTTTCCAGTGTACAGTTCAGTGGTTTTTAGTTTACTCTTGAGGTTGTGCAACCATCACCACTATCTCATTGCAGAACATTTTTATCTTTCATCACTCTTTCATTCTGATTTCCCACACAGCATCAGCCCCTCTGCCATCAGATGCCTTGGTGATGTTGCATTTCTTAAGAGTGCTCTACTACGGTCTCTGAAATTTTCTCCCAGGCTACTGACACCTACTCTGCAAGTTTTGTTGCTGATGCTTTCCTGATTGTGCCTGGTGATGTCAGGCAACGACAACCAAGACATGGTTACCCACCTACCTGGCTGCCAGTGATGCTGTGACACGTATTGATTTAGAGATGTTAAAATGAGAAAAAATGTGGTCTTAGAGTTAGGGAACTCAGTATTTATTTCTCTAGCTTCAATCCCAAGGTTGCTGCATCTCCAATGATCCACTCTCTTATTCAGTTCTCTGGGTGGCACCATTTGTACCATTCTGAACTCCGTGGTGCTTGGGACAAACCCCGTCATTCCTCCCATTGTATCTGTGTTATCTGTACTTCTTTACCTTTTGTCTCCCTCCCTGGACCAGGAACCTCTACTTATGAACTGAATATTTCATTTGTGTTTGGATCCACTGTGCCTAGGATCATGTAACGAATAAAATAAGAGTCTCATAAATATTAATTGACTCAACAATGATAATAAGAGCACACAAATTATAGCTGAGTGGGGGATATACTTACACGAACCTTCCTGGGGGTTTGGGGGTTAATCTCCTCTCAGGGCAGTTTATCAGCAAAATTAAGGAGAACTTAATTAGGAGTCGTCCAACTTAAAATGTAACCAAAGAAAAATAGTCTGTGAAATCGAGAACGTACAACATGCCTTGAAAACAATGGGAAATAAAGAAGAATTGAGTTGTTAATGGCAATGAAAACAGAGGGCATGTGGTTGTGCTTAGTGCTAGGAAAGAGATGGAAGGTTGGGATTTCCTATGTGGTAGAGGGACAAATACTGAGTTCCCTCATTCTAACCAAGACTCTGGGGCTTATGCCTTGCTGAGGTGTGAGTTCTGGGGGCTTGGCAGGTCTAACGACAACCTTGACTAGAACTATGCAGATCCTTGGGACTCGCTCCATCCAGCAACCGCTGGGTCCTAGTTCCACTTCCTCCACCGGGAAGAGGATGTGCTGAAGGCTTGCCTGTCACAATTGGCAATGATGTTTCTCATGATAAACTGGTTGAAATGGGCTAGCAGGATTCAACTCACCCTTACCTGCTGGCTTCTGTATGAGTCCCTGCCAGTCATAGCTCTACCAGCTGTCGGTAATAATTACCTACAGCAGGCTCGATGGAGACCAGGCTGGAATCCAGGAGCCCTGGGATGGCAGCGTGATAGCTCCTTCCCCACTAATGTGTGGATCTGGAAACTGTCTGCTGTGTCTGTGCTGAGTGTCCCAAGGGCCATGGGTGCCTGTCCTCATCAGGAACAGCCTCCCATGTGCAGCCAGTCTGCTGAGCAGCCAGCCCTGTTTCTGGGTCCCTGCTTTTGGGATCACCTCTGGTTCTCTTTCCTCTGGGACCTGCACCTGTCATCTCTCTTAACAGCAAGGGCCTCCCTGAGCTCTGGCTTATACATCCATCTGACCCAAAGAGGCTTGGCTACCTACATCAGAAAGTCCCCTTTCTACATCAATGGGTCCCCTTCCTCCTACAGAATAGAACCCTGGGGTAGCATTGTTGGGCTCCATGTTCCAGAATTTGCTCTGGTGCTTGAGATTTGGTCACTTGAAATGCTGAACTCTCTCTTGAGTGGAAGAGTAGGAAAGAGCAGTCTTATCTGTTCTGGTTGATTGCCTTGGCTCTTGCCCCAATTTTAGTCTAGTTTTTCTTTTTCAACAGAAGCCGCCAGCCTGCTTTGTGGTCACGACATTCTAGTTATCACTGGAAGACCGATAAAACTGAGTTTCCAGATCTGGAAAACTAAGGACCTCATCCTGGACTGAGAAGGACTGTACAGATGGATTTCCCTGGAGGCCCATCGTGGCGGGCTGCTTCACTCACCCGGCATAACCAGGCTTCTCAAGGAATAGGGGCTGCGTTACCTAGGCTTCTGGGCTTGCCTGTAGCTCCTCCAATTCCTCACTGCTCAGTCCTTACCTCTGCCTTGAACCTCCGTAACATTGCTAGTAGGACCAGCAGAATTGGCCTCCCCTGGGAGCTTGTTAGAGATGCAGAGTCTTGGACCTCACCCCAGACATCCTGAATCAAAATCTGCATTTTCATACGAAGCCCAGGTGATTCCAATTCACATAGGACTTTGAGGAACCCTTGTCTAAAGCACTTGTGACAGTAGTACTAGCAATTGCTGCTGTAGAATTTGTTAAGTACAAATGCTAAGGGACTCGTGTCTACGCAGCACCTACTCTGTCCCAGCACCTTTTTGACTACCAAGTCACAGGGCCCGAGGGTAGGATCCTTACTTTGCTTATTGCTCCTTAGTGATCAGTGTTTGCTGGGCACTGTGCCAGGCACTGGAAATACAAACGTGAATGAGACATTGGCCTGATCACAATGACTACGAGGTTGCCCAGCAGCACCGTCTGCACACAACAGGTACTCAATGCGTGTTTCCAAGGTAGCTGATCCCAGTGGGTTTGTGGGACCTTTATGCAAGTAGCCTGGATGTGAGCAGTAGGTGGGGTGGCCTTGCTATGTGGAACCCAGCTTGCTACATGGAAACAGGAAGAAGTATTATGTGGCAACCCAGAAACACGGACATTTGAACCGAAGCTGATGTTAACATGAAACAGGCACCAAATAAGCCATATTCTTTGGCCAGTGTGCTCAGGAAGTTGGCATTCTTTTGTTGTTTATTTATTCACCTAAGTCCAAGGGTCTGAAAACTATGGCCCATGAGCCAAGTCTGGCTTGCTGCTTGTTTTTGTAAATAAAGTTTTATTGGAAAACAGCCATGCTCATGCCTTTACATGTTATTCAAGGCCACTTTCAGCTACAATGGCAGAGCTCAATAGTTGCAACAGAGACTGTCCTCAAAGCTGAAAATATTTACGATCTGGTCTTTATAGAAAAAGTTTGCTGACCTCTGACCTCGTCTTCCCCTTTAGCTAAAATAAAAACATCATTTTCAATTGCTTTTAAAAGTGTACAATATAATGTACATATATACTTTTTTTGGTAGGGAAATTCTACAATGATATAACAAAGTTATTTTTGATTCCCTATGGGGAATTTGATTTGGAAGAATTAGGGAAATGGAACACTTAATTTTTCCTTAATATTCTTTAATATTTTTTGAATTTTTAATGATCAAATTTTATTATTTTTATACTTTAAAAGATTATTTTGTTATATTAAACTATTTTTATTATATTAAAAATAAATGACTATTTTTAATTGTAAAAGCTATGTACGTTTATTATAAATATTTTAGAAAATACAGAGAAGCAAAAAGTCAATTGAAATCACCCATAATTACACCGTCCAGAAATTTTGTTACTGCTGCCATTTTGGTGTGTGTTCTCCCAGTCTTTCATGTGAATGTGTTACTATTTGAGTGTACATTCTTTTTGTCTTTTGTGTGAGTGTGTATGTGTGCATGTACACATATACATTTAATGTGCTTATTATCTTTTGTAAATTGTTTTTAAAAATTTAGTAATACATTGTGAACATTTTTCTGGGTTGTTAAATAGTCACCTACCCAACATTTTAAATGGTTGCATAGTATTGTATCCTATAACAATGTATGATGATGTGTTTAACCGATTCTCTGTTGTTGGAAATTTATGTTGTTTCCAACTTTTTACTCTTCAAAACAAAGCTATGTGAACATTCTTGTAGATAAATCTTTGCGGATATCCATTATGACTTTTATAGGGTAAGTTTGTGAAAGCTGAATCGCTGGACTAAAGTGTATGTAAGCACTACGATTCTGATTCCAATTCCAGTTCTGATGTGTGGGTTTTCCCCCCACTAAGCAATTCTCTGACACCAGCTGAGTGCCCTACAATTCAACTCAATTCTGACTCTATCTATCTGGAGGTAGCATCATCAGATCCCACAGGTTAAGGGCTCAGTCCTGCAAGACTGTCCCCTGCCCCCCACCACTTCAGATGCCAATAACAAGTCCAGGTTGTTACCTGTGCTTCTGACCCACCAGCTATAAACCAGAGGTTCCCACGACCCCCTGCTTGGGTTCAATTAATTTGCTAGAGAGGCTCACAGAACTCAGAGAAACATTTACTTACTATGTCACCAGTTTATTATAAAAGGGTATAACTCAGGAATAGCCAGATGGAAGAGATGCATAGGGCTAGGTCAAGAAGCTTCCGTGCTCTCCCAGCACCTCCATGCATTCACCAACCCCAAAGCTCTCCCAACCCCGTCATTTTGGGTTTTTATGGAGGCTTCATTACACAGGACAATTGATTAAATCATTGGCCATTGGTGGTTGAACTCAATCTCTAGCCCTTCTCCCTTCCCTGGAGGTCAGGGGGTAGGACTGAAAGTTCCAACTCTCTAATCACATGGTTGTTTACCCTGACAACCAGGCTCCATCCTTATGTGACGTAGGGGCATTCCAAATGTCACTGCATTAACATAATAAAAGACACTAACAGTCTCATCACTTAGGAAATTCCACGGGTTTTAGGAGCTCTGTGCCAGGAACTGAGGAAGATGAAATACATTTCTTATAATAAATCACAATACCCAACAAACTGTTTTTGGTTACTGGTTGCTAAGGTTGCTCCAGTTGAAATCCTCACCAGCAGTGTCTGAGAATGTCTGCTTGCCAGAACCTTCAACCAGGTATTATTGAAGCAAACAACATACCTTTGCCACTTTCTCTCTCGGTTTTGCGTTTTCTTAGCAGACAGTTTTCTTCTTATTGACCATTTGAGCCTCAGCTTCTCACTGTGCTGTTGAGCTCTTGTCTTCATCCCACATTTCAGGACCATTTAAGTCCTTCACTAGTAATACTTTGCGATGCTGGCAATCAGCATCAACCTCAGCCAGCTCTGGACATTAGCCTCAGCCTGTACAGACCCCATCACTCAAACACCAGGGTTAAGGGGTGAGTCTGGGGGGTCACGTGACCTGTTGTGTACTAGATCACAAGCTACAGAGAGGCAAAAGCTTTACATGAGGGTGGGGGACCTGTCTCCTTGGCCAACATTCTTTAAAGAGTAGTATAAGCTTTCTGCCTCCACTCCCAATCCCATGAGGGTTGGTGGAAATTGAAGTCAGTCAGGAATTTCTAACTGCCTGACCCGGCACCTCCTTCCGGCTCGCATCCTCCTTCTCCTTGCTGCAGCTTTTGGTGTTTGCCTCTCCTTCTTGGAGGGGTCTTGTCCACAACCAGCGTTCAGTTGTTCATACTCCGTTTCCTTTGCTAGCTCTTCTTCCCTTGACCTCTCTTTAAATATTAATATTCCGTAGGTTCCATCCTTAGTTCTTGCCTTCTTTGGTTCATGCTTTATGCTTACAAGACTCTACAGCTCTCATCTGCGATCAGTTACCTCCTCCCCTTTCTCCACCTCAAAACCAACATGTGCAGAACACAATCATCATCTCTCCATCTCCTTACCCTGAACCAGGTCTTCCTCCTGCGTTTCCCCGCTCTCTGAACAGAATCACCGTCTACCAATTGCTCAGCTAAGGAAAGCTCAGAGGCATTTCTTCTTCTGCCCTTGCCTTGCCTGCCAACATCCAACATGTCATCAGACGCTTCTGGTTTTCTGTAAGAATGTTCCTTTGGGAGGACCAACTAGAACTGAAAGGCAACCCCCTTTATCCTTAACTTAAATGATTGCAGCAATTTTCTATCCCATCTCCTGCTTCTGGATTCTCCCAGGAAGACTCTGCCTCTCATGCTGATGCATGATGATCTTCCTACAATGTAAATCCGATTGAATCCTTTCTCCACGAAAAGAATCCCTTAGTGACTTCTCATAGATGACAAAGGCCTTCATAATCTGGCCACTGCCTTCCTTCCTTTTCTGGCTCACATCCTGCACCTCTTCCTGCCCAGCAGCCAGCCCTGACTCCCAGCAGGTCACCCTCTGGGTCTCAGCATGCTCTGTGCCCTCTGCCCACGATGCCCTGACCAGCCCCTTCTGAACTAGGAGAAATCTCCTTCTTCCTTCCCTGAGCCCTGAGATCTTGCCTCTCCTTTCCCCTGCATTACTCACTTCCTCGTCTCTGGCCCTTGGCACCTCAGCCCTATTGCTGGTAAAGCAGTTCTCACATTGTTATTCCAGTTAATCATACGCCGGCCACCCCTCTCCTGCTGAGGATGAGTTCATCATGGATGGGTCCTTGCCTCATTCACCTCTGTCTCTCCAGGGCCTAGCACAGCGCCAGGCACAGAGGAGTCATTCCAGAATCTTTGTTCCTCTAATGACCTCACCCAGCTTGTTCTCCATAACTGATATTTTAAAATGCAGATGTTAGGCTCCTAGTTTTCTTAGTTTTCTGTGAATACAGTGAGATACTGTCACATCAGTGATCAACTTTCATAGCGATCTAAGTTTTTGATGGTGTTCCTCAGACACACATCTTCTCTTATCGTGGGATGGAGGTGTTCCCCTTGAAGTTTGTGCTCTCTGCAGTTCCATTACAAATTCAGAAAGACGGGGCCTCCTGAAACATATGCTTGTTTTCATCTCCAAACAGGAAGTCAAAAGGCAAATGAAGACGAAGACCATCCCAGTTAGCAAAAGAAGTGAACCGACATTTTTAGCAACTCCCTCAGCAGGTGCCTTGGGATTTTAGTCTGTTCCTGCTGGTTCAGAAAAAGGCATTTGCTCCAGCTGTCCGTGCCTGGAGCCACTGGAGGGGTAAGGGCGTTAGCAGTCAGGCCTAGCAGCTGGCAGGCCTTGTGGGGGAGGTACTTCACTTCTTTGAACCTTAGTGTCCTCACCTGCAACATGGAGACGATGACCCCGCGTTCTAGGGTTGCTGTTAAGGTTGAAGGACGGCTGTATCGGAGCACTGCACGTGGCCTGGGGTGTAGTAATTCCTCCATATGCAGCTGCTGAGAGCGGCTGCCCATTGCAGGTACACAGAAGGAAGCCAGTGTGAAAGTTCCTGCTACATGCAGGCCTAGCCCTGGGCCAGTCTAGAAGATTCTGCTGCTTGACCCCACCCAAGTGATGGTTTAATCGTGGTTACCAAGAGATGGGCATCTTAGTCAGGAGCAGAGAATGCCCTCTCGCTTTAAAATTCAGTGACCTGGGGAGAGGTTTTTAGTGGCTCAGGGTTGGTTTTCAGGGGTTCTCTGAACCCCCTGGAACTGTATGGTCAATTTGTACAAAAGAGTACTTTTCTGATGACAGAGACGCCTTGGTTGTTATCAGCTTCTCACAGGGGTCTGTGACTTTAAAAATGTTAAGAACCACTGGCCTGGAGTCCTCCCAACTGGAGACATGACTGTGTATTGCTTTTAATCTCCTAAGGCACGACGGAAACCGTGCTGGGAGCAGGAGTTGGTCCCAGCCCAGATCCGCGGTCAGCCTGCGGTGTGGCTCTGGACATCTGGAAGGAAAAATGAGAGATCTTTAGTCCAGGCTGGCGTGTGAAGGGATCGGCTTTGTGATAGCTGATGCCCTTGTTGCAGGCCCTGCTCTCCCAGGGACTGTCAGTCCTCACCCTTGGACGGGAGCCGCGCTGTCTGGAGGAGGCTGGAATGATGCACCTGGGATGTGTGCGTGTGTGGATGGATCTGCCTGTATCCTGGGTGGCAGATGTTTGCACTAGCTGCTGGGGGTGGCATGTGCGGTCTGCAATCCAGGAATTTTACAAAGCAGACATATCCAGTGAAGCTCGTGTAAATGGAAGACAAGTCTTGGTCTTACTAAGCTGGGGCTCTAACCAACTCCTGTTAAAGTGAGCCTGTAGCTCCCAGAGGCTTCACCTCTCGCCCAGCAGACGTGGAGAGAACCAAGATGACCGTCCTGGAGGACCATCTTCCAGGCATGATGTCAGGCCTGTAGGAGGAGGTGCTACCAGGGTGGCTTTTCCTCCCATCTTGTGTCGGGAGAAGGTTCAGCACAGGGTCTCCCCCGCTGGCCTTGCAGGGGCATTCAGAATGCAGAAACATCCCAGCCCTGTGTTCTCCTCAGAGACTGAAGGAGAGGAGTGTCAACTGGAAATCCAGTGTGTTCAGACTGCCTGACACTGTTCCATTTCAACACACCAGGTTTGGTGAGATGGGATGAAGTCTGGGGGTACTCCTTGGCTGAACAAGGTTCCTGAAGGAAATGTGTTCATTCAGAAGCAGATAGACGCTTCCTTTGACAGGCTCTCCCTGCTCCTTCTACTTAGAGACAATTCTACTCTAATTTACTCAGCTTTCCCTGCAAGCAAATGGAAGTCCTTTATGTTCCTTGCTGTGGGAGAAAAAGATGATTGTGTGCGATCTCAGCTCGAGTTTGTCTTCATGCATATTACATTCGGGTTTTTACAATGAGTGTTTGATTTGCTGTGGAGGAATATTTATTTCCAAATTCACCAAATGCTTCTCAAGGCAGCCTCCACACAGATTTTAATTGCTAAACCCACTTATTCTGACTCAGTGTCTGTTTGGTAAAATGTCTAGAGATACAAAAAGTGGGGAGACAAGCGAGCTGGGCCCAGATGCTTCTCTATGACTAACAGAATGTCCACCCGAAGTTGGGAGATGAGCAGCCCACTGGCGTGTCATGGGTGGGTGGGTTTCTCATAACTCTTATTTAAAGCTGTGCCCTATTGTACTAAAATTATAATTTGTGAATAAGCATTGAATTAGAGTCATTGGACCGAGCTGACTCACTCCCGGTAACTGGGACAGGGTCTGAGGGATGTCTTCATGTCACAGTCAGCTCAGGCAAGAGGAGAAAATGCTCCATGGGGAAGCTGCCTATGGCCTTCCTGAGCGCCATTTCTGCAGATGACCTGGCTCACTGCTTTTTCTCTGCACTCATTCCCTCTCTCCCTTTAGAAGAAGAATAGGGTTATGTCGAAGTAATTCTTGCTGGGTCACCTGGTGGATCTCAGTGGAAAGGCTTGAAAATCAGAATTTGGGGCTTTGAGATCACATAGCTTTCCTCTCATCCCTAGGATGGCCCTCGCAGCAGGAGCTGGGGCAGAGGACACACAGAAATTTGCAAAGTGGTTTCACGGCTGGATTTAGACGTCACTTCAAGTTCTCACCATTTTTAGCCATGGCTCTGAGGTCTTGGGAGGAGCAGATGACTTTTCCACAGTGGCACGGACCATTCTGTTGAACTCTGTCTTTCTGGCAGGTGGGAGCAAGCTGGTTGCCTTGAGCTGAAGTTCAAGTGCTCAGTGGCTTGTTGTAGCAGCTCTCGTAAAGTTTTGTGCCACCTTGGGTATTTATGTCATCGGATGCTCATTGTCATATGATTGATTCCAACTGGTTCCCATTAAGATGTTTCAGTGGCATAGAGTATTAGCCTCTGCTTTCAGTGACAAATGAAGGATTGCGGGGGTGAGTATGGTTGAGGGAACCACTGGCATCTATTTCCATTAACAATTTATTTTGAATTCATTCATTATATTAGTTGGTCAACATTTTGAAAAACAGAGAATAAGGTTCTGAGGTGACAGATTTCAGGAAGCATACTTTTCATTAAAACAGGGTAGAGAAATCCCACGGGGCCCTGACAGAAGCATGGGCTAGGGGGATGACATAAAGGCTATGACCCAGTGATTCCCAATGGGGACAACATTGCCCCTGGGGACATCTGAAAGTGGCTGGCAACACTTTGGTCATCACAGCTGAGAGAAGAGGTACTACTGGCATCTTTGGATGGAGGCCAAGGATGCTGCTAAAGATCCTACAATACACGGGACAGCTACAGTAAAGAATGATCTGGCCCCAAATGTCCATAGTGCCACTAGTGAGAAATCCTGTTGTAGAAGGTCTTCAGAGCACAGCAATTGCATGCACACATTCTCTTCCTCTTACGAGCTGCCTCTTGCACGTTTTGTGTAATGATCACCAGACATTTAGGGAGCATAATTTGTGTGCCAGACACAGTGCTTGTGGGAGGCTAAAAGATGATGAAGACCAGTTAGCGAGAAAGGACAGGATCATTTAGGCTCATGTCTCTCCTTTCCTAGATGGAAAGCTCTCATGGAGAGTGTTGCATCTCCTGGACTCTCACAGCATCACCTTTGGCACCTCAGGTGGCTTTGTCCTCAACAAATGCCTGTATCCGTTTGGGAGCGGGGTGGGCCAGGCACTGTTCCCTGCAGAGCCTGTGCTGTGATTCAGTCCTGATGAGTGTAGTTGGCCTGTGGTGCTGCTCTGAAGGTCTCCTGCTTTCTCGTCTGTGTAGCTTCCCCTCCAAGGGCAGACTTGTCTTATTAGCTGAGAGGGACTCAGATGGGACTGAGAGTCTGGAGCCCGTCCTCTTGCCCAATAGTGATTATTCAGGCTGACTGCAGATTTCTGCAGAAAAGCCCCTACATCTGGCCTCAGGAACTCCAGGGGGAGTTCTTATGGGAGGCTATCCTGGCAAGGGAGCTGCGGAGAAGAAGGAAATCATCTGGGTTGCTCACAGTCCCATCAGTTGAACCTTCCTTGATTTCATGCTGAGCCACAGGAGCTCAGGGGACTGGAAGGTTGGTTTCACAGAAGGACTTTGGGCTTGAGGGGGATGGAAAAGCCAGAAGATGGGAAGTCTACCCAAGGCATGGGATTTGAGGGCTGTCTGGGTCTGCCCCAAGCTCTCCCCACCCCTCTGGAGATAGGTCCCCATTGCTGCTCTGTCGGAACAAGAATGCTAGGGCAATTCTTTCGCTGATAGATTCACAGCATCCCATGTTTCTTTCCCATCACACATTCACATTCTTCATATCCTAGGCCAAGGAACCCAGGGCGGGGTGGAAGGTGCTGCAGAGTCATCGCAAGGGGTCTGTGACCTGTGCAACAAGCCTTGCCTGGAGATTCAATATATAATACTTCACACAGATATGTTCCACTATTTTTCAAATGTATCTAAATGCTGCTGTGATTACACTGTAGAGATGAATTGAGGTGCTGAATGCAGAGCGAATTGTCCTTCCCCTGCGACTCTTGCCTCAACCCCAACCAGTTTTGAGTCTGTCTCCTAGCTTGCTTCCAGTCCCTTCCCGTGTCCGCCGCTTCAATTGGGAGCCTGGTGTTGTCAATGACAACTTCATAATCTCAGTATGCTCCCTTTCTTCCTCACCTTTGTCAACCCTGACTGACTTATCATTCCACCACTCCCACGTGACCAGGGCTGCCCATCTGGTCTGTCTCTGAGGCCGTCTTCCTGATCATTTAGCACACTGTCACCAAGTAAATCTTCCCACTGGTCCATACAATTCCTTGATTTAACAACATTTAGGACTTCCAGTCTCCCTAACTTGGTATTCAAAATGCTTCACATTGTGCCATTAAGAACCATCTCTTGAACACAAAACGAGAATCACCTTATCATTTACATGCCCTAATATTTTAAAAATAACTTAAAAAATAAAGTTTGTGTCCCATTAACATACCAATTAATTTATAATTACTGTGCAGAATTATTTTATTATTTTATCATCCCCCTCCAAATAAAATGAACAATACCCACATGCAATAGTATTACGAACTGCAATGAATAGAAAGCTTTTTTCGCTTTCCCCACATCTCTTTTTTTTAAAGAACAGGTGTTTATCTCTCATTCCCTTTAAATAAGTTGCCAAAAAATCCTAGTGTTCTACAGAGTGCTGTGTACCAGAAAGTTCGGGAATTGCCGGCGTGGTACACCGGCACCGGCTCTGTAACACCTCACCTTCCCACTTACTTGAATGAGGGGTATGACGGGCAGAGAGCAGCGTGTCCAAATGGGACCTGCCGGCTCCCTCTTGTGGAGAGCGGGGAGAACACAGGCGGGAAGAAAAATTGCTCTCTCTGTTGGCCGTACTATTTTACTGGAACCGCTCCCCCGAAACGTGATCTGCAAAACATGGTCTGAGATGGCGTTGCGTTTTGCAAAAAGGATTGGAAACCATTGCGGGGGAGGGGGCGCGATGGAGAATAAATCAAATAACTGGAATGTGTGGATAATTAAAATGCCAAAGTTTAGCTGACGGTTTAATAGTTGGCCCACAGTAAACCTTTCCACCAGAGCAATTTACAAAGAACAAACTGGTTTGGGCATCTGTTTTCCCCTTTCCCTTCTCACAGTGGGAAGAGAAGCAGCATGATCCAGAGAGGGGGCCGTGGCGAAGGTTCCTGTTCCTGGCCCACCCAGCTGCAGTGGGGCCTCAAGGGGTCCTGAGCTGGCCTGGGAGTCGGCACAGGACTCTGTGTCTCTGGTTCCCTTCCTGTCAGCTCTTTCTCCTGACTGCTATCAAGCAGCCCTTGAGGCCTCTCCGCCTGGCCCCCAGTCACTCGCCAGTCCTCTCACTGGCCTTTCACGGCTTCCCCTTCTTCCAACTAGAAATGAGAGTGTGGGGGACAGGGGCCAAGGTCAGGGGCTACTCTCTCAGAAAGGGGTGGGAACAGAATGGGCAATGATTAGCACGTCTAATACAACCCGTCACACATGAGATGCAGTAAGCATTTTGCATGTTCAGCCTCCACAATTGCACCACGTGCTGCTTAATGTTGATGGTGGGGAGGCAGCCACGTTGGAGCATGTCTGCCTGGGCAGCACCGGAGAAGCCCCCGCTAGCGCACTCCTCTTTGCTTGGTTACATCTAGCCCGCCTTCCTGGCCTCAGCTTAGGGCTCATTCACTTCGGGAGGCCCTCCTTGAAGTCCCCCAAGCCGGGGTGAGGTGATTCTCCCACATGCCCCACCAGCACCCCAGCCACACCCTGACAGTTACAATGATCACTCTGTATTTGGCCAGTGTATTCTTGGCTGTCGCCACTATCAGGCTCCCTGCCTCTAGCTGCAATTAACTGTGTCTTCCTCCCCTTTGGGTCCCCAAGGCCCAGTGCCCTGCCTGGCACACTGTGAGGGGTGTCAGGGAAGGCTTCTCATATGACATACCTGCTGAGCTGTATCTTCGAGAATGACTGGGAATCTTCCAGAGAGATAAAACCTTCTGGAAAGCTGTGACAACACGAGTATGACAGTGTCTTCATTAGCCGTGGGCAAGAGGGACCTTTGAACTGTCCACTGCACCTCAGAGGACCACTCTGGCCCTCCTTCAGCCCCTCCTCTCCCACAAGGGGTGAGAAGACTGTGGGACAAGGGGGTGTGTCTGCGCAAAGCCTGCACTTTCCAGACCATGCTCTGGGTTCTGCAAGTCCAGAATTTCCTGCTCCAATGGTGCTGAGCCTGTTTCCAGGGCCAGGCCTTCTGCTCTTAGGGTCAGACTGTGTCACTGAGGCACAAACCTCTAGGCCCAAGAGAAGCCTGCTTTGTGGGTGTGTGAATGGAGCTTGGATGCTAGTGCTGGACTGTCCACACACATGTGTGAGAGGCTTTTGCGGTGCAGGACAAATGCAGGGGTGGATAGTGAAGGGACAGGCCATGGGCTGGGGGCCAAGGACTGGCTTTCCCCACATGCCACATTCCAGTGCTAAACCCCAAGAAGTTCGGTGATTCTAAATGCAAACTGGGTCTTCCCTGTTATTATGAAAGTACTTGTCAAAGTAGGAGGAAAAAGCTATTTTAACTAATTAGGAAGGCTATAATAAAAAAGATGGCAAATAACAAGTACTGGCGAGCATGTGGAGAAATTGGTACCCTCATACACTGCTGGTGAAATGTAAAAGGGTGCAGCTGCTGTGGAAAGCTAAACATAGAGTTAACATATGACCCAGCAATTCCACACCTAGGCATATACCCAAGAGAATTGAAAACATATATCCACGCAAAAATTTGTACACAAATGTTCACAGCAGCATTTTTTTTTACAGTAGCCAAAAGGTAGAAACACTGGAAATGTCCATTAACTGAAGAATGGATAATTAAAATGTGGTATATGCACAGAGTGGAATATTATGCAGCCATAAAAGGAATGAAACACTGACACATGCTACAACATGGTTTAACCTTGAAAACGTAATGCTAAGTATAAGAAGCTGGTCACAAAAGGTCACATATTATATGACTCCATTCATACGAAATGTCCAGAATAGGAAAATCCATAGAGACAAAAAGATTAGCGGTTACAATGGGCTAGGGGGAGGAGAGGATGGGTGGTGACTGTCAATGGGTACAAGTTTCTTTTGGGGGTGATTAAAATATTCTAGAAATGGATACTGGTGATGGTTGCACAACTCTGAGAACATACTAGAAACCACTGAATTGCATACTTTAAAATGGTGGATTTTATGGTATGTAAATTATATCTTAATTAAAACAAAGGAAATATTTATTGGACTGTTTGTTAGCTTGATTTAGAAATTTCCATATTTAGACACATGTGGCATGGGCCTCCTTTGGTACTCTTGGCCCGGGGCCCTGCAGGTGTTACCAGGGAGCCTGAACCTGGAGGTGGGAATGACTGCAGATGCTCTGGCTTCAAGTTTCTCGGTGAACCTGGATCTGCACATTTGTGGTGGAGAGTGGTAGGAAATGAGGCTGGAGCATAGACAGGGCCAGGTTGTGGAGGGCTTATAAACCATGAGGAGGAGCTCAGAGCCAGCCCTGGTGGCCTGGTGGTTCAAGTTCAGTGTGCTCTGCTTCAGTGGCCCAGGTTGAGTTCCCGGGCGTGGAACCACACCACTTGTCTGTCAGTAGCCATGCTGTGGTGGCTCACATAGAAGAACCAGAACAACTCACAACTGGAATATACAGCTATGTGCTGGGGCTTTGGGGAGGGAAAAAAAAGGGGAAGATTGGCAACAGATGTTAGCTCAGGGTGAATCTTCCCCAACAAAAACCAACAACAACAACAACAAAACAAACAAAGCAAAAAAACAGAAAAAAAAAAGGAGCTCAGACTTTATTGGGGAGGTCTCAGTTGTAGGTAGGCACTGAGAATCTTAAACCAGATTTTGCATTTTCAGATACATCATTCTGGTAGCTGGTGAGGAGGCCAGGTTTGAGGGTGATAGGGCTGGGGTCAGAGAGGCCAGCCAGCTGTTGCGTTAGTTCCAGGAGAGAGGTGGTACAGGCATGGACTAAAGCAGCAACAGTAGAAATGTGGCAGAGGGAGGAGGCAGGTCAGAGAGGTATTTAGTTGATAAACTCAGTGGGATTTGGATATTAATTGGGTCTGCGAATAAGAAGGTGCAGGAAGAGTCAAGGGTGACTTGGTGTAGGGGATGATGGTGCCACCAACTGGGCAGATTTGGGGCATGCAGAGAAAGATGACCTGACCCCTAGAGTTTGAGGTGGGACTGAGGAAATGACCAGTAGTGGTCAGATAAGGAGAGGGCAAGCCTGGAGGCTGACATGTGAGAGTCCTCAGCATATTATAGCTCGTGCCACAAAAGTGGATAAAATCTTGTAGTGTTTGAGGGGAAGAAAGAGGAGCGGCACCCTGGGAGACACCAACATCATTTAGAACAGGAAAGGAGAGAAGCAGCATGCCACAGCAGCCATGGAGGGGGAACAGTCCCCGCAGGGTGGTCAAGGAGGATCAGGATGTGGTCCAGGTTTAGCAACAACGATGACGATAACCTTTCCTAGCAATTTCAGTGGAGCGGTGGGGGAGGCACCCGCTCTCAGAGGCCGGGCAGTGGAGGCAGAGAACAAAGATAACTGCGAAGGAGGTTGACTCTGAATGACAAGACAGAAGGATGGGGCCAATGGAGGGCTTTTTCTAAGAGAGAAGTGGCAATGGTTAAATCATTATCCTTTAATTTGTTTGCTATTTTTAGTGAAAATATGACATGTAAGTGTTAAAAAAAAATCAAACATTATAGCAAACGTATAAAGTGCAAAGTAAAATTTGGTACTTTTCATCTCAGATCCCCGGTCCCTCTCTCTAAAAGTAACCATTGTGATCAATTTCTTATATATCTTCCAGAAAAAAATTTCATACATATGGAATTCTCTCTGTTTAAAGATGAGCGAGATTTGGCAGAGATTAAATACAGATGGGAAAGGGCCATATAGAGGAAAAGGGTGAAGACAGATGGAGTACTGATGAGAGCGAACTGGTAGCTGTGATCACTCCCCGGGGGCAGGAATGGAATCCAGAGGCAGGGGAAAGAAGAGTCTTGGCTAGAAAGACAGGAATGCACGTGTTCTGCTGAGAGTGGAGGGAGGGGCAGAGCACAGGGCTGGTGGGAAGGAGGAAGTGAGAGAGAGCGAAGGGCAAGAGGCCATGGTTTACAATGTCTGAAGTGGAGCTGTTCAGGGGGTGGCACAGGTCTGGGTGAGGCCGTGAGCATGGGTGGATGGAGTGGAGGTGAAAGTCCTAGGGGCTGAGGAACTTTGAGCCTGGGGTGTTGGATGGATTCTTCACGTGGATGTTGAAATCTCTTAAGATGATGGCAGGTGCCAAAGTTCTCAATGGAGATAGGTGTAGCCTGGAGAGAGGAACGCTGGCTGTGGTAGATGTTAGGGGTGTCAGAGCAGGAGAAGTTTGGTCAAGGGCGAAAGACTAATGTCTTTGAAGCAGCACCTATGAATGGGAAGCATGTATCTGCCCTGTCTTCCTGCCTTGGATCTGGGGAGTGTGGGAGAAGAAGCAGCCTCCCCCTCAGGGAAGCAGGAGGTAGACAGTGCATTCAGCAGAAAGGCTGAGCAGCAGAGGAGGTTGTCTACAGGGGAACAAGGGTTCCAGAGTGTTCTGGATGGGGGAAGAGAATGGGGTAAATTGGGTGGCTATCAGTGGCCCGAGGAACCAGCTGGTGGAGGCACCATGAAGAACTGAGGAGCCGTGAGACGGCGTGGATAGGCTGGCGGAGGGATATGCATGAAGCAACAGGCGTCGGGGTTCCCTCTTTGGCGGCTTTAGTTTTGGGGCCGGAACTGGCTGCAGGTCCCAGCCACATCTTGGCAGAGCCTAAATGGAGCAGCTGCTGAATCCTCTTGGCCAGGTGGCGTGCTCATGGGCCATGGGGTCCAATAGTGGCAGTCAGTCACATCTGGGTTTGAATACCAACTGGGTGTTGCATTAGTTTGCCAGAGCCGCCATAACGAAGTCCCATAGACCAGGTGGCTTAAACACAGACATGACTGTCTCACAGTTCTGGGGCTAGAAGCCCGAAATCAAGGTGTCGGTAGAGTTGGTTCCTCCTGAGGACTGTGAGGAAGAGCCTGTTCCAGGCCTCTCTCCTTTGCTTGTAGATGGTCATCTTCTCCCCGTGTCTCTTCGCATAGCCTCTATGCATCTGTCTGCAAGTTTCCCACCTTTATAAAGACACCAGTCATATTGGCTTAGGGCCACCCTCATTTTAACGTGATTACCTCTGTACCTCCTTGGATTACTGTCTCCAAATAAGAACACATGCTGAGCTACTGGGGATCAGGACTTCCACATATGAGCTTGTGTGGTACACAATTCAACCTGTAACAGGCATCCTTGGGCAGGTACCTGACCACTCTTAGCTTCAGTTACTCTATTCACTGGTGACCACAGCCGTATCAACTTCACTGAATTGTCATGAGGATGAAATGTGAACATGTCTGTTCACAAATTGTAATTGTCATCACCACCACCATCACCACCACCATCACCACCACCATCACCATCATCACCACCATCATCATCATCATTTAGAACTCCTCACTTGGTCTGTAGACTAGTGAACAGTAAAACCAGTGAGTTCTTTCTCATTCATCATCTTCCTGAACCTACCTCGGGTAGGGAGTTTACAGAGAGACCCAGGCCAGCTCTACGAGGAATAGCTGCGGGGCAAAGCTCATTTCCTCCATGATTCCCATACAGATGGAATCAGCTTTAAAATGAGCACCATGTTCAGCTTTGGAATCGCAAAAGGACAACATACTGCCTGAGGCTGCTGGGAAAAGGGAGAGGGCCATCCTATCACTTTAATTTTTGGGGGAAGGAGAAAACAGGGAGTCTTGGCTGTACAGTCTGTATGTAAGTCACAGAGCTTTAGGTTCTGCAGATGGGGAAGGATTTTTCTTCTCTGTCCTGCTACTTGCAACCATTGCCCCACTGCCTGGGCTTCAAGGAGGCGTTCTGCCACTCACTCCCAAACCAGAGGTCAGCAGTAATTTCAGAATTTGTGAGAAAGGCAGATTCTGTTGGAGGCACCTGGGAATGACTCCTGTTGTGCTGTGAGCTCATCTGGCAAAGGGCTTTTCTAGGAACCCAGAAATCCTCCTGCAGGTTGATATGAATCCTTTGTACCAGTAGTTCTCAAAATGTGGTCCCTGAGTCAGCAACGTGGGGGTTGCCAAACATTTTTATAAAGAGTCAGAGTGAAACTGGGGGCCAACTCGCTTTAACTATACTCAGTTAGTTGTTTGCAAAAGTAGTTAGATAATGCCTTACTGAAACCCATCCTAGAGATAACATCTCTGATGCCTGGGTCACCGTGGTAACAGGTCCTTGAGTTTTTCAGGAACTGAGAGTTGACTCTTTGTCCAGTTCAAGCCCGATAAGAACACTCATCAACAAGGCCTGTGTGGATGACCGATAGGTGACCCTTTGACGTCAAGGAGCCAAAAAGCCCACCCTCAGACCGTGGTAATGCCACCATTTTGTGAGCATGCGTCCTATGAAGAGCCATGAAGTTCACACTTGCGCAGATCATCAGTTGCCTCACTTCTCCTTACCTCCAATCATCTATTCCCACCCTTGAGACCACCCCATCCCTTTATCCCACAAATATCCCTAATCCTCATTTTTCAGGGAAGTGGATTTGGGATTGAGTTTCCCGCCTCCTCACTTGGCTGTCTTGTAAGTAAACCCTTTCTCTTTGCAAACTTGTGGTCTCAGTGATTGGCATACTCATGCTGTGGGCAAAACAAACCTGGTGTGGTCACAAGGCCATATATGGCCTCTGTCCCAGCTGCTCACCTCTTCTGTCAGAGTGTGAAAGCAGCCATAGACAATATGGAAAGGAATGAGTGTGGCTGTATTCACAGGCTGTACAAACAGGTGGTGGGCTGCATTTGGCCCCTGGGCCATAGTTTGTCGACCCGTATCTTAGTGTAATTATTAAGAGTGATCTCTTTGTCTCTTAAAAGTGTCTGGGTTTGGATAATAGCTTTTACAGTTTCCCTACCGGGGGTGCGGGCTGGGCACTTTAGCGGAGAAGTAGAATTAAAGCCATTGGGGAAATCCTCCTGCTCCATCGCTCTCCTCTTCAGTGCTCTCTCCGCCCTCCTCATTGTGGATTTGAGACTTTGAAGATCATCTTCAAAAGGACCTCGGCTTAGAGGCAGCTGCCATCTCAGATTCTCCTGCCTGCTCAGGCTGTCACTTCTCAGGGAGTAACAGCCTGAGGTCCCACCTGCACCTGAGCTGGGCCACAGCCGACTTAGCCGGGGTGAAAATACAACTTTTCCAGGACAAATAAACCTGAGCAATTTAAGAGAAGATACATATTTTCCCCCAAATAGTGAACACTTTTGAAATTAGAGGAAAACATGAAAGAATTTGTCCATCTCTGGTCCCTACACATTAATCCCAAGAGATTGAAAATGAGATGCCTTATCTGGAAATGGCAGTTTCCTCTGAAAAGCTCAAAGTACGTCGAAAGCATCCTCAACAAGCATTCATCAATCCCTCTAGGTGATCCTCAAAATCCTTGCCAAGGGGCAGCCCAGGGATGTTCCCCAACTTAGCCAAGAAAATTCGAAGGGCATTCTTCACCCCAGAATGCCCACCACCTGTTTCTGGCCTAGAGCCTGCTTTGTATTTTTGCTGCATGAAAATAAAAGGGGTTATCTGGGTTACCATGGTGACTTTCTGTGGTCCCCACTCTTTTCCCATGGGCATAACTTCGCCAAGGTGGCTGCCAATGCCTCCGAGAGGTGGGGAGAAGAGGCCAGATTGGGCTACTCCACGGGGCTCTGGGTGATTGCCTGGTGGCTGTGCTGTAACCTTTAGTGACAGCCTATTCTAGACTGAATGTTTGTGTTCCTCCAAAATTCATATGTTGAAACCCTAACCCCCAATGTGATAATATTTGGAGGTGAGGCCTTTGGGAGGTAATTAGGTCATGAGGGTGAACCCTCATGAATGGGATTAGTGCCTGTACTAGTCATGGTTCTCCAGAGAAACAGACCCAGCAGGATTTATATAAATATATATTAGAGGAGATTTCGTATAGGAATTGGCTCACATGGTTATGGAGGCCAAGAAATCCCACAATTTGCCATCTGCAAGCCGGAGACCCAGGAAAGCTGGTGGTGTAATTCAGGCTGAGTCCAAAGGCCTGAGAACCAGGCAGCTGCTGGTGTAAATCCTAGAGTCTGAAGGCCCAAGACCCAGGAGCTCTGATGGCTGAGGCAGGGGAAGATGGAAGTCCCAGCTCAAGAAGAGAGAGAAGGAATTCACCCTTTCTTCACCTTTTTGTTCCAATTGGGGTCCCAAGGGATTGGGTGATACTACCCACATTGGTGAGGGCGCGTCTCTTCTCTCAGTCGACTGAATCAAGTGCATCCCTTAGCCCAGTCAAGTTGACACACAGAGTTAACCATCACAGTGCCCTTATAAGAAGAGACACAAGAGAGATGATCTCTCTCTTTGTCACATAAGGACACAGCAAGAAGTCAGCCATCTCCAAGCTGGGAAGAGGACTCTCACCAGAACCCAACCATGCTGACACCCTGATCTTGGACTTTTAGCCTCCAGAACTGTAAGAAATAAATGTGTTTTTTAAACCTCCAGTCTATGGTATTTGTTATAGCAGCCCAAGCAGAATAAGGCAAAGACTTCATGAAGGAGCTGGCAGGTTTGAGTGTGGCTCCCTCCCCTGACACCATCCTTGGGAGCCACCCAGCTCACTCTGAAGCAGTGACGTGGGCATGAATGATATGTGACCAGCCTTCAAAGACTGAGTAACTTGATGGGGACAGGTAGTTCCAGTTGGTACCTCTCTCACACCTGAGGTAGTGTTCAGATTCTGTGTCTGCTGAATGTCTCAGCATTTCAGGGGTCCTTGCTGTGACACTCAGGAACCGCTGGCTCCTGCTCACCAACATAGACTCTGGACACCCGGCCCCTCTGCCACAGCCTCCCTCTGCTCCTTCACCTGCTGGACACCATCTTGAATGCATGTCTCTTCCACTGGGACACCAACCTGGAACACGTAGGGCTCACTCTCAAATGACATAGAGTTCCTTTCAAACCCAGGATGGTGGGGGTGCTGTCCTCCTTCTTAAAGGCTCAGACCCTTGTCTTGCCCTCACTATTTTCTTCCTGCTACTTATACTTTTATTTTTTTCCC
The DNA here is from genome assembly GCF_041296265.1 of Equus caballus. NCBI lineage: Eukaryota > Metazoa > Chordata > Mammalia > Perissodactyla > Equidae > Equus > Equus caballus. The sequence goes on along the minus strand of NC_091698.1, from coordinate 51,999,606 downwards.
CACAAAACAAAGACAAGAGATTTTCATATCTTTAGATATAAAGGGTAACTATTGGGGTTCAAAACCAATTTGACTTGAACTAAAGAAGCCTGATTTATGGCCTATCAAATATCTACTGTACAGCTACTTTAACCGTTTAAGTAAAGAATGCATTCTCTTAAGATAAGAATGCATATTTCCTCTCCTATGTCCTATCGGTAACGCCTGTATTAGTCCCTTTCCTGACATCAGGGTCATGTTGACCTGCTGATTTGCAACTGAATACCTCTTGAAACATTGGTGAGTATGTATCCTGGGTGTGTTTAATGTATGTTCTTTGTTCTAAAAAGGTATAAGACTGTACTGGAAACCATGCCTCTCCGGAATGCTCTCTTCCTTTCTGGAAAAGGCCTTTCCTGGTTATAATCCTCACTCTAGCCCAAGTCAAACTCACCTTACCTTTCTTATCTATAGGATAGTTATTGGTTATTTTGCCTGGACAACAACTATACCCTGACATCCAATCTTGCATGCTCTTTGCATGTGGTTTATAGTACAAATCTGGGCTAAGATCTCAAGTTTCACTCCTGATAGAAAAAGGGGAGCTTTGGAATTTAGAAGACCTTTCTCTTTCTGAACAAGACCTGGCTTTCAAAACTATTATCTCTTTATGGACCCTAAAAATTCTATACTGAAACTCCAAAAATGACTTCTTTGACCTGGGGGGAAGTGGTGCTTCCTTCCCCAGGGCACAAGGAATGACACTAATTCAATAGGACTGAGCCACGGCTTGGCTAGAAGGAGGGACCCCTAGGACTCAAAAGAAGTTTCAATACCGTAAAGATATTTCCCTATGTAGCGGAGAAAGACATTTCCTCTACCCACTCTAGGCCCTTCTGGCCAGACCATGAATTAAATTGACATGAGACAGAATAACAGGAGAAAATCAAAACAAAGCTTTATAACATGTATACATGGGAGACACTCAGGAAAACTGAGCAACTCACCAAAATGGCGGAAGCTCTCACCTTATATACCATCCTTAGCTAAAGACAAAAGAGGATGTTGGGGGTGGGGGGAGTCAGTTATGGGAGATTATCAGAAAAGCACAGTAAGCAAGATTTAAGATTTAAGTCCTGGACTTCTGCATTGATGAGAGTTTCTAGAGATAAGATCATCCTCCCTTCTTCCTGCTACAGAGAGGAAGACACCTTTATAGATAGAGATTTCCTTTACAAATGTAAATATGTCTCACATAGGGTAACTTCTACTTCTCAGGATTTCTCTCATGTCTGCAGTTTTCAAAAGTAACCAGCCCAAAATAATCCTCATGCCAAAGAGACATACCTTGGGGTGGCTAATTCCAATCCCCCACACCTACACATTCTTTCTTGGATTTGTTTTGCATTTAAGATATTAAACCCATATACTTGTGAATGTAATAAACTCAAATAAACATATATTTATATCCATGGATTAGTGTCAGGCTACAAATTAGCAAGGAATACTTCACCTTTAAGTCAACTTGTAGTGTCCTGTACTACTTAGCCCCTGACCAAAATGGGTGAGCCACAAACAGTCTTGTGCCATTCAGAGCAACATTTATTTGATACACGTCATTTTGTCACTCCTGGTCATGCCACCATGTGTAGTTGTGCAGCCTGTGCACTGCCCAATTCCAGGGGGCTCTAATCCTTAGACTACAATGTGAATGGGGTCCCTAGAGCCCTGCCACCCCTCTTCCATCTGATCCCCTTCCAATCTGACCTTCAACTCCGGGGCTCCCATCCTTTTCCTCCTTTTGCCTCTATACTCCTGGAATTAGGCTGGACTCCCTGGTGAAACTCCTGGCTTTCTCTCAAGAACTTGGCTCTGGCTCTTCTGCTGGCACTAGGACTTGAGATTTTCTCCGGAAGGATACCCTGCCCCATTTGGCTACTGGGCACTCAACTCTTAACTTTGATCATGGCTTGACCCCAACGTTTGCAGTAAGCTTACGTGGTAGGGTTTTGGACAGCTTGAGTTTCAGAAAAAGTAGCTACGCTTAAAAGAAATCTGGGCTCAATTGAGTAAAAATGGAAAACCTCCTACATGGCTCCGTATCCTTTCCTGGTGATTGGAGCAGCGTGGGCTAGGGGAATGGCTCAGAGTCAGAAGTCAGGGCTCCCAGTGCGGCTCTGGCTCTGTCAGTGAGCTCTCTGACCTCTGGAGCATCTCTCGGCCTCTTGGGCTCCGGTTCTCTCAGTGATAGGAGAGATGCCCACCGGATGTTTGAGGAGTGCCCATCCTGCTCTAAGGCTTGACGACACCTGAAGGAGTGCTTCCTCTGAGACATTAATAGTGTTGCTGACACGCACAAGGTACAGACCCAGCACCAAACCTGGTCATCAACATCCGGAGCAGCCTCGACTTCCTGGGGATGCCACTTCTCGTGCCACCTGGTGAGCCGAGTTTGTTCCTGAGGTTCGCCAGGCTGTCTCATCAACAGGATTGGCCAAGAATACCTCCCTCCCTTAGGCATGGCCTTGACACCTGTATGTGGCTCTTCCTGTCATGAGGAGCCGGGATGCAGTCTGCCATGCTCAATGGAGCCTAATGTTGGTATTGACAGACCAGCCTCAAGACCTCCTCTTCCTGGGGGGTAATAACTTAGCTCCTTAGGCGAAACCCTCTGCTACAAGTTCCCCTGAGGCTCCCCAGAGCCTGTGCCCTTTGGTCATGGGGGCACTGGGACTGCCATGGCCTCATTATGCCCCCCAGCGTGCAGCCTCTCCCCCGTATATGTTAGGACACGGCCACAGCCCATTGCTTACAGCACACAAGTGAAGCCGGCTGGAGTGTTAATGTCACAGTCACAGCGAGGATGAACGGCCTCTGACAGCAATTGCAGGGCGAGGAGACAGTGGGAGTGGGCGACTGTGGAGGGCGCCTGCCAAGCTGCAGCCATGACTCAGCTCCAACCAGAAAGTGAACCAACAGAGCCAGAGAGCTGATTTCTCAAGAGAAGCGATGATCTGGATTTTTTTTTTTTAAAGGTGAAATCTCTTGATCTTTAAATGTTGGCTGGTATTTCAGATTTTAAAAACCCTGCGGGGGCCAAAACTGTATCACACAAACCAAGTTCTCTGTGAGTCACATTCACCCAACGGCCTCTGACCAACCCCTTTGGGTCTTGTTTCCCCTGTTTGCCCAACAGAAGGCTGAAGTTCCCAGCGGGACCCGAGTCGTTGTCCTGGGAACTAGCGTGTGGACTGGGCTATTGGGGCCCTGAACTTGAACTTGACTGGAAATTGTTAGCTTTTGGTCATTGTGTCCAGGGTCAGTTCCAGCAAAATAACACCTCTGGCTGCTCCAGCTTCCTTTTCTTTTTCTCGGGGTTTCCTTTGAGTTCCTGCCAGTCCTCAGACCTCCATCCTGTTTCCTATTTCCTCATGACAGCAGGATGATGGCAGCTGATAAAACTGAAGTTTTCCCCTTTCTTGGCTGTTTGCTTTATACTGGAGGGCCTTCTAAGACCAGAAATCATTAAAGAAGCTAATGCTGAGGGTGGGTTTTCTGTATGGAAAGGGATCAGGGGCACGCAAGATGCTGCTTCCCGCAATTGCTGCACTTGATTGACAGTGCCCTTCACCGACAGAAAGCACCCTGAACACGGCCAGACTTTCTCCCAGGGCTTCTCTCAGTCTCCAGGGACCCAGCCTCACCAGCTGCCAGCTTCAGGAGCAGGGCAGCAGGGGCCTGCTCTCAGATCTGCTTCATTGCTCCTTCCTTCCCCATTCCCTGGGTGAGCACAGCTCCCTAGGGCCCTGTGATGCTGTTCAGCACGACGGAGCTCAGCCTCTTCCCTCCTCTGTCCAGCTGGCCATGAGATTAAGCCGGTAGTGAACCCAGAGCTTTTAAAGGTGTGCAGGCTGCTGTCTTGGGTGCAGTTCACTTGGCTAAGAGCCGAGAAGGCTGTAGGCAGGGCAGGAAAGAGAGAAAGTGTGGAAGAAAAGCAGAAAACGGTAAAAACTTGCTTCTGTGATTCTATGAAACCTGCCTGGCTTGTGCTGAAACTCGCCAGGAAATTTCACAGCCGGATTGCTCCTAGGATGTGTTTCATTTGCCGTGAGATACTCAGTGGCGTGTGTGCACGTGTGCGCGCATGAGCTACCGGAGGAGCGGCTGGTTGTTTCAGGTTTTGTGAAAGGTATTTGGTTTCTCCCTGTGCTTATTCCAGCATGTGGCGGCTTGAAGTTCAAGCGAGTTTGTCGTGTTGTTGGTGCTTCTGAATCAGCGGGGGTGGGGGGTGGTTGAGGGGGGTGTGTGGCGGGGTGGGCATCACTGTCGCGGGATTTTTTGGGGCAGCAATTTAGACACGTTCCTGCCCGGCAAAGCTCGGGGAAATTTCCACTTTGCTTGGGGTGTCTTGAAGCTATTTTAGTTTGCTTTTGGTGTGGGATGCCCTCTCTTGGGAGCGAATCCCTCCCCGAAGGGCTCAGCGTGTCTTCCCTGATAAAGCTGGAACTCCTCCCGGGCGGCTGGTGCCCATGGATTTTGGCGCCGGAACGGGCTCTCTTTCCTTCCACCACCGGGCGGGGCTGTTCAGTTCTGGTCTGAACATGTGACTCCCGCGAGGATTTGGGACGAGGGGAACAGGATGTTGAGCCTGTTGGGAACCTTTAAAGGGGTGTGAGGGTCGGGATGCTGGGCTGGCATTTGTAGGTGGGAGGGCTTGCCCCCAGGGATCCTTTCTTTCTAACCTCGCTTGGTTGTGCTCACACGGCTCTGGGCTCCTGGTGAGGTCCTTAAGGGTTCCTTTGCAACAAAAATGCAAATCGGGGGTGGCAGCTTGGTTTTAAAGACGGTCCTGGGGCCTGAGTTGACTGTAGGCAGTGTGGAAGCGCCCCCGGCCTCTGCAGCTCCTCTCCGGCCGGCCGTGCCTGGGAGCCCCGGGACACGTCGCTGCCCTGGGTCGGTTGTTGCTCAGTATCAGTGAGGAGGCGCAGGAAAGGGGGCGCCAGACTTCACGGTTTTGCTAAATTTTTCATTTCAACAAATGTAAATGTAAACAGCCATAGGCATCTAGCGGCAACGGTATGGGAGGGCGCAGTTCTAGAACCTTCTCTTGCGTAGTGTTCAATGGACAGGAAGGGTTTCACCAGACAGAAAAGCGGGTGTGAGCGCGTTAACTCAAGTCAATCATGCTTGGAGGCAACCGCCATAACAACCCTAAAGAGAAAGAGTCTCTGGAAGGGTGACTTTGGTGGTGGGATTCGGACACGCTGACTGGCAGCTGCAGGCTTTTGTTTTTTTGCTTTCTGTGGTAGACAAGGACTTTCGGCAACCCTTACGTCACTGTTCAGCACACAGCTCCAATGCAGCGGCAGGTTCATAGGACGTGGGGATCAACCTGCACAGAGTGCCCGTCCTAATTTAATGTTTCGTCCTTGATTGATGAGTTTGGGGGGTAGGGGTGGGGATGAAGAGGAGAAATGGGGTTTTCCTTTTCGTTTATACCCTCCACTGTGGTTTGAAATTTTCCTGTGTACACATATATCATTTTTATCTAAATAAATACAGAACTACATAAAATTATGATAGATTCCTTCTCTCAAGTCCTCCCTGCATTAGTATTGGTGTGGAAAAGTGTTCAGAATATTTTATGATGTGAAGAAAAGCAGGTGACAAAATCACATGGTTCCTCTTTCGAGGACACACACACATACACAGTGAGGAAAAGTCTTCATGGACATATTCTAAGTGTGACTTTCGTAGTGGAGTTTGGATGACTTTAGTTTTTTGTATTTTGCTTTCTAACTTTTCTTCAATGAACGTGCATTGCTCGTGTTGTAAAAATAAGAAGAACATAACTTATGCCAGAACAATCACATAGCTCTGTTCCTTTTCTCTCAGGCTGTTGTGCTTTTTTTCTTTCTTTTTTTTTTTCTTTAGCTCAAGTGTCCTGGTTCAGGAAACAGGAGTAAATAACCACTGAATACTTGAATTCTAAGTGTGTGGGGTCTATTTAAAAAGCTTTGAATTAAAATTGAATCACAGGTGTGGTCTTTGGAAAGGAGACCAAAAAAATGCGGCTCTCGCGCCATAGTTACTGTGTGAGAGAACTGTGCATGGCTAGGAAACTGTTCTTTTGCAGTTAATCAACTGGATTGTTTTTGGGTTTGATTTCTTGGTGTTATTGGTGAATGGTGTCCCCTCAAAATCCTTATGTGGAAGTCCTGACCCCAGGTGCCTCAGAATGTGAATGTATTTGGAGATGGGGCCTTTAAAGAGGTGATTACAGTAAAACGAGGTCATATAGGTAGACCCTAATTGAATGTGACTGGAGTGCTTACGGGCAGAGGAGATGAGGACACAGACAACTCCAGCAGAAGGATGACCAGAACCAGGCGAGGACACAGCGAGAAGGTAGCCATCTCTCAGCCAAGGAGAGAGACCTCAGTTGAAGCCAACCCTGCTGACCCTTTGATCTTGTACCTCTAGCGTCCAGAATTGTGAGGAATAAATTTCTGTTTTTGTGGATACCCAGTCTGTGGTATTTTGTTTTGACAGCTTGAGGAATCTAACACACTTAGGTTTTGGGCGATTTGCTTCATTCAGGCCAAAGAGAAATTGAGGAATATTTTCTGTTGGGCTTTTCTTAGGGTCCAAAATCTGGCAAAAGGAAGTCTATCTGTGTGAGCATTTAGTCAACGACGTGTCGTCTGTTTTCTCGTCAAACCTTTGGGGATAGCGACATCTAGTGGTCATTTCTTTTATCTACCCCTTTCAGTGGTTCTCCCCCTGGCTGCGCATTAAAAGCGCTGGAGGAGATTAAAAACATCCTGATGCCTAAATGGTACCCCAGACAAATTATGTCAGAATCTCTGGGAGTGGGACCCAAGCATAGTATTTTTAAAATTTTCCCACATTAGTCCAAAGTGCAGCAAAGGTTGAGAACCACAGCTTTCAATGGGGTTTTCTGCCAAATGGTGAAAACACAGTTCAAAGAAAATTCTGGGCTGTAGAAATACAGGCTCATATTATGATGCAATTTTTCACAATATGAAAACAAGTTTGTAAATTTCTGTACCTATGTATTGTCCCTCTGCCTCCAAAGAAGGTATAATGCACGAGGGAGGGAGGGACCACGGTCTGATTCACCATTGGGTCCATGAGCCTGGAACAGAGCTGGGCAGAGTCTGGGCTCATGGTAGCTTTTGTGAAATGAATGAACAAAAAATCTAGCCTTCTCTCTGGCTGTGTTCATTATCAAAACGATTTTTTTTTTTTTGCAGTGGAAAATAGTCTCACTGCAGAGTTTAGAACGTGCTACATTGGGTTCAGTTCAAGGTGACTCATGGACTATTACAGGAAGATATCTCTTGGTCTGTCACAAAACGTGTAGATTGATTTCTTGGGGTCTTTACCGCATCTGATCCTAGGAGACGATTTTCTGAGGTTCAGTTTAGTGGTAAGTTCTCAATGTCTATTAAGCGTTTAGCTAAAAACAACTGTTAAACCCATTATTTTTTTTCTCAGTGGGTTTCCCCCAATGCCTTTAGGCTTAGAAGGTTCTGTTATTTCAAAATTGGTCCAGTATCCACTTAAAGGTTTTCTAGTTTTTACGTTGTTTCTTTTTCTTTTTTTTTTTTTTAAAGATTTTATTTTTCTCCTTTTTCTCCCCAAAGCCCCCTGGTACATAGTTGTATATTTCGTTGTGGGTCCTTCTAGTTGTGGCATGTGGGACGCTGCCTCAGCGTGGTCTGATGAGCAGTGCCATGTTCACGCCCAGGATTCGAACCAACGAAACACTGGGCCGCCTGCAGCGGAGCGTGCGAACTTAACCACTCGGCCACGGGGCCAGCCCCTAAGTTGTTTCTTTTTTTGTTGACATATCTGGAGTGATTTTTTTTTGGCATATGATACATAGTATCTAATTTAAGATTTTCTTAAATCCAAGAGCCAGCCTTACTCACATGATTTGTGAATACATCATCCCTTTTCCTGGTTTCTGATGGGTTCTTTATCCTTTTATATACCAATATGAAAGATGCGAGCCTGAGACTTTTCCTGGCAAAGTGAATGGGAGACAATTCTGCATTGTCTTCAATGGAAATCTCTGGGAACCTGCTTCTTGACCGTTGGATGTCCTTGAAAAAGAGTGAGTGAGGAGAGAGAGAAAAGAACAAGACTCGGTGATGGGATGTCTTTGGGGAGAACTGTTGCTGTGCTCTGGGCCCCCAGCTTCCCTTTCTGGAGAGTTGTGTCTGTGTGTGGGTGCTTCCTTCTAGCCCCGGGCTGGAGGACACTAGGAGAACTTTGACAAGTGCTTTCCGTGGGGGGACACAGGATCAGTGTCAACTCAAGGAAGAGTGCGGACTCCCACCTGTGACCAGCTGCTTTTGGCAGAGCCAGGAGAGCATTGCTGCATGTGGCTTGGCCCCCCCACCCCCAGTGTGTAGGGCACAGGATGTGTGAACGTGTCTTGAGGACCAGATAGGGGCCTGCTTGGGTAAGAAGAAAGCTGTGGGACTATTGTGGTTTCAAACAGGTTCATAAATTCTTCAATACTTCTGATGTTGCTTAATTCTCCTCTGCTGGAGTGTAGGCTGGACTTAGTGACTTGCTTCTGGTGAATATAGAATTTGGTGGAAGTAGAAGGGCGAGACCTCCCAGACTAGGTCATAAAAGGTATCATGGCGGGGCTGGCCCCGTGGCCGAGTGGTTAAGTTCGCGCGCTCCGCTGCAGGCGGCCCAGTATTTCGTTGGTTCGAGTCCTGGGCGCGGACATGGCACTGCTCATCAGACCACGCTGAGGCAGCGTCCCACATGCCACAACTAGAAGAACCCACACCGAAAAATACACAACTATGTACTGGGGGGCTTTGGGGAGAAAAAGGAAAAAAATAAAATCTTTAAAAAAAAAAAAAAAAAAAAAAAAAAAAAAGGTATCATGGCTTCTACCTTGCTCTCTCTCTTGGATTTCTTGCTCTAGGAGAAGCCAGCTGCCATGTTGTGAGAATACTCAAGTAGCACTGTGGTTGGGCTGTCAGATAAAATACAGGACTCTCAGTGAAGTTTGAATTTTGGGGAAACAATGAATACTTTTTTTAGTATAAGTATATCCCAAAGATTATTTAGTATAGGTATATCCCAAATGCTGACTGGAGATTCTTATTTTGGAGTTGAGATTGTGTTTGGGATTTAGGATGACTCAGGATTGTCTCTGACCTATGAGTGGGCAAAACGAGTAGCATTTTCATCTGAGGAAGGGGGTGATGCCTAAGTAAAATTTAAAGGGATGGTGGTAGACAGCAAAAGATGCTGTTTTGATTGCTATAATCCAGCCATCTTTCTTATTTAATATACTGGTTGCATTAGGACTGATTTGAGGGTTTTCCTGATTGTCAGGGTTCCTTCTTAAAGTGCACCGCTTGTGATTTGTGTCTTAATTAAGGCTTTTTTGTTGGTTGCAAATAACAGAACCCTTCTCAAATCAGTTTAGATTTTATTTATTTTCTTTTTTTTCCCCAAAGTCCTCCTGGTACATAGTTGTGTATTGCTAGTTGTGGGTCCTTCTAGTTGTGGCATGTGGGACACTGCCTCAGTGTGGCTTGATGAGAGTGCCATGTCCGCGCCCAGGATCCAAACCGGCGAAACCTCGGGCCACTGAAGCGGAGCACGTGAACTTAACCACTTGGCCACGGGGCCAGCTCCTCAAATCAGTTTAAATGGAAAAGATAATTTACTGTAAGGATATCTGGTGACTATAACAGTAGGCATTCAATATTTTTAAAATAAATGAATGAGTTGATTCAAGGATAGACATATAGTATTAACTCAAGCCAGTCAGTGTAGAGTTCCCCCTGACCATGGTGATTGGCATAGGAAAAGGGACAGGATTTAAGTTAGTCCGATGAGAGTGAAGGCAGGCCTTTGTTCAGTGGTTGGGGGAAAAGAAACTGTTTTTCTGGTCATTGCATGTGGCTGTGAGGTCCAGAGCTGCTGTAGCCACTTTGATACCTTGAACAAAGCCAGACTTGGGATGATGCTGAATAAGGGAGAGGGCAATTGATGAAAGAAATGTGGAGAAGTAGAGTCAGAGCCCTGACCAAACCACTCCTGAAGCCCTAACTATTTCTAAACTTTTCAGGCATACTAGTGCTTCTTAACTGGGGGTGATTTTGCTCCTGAAAGGAATTTTGGCAATTTCTGGAGACATATTTGGTCATCAGAACTGGGTGAAGGCTACTAGGATCTAGTGGGTACAGGCCAAGGATGCTGCTAAACATCCTACAATACACAGGGTAGTCCTTCCTCCCTGCAACAAAGAATCATCTGGCCCCAAATATCTATAGCGCTGAGGTTGAGAAACTCTGACCTAGAGATTGATTGGATTCAAGTCTTTTTTGGGCAAGGATAGCTCATAGGTGGTACTGTGTATTTCCTGTTACATCACATCAGGCATGTTCTCTTGGTTCTCTGAACTTTTGTACCTGTAGTTGGTCTCACTACATTGCTCATCCCCTCTCATTTCCTGGCAACCCCCCCCCCCCCCCACAAGCCCAGTGAGCTGTCATCCTCTTGTGCTCCCTCCCTACCCGGTACTCCTCTCACGGTGGCATTGGGCTGGGGCACTGGGGGCTCTCCGTGTGGTTTATCCCCCACTAGGCTGGAAGCATCATGAAGGCGGGGCCTCTGTCTTCTCTCCCACAACCAGTACACCTGGACGTGGTAGTTCTTGTACATACTTGATACATAAACAGATCAATGAAGAAATGAATGACCCAACTCAGACACTCGAGCCAGCCAGAGGCAATGCTTCTTTCTCCCCGGGCAGGAGCTGAATCAACACAGGTGTGTTTTCACAAGTCCATTCCTTTTCACTACTCACCAGTAAAATGGTGCAGCAAAATCTTCTGTTATATACGCCATGGAATATCATTCAGACTTAAAAAGAAGGATATCCTTGGGGCTGGCCCCATGGTGCAGTGGGTAAGTTCGCATGTTCCCGCTTCAGCGGCCTGGGGTTTGCCAGTTCGGTTCCGGGTGCGGACATGGCACCACTTGACAAGCCATGCTGTGGGAGGCGTCCCACATATAAAGCAGAGGAAGATGGGCACGGAGGTTAGCTCAGGGCCAGTCTTCCTCAGCAAAAAGAGGAGGATTGGTGGCAGATATTAGCTCAAGGCTAATCTTCCTTAAAAAAACCCCAAAAATAAAGAGAAGGAAATCCTGTCACATGCTACAATATAGATGGACCTTGAGGACATTATGTCAAATGAAATGTTGGTCACAAAAAGACAAATGCTGTATGGTGACTCTTATTGAGGTATCTAAAGTAGCCAAACTCCTAGAAACACAAAGTGGAATGATGACTGCCTGGGGTGGGGGAGGGGCAAAAGGAGATGTCGTTAAACGGGTAAAGAGTTTCAGTTTCGCAAGATGAAAACGTTCTAGAGATCTGTTGCACAACAATGTGCATATAGCTAACATGACTGTACTGTAAAAGGAAACGGCGAAGATGGTCAATTTTATGTTATGCATTTTTTAACACAATAAAAAAAGGTAATTAGTGGGAATTAAAAAAAAAATTGTCCTTGCGTGTTGCACCTTGAGAAACCTAGCTGGATTTAGGAGCAGGGCCCAGGCGACTCCTCTCACCATTTTGGGCTGATGTGTGAGGATTTTACCTGCTTGTTTCAGAGACTAACCTTGTTATCAAATTCTGGGGCACCTCAATGAGGCGCCTCCACTGTCTGAACCTCCAGCCCAGCCTGCTGCAAGGCTGCTCCGGCCACAGGGCGTGTGCTTCTCTCTGCCACCGGCCACGCCGACGTAGGGGGTGGGTAGATTCCCAGAGCCTGGATCATGATGTGGGCTCCAGAGCCTTGGTCCTTAGGCAGCAGGCAGACTCTGAACCGGCAGGGACCGAAGTGCCATTTAGTGACGTCAGCAGTCGGGCGGGCTTCTCCGCATCCTTCCGCAGAGCCTCCTGCTGTTTGACCAGGAGCCACCTGAGGCGTGTTCCTGCTCCTGTCACGGAGCTGTGTAGCTCGGTGCGCTCTTCCAGTTGCCGGTGCAGCCACAGGCAAATGGCTCTCTGCAGCTCGGGGAGGGGCCTTCACACCTAGTTTATCGCCCTCCTGCCTTCCGGGCTCCCCTCTGAGTCTGCCTTTTACCTGGCCTGCCAGCCAGTTAGCACCTCCCCTGAACAGAAGGCCTGGCACAGAAGGGGGCGCTGCTCCTCAGCCCCATCTCAGGGAGCCAGGCTGGAGAACAAAGGACGGCAGAGGCCCTTCCTCCTCCTTCCCCGGCTCCTCTCTTCTTCTCTCTCCACAGGAGTCTCCCCTTTACTGAGGAACTGTCTCAGAGCTGGCTGTGGAGCATCCTGGAGGAATAGTCACCCTCCCTCTCTCCTGCCTGCGGCTCCCGCTTCCTGGCTGGACTCTTCGTTGGGTGTTATTTTTAGTAGTAACTTTTCGTGTCACCTTCTCACACTTTCTCCCCAACTCGTAACAAAGGAAAATTAGCCTTGAAGACGTGACTATAATCTTGGGATAAAAAGGACTTAAAAAGATAGCACCTTACACCTGTTAGAATGGCAAAAATAACCAAAACAAAAAGTGACAAATGTTGGAGAGGTTGTGGAGAAAAAGGAACCCTCATACACTGTTGGTGGGAACGCAAACTGGTGCAGCCACTATGGAAAACAGTATGGAGATTTCTCAAAAAATTAAAAATAGAAATACCATGTGACCCAGCTATCCCACTACTGGGTATCTATCCAAAGAACTTGAAATCAGCAATTCCAAAAGTCCCATGCACCCCTATGTTCATCGCAGCATTATTTACAATGGCCAAGACGTGGAAGCAACCTAAGTACCCATCAACTGATGATTGGATAAAGAAGATATGGTATATATATATACACAATGGAATACTACTCAGCCATAAAAAGGTTAAAATAGTCCCATTCACAACAACATGGATGGACCTTGAGGGAATTATGTTAAGTGAAATAAACCAGATAGAGAAAGACAAACTCTGTATGACTGCACTCATAGGTGGAAGTTAAACACATAGACAAAGAGAACTGATCGGTGGTTACCAGGGGAAAGGGCGCGTGGGCACAAAAGGTGAAGTGGTGCACCTACAACATTACTGACAATAATGTACAACTGGAATTTCACAAGGTTATAAACTATCATAATCTTAATAAAAAGTAAAATAAAAAGGACTTAAAAAATCATGAGAGTAGGAAGTGTTCGTTGTGAGAATAATTAGGAAATAGGGAAAAGGGAGAGGGAATATAATAAACACCAACCAGAAGAATGTGCTGTTCAGAGATCTTCTGAGGTCAGCGTGGGTTTGTCAGAAAGATGAGCCTGAGAGGTAGCAGTAGTGAGGGCGGGGGTCTGAGGCAGGGAAGGGAGAACTGAGAGGAGGTGTGTGGCCTCTGATCACTGCAGGGGTGAATGGGTGCTTGGTCCCCTCCGACGGCTCGAGAGCCCTGTGCCATATGAAATGTATCCGGACGTTTTTCTGGGAGAAGACGGGGGCAAGCCAGTGGATACAGTGGCTCTCATGCCCCACTGTTGGGACATTCGCTTTAGGGAAGTTCACCTCCCCTGCATTTCTGGGTCATGCATGCATGAAAACTGAGAAAATGAAGGAAAAAGACCAGTGAGGGCCTGACTTTGGTGCCGTAGGAAGTGGTCTCAGTGGACTAAGAGACAGGTGAGGCCGAGAGAATGTGAAGAGGCATGCAAGAGATGTGGGTCCATCTCCTGTTTCGTTTTGGTGTATAAAAGTAGCAAAATACCCAGCGGATAGTACGAGCCGGACACAGTGTTTCCCACGGTTATCTCATTGCATCCTCCAGTAACTGGAGGAGGAAGTACTACTGTTATCTCCATTTTAGAACTTAGAAAACTGAGGTTCAGAAAGGCTACGTTTACCCAGATGACCCAGTTAAAAAGTGGCAGATCCAGGATCCAAGCCCAAGCTGTCTGAATCTGGTCCCACTCTTTCTCCTTCTTTGCAATCGATACACATTGATCATTTGGGCTTGCTCAGCATCCATCTGGCTTCAGGTTGGTTTGACTCTGTGTTGCTCTCTCTGTTTAGCCTTCTGTGGTGTCAGCCGCATTTTACGTCAGCCAACAACCCCCAGAGCCATACTCTTCCTTGCCAAGTCCAGGGGGACAGATATAGAGAGAGGTTCCTCCCCCATCACCTGCTTGTCCCAGCCCAGATGGCCTGCGGATTCATGAGCTGTGATCAGGGGAATGGAATGGGTCCATGGGCTTAAGATAGGGTCCACCCTGGAGCTCAATAATGAGCGGAGGAGCAATGGATCCTTGGAGATCTGGGCTTAGTTAGGAAGGGGGAGGTAGGAATGGATGATGCCTAGGTACCCTTTGGCCATTTAGCCATTCTTTCTTCAAACTTACAATTTTGAGCAAACTAGGCAAGAATAGAAGGAACAATCGGAAGGAACACGGAAGAGGTGGCGTGCTGGCCAAACTCTCTCCTGGGACTCACTTGTTGAACATCCTCCTTTCTGACCCCTGCTAAGCCTGGTTCTCTGGTTTCTGTCTAATCTAGAGACAATCCTCTGGTCCCCGCTACTTATTCTTTTAATAAATTCCTCTTTGTCTCAGCTCACCAGATAACATTTTACTGCTTTTCACTGAGGCCTGACTGATACATGTCGGGACCTCTGAGGAGACCCAACAAGTTCCACCCTACTTCTCCACCTGGATCCAGAACAATCAGAAATATGGTCAAGAGTATAGAGGCCAGGACATCCTCTTTATTGCTGATAAAAGAAAAGTTGGAGATGTAGTTTAGTGTTAGAGCCACATGGGGCTGCAAACTGAATGCCAGAATTAGATAGATGTAGCCGACCTGGCACAGATGGCGCTGGGCTAAGCAAGATTCCTGGCCCAGGGGCGGCAGAGACCATGTGTTCGCTGTGGCCGGGTCATTCCCAGGAGGAGGAAGGGAAGAGCAAGCCAAATAGAACTCTGTTGCTCTTCCCAGACTTACCGGCCAGATAAGTTACTCCTCCTCCCCGGAGATGCAGTGAGTTAAAGGGGATGGGGAAGACCAGAAGAGTTTATCGATAATCCATTCTCAAGGAAACCTGCCGTGGAGAAGGGGTATTCTCTCTTCTGATACATAGATGTAGGATCTCCTGGTTATTCCTATGTATCCATCCATCCACCCACCCATCCACCCATCCTTCCATCCATCCATCCATCCATCCACCCCCATCCATCCATCCATCTGTCTACCTACCCACCCATCTACTCATCCATCTATCTGTCTATCTTTCTAACATCTATCTCACAAAAACGGACTCATAGTGTATACCCTAGTTGTACCTTCTTTCCTCATCTAACAGCGTCATGAATATTGCTCTATATTAATAATTACACCACTGCCACATTTCTTTCAGTAGCTACATGGTATTCCATTGTTTGGATTACCATAATTTATTAAATAATTTTCTACTTTTGAATATTTAGGTACTTTCCAGTTTTTCACCATTAAAAATGCTGTCCATATCTTTACCCACATTCCCAATGATTTCCTAAGGACATATCCATATATTATTAATTATGATATAATATGAGATTATTAATCTTAGCAGTGATTATTGAGTCAAAGGAAATGCATATCTTAAGGGTTTTAATGTATTTCCTGAATTTCTTTGCAGAAACATTGTGTTAAATTACGTTTTTACCAGTAGCATGTGAGAAAGTCTCTGCCCATTTTAAAAGTCTCATCTGATGAGAAAACTGTTTTAATTTGCACTTCTTGATTAATAAATTTGAATATTACTTATATATTCATATATTTATCTTTCATTTTCCTGCTTTTCTCTCTTTTACTTACTTTTTGGGTGGTTTTTCTTTTTGTGTTGAATAAAGAGGACATCAGTCTATTGCTTGTAAAATATGTGGCAAGTATTTCCCCTATTTGTGGTGTATATTTTAATTTTATTTAGTATCTTTGACCTACAAAATTGAAAAACTTGTGGCCAGATCTGTCAATTTTATCTTTCATGGTTCTTATCTTTGATATTGTGTCTGTGGGGGTCTATAGTTTTTTTAAAAGAGGATATTAGATCTCTATGAAGTTCTAAATATGGGGCAATATGCTTTTTCTTTTTTTCCTTTTTTTTTGAGGAAGATTAGCCCCGAGCTAACATCTACTTCCAAGCCTGCTCTTTTTTTTTTTTTTCCTTTGCTGAGGAAGATTGGCCCTGAGCTAACAACTGTGCCCATCTTCCTCTATTTTTAGAAGTGGGGCACCTGCCACAGCATGGCTTGATAAGCGGTGCATAGGTCTGTCTTGGGATCTTAACTGGCGAACCCCTGGCCACCAAAGCAGAGGGTGTGAACTCAACCGCTACGCCAAAGGGCTGGCCCCGCAATATGCTTTTGTTAAATACTTTGTATCTTGCCTACCAAATCATTTCTCTTCCAGAGCTTTCGCAAACATTTTTATTTTCCTTTGGCTGTGTGAAAGCGTCCTTGAAATCCAATAGTTAGCACCGACTGTATATACACTGTTTGCACAGTTCTCTATCTCTCTCATTTAAAGTTGATCATCAACTGAGGATGTGATAAGCAGTTTGAACATTAGTTCTCCAATGAGGTATTAACTCAAGCATCCTACACTCATGTTTAGAAATTCATTTGTTCAACTGCGTAGAGCAGTAGATTGCTTGATCCCTGCTCAGGGGAGAATTATACGCTCAGATCCCAAGCTAGAAACTGCCAGGGCTATCAGGAAGCGATTTTCTCCTTTTCCTAACAGTTATCAGCACTACCCACAGTGAGATCAGTGGGTACTAGGCAGCGGGAAGAGGGCAGTGGACGCTTTGCTGAGGCTAACGGTTTCACAGACCTGTTGTTCACTGCAGTGATGCTGTGAACCAGTTACTGCGTCGGCACTGAGGCCTTTGAACCGGGGCCTATGAATTCTCCTTGGGATTTTCTCAGCGGTTCTTTAGTTTCTAGCATGTCTGCAGGTTTCAGAGATGGTTATTGTATCCAAGATATCCTCTATGAATGTCTCTGCCCTCCTCAGTAAGTCCCAGAGATGCCACCAGACGTAAGTCCTGAAGTTTTCCAAAGGCTGGGGGCATGGTTTCAAAAGAGGCCAGGAATGCTTTTTTCTTTTGGGGGATGGGGGTCTCCAAACAGCGAGTTCAGAAAGCTACTGTGGGTGGTCTACTTTTATATAAACCTTCTTTGCAAGCTTCCTAGGAGGAAGTTCTCATTTATTTGTATATTTATTTTTAAGGGCGTTGTCCTATTCCGGATCCTGATAAAATGCGCTTTACATTCTGCATAAAAGACCCCTCTGTGGAACTCCCAGGATTGGCTCAGGGAAATTTGGGCATTTTCTCTTAATTGCTTAATACAAAGCACAGCTCCGCTAATAAGTGAATCAGAGCCGCAGCATTGAGTCCTGGCAGGGGGTCTTCAGGGGTGTCTTGGGCAGCCCTGGAGGGAAGGCATGGGGTGACGCCTGTAAGAACCATAAGTCTCCTGGTCCGGGTAGAGGCTAACGGGAGATCCGGGGCTTGGGGTGGTGGTGATATGTATAATCTGTAGCGGGGTGTGTGCCGGTGTGTTTTGGGTGAGTGTTAGAGTGGTGGCTGTCTGGAGTATTCCGTGTACTAGGTTTCTATTGCTGCTGTCACAATTGACCACAAACTTAGTGGCTTAAACCAGCACAAATTTATCCTGTTGCAGTTCTGGAGGCCAGAAGTCCTAAAGTCAAGGTGTCAGCAGGGCTGTGTTCCTTCTGGAAGCTCTAGGAGAGAATTTGCTTCCTAGACTTTTCAAGCTTCTGGAAGCTTCCTGCGTCCTTGGCTTGTAGCTCCCTTCCTTCTTCAAAGCTGGCAGAGTAGCATCTTCAAATCTCTCTGACTCTCTGACCTCTGCTTCTATCACATCTTCTTTTCTGCTTCTCTCTTGAAAAGATCCTTGTGACTACGCTGAGCCCACCAGACAATCCACATCCTTAACTTGGTCACATCTGCAAAGTCTCTTTTGCTGTGTAACGTGACATAATCCCAGGTTCTGGGGATTAGGATGTAGACGTCTTTGGGGATCATTATTCTTCTTCCACATTTGGTATGACAGTCCTGCTTCACCTTTTGCTTTACCGCGAAGATCCTCAGGGAGAAATGAGGATGATGATGGTAATGACAACAATGGTTTATAACACCTCACATTAGATGGTGATACGCCAGTTAGAAAGACTTACGACTTCTTTCAATTTCACTAAAGTGTAGTTGAAAGAGCAGTGGGGCTTTGAGTCAGGAGCTCTGATTTCATCTCTCAGCAGCTATATGACCTTCAGACTTAACCTCTTGAGGCTTAGTATTCCCATCTGTAAATTGGGGGAATATTGTGATCAATGGGGAAAAATAGCTAGATTCTAGGCAAACTGAGAATCTTGGAGGGTTTTGTGGGAGAATTTCATTTGGAGAGGTAGTTTCCAACTCTTCACAGTCTAGGATGAAATTACAGACTTGTCTAGAAAGCTTTTGTTTTGTTTTTCACTCTTTATTTGTGTTGGCTCAGATTGTCTGAAAAGCAGGCACTGAGATAGGATTAGACATTTGTGAGACTTATGGAGGGAAACGGGGTTGGGGTGGAGGAGGCTGGGAGAGCCATCAGATGGCAATGCAGGTCTGACTCCTGTGGAGGAGGGAGGCAGGGTGGTTTGAGCAGGGTGTCGCTGGAGGAGGTGGGTAGCATGGGGTGAGATGGGTTGCAATCATATTGTTGAGGGCCTTGAGTGGGGAGCATCGGATGGCTCTTGGCAGAGGAATAACTCAGTCCCAGCTGCCCTTCAGGAGGGTTGTCCTAGGACAGAGGAGGGTGCATTAGAATGGGAGAGAACACAGCCAGGACACCAGCAGGGGCTGCTGCAACCTCCCTTAGCTGGGTAGAGTTAAGGGTCTGACCAGGCTAGTAGCAATGAGAATGGAAAGGAAAGAACAGCCATGTGTAATTATTCATCCCAAAGAAATAAATTTCTTTCATTCCTCCCCACCAAATAGAACCATTTGATGGTGTTAAATCAGTTTTGATTGTTGAGGGGCTGGGAGATGTTTAACACGCTGTTAAATGACTGTTGCAAAGAATGGTGTTCATTTTGCAAATATTGACCCCATCCCAATGCTGGCTGATCTGAAAGCTCCAGGCTGCACCCCATTCCTCTTCTCTTCTCTTCTCTTTTCTTTCTTTCCTCTTGGACCTAAGAACTCCCTGTCACTTACGTCAGGAAGAGGAACGGTCCGGGAGTGTTTTTCCCGTTCTTTGATAGCAGATAACTCATCAACCGTGAGTTATGTCGGCTTGCATCTTTGTGAATTTATCACAATATCTCAAGTCCCTGATGCTTTATTAAGACAAAAAGCAGGGAGGGGTAAAGGAAACACAGGTTTAAAAGCTATCACTCTTGCTGCCAATTTGACCTGAGGATGTCTGACCTTGAAGGTACTGGTTTGTGACAAGTGTCATTAGGCAACTCTAGATTTTCCAAAGGAGGTTAGAATGGGAACAAGGGAGATGGCTTGAGTGACTTTGTTGTTAGAGAGAAATTCCATTGAGCATGAAGAGCAGGCTCCAAAACTATGGTGACATATGATAGACAGCACAGGGTCTTGACGGGTGGATAAAATGTGGCAGCAGACCACACCTGGGAGTCCAGGCAGACTGTCTGCTCCAGAGCCTCCAGTTGCTGGGCTGAGTTTAAAAATAGGATTCTAGTTATTGGACTGGAAAAAGTAAGGCAGAGCCTTCATTCTAGAGAAAATTCGCTTTCCCAAGAGAGGGTTCAGGAGGAGTGAACAAGACACCGGCCAGCAGCTGAGGTTTAAGGTCAGAGGTACAATCGGAGTGCTGGTGAGTGTTCAGCACATTGGTCTCTTGAGTTTCTTGTGTCTGAGGTTGGGCATAGACAGGGGTACTGAGGCAGGGCTGGCCCTGCAGGGGGGAGATCAAGGGCTCCAATGGGGAGGAAGAAACTGGAAGTTGGGCAGGGCCAGGGTCACCCAGGTGGGGGATTCTGATAATACTGTAGGAAAGCCAGATGTCAATCTCAAACTGAAGCAAGGATCAGAACCACCTGGAAGGCTTGTTAAAACGCATCACAGCGCCCCACCCCCAGAGTTTTTGGTTCAATAGGGCTGGACTGGGGTCCAAGAATTCGCATTTCTAACACATGCCCAGATGATGCTCATAACTGCTGGTTCTGGGCCCACTCTTTTGAGTACAGTGTTTCTCCCTATTTACTGTATATTTGAATCACCTGAGGAGTTTTTAAAAGTATGGATGCCCGTGACTTACCTTCAGAGATTCTGATTTAATTGTTCTGTGGTTTCCAGGTGATTCTAGACTTTAAAACCACTGCTTTAGACTCTAATAGACTCTGATGACACTTTTTTTTTTCCTTTGGAAGATTAGCCCTGAGCTAACATCTGCCGCCAATCCTCCTCTTTTTGCTGAGGAAGACCGGCCCTGAGCTAACATCCATGCCCATCTTCCTCTACTTTATATGTGGGACATCTGCTACAGCGTGGCTTACCAAGTAGTGCCATGTCTGCACCCAGGATCCAAACCAGCAAACTCTGGGCCGCCGAAGCGGAACATGCACACTAAACCGCTGCGCCACTGGGCCAGCCCATGATGACACTTTTTTAAACAAAATTTATTCTAAAAGTTGCATCTAGTAAAATGCATTCTTTTTAGTATTCAGTTCAATGAGTTTTGACAAATGCATAGAGTCATGTAACCATCATCATAATCAAGATATGGTCCTATCACCCCCAAATTGCCTCACGCTATCCCTTTGATGCAGCTCCTCTTCCACCCTTAACCCTTGGCAACCACTGATCTGTTCTTTGACCCTACACTTTTGCCTTTTCCAAGATGTCTAATCTAAATGGAATCACACAGTATGTTGCCTTTTGAGTCTGGTTTCTTTCACTAGCGTAACGCATTTAAGATTTTAAGATTCATCAATAGTCTGCCACTTTTTCTTGTTGAGTAGTATTCTACTATATGGTTGTACCACAGTTTGTTTGAATACACCAGGTAGAGGATATTTGGGTTGTTTATAGTTTTCAGCAATTATGAACAAAGCTTCTATAAACATTCATGCACAGATTGTTAAAAAAATTTTTTAAAAACTTAATTGTTTGTTATCTGTGTTTCTTACCAGCAGTAAACTTTATGAAAGCAGAGAGGTCTTTCTCATTCACCACCATGTCACTTTCCTATTTATGAAATAAAGTACACACACAAATGTTTGTTGAATGAATAAATATAGAAATCTTCTTCCCTCCAAATCCATACAATGTATTGTAGTACATTGTATGGATATACTATAATTTTGCCCCATTGGTGAATGTTTAAGTCTTTTCATGCTGGCCGTAAAAATATATTTGCACACACAGATCTTTGTGTGACCATAAGGAATCATTTCTCTGGGATGGATACCTAGGAATGGAATTTCTGAGTCACATAGTAAGTATATGTTTAATTTTATAGGTAGCTGCCAAACTGTTTTCCAATATGGCTGTACCACTTTTGCATTCCTGCTGGAAATGTATGAGGATTCCAGTGGCTCCATATCCTTGCTAGTACTTTGTGTTGCCAGATTATGGGGGAGGGAGCACTCTAGTAGGTGTGTAGTATCTCATTGTATCACTCTAATGAATGATGATGTGGAGCACATTTTCATGTGCTTATTTGCTATCAAAGTATCTTCTTTGATCTGTTTCTCCTATTAATTCTATCAGTTTTTGCCTCATGTATTTTGATGCTCTGTTGTTAGATTCACATACATTTGGGACTGTTATGTCTTCTTAGAGAATTGACCCTCTTATCATTTTGTCATCTTTCTCTTTTTCCTTGGTCAATATCTTTGTTCTGAAGTCTGCTTTTTCTGATATTAATATAACCTGTCCAGCTTTTTAAAAATTAATATTTGCACAGTATATATTTTCCCATCGTTTTAACTTTAACCCATCTATATAGTAACATGTAATCCTTTTTTTTTGCTCCGGAAGATTAGCCCTGAGCTAACATCTGTGCCAGTCTTCCTCTATTTTATATGTGGGTCGCTGCCACAGCATGGCTGATAAGTGGTGTAGTCTGTGCCCAGGATCCGAACTGGTGAACCCGGGCTGCCAAAGTGGAGCACACCAAACTTAACCACTATGTCATGGGGCTGACCCCTATATAATAACATTTAAATAAGTGTTTTGTATATAGCATATAGTTGGGTCTTTAAAAAATATCCAATCTGACAATCTTTATCATTTAATTGGCATATTTAAGCCATTTATATTTTATAGGGTTGGTTTAATGTTTACCATTTTCTTATTTATTTTCTGTTTGTCTCCTTTATTTTTTGTCCCCATTACACTCCCACTTTAATGTTATAGTTGTCGTATGTGTCATATCTACATACATTGAAAACTACCAGACAATGTTATAATACTTGCAGTCAACAGTCATAATTATTTTAATGAATTTAACAGGAAAAAATAGGCTATTATATTAACCCAGATATTGACCATTTCTGTTGCTTTTCCTTTATTTGTGTAGTTCCAAGATTTCTCTGATATCAGTTCTCTTCATCCTTTCATGTTTCTGATGACAGTTCTTTTCTTTCAACACTTTAAAGATGTTGTCCACTGTTTTCTGGCCTCCACTGTTTCTGGGGAGAAATCATTAGTCATTTGTTTCCTAAATGCAGCCTGTTGATTTTCCTCTGGCTGCTTCCAAGGCACTTTCCTTGTTTTTATTTTTTTTCAGCAGTTTGATTATTTTATGTTGGGAATTTTTTCTTTGAGATTATCAAGTTTGGGGTTCATCTGAGCTTCTTGGATTGGTAAATTTATGTCTTTTCCCAAATTTGGAAAATTGTCAGCTGTTATTTATTCAAATTTTTTTTTATTTTTAAGAATGGCATCTGAGCTAACATCTGTTGCGAATCTTCTTTTTTTTTTTCTTCTTCTCCCCAAAGGCCCCCCAGTATGCAATTGTATATTCCTTCTAGTTGTGCTATATGGGACACCACCTCAGCGTGGCCTGATGAGCAGTGCCATGTCCCTGCCCAGGATCCGAACAGGCAAAATCCAGGGCCACCGAAGCGGAGTGTGTGAAGTTAACCACTCGGCCATGGTGCTGGCCCCTCAAAGTTTTTTTGTGCGTCAATCTTTTTCTTCTTTTCTTCTGGGACCCCACTATAGTGAATACTAGACTTTTTGATATTGTCCTACAAGTTATTGAGACTTTGTTCATTTTTTTCAAACTTGTTTTCGCTTTGTTCTTCAGACTGGATAATTTCTATTGATCTGTCTATAAGTTAGTAACTCTTTCCTTTGTCATCTCCAGTCTGCTATTAAGCTCATCCAGTGAATTTTTTACTTCGCATATTGTGTTTTTCAGATCTAAAATTTCCCTTTGGTTCTTTTTAACGAAAATTTCTATTTCTCTGCTGAGAATGTCTATCTTTTTGTTTGTTTTTGTTTTTTTCTATTTTATTTTTTATTGAGGTTATGATAGTTTACAAACTTGTGAAATTTCAGTTGTACATTATTTGTCAGTCATATTATAGATGCACCACTTCACCCTTTGTGCACACCCCCACACCCCCTTCCTCTAGTGACCGATAATCTGTTCTCTTTGTCCACGTGTTTGTTTATCTTCCACATGAATGGAGTCATATAGAGATTGTCTTTCTCTATCGGCTTATTTTGCTTAATAATTCCCTTAAGGTCCATCCATGTTGTTGTGAATGGGACAATTTTATCTTTTTTTAATGACTGAGCAGTATTCCATTGTATGTATACACCATATCTTCTTTATCCAATCATCAGTCTGTGGGCACTTAGGTTGCTTCCAAGTCTTGGCTATTGTGAATAATGATGCAATGAACATAGGGGTGGATGAGTCTCTTTGAATTGCTGATTTCAAGTTCTTTGGATAGATACCCAGTAGTGGGATGGATGGGTCATATGGTATTTCTATTTTTAATTTTTTGAGAAATCTCCATACTGTTTTCCATAGTGGCTGCACCAGTTTGCATTCCCACCAGCAGAGTATGAGGGTTCCTTTTTCTCCACAACCTCTCCAACATTTGTCACTTTTTGTTTTGGTTATTTTAGTCATTCTAACAGGTATAAAGTGATATCTTAGTGTAGTTTTGATTTGCATTTCCCTGATGATCAGTGATGATGAGCATCTTCTCATGTGTTTATTGGCCGTCCATCTGTCTTCTTTGAAGAAATGTCTGTTCATATCTCCTGCCCATTTTTTGATTGGATTGTTTGATTTTTTTGTTGTTGAGTTGTGTGAGTTCTTTACATATTATGGAGATTAAGCCTTTGTCAGATATATGATTTGCAAATATTTTTTCCCAGTTGGTGGGTTGTATTTTTGTTTCAATCTTGTTTTCCCTTGCTTTGGAGAAACTTTTTAGTCTGATGAAGTCCCATTCGTTTATTCTTTCTATTGTTTCCCTTGTCTGAGAAGACATGGTGTCCAAAAAGATCCTTTTAAGACTGATGTCAAATAGTGTTCTGCCTGTATTTTCTTCCAGAAGTCTTGTGGTTTCAGGTCTTACTTTTAAGTCTTTGATCCATTTTGAGTTTATTTTGGTGAATGGTGAGAAAGAATGGTCTATTTTCATTCTTTTACATGTGGCTGTCCAGTTTTCCCACCACCATTTGTTGAAGAGACTTTATTTTCTCCATTGTATGTTCTCAGCTCCTTTGTTGAAGATTAGCTGTCCTTAGATTGGTGGTTTTGTTTCTGGGCTTTCAGTTCTGCTCATTGACCTGTGTGCCTATTTTTGTTCCACTACCATGCTGTTTTGATTACTATGGCTTTGTAGTACATTTTGAAGTCAGGGATTGTGATGCCTCCAGCTTTGTTCTTTTTTCTCAGGATTGCTCTAGCAATTTGGGATCTTTTCTTGCCCCATATGAATTTTAGGATTCTTGGGTTCTATTTCTTCGAAGAATGTCATTGGGATTCTGATTGGGATTGTATTGAATCTGTAGATTTCTTTGGGTAGTATGGACATTTTAACTATGTTTATTCTTCCAATTCATGTGCATGCAGTTTCTTTCCATTGCTTTATGTCATCATCAATTTCTTTCAGGAAAGTCTTGTAGTTTTCATTGTATAGATCTTTCACCTCCTTGGTTAAATTTATTCCAAGATATTTTATTATTTTTGTTGCGATTGTGAATGGGATTGTGTTCTTGAGTTCTCTTTCTGTTAGTTTGTTATTAGAGTATAGAAATGCTACTGATTTATGTAAGTTGATTTTGTACCCTGCAGCTTTGCTGTAATTGTTGATTACTTCTCGTAGCTTTCTGATGGGTTTTTTAGGGTTTTCTATATATGAGATCATGTCATCTGCAAACCGCAAGAGTTTCACGTCTTCATTGCCTGTTTGGATTCCTTTTTTTCTTTTTCCTTCCTAATTGCTCTGGCCAAAACCTCCAGTAGTGTGTTGAATGAGAGTGGTTAGAGTGGGCACCCTTGTTTTGTTCCTGTTCTCTGAAGGATGGCTTTCAGTTTTTCCTCATTGAGTATGATGTTAGCTGTGGGTTTGTCATATATGGCCTTTATTATGTTGAGGTTTTCCTTCTATACCCATTTTATTGAGAGTTTTTATCATAAATGGATGTGAGAATGTCTATCTTTTTATTTATTTCAATAGTATTTCCCTTTATAGTATGGTTATGGAGCATGTTTATAGTAGCTGTTTTAAAGTCATTATCTGATAATTCCAACACCTGAGTCATCTTGGGCCTGACGTCTGTTGATTGCCTTTTCCCTTGAGAATTGGTCAGGTTTTCCTGTTTTTATTATATTGAGCAATTTTGGATTGTATCCTGGATATACTGAATGTTATGCTGCATGCCTCTGAGTCCTGTTGGAGTCCTCTGGAGAATGCTGATAGCTTCTGTTTGTTTCAGCAGGCAGTCAACCCCATTAGGTTCAGACTGGGTGTTCTGGCCCACGTTCTGTGGGCAGTGAATCCAGCATCAGTTCAGTTTTCACCACTTTTGCAATGCTGTTTGGGTCTTCTCTGCATACGCACCACTTAGGGATTAGTCTGGGGCTTGGCCAGACCTCAAAGTCTTTGATATGCTTCTTTGAGTCTGTTCCATACACACGAAACTCAGACTTGTATTGATTCAAACCTAGAATTAGGGGAATTCATTTCTCCAAATTCCTGTTCTCTGTGATTGTCCCCACACTCTTCAGGTCCCAGGACCTCCTCTTCGCTATTCTACTGGCCAGAAAGATGAATTTCTCTCAGAGATAACCCATCCCCCCCATCATCTCATGCAGTTCTGTACAACTGGGGCTGCCCTCAGGTACAAAGTAGTGAGACAAAAAGACAGAAAAATAACAGAGATTCCCTCCACTCTCTTTGGACCACAGGAATTCCTTTTCCTCTGGCCAGAGAGATAGCTTTTCTCTTGGGGTTTTAGGTGTCTTTGCTGTATGGCTCAGAAACTGGGGCTGGCCTTAGTTCACACCTGAAAGAGAAAAAGAAAGAAAGAAAGAAAGAAAGAAAGGAAGGAAGGAAGGAAGGAAGAAAGAAAGTGCTTATTTCTTCTACACTCTCAGGCTCACAGGGGTCTTTTTTCCTAGTCCTCTGCCTGGAAAATGGAGATTTCTCCTGGAGTTTTGCTATTGATGCTTGCTTCATAGTTCCACAACTTGACTGGAATTGGTGGACAATTGGACAATGAACAATATCAATTTTGACTATTCTGTCAAAGCTGGAAGATGAAGAAGGAAAAAAACTCTCCCAGCAAACTCATTGCTGTACTGAATGTTCTTCAAGTTTTGACTTTTCTCTCTGACCTGTTTACTTTTTTGGATTCTTCGGGTAGTTGCCGTCTGTGTTTTATGCAGATTTTTACATTATAAGTAGTGGGAGAGATGACTGTGATGCGTTCACTCCATCCTGACTGGCAATGGAAGTCACCACACTTTTTTGATCCAGTGACCTACTCAGTCTAGTTTTTTTCTGCCTTAACCCAAGTAGAAAGGGGTTTCGCCTTCAAAGATGGTGGCTATTTATTTTTTCCCAGCTTTATTGATATTCTATTGATATACAACATTACGTAAGTTTAAGGTGTACAGTGTGATAATTTGATACACTTATATTTTGTGAAATGATTACCACGGTAGTGTTAGTTAACACCTCCATCACCTCACATAATTACCATTTCTTTTTTGTGGTGAGAATATTTAATATTTACTCTCTTAGCAACTTTCAAGTATTTAATACAGTGCTGTTAACTGTAATCACCACGCTGTACGTTGGATTCTCAGAACTTATTCATCTTATGAGAGGAAGTTTCTTCCCTTTGCCTGACTTCCCTCCTTTCCCCTACCCTCCTCCAGTCCCTGGCAACCACCATTCTACTCTCTGTGTCTATGAGTTTTTTAGATTCCACATATAAATTATATGATATGTATTTATCTTTCTCTGTCTGATTTATTTCACTTAGCACAGTACCTTCAAGTTTCATGCTTGTTGTCACGAATGGCAGAATTTCCTTCTTTATCATGGCTAAATAGTATTCCATTGTATATATACCACATCTCCTTTATCCCTTTATCTATAGATAAACACTTACTTTGTTTCCATATCTTGGCTATTGTGAATAATGCTGCAATTAACATGGGAGTGCAGATATCTCTTTGAGATCCTGATTTCACTTCCTTTGGATATATACCCAGAAGTGGAATTGCTGGGTGATGTGGTAATTCTCTCTCTCTCTCTTTTTTTCCCCATTTTAAATTCTATTTTTTTTTATTGAGTCCATAATAGTTTACATCATTATGAAACTTCAGTTGTACATCATTTCTTGTCTGTCACCACATAAGTGCTCCCCTTCAGCCCCTGTGTCCACCCCCCACCTTCCTTCCCCTGGTAACCACTGAAGTGTTTTTTTTGTCCCTGTGTTTGTTTATATTCCACATATGTGTGAAATCATATGGTGTTTGTCTTTCTTAGTCTGCCTTATTTCACTCAGCATAACACCCTCCAGCTCCATCCTTGTTGTTGCAAATGGGATGATTCTGCCTTTTTTCATGGCTGAGTAGTATTCCATTGTGTATATATATATATATATATATATATATATATATATATAAGTACCATATCTTCTTTATCCAATCATCAGTCGATGGACAGGGATTATTTCCATGTCTTGACTATTGTGAATAGTCCTGCAATGAACATAAGGGTACATATGTCACTTTGGATTGTTGATTTCAAGTTGTTTGGGTAGATACCCAGTAGTGGGATAGCTGAGTCATATGGTATTTCTATTTTCAGTTTTTTGAGGAATCTCCATAGTGTTCTCCATAGTGGCTGCACCAGTTTGCATCCCCTCCAGCAGTGTATGAGAGCTCCCTTTTCTCTGCACCCTCTCCAACATTTGTTACTTCTAGTCTTAGTGGTTAAAGCCATTTCAACAGGTGTATGGTGGTATCTTAGTGTAGTTTTGATTTGCATTTCCCTGATGATTAGTGATGTTGAATATCTTTTCATGTGTTTATTGGCCATCTGTATATCTTCTTTGGGAAAATGTCTGTTCATCTCATCTGCCCATTTTTTGATCAGGCTCTTGTTTTTTGTTGTTCAGTTGTGTAAGTTCCTTATATATTATGGAGATTAACCCCCTGTTGGATATATGATTTGCAAATATTTTCTCCCAATTGGTGGGCTGTTTTTCTGTTTTAATCCTAGTTTCTTTTGCCTTGCAGAAGCTCTTTAGTCTGATGAAGTCCCACTTGTTTATTTTTTCTTTTGTTTCCCTTGTCTGAGAAGACGTGGTATTTGAAAAGATCCTTTTTAGTTCAATGTCAAAGAGTGTACTACCTATATTATCTTCCAGGATTTTTATGGTTTCAGGACTTATCTTCAAGTCTTTGATCCATTTTGAGTTTATTTTTGTGTGTGGCATGAGATAATGGTCTACTTTCTTTCTTTTGTATGTGGCTGTCCAGTTTTCCCAACACCATTTATTGAAGAGACTATCTTTTCTCCATTGTATGCTCTTGGCACCTTTGTCGAAGATTAGCTGTCCATATATGTGCAGTTTTATTTCTGGGCTTTCAGTTCTGTTCCATTGATCTGTGTGCCTGTTTTTGTACCAGTACCATGCTGTTTTGATCACTATGGCTTTGTAGTACATTTTGAAGTCAGGGATTGTGATGCCTCCAGCTTTGTTCTTTTTTCTCAGGATTGCTTTAGCAATTTGGGATCTTTTCTTGCCCCATATGAATTTTAGGATTCTTTGTTCTATTTCTTTGAAGAATGTCATTGAGATTCTGTTTGAGGTTGCATTGAATCTGTAGATTTCTTTGGGTAGTATGGACATTTTAACTATGTTTATTCTTCCAATTCATGTGCATGTAATCTCTTTCCCTCTTTTTATGTCATCATCTATTTCTTTCAATAATGTCTTATAGTTTTCATTGTATAAGTCCTTCACCTCCTTGGTTAAATTTATTCCTAGACATTTTATTATTTTTGTTGCAATTGTAAATGGAGATGTATTCTTGAGTTCTCTTTCTGTAAGTTTGTTATTGGGGTACAGAAATGCAACTGATTTTTTAAAGTTGATTTTGCAACTTTGCTGTAGTTGCTGATTATTTCTAATAGTTCTCCAATGGATTCTTTAGGGTTTTCTATATATAAGATCATGTCATCCGCAAACAGTGAGAGTTTCACTTCTTCACTCCCTATTTGGATTCCTTTTATTGCCTTCTCTTGCCTAATTGCTCCTGCCAAAACCTCCAGTACCATGTTGAATGAGAGTGGTGATAGTGGGCATCCTTGTCTTGTTCCTGTTCTCAGGGGAATGGCCCTCAGTTTTTCACCATTAAGTACGATGTTGGCTGTGGGTTTGTCATATGTGGCCTTTATCTTGCTGAGGTAATTTCCTTTTATCCCCATTTTGTTGAAAGTTTTTTAAATCATGAATGGCTATTGGATCTTGTCAAATGCTTTCTCTGCGTCTATTGAGATGATCATGTGGTTTTTATTCCTCATTTTGTTAATGTGGTGTATCACATTGATCGATTTGCAGATGTTGGACCATCTCTGTGTCCCTGGTATAAATCTGATCATAATGATCATAATGTGTGATCTTTTTGATATATTGCTGTATTTGAGTTGGCAATATTTTGTTGAGGATTTTTGCATCTATGTTCATCAGCGATACTGGCCTGTAGTTTTCCTTTTTTTGTGTTTTCCTTGTCAGGCTTTGGTATCAGAGTGATGTTGGCCTCCTAGAATGTGTTAGGAAGCACTCCATCTTTCCTGATTTTTTGGTATAACTTGAGAAGAATAGGTATTAAATCCTCTCTGAAAGTTTGGTAGAATTCCCCAGGAAAGCTGTCTGGTCCTGGGCTTTTATTTTTTGGGATGCTTTTGATTATTGTCAATCTCTTTACTCATGATTGGTCTATTCAGACTATCTGTTTCTTCTTGATTCAGCTTTGAGAGGTTGTGTAAGAGTCTAAGAATTTATCCATTTCTTCTAGATTGTCTATTTTGTTGGCATATAGCTTTTCATGGTATTCTCTTATAATCCTTTGTATTTCTGGTATCTGTTATTTCTCCTCTTTCATTTCTAATTTTATTTATCTGAGCTTTGTCTCCTTTTTTCTTTGTAAATCTGGCTAGCGGTTTGTCAATTTTGTTTATCTTCTCAAAGAACCAGTTCTTTGTTTCATTGATCCTTTCTACTGCCTTTTTTGTTTTAATTGCATTTATTTCTGCTCTGATTTTTATTATTTCTCTCCTTCTGCTGACTTTGAGCTTTGTTCGTTCTTCTTTTTCTAATTCAGTTAGGTGTACTTTGAGATTGCTTATTTGGGATTTTTCTCGTTTGTTAAGGTGAGCCTGTACCACTTTTGCTGCATCCATATGAGGTGGTATGGTATGTTTTCATTTTCATTTGTCTTCAGATATTCTTTGATTTCTCCTTTAATTTTTTCAATGATCCATTGGTTGTTCAATAGCATGTTGTTTAGTTTCCACATCTTTGTCCCTTTCTCGGCTTTTTTTCTTATAATTAATTTCTAGCTTCACAGCATTGATCAGAAAATATGTTTGTTATTATTTCAATCCTCTTAAGTTTATTGAAGCTTGCCTTGTTTCCCAACACATGGTCTATCCTTGAGAACATTCCATGCACACCTGAGAAGAACGTGTATTCTGCTGTTTTTGGATGGAGGTTCTATGTATGTCTATTAAGTCCAACTGGTCTAGCTTTTCATTTAATTCCACTGTTTCCTTGTTGATTTTCTGTTTGGATGATCTATCCTTTGATGTGAATGGAGTGTTGAGGTCCCCTACTATTATTCTGTTGTTATTAACATCTCCTTTTAGATTTGTTAATAGTTGCCTTATGTACTTTGGTGCTCCTGTGTTGGGTGCATAGATATTTATAAGTGTTATGTCTTCTTGGTGAAGTGTCCCTTTGATCATTATATACTGTCCCTCTTTGTCTCTCTTTACCTGTCTTATCTTAAAGTCTACTTTGTCTGATATACGTATTATGACACCTACTTTCTTTTGTTTGCCATTAGCTTGGAGTATTTTCTTTCATCCATTCACTCTTAGCTTGTATTTATTGTTGGAGCTGAGATGTGTTTTCTGGAGGCAGCATATTATTGGGTCTTGTTCTTTAATCCATCTGGCCACTCTGTGTGTTTTTATTGGAGAATTAAATCCATTTACATTTAGAGTGATTATTGATATATGAGGGCTTAATGCTGCCATTTTATCATTCATTTTCTGGTTCTCCTGCATTTCCTTTGTTTCTCATCCCATGTGTTTCGGTCTACCAATTGAGTTATGTAGTTTTTCATGTTGTGTTTCTTTGTTTTCTCTTTTTTATTATTTGTGTCTCTGTTCTGCTTTTTTGTCTAGTGGTTACCATGAGGTTTGTATTCAAAATCTCATAGATAAGATAGTCCATTTTCTGATGGTCTCTTGTTTCCTTAGATTAAACTGATTCAGTCCCTTTACTCTTCCCCTCCAAGTTGTTTTTCTCACATTTTATTCCATCTCGTGTTGTGAGTTTGAGGTTAAAATGACAAGATTATCTTTGTTTTTGGTGTTTTCCTCACCTTTATCTTTAAAGCTATTCTTCAATATTTGCTAACCTGTTCTGATGTATAGCTACAATTTTCTGATTTTGTCTACCTATTTATCTCCTCACTCTCTGCTTTGTAACCCCTTTCTCCCTTTTAGTTTGCTCAGTTATGAGGGCCTTCTTGAGGATTTCTTTTAGTGGGTGTCTTGTGGCTACAAACTCCCTTAGCTTTTGTTTATCTGGGAAAGTTTTTATTTCTCCATCATATCTGAAGGATATTTTAGCTGAATAGAGTATTCTTTTTCTTTTTTGGGGGGTGGGGGAGAAGATTAGCCCTGAGCTAACATGTGCTGCCAATCCACCTCTTTTTTGTTAAAGAAGACTGTCCTTGAGCTAATATCCATGCCCATCTTCTTCTATTTCATATGTGGGACACCTGCCAGAGCATGGTTTGACAAGCCATGTGTAGATCTGCACCTGGGATCTGAACTGGTGAACCTCAGGCCACTGAAGTGGAACATGCGAACATAACTGCTGCGCCACTGGGCCAGCCCCTGGATAAAGTATTCTTGGCTGAAAATTTTTGTCCTTCAAAGATTTGAATATGCCATTCCAGTCTCTCCTAGCCTGTAAGATTTCTGAAGAGAAATCTGCTGAAAGCCTGATGGGGGTTCCCTTGTAAGTTATTTTCTTCTGCCTTGTTCCCTTTAGTATTTTTTCTTTGTCATTCACTTTTGCCAGTGTCACTACTATATGCCTTGCAGTAGATCTTTTTACATTGATATGTTTAGGAGATCTGATAGCCTCTTCCACATGGATTTCCATCTTCTCCCCTAGGTTTGGGAATTTCTTCCCTATTATGTCTTTGAACAACCTTTCTGCTCCATTCTCCTTCTCTTCTTCTATACCTATAATTCTTATGTTGCATTTCCTAATTGAGTCAGATATTCCTCAGAGACTTTCCTCATTTCTTGTTAGTCTTAATTCTCTCTCCTCCTCTATCTGGAGCATTTCAATATGTCTGTCTTCAATTATGCTGATTCGCTCCTTAATGGTGTCTGCTTGAGCATCCAGGGGATTCATATTTTGTTTTGTCTCATCAATTGTGTCTTTCATCTCCAGTATTTCTTTTTCTTCTTAAAGATTGGCACCTGAGCTAACAACTGTTGCCAATCTTTTTTTTTGCCTGCTTTTTTCTCCCCATATGCTCCCAGTACATACTTGTATATTTTAGTTGTGGGTCCTTCTAGTTGTGGCATGTGGGACGCCACCTCACCGTGGTCTGATGAGTGGCACCATATCCACACCCAGGATCCAAACCAGTGAAACCCTGGGCCAGCAAAGTGTAGTGCATGAACTTAACCACTCGGTCACAGGACTGGCCCCTCTATTCAATTTTTTGAGGAAACTCATAGTGTTTTCCATAGCAGCTATACCAATTTACATTCCCACCAACAGTGCACAAGGGTTTCCTTTTCTCCACATCCTCGCCAACACTTGTTACTTATTGTCTTTTTGATAATAGCTGTTCTAACAGGTGTAAGGTGATATCTCTCTGTGATTTTGATTTGCATTTCCCTGATTATTAATTATGTTGAACATCTTTTTGTGTGCCCATTGGCCATTTATACATCTTTTTTTGGGAAATGTCTATTCAGATCCTCTGTCCATTTCTTTTTATTAGATTTTTGTGTTTTTGCTATTGAATTGTATGAGTTCCTTATGTATTTTGGATATTAGACCCTTATCAGATATATAATTTGCAAATATTTTCTCCCATTCAGTAAGTTGCCTTTTCATTTTGTTGATGGTTTCTTTTGCTGTGCAGAAGATTTTTAGTTTGATGTAGTCCCACTTTTACATTTTTCCTTTTGTTACTTGTGCTTTTAGTGTAATATCCAAAAAAATTTTTGCCAAGACCAATATCAAGGAGCTTTTCCCCTATGTTTTCTTCTACAAGTTTTATAGTTTTCTGTCTTTTTTTTTTTTTCTGAGAAAGACTAACCCTGAGCTAACATCTGTGCCAATATTCCTCTACTTTATATGTGGGTTGCTGCTGCAGCATGGCTGACAAGTGGTGTAGGTCTGTGCCCAGTATCTCAACTCATGAACCTGGGTCGCCAAAGCAGAGCACGCTGAACTTAACCACTATGCTATAGGGCTGACCCCTTCAGGTCTTGTTTTTAAGTTTTTCGTCCATTTTGAGTTACTTTTTGAGAGTGGTGTAAGATGGGCCTCCAGTTTCATTCTTTTGCATGTGAATTTCCCATTTTCCCAACACTGTTTATTGAAGACTATTCTTTCCCCACTAGAAAGGATTCTTGGCTCCTTTGTCAAATATTAGTTGACTGTATATGCTAGGGTTTATTTCTGGGCTCTTGATTATATTTCATTGGTCTATGTGTCTTTTTTTATGCTAGTACCATACTGTTTTGATTACTATAGTTTCATAACATAGTTTGACATCAGGAAGTGTGATACTTCCAGCTTTGTTCTTTCTCATGATTGCTTTGGCTATTTGGGCTCTTTTGTGGTTCCATACAAATTTTAGGATTATTTTTTCTATTTCTTTGCAAAATATCATTGAAATTTTGATTAGGATTGCATTGAATTTATAGGTGGCTTTGGGTAGTATGGACATTTTAACAGTATTAATTCTTCTGATCCATGAACACAGGATATCTTTTCATTTATTTGTGTCCTCAATTTCTTTCTTTCTTTTTATTGTGTTAACATTGGTTTATAATGTTATATAAATTTCAGGTGTACATTGTTATTTTTCAATTCCTGTGCAGATTACCTCATGGTCACCACCTAGGGACCTATTACAATCCATCATCACACAGAAGTGCCTAATCACCCCTTTCACCCTGCTCCCTCATCCCTCCCCCTCTGGTAACCATCAAACCATCAATCCCATCTCTGTCTCTATGTGATTGTTTGTTGTTGTTTTTGTCTTCTACTTATGAGTGAGATCATGCAGTATTTGACGTTCTCCCTCTGATTTATTTCACTTAGCATAATACCCTTAAAGTCCATCCATGTTGTCACAAGTGGCTGGATTTCATTGTTTCTTATGGCTGAGTAGTATTCCATTGTGTATATATACCACATCTTCTTTATCCATTTGTCCCTTGATGGGCACCCAGGTTGCTTCCAACTCTTGGCTATTGTGGACAATGCTGTGATGATCATAGGGGTGCGTGTATCTTTACACATTTGTGTTTTCATGTTCTTTGGATAAATACCCAGCAGTGGAATAGGTGGATTGTATGGTAGTTCTATTCTTAATTTTTTGAGGAATCTTCATACTGTTTTCCATAGTGGTTGCACCAGTTTGCACTTCCACCAGCAGTGTATGAGAGTTCCCTTCTCACCACATCCTCTCCAAAACCTGTTGTTTCCTGTTGTTCCAACACTTTTTTGGTGGAGTCTTTAGGATTTTCTATATATAAGATCATATCATCTGCAAACAAAGTGACTTTTACTTCTTCTTTTTCAATTTGATGACTTTTATTTCTTTTTCTTACCTAATTGCTCTGGCTAGGACTTCCAGGATTATGTTGAATAGGAGTGGTGAGAGTAGGCCCCCTTGTCTTGTTTCTGATCTTAGAGGGAAAGCTTTCAACCTTTCACCATTGAGTATGACATTAGCTGTGTGCTTGTCATATATGGCCTTTATTATGTTGAGGTACGTTCCTTCTATACTCATTTTGTTGAGAGTTTTTTTTTATCAAGAATGGATGCTGTATTTTGTCTAATGCCTTTTCTGCATCTATTAAGATGATTATGATTTTTATATTTTATTCTGTTAATGTGGTGTATCCCACTTATTGATTTGCATATGTTGAACCATCTTTGCATCCCAGGGATAAATCCCACTTGATTATAGTGTATGATTCATTTAATGTGCTGTTGAATTCAGTTTTCTAATATTCAGTTTTCTTTTCTTGTAGTGTCCTTGTCTTGTTTCGGTATTGGGATAATGCCTCCTAAAATGAGTTTGGAAGTGTTCTCTCCTCTTCTATTTTTTGGAAGAGTTTGAGAAGGATTGGAATTACAGTCATGTGCCACATAAAGATACTTTAGTCAATGACAGACTGCATATAGGACAGTGGTCCTGTAAGATTAGTATGATATAGCCTAGGTACGTAGTAGGCCTATACCATCTAAGTTCGTGTAAGTACCCTCAGTGATGTTCACACAACAGTGAAATCACCTAACAATGCATTTCTCAGAACATATACACATCACTAAGCAATGTGTGGTTGTAATTACTCTTTAGATATTTGGTAGAATTACCAGGGAAACCCTCTGGCCCTGGGCTTTTCTTTGTTGGGAGATTTTTGATTCTGCTTCAGTTTCCTTACTTGTTATTTATCTGTTTAGATTTTCTATTTCTTCATGACTCAGTCTTGGGAGGTTGTATGTTCTTTAGAAATTTATCTATTGCTTCTAGGTTATACAATTTGTTGGTGTATAATTATTCACAGTAGTCTCTTATGATCCTTTGTATTTCAGTGGTATAAGTTGTAATGTCTCCTCTTTCATTTCTGGTTTTATTTATTTTAATCTTCTCTCTTTTTTCCTTAGGTTAGTTAAAGGTTTGTCAATTTTATCTTTTCAGAAAAGCCAGCTCTTAATCTTTTTAATTGTTTTTCTGATTTCTATTTTACTTAGTTTTGCTCTGATCTTTGTTATTTCCTTCCTTCTGCTAACTTTGGGCTTAATTTGTTCTTTTTTTTCTAGTTCTTTGAGGTATAAAGTTACGTTGTTTATTTGAGATCTTTTTTGTTCTTAATGTAGGTGTTTAGCACTATAAACTACCCTCCCAGAATTGCTTTTGCTGCATGCTGTAAATTTTGGCGTGCTGTATTTCTATTTTCATTTGTTTCAACATGTTTTTTGATTTCCCTCTTGATTTCTTTTTTGACCCATTGGTTGTTCGGGAGATTGTTGTTTAATTTCCACATATTTGTGAATTTTCCTGTTTTCCTCCTGTTAATGATGTTTAGGTTCATACCATTGTGGTCAGAAAAGATATGATTTCAATCTTTTAAAATTTTCTAAAACTTGTTTTGTGAGCTATCATATGACCTGTCCTGGAGAATGTTCCGTGTGTGCTTGAGAAGAATGTATATTCTGCTGCTGTTGGACGGAATGTTCTGTATATGTCTGTTAGGTCTATTTGGTTAAACCATAGGTCAAATCCAATGTTTCCTCATTAACTTTCTGTCTGGATGACCTATCCAATTTTGAAAATTGGCTATTGAAGTCCCTACTATTATGTTTTGTTGTCTATTTCTCCCTTTAGATTGGTTAGTTTTGCTTAACATATTTAGGTGCTCTGATGTTGGCTCCATATATATTTGTCATTGTTATATCTTCTTGATGAATTGACCCCTTTATCACTACACACTGACCTTCTTTGTCTCTTGTTACACTTTTTCGCTTAAGGCCTATTTTGTCTGATGTAAGCATAGCTACCCCTGTTCTCTTTTGGTTTCCACTTGCATAAATATCTTTTTCCATTCCATCAGTTTAAGTCTTTGTGTGTCCTTAAAGCTAAAGTGATTCTCTTATGGGCAGTAGATAGTTTGGTCATGTGCTTTTCCCCCAGTGATGGCTATTTTAGATGGTCTGGCTCTTCCAGTGTTGCCCCCTCTCGTCCTCTCACTACAGCTTCCTGTACTGAGAAAGTTTTGAGTCCTCTTGGGGCTGGGCAGTAAATTTTGAGACACACCCAATTCTCTGCTGTGTTTCTTCCACAGAATCTGTGACTCAAAGCTGGACATAGATCTTAGATCCTCTTTCCCCTTGGAGTAAATTCCAGGACTTTCTAAGGCAGCCATTATCAGTATATGTGTGTGTAGTGTCTTGATTTCAATATCTAACTCTCTAAAGATAAACCTTCAAATCATCTAGGTCTGAGGGGACCCAGAGGCCTTTGTGTAATTAGGCTACCTCTCTAGTTCCTGAGGTGAGCATGCAGGAGTGGCCTGAGAGTGACCTTGTGATACATAGTTATATAAATCGCACCACGTAGAGTTTTATCTTCCATTTTCCCACTGTCATTGCTTGTAAACAGCTCTTTTTGGCCTGGTGTGCTTACCTCTGTTTGTGTGCATTCTAGTCATCCCAGAGGATGTGGAATTTTTATTACACTGATGATTTAGAATCCATGTGGGTGAGGATGCTCTGAGTATAGCCCACTGTGGAAGTGTTAGTTTGACTCAAGAAGTGAGTAGATCTTTATTAGCATTCTCCTTCAGCTCAGGAGTCCTTATGACTTGTGATGGAGAGAGAAGTGTGGGGGCTGTTAAAAACTCAGAGAGGAACCGTTTCAACTCCCTTTTTGACTACCTTTGCTGGAAGACCTGCTATTGGCTATTTCCCGAGAGGGGGATGTTTCTTTTCAGGAAGGAGGGAACAGATATGGAAGAATTTCCCTTTTTATTGTTCCTGAGCCTTTAGCTCAAAGAGGGGAACATTTGTATGCTGGTCACAGGCCCAGGCAGATGGCAACTTTCTGAGGCACCTGTTTTCCAGCTGTTTGCACCCCTATGGAGGCCAGAATGGATGCAAGTAGATATAAAAAATTCCACAAACTCTGTTTAGGATGTTAGTGAGTAGCCAAGTAGAATACTTGTTTAGACAAAATCAGTACCCAGGGATATTTATATAAATATGTGTCATATTTTACCCTGTGTGC
Organism: Equus caballus; assembly: GCF_041296265.1. NCBI lineage: Eukaryota > Metazoa > Chordata > Mammalia > Perissodactyla > Equidae > Equus > Equus caballus. The sequence continues at coordinate 51,960,730 of NC_091698.1, read as the reverse complement.
CTGTGTTAATCTTGCAGTTGAAGGAGTGAATTGGTATTAACCTGATATGATGCCATCCTCAGAGTTCCCCAGGCATATTTTCCATTTGGAGTGAAAGCAAGAAGATTAGGACATAAGCCCTAATCCTTTTTTTTTTTTTTCCCCTGTATCTTGTGAAAGACAAGCCTCTTGTATTTGGGGTGATGTCATTTTCTTTTTGGGAGAAGAGTATGAGATTAGCATCTGTCTCTCACCTTTCAGTATGGCTTTTGATGTAATTACCCGGCAGCAGTAATCTTTTAGTAGGATGTTCTATCATAACTCCAATGCCATTTCTGATTCTGCCTGTGTGGATGGAGGCTGAGTCTCCTCCAAGTGTTCAATTAGGATGACTTATGAGAACAAAGCGGGGGAAATGGCATTGGAGATCAGACCAAAGCCATTTGTGCTATCAAAAAATGACGTCTCTTTTCTAGAAACACATAATTATATTTGGAATTCATGATAACGTTCTCTTGTATTTCAAAATCCAGACCACAAACAGATAAAATATCCGAGGAAAGAAAATGCTTTTGATGTGTCAGAATTCATTTATTTTCCAACTTGTAATGCTTTGTCTTACGTCTGTGAACGAGCATTATCAAAATATAAGAAGCTTCTTATTCAAATATTCCATTCTGACCATTTGTCCAGATTCAGTTTAATATGCCCTATTAACATGAAGAACATTGAGAAAGACAGACTTCAGGAGGCCTTTAGAAAACTAAACTAGCTTTGTTTCTAAATATTTAAAAAATACCTTTTAAGTGGTAGAAGTAATACGTGATGAGACACAACATAAAAAAGCAAACAATACATTCTTAGATACTTAATAGCATTGGGTCAAAAATCCTTCTTTTGTAAGAAGTTTGGGAATCTATCTTTTCATGGTTAATATTCTTAACTTAGCATTTTTTACAGTAAAATAATTTTGCGGCTGCCCATTAAAATATATAATTTATTATTTAGGATTCTCTTTAAAGTGTTTTGCACTGTGGCTGGCTGTCGTTAGTGACAGGGAGATTTAACATGTAGTCCTCTACAGCGTGCCACTTATTTTCTGCCCATTAACTTGTCTGTCTTTCTGCTTTGCCTTGTTGAATCAATCGCTGTGGTGCTTCATTGTTATTTCCACATGTGTCTTATCTTTCCAGCTCAATTGCAAACTCCTTGAGTGGTGTAAGTTTGTATCCGTATTTTTTGTGTTCTATATCACTCGAAGGGTGTTATACACAGTAGATGCTCAATAAATGCTTTTCCACATGACAAGTGCGGATTAGCACTAGATTAGTTCAGATCTGTTCCACAAGGACGTGGCCCCAAATGTTGCTTTTGCAGAGAGAGGGTGGTGGTACAAATCTTTGCTATCTCCTGGTTCACTTGTGGTTTGGCAATTTCTTAAGAAAAAGTAAAAAATTTTCTGGTTACTTGAAAATGTTAATTTGCACTTTCAATTCAAGGTTTCATTTTATAACGATTTTATTAGGAGAAGAGGAAACAAAGTCTGAGCATTTAGATTTGAATGAGGGGGTAAAAGACAAAGTTGCTTTTTCTTTTATGCTTCTCTCACCTCTCCTAGTCTGGCTTTTACACATACAGCCTTTTATGCAGGATCATTTCACCATTTTCCCTTTTTCTGGCTATAGGCATTGATTGATTGCTAGGGTAAAATGGAGAGCAGACTGGCTGAATACACCAACAGGATAGCTTATCCATAGCCCAGACACTTCCCAGTTATTCTCAGGCATTTATCTATTCATTCTTCCAACATGTAGGTATATCATATGGCAGGAGTCATGCAGCCCAGAATTACAGACAAGACAAACATACTCTGGCTCTCAGGGACTTGTACTGTTGGACTCTGTCAAGATCCTAAATACACTCCTTTATAGAGAGGATGGGAATCGCCTAAAGTCTGGTGGTGTCAGAGGAAAAACTGGACACTTTCCGACTGATTCACGGAGTAATTGTTTTGCTCTTCAGTTGACTTATACACACTTAATTCAGGTTATATAAATAAATATAAAATCAAATCGACTTTTCCATTCTAAGGAGAAAAATGTTTTAATGTTATTAAAAATAAATTTTAATAGATATAGAAAATTATGTATCAATTATACACTCCACATGAGAGTTTCTTGTGAAGAATTATAGTCCTCTACAACTACTAAGTAACCTACAAAAAACTCTTTAAGTTTTTTCTTTTTCAGTGGGAACTGACATTGTGTCGAGAGTGTCTTGTGGAATGAATGAATGAAACAGGGACATTTGACTTGTTAGAAACAGAAGAAAATGTGACCGTGATTTCAAGGATGATCCAATATAGCTTGGCAGTGGCCCTGATGGCTCTCCTGCTGTGTTTTTTTGGGTAATGTGGATGGAGAAAACAATGAAGATGAAATTTCCAGGAAATCGCCCAGTCAGGTGTTGCTTAATGGCATCTACTGTCATTAAAATCCAATTCGATTCATTTGGAGAGTGAAATATCACAATTGCAACTACCTCATAATGGCTTTTGGAAGATGGAATTTGTATAAGCTGAGTTAATCCCTTGATCACCAATTCAAATAAAAATAGATAAAACATGAGGAGGTTGGCAGGGGCGAAGGACTGGGAATAGCAGTGGTGATGGCAGAAGGCGTCTTTCCTGCCAAAGGGAATTGGCATAGGGAACAGTCTCTGAGCCCAAATCCTGAAAACCACAAGCTGGTGTAGACGGAAGACGGATTGTCCACATCCAGCTGGGGAGCTGGAGCTCTGCTGGCTCAGCCAGCTCATAAGTAAACTGCCTCTCTGACCTGCATATGTGGCCTCATGTGCAGAAATTTGCATTTCTTTCCATTTAGGGTCTTGCTTTCTGTCAGCCTGTAAGAAGTTTAATGGCTTGTCATGAACAAGTTATATCTTTGGAAAACACAGCAAAGACAGCTTAACTTCTCTCTGGGAGTGAGGTACTCCCTCTTTGTAGAAGAGGCCTTTTTGATGCAGTAGTTAGGGAATTATTCAGTGAATTCCAGTTTTATACCTAGACATGGCACCCTGGAGATCTGAAAGAAATAAGAGCTATGACAAAGTCCTAGTCGACTTCCAGGGCATAATTTCTACACACAGGCTGGGTCAGCGATATTGGATGGATTGCACTAGGCAACCTTAATTATAAGGCTGTTATCTTGGACTTGAAATACTTTGACAATCAATGATAATCAGCAGGGACTGGGATGAAATTTGTTTGTGCTTGACAAATTCTTCTAAGATACTACAAGCGAAATGGGATTTCAAAGGCATGTTTATATTGCTCTTGATGACAAATTTTCAATTACCTCTCACACCAAAAATTGGCACGGTATTTACAATTTCTTGTGTATTCATTAAAAAAGACCCAATAAGAATCTTGACTAGGCTGTACTGGATTGCCTGTACATTGGGTAGGATGCTTTCGACTGCAAGTTACAGAAAGCCCAGATCCGAATGGTCTAAACAATACGGATAATTTGTCGTCTTGCATAACGAGAAGACCTGACATAGGGTAACTTGAGGATTGGTTCCAAAATCAGCACCTCAAAAACATCACCAGGGTCTCACATTCTTTCCATTTTGCCCTTCTCAATGAACTTGGTACTTTCTCTTGGTACCAAGATGGCCACCAGAGTTCTGGCATCAAAATGGACACGACTGTGTTCAGCTGAAGAAAATTCCCCTGTGTTGCTTTTTATTATTGAGGAAACACTTCTAGAGACCTTTCAGCAGATTTCCTGTCACATCTCATTGGCCAGGATTGGATCACATTCCCTTCCTAAATCAGTCGTGGTGACCTGATGGGATTGCACTGACTGCTTAGAGATACAGACTAATCAGGATTTACTCCTGGGTCGAGTCGGGGAAAGGTGGATCTTTGAATGAAATTTCACACACACTTACATAAATGCATGGTAATCCAATAACAGCCAACTGCCAAAGTGTGTGCTCTCCAGAAACAGATGCTGAGACAAAGTTTGGGGTACAAGATGTTATTAAGGTTCAAGTCCTAATATTAGGGGAGGAGGAGGAAGCAGGATTGGGCAGAGGAAGAAGCTGAACTGTGATGCAGGCCTGATAAAGCCTGGGCCAACCCATGGAGAGTTCTGCAGCAAATATTGCCCAGGAGTATCTTGCACTGGATTGAAATGGCCAGGCCTTGATACCCATCAGATCGTTCACCAGAAGTGGGCTGCCTGGTGAGGCAGCTCTTTGCAGTTGAGGCAGGCGTGGAAGGGTGTGCTCCCCGCAGCTGGGCAGAAAGTCCGTCCCTACAGGGGGTCTGAGTGGTGTACCCCCAGGTGTACCACACCCTCCGGTGTCTGTTATAGCTCAGTGTGCATAACTGCAGAAATGTGAAAAAAATATAACCATATTTCTTTAAAAGGATTCTGTAGTCTCTTCTGGCCACTAATCAACACTATTCCTCTTTCTCCTTTCCCAGCCTCAATTATTCTGGAGCTGCGAGCTTTTACTGTATATGCTCACCACGCGTAGATCAGACATATTTAGCTCAAACAGCTCTCGGAGGTCACCTGTTCAATGAGAGAACCCAATCTATTGGGTTAAATAAGGAAGCCAAGGTGCAGATGAGTGTGGGGCTGAACTGGAAACCATGCATGTGGCAGGCGTTTGGTGAATATTTGTCGAATTGAATTACTTCAGGTCATGGATTGAGGATTAGAACTTTGTTCTCCCAACATCTAGTCCAGGGTTTTGTCTCTGTGAACCATGTTCAGGCAAATCAGAATGATTTCATTTGAAAAATTGGAGGCAGCTTCATCTTGTATTCAAATAGATTTTTGTTTTATGGGATGTATTAAGGTCACAGACTCAAACTTGGGTGGGGCAGTAGCTACTAAGCCCAGCCATTTATCACCATGGGATAGCTTAGGCCAAGATGGTTTGCTCCTCTGCTTTCTCAAGAGAAGCTGGAAATCTGGATTTTTTTTAGGTGATATCTTGAAAGTTTTTAATGCTGAGTCAAAAGTTTAACATTTTTATGTTGATCAACTTTAAACATGCTAGTTTGCACACTCTAATCCAGTGGTTCTCAGTCAGGGGCAATTTTGCCCTCCCCAGGAGACATTTGGCAACATCTGGATTCAGTTTTGGTTGTCACAAGTGGATTAGGGAATGCTGCTGGCATCTAGAGTCCAGAGATGCTGTTAAACATCCTACAAAGCACAGGACATTCCCTATGGCAAAGAATTATCTGGTCTAAAATGTCAATAGTGCTGAGGTTGAGAAACTCTGCTTTAGTCATATGTTAAAGTCAAAAAGCAGAAAAGAAACTGCCTCTTTTTCACTGGGACATCTTGTTTGAAAGACGGCAGCTGGGACCTGCTCAAGAACAGGGAAGAAAAATTTCAGGGCTTCAAAAATCGATGTTTTCAAAAATATTACTGAGCTGCAAATGGCCAACAAGCATATGAAAAGATGCTCAACTTCGCTAATCATCCGCTAACTACCAATCAAAACCACAACAGATATCTCCTCACACCCATTAGGATGCCTACTATAAAAATCCAGGAAATAGGAAGTGTTGGAAGGGATACGGAGAAGTTGGAATCCTGGTGCACTATTGGGACTGTAAAATGGTGTAACTGCTGTGGAAAATATTATGGCAGTTCCTCAAAAAATTAAAAATAGGACTACCATATGATCTAGTAATTCTACTTCTGGGTATATACCGAAAAGAATTGAAAATAGAGTCTCAAGGAGATATTCGCATGCCTCTGCTCATAGCAGCAGCATTCACAATACCCAAGAGGTGGAGGCAACCCAAGTGTCCATTGATGGAAGAATGGTTACAGAGAATGTGGTAGATTCCTACAATGGTTTACTACGCAGCCTCGAAAAGGAAGGAAATCCTATCACATGCTACAACATGGATGAACCTTGAGGACATTATGCTAAGTGAAATAAACCAGTGACAGCAGGACAAATAAAAAATGATTCTACTTACACGAATGTATATAAATATTCAAATTCATAGATATAGAAAGTAGAGGGATGGTTACCAGGGACTGTGGAGAAGAGGCAAAGGGAACTTATTTAATGGCATAGTGTCTCAGTTCTGCAAGATGAAAAGGTTCTGGAGATTTGTTTCACAACAGTGTAAATTCACTTACTACTGAACCCGATGCTTAAACATGGTTAAGATGGTAAATTTTATGATATGTGTTTTTCACACAAAAATAAAAAAAAGGTGACTGAGTGGAAAAATAATCCACCAATAAATTATCATCTCATTATATTTGGAATCAGTTATGCCAAGGTATTTTCAAAAAACAAAAACAAAAAACAATGCATCATTTGTAGAGACTCAAAACACATTTTTCTCTGCCCTTGAGGAGAGAAACATCTAAAGCATCAGTCCTGTGGCTGAGTGACAGGAGGTCCAGGTTAGAAGGGTTGCACATCAGGTTGTGCCTCTCTGCGCCCAGAGCCCTCTGGGCCCAGGGTTCTGAGGAACCGATGTGATCAGGTCACCAAACTGTCGCCTGCTCTGTTCATGAGTCCCCCCTTCTGGTGGAAAGGAAAACCATGCCTGTGGGGTGTTTTTCCCCACTCTGTGGTGAATGACACTAAATCTATGCTCTGAGACTTCCACAAGTTGGCTGTTGATAGGAAAACCAAGATTTTAGAATTCTAAAGTCTCCTCTCTAAAAAAACCCAAAAACTCTGCTATGTGTCTAAAATACCTATTCTGAAATCAACTGTATTTTTTTGTCCTGGGCTGTAGACAGTGAATTTAGAAGGCTGTCCCTCTTGCCGGGAGTGAGGGGAGAGGACAGTGGGGTGGAGGGGAGTGTCTCAGAAGACTGTCCTGATACTCATGTTGCCTCCTTTGCTCCCCATGAGCCCCTGAGAGCAGGGTCTGTGTCTTCATCTTGTGCCACCAGGCTTGGCTGCCATAACAGGAACTACTGAGAAAGCGTTTGAATCAAGGAATGAATGAATGAGTGGGTGACTTGATGTCTTTGTTTCTTCCCATCTATAAAATAGGATTAACAATTCTTAGGCACGACTACAGGCAAAACTGTGACCTAAGCTAAGTTTTCCTCCATTCCCTTTGGGTGACCCATTTGCTTCCCCTGTGAAAAATTGCTCTCAGGACAGGCTCACCTGTGGTTTTGCCCTATGTCACACACTGGCCGATGGTCCTTCCAAAGGCTATTTGCTTCTTAAGCTCTATCTGCATTGTGAAATGGAAGGGCTGTCTTTGTGAGAGGGATTTTCAGGTGCAGTTTGTGGGGAGGGTTTCTATGAGGCAGAGGGTCCCTTCCTGGGCCCCCAGATCCACTGAGTACATAATCTGTTTTGCTTACACGGAGGGCTGGCCCTGATAATCCCTGCTCGCCTTGCATCACCAGGCTGTCAGAGGATAAAGTGGGATGATGGATGGATGGGGCACTTTGAAAAGTTAAAAGCTCCTCAGAAATGCGAGTTGTTATTGTTATTAATCCACAGCGTCAGAGAGGTGCTCCTCCTGAAAAAGAGTCCCATCTCCAAGGAGATGCGGCGGAGGGTGCGCTTCAGAAGGAGGTAGCATTTATTGGTTTCTTGTTCTTAGAGCAACCAAATCCCCCTCAGTGTACACCGAGTAAATGGGATGAAAAGTTGTTCTTAAAATCGGCGTGGATCAGGGGCTTCCCCCGGACTGTGCCAAATCCTCTAAAACCTGTAAACCTTGTTTTGGCAGGTTCTTTGCCAAAAGACAGGGAACCAATAGCCTTAGTTTTTCTCTTGGTTTCCACATCTCTTTCTCTGCCCTCTTACTCCCTTCAATTATTTTAGAACAAGTCTCAGCTTGGAGCTGATCTTCAACCTCTGGAAAGTGGAATCGGTTCCTACATATTTGGCTTGGCTGAGCGAGGGGAGAGGGCTGGCTTTTTCAGGAAGGGGAGAGGGTTGCAAGCTGGGGAAAATCTGGGGAACTGGGAGGAGGCAGGAGCCTCGGTCCAAGCTCGAGCTCTCTCCCTGGGCCTGCACTTGTGTGTTCTGCTGAGCGCTCAGCCAGCCTGAGGGTGGGGGTGGGGAAGGGGGAGCCGGAGGGGAGGCTGGAGGGAGGGCACTCAGGTCCTGGATCCGGTTAGGATTCCGACTGCTGGTTAGATTTCATTAAATACAGGGCTGATTCCTGGAAAATAAATCTTGAAGTGGGCGAGAGGCGGCTGGCTGGTGTTTAGGGGGTGATTTGCTGCCTTATAGGGAGGTAGCTGTTTCCAGTACCCTTTTCAGGCTGAAGGGGGAAGGCCCTGTTGCTGTTCCTTCATCGCTGGCTATTTTCATCCTTTTCTTGGGGGAGGATTGCTCTTGTTGGAGTGTTAACTAGAGGCCACGTATTGGCCAGAGTTCCCGGGACCGGGTTGGGCAGCACAGGGAGCCCCCTGAGCTGGGGGGTTGAGAACTCTCCTCTGCCCTGGCCGACAGCGGGCATATTGAGCCCTGCTGTTCCTTGAGAGCAGCCCGGAGTGTAAAGGGCCTGCCCCGGCAGCTCCTTGGGGATGTGGGCAGCCGGGAAACGTGGCTTCGTTTCTGCGTGGTGTGTAGGAGAAACTATCTTCCGTACCCTAGAACCTTCAAGGGCTTTGCTAAGCAGTCCCGGAATGTGGTTTCTTTTCTCTTGTTCCTCCCACTGAGTGAACAGCCCTTTCTCCCTTGCTTCTGGCATCCAGTGCAGCTCGCCCTCCAGGGCTCTTCTCTATCCTAACCCCTCCTATCCTTCCAGTACCGTCTTCTCTTTACTTCATGAGCGCCCAGAGCCCTGTTGAGACCCACCACAGGAGTGGGCTCTTGATAACCTGAAATTCCATTTATGCTGGCTCTTGGGAATTTATTTTTATCTTTCCAGTTTATTATGCATGTCTTAAGAATTGCTCTCTGTCTGTATGTCTTATGTTCTTCTGGAAATCGTTCATTTCTTTAGGACAAATGATCCGCCCTACTCCTTTTATACACTTTTCAGTTCCAAACTTCATACTGAACCTTGTAAGCATTCTAAAACCCATTTTTTTTCTTTTGTGAGTACAGTTTATGTGAAACGAGGAGAACAGGCATTGGAAAGGAAGATGTGCTCTCAAGAGCAGATGAGGTTCTAGCACAGTCTATACTTTGGGGAGCTGCCTTTACTTCCTCAGGCTGCACCCGTGTTAGCATCAATAATAGATCACCACACTCTTCTCAGTTGGACAACCCTTTGCAGCCACCAGAAGTCAGTCAGAGCCGGCTCATGCTCCACTGCGTCTGTGGGGCGCATGTGGGTTTCTTTGCAATTCCTACCCTCCATTTCTCTGTCTTCCCTGAAATGACCAAAGTCGAGAAGATGTGCTAAGAGCAGCAGGATAGTCAGAGGGCAGGAGGATGTCTTCGGGACAGGAGACAGACCCTTCAACTTTCGCCACACTGGGGGAGTTGGATAATTGTGCTTGGATGGTGGTC